>NC_140021.1:23518067-24718067 GCF_964263955.1 Coregonus lavaretus
GCCATTGTGAAATTCCATGTCTACGAAATGAGCTTAATGTTTTTGGAAAACGTTTATCAATTTGTTGCCAAACTAATCTGCATTTGTATGTGTCACAATATACAAATTGGATGCAAACTATATCCCACAGTTGAGCCCTAACTCAAATTATATCTTGAACAGAACACAAGGTTCTTTTTATGAATATTCATATAAGTTTTACACCAATTTGAAACAGTTTTTGGCAATGGAATGAATAATATTTCTGGTCCTCTGAGCACATATTTGATGAGCTGACAGCTGAGCACCTGCAGATGATGACAGTTTTGGTTTCATTACATAATCAATGGAGAGCTTGACAGAAAACACCTCCACATCATCTAATAATTATGACCTGTTTTGTGGACGAGTGTTCTCTTTTATATTTTCCCCTGCTGTCAAACTGAGATCTGAGACATGCTTAACCACCTTCAGAACCTCCATGAAGAGATTCAGGATAAGAGATAATTTTGTTTTCATGCTACAGACAGCAGAATGGCTTCCTGAGTGCCGTTCTGAGGTTGGAGCTTTACAAATTAGGAAATGTGTGGTTGTCAAACATACTCCGAACTTCCAAATCTGCAATCAAATCAAATCAAACTTTATCTATACAGCACATTTCAGACATGGAATGCAACGCAATGTGCTTTACAGGAAAAAACGAATAAAAAACAATTAAAACAAATGCTGAAATATTTACTACACAACAAACATAAGATACAAAAACTAAAGAATGACACAAACTGAACAACTAAAAAGCACACTAATGAAAAGAAAAGCTAAAAATATGTTTTTTAAGGTCTCTTTTAAATATGTCCACAGTTTCGTCCCCCCTTAGGTTCTCTGGCAGGTTATTCTAAAGGCTGGGGGCATAATAACTAAAGGCTGCCTCTCCATGCTTCTTGGTCCTAGGCATTGGGATAGTTAAAAGGCCAGTGCCAGAGGCAGAGACCACCTAAAGCGAGTCTGACCAAGACCGGAGGCGAGACCGAGCCAAGACCGAAACCGCGAGGGTATCAAGGGGTGCTGAAGGTGGGTGTGGTGCATGAATCAAGCGCAGGACGCAGAAGCTCAGTCCAAAAGACTTTAGTGCAATAATCATGTAGAAAATAAGCACAATAAGCCCGAAGGCGAAATCACGGCGCACACAGGCATCAAACAAACGGCGCACTAACATGTGCGAAAACCCTCTCCAAAACACTGGAGGGAAGTACGTAGCTCCAACACGAAAACAGAAGAGCAATCACACACAAAGACAAACGCAATCAACGAGAACTAAATAGGACACTAACGAGGACTAACAAGACACAGGTGTACAACATAAAGACAAAACCAAACGAACATGAAACATCGATCGGTGGCAGCTAGTACTCCGGGGACGACGACCGCCGAAGCCTGCCCGAACAAGGAGGAGGAGCAGCCTTGGCCGAAACCGTGACAGTACCCCCCCCCTTGACGCGCGGCCCCAGCCGTGCGCCGACCCCGGCCTCGGGGACGACCAGGAGGACGCGGAGCAGGGCGCGCGGGATGGTCCCGGTGGAACTCCGACAGGAGAGATGGGTCTAGGATTTCCCTCCGCGGCACCCAGCACCGCTCCTCCGGGCCGTACCCCTCCCACTCCACGAGATACTGGAGACCCCCCATCCGGCGTCTGGAGTCCAAGATGGACCGAACGGTGTACGCCGGAGCCCCCTCGATGTCCAGTGGGGGCGGAGGAGTCTCTCCTATCTCATTGTCCTGGAGTGGACCAGCTACCACCGGCCTGAGAAGAGACACATGGAACGAGGTGTTAATATTCTTATACTCAACAGGTAGATGTAACCTATAACACACCTCGTTCAATCTTCTCAGGACTTTAAAGGGCCCCACAAACCGCCGACCCAGCTTCCGGCAGGGCAGGCGGAGGGGTAGGTTTCTGGTAGAGAGCCAGACTCGATCTCCGGGTGCGTACACCGGCCCCTCACTGCGGTGGAGATCGGCGCTCGCCTTGTGACGAAGGACTGCTGCCACGGTGCCAGAACCGGCTGGTAACCTAACACACATTGGAAGGGGGTTAGGTTGGTAGAGGAGTGGCGGAGAGAGTTCTGGGCCATCTCGGCCCAGGGAATGTACCATGCCCACTCCTCAGGCCGGTCCTGGCAATACGACCTCAGAAACCTACCCACATCCTGGTTGACACGTTCTACCTGCCCGTTACTCTCCGGGTGGTACCCTGAGGTAAGGCTAACCGAGACCCCCAAATGCTCCATGAATGCTCTCCAAACACGGGAGGTAAACTGGGGGCCTCGATCAGACACTATATCCTCGGGTACCCCGTAATGCCGGAAGACGTGGGTAAATAGGGCCTCAGCGGTCTGTAGGGCAGTAGGAAGACCCGTCATAGGGAGAAGACGACAGGCCTTTGAGAACCGGTCCACAATGACCAGGATGGTGGTATTCCCCTGAGAGAGGGGAAGGTCTGTCACAAAATCCACCGAGAGGTGGGACCATGGTCATTGTGGAACGGGCAGGGGTTGTAACTTACCCCTGGGCAGATGTCGGGCGCCTTACACTGGGCGCACACCGAGCAGGAGGAGACATAAACCCTCACATCCCTAGCCAAAGTAGGCCACCAGTATTTAGTGCTAAGGCAATGCACTGTCCGGCCAATACCCGGATGTCCAGAGGAGGGTGACGTGTGAGCCCAGTAAATGAGTCGATCCCGAATCTCGAGCGGAACGTACCTCTGACCCTCAGGACACTGTGGAGGGCTGGGGTCGGTACGCAACGCTCGCTCGATTTCGGCATCGACCTCCCACACCACCGGTGCCACAAGGCAAGACTCCGGTAGTATGGGAGTAGGCTCAACGGACCTCTCCTCCGTGTCATACCGCCGGGACAGTGCATCTGCCTTACCATTCTGGGACCCAGGGATGTACGTGATTTTAAATACGAACCTGGTGAGAAACATACTCCATCGAGCCTGGTGAGGGTTCAGTCTCCTCGCTGCCCGGATGTACTCCAGGTTCCGATGGTCAGTCAAAATGAGGAAAGGGTGTTGAGCCCCCTCAAGCCAATGCCTCCACACCTTAAGGGCTTGAACTACAGCTAACAGCTCCCTGTCCCCAACGTCATAGTTACGCTCCGCCGGGCTGAGCTTTTTTGAGTAAAAAGCACAGGGGCGGAGTTTAGGTGGCGAGCCGGACCGTTGAGAGAGAACGGCCCCTATACCTGCCTCAGACGCGTCCACCTCAACCTGAAAGGGTAATGCGGGATCCGGATGCGCCAGCACCGGAGCCGACGTAAACAGGTCCTTCAGTCTCCCAAAGGCCCTGTCCGCATCAGCTGACCACTGCAGACGCACCGGACCCCCTTTCAGAAGGGACGTGATGGGAGCTGCCACCTGTCCAAAACCCCGGATAAACCTCCGGTAGTAATTCGCAAAGCCCAAGAACTGCTGCACCTCTTTTACAGTTGTTGGGGTTTGCCAATTACGTACAGCGGACACACGATCCACCTCCATTCTCACCCCTGACGCGGACAACCGATAACCCAAAAAGGAGACCGACTCCTGGAAAAACAGACATTTCTCTGCCTTGACATATAGGTCGTGCTCCAACAGCCTCCTCAATACACGGCGCACCAGGGAGACATGCTCGGCTCGGGTAGACGAGTACACCAGAATATCATCAATGTACACGACCACCCCTTGTCCCTGCATATCCCGGAAAATGTAATCTACGAAGGATTGGAAGACTGATGGAGCATTCATCAACCCATATGGCATGACAAGATACTCGAAATGACCTGACGTGGTACTAAACGCTGTCTTCCATTCGTCGCCCTCCCTAATGCGCACCAAGTTATACGCGCTCCTGAGATCCAGTTTTGTGAAAAACCGCGCTCCATGCAATGACTCCGTCATGGTCGCAATCAGATGGAGTGGATAACTGTATTTCACAGTAATCTGATTGAGACCACGGTAATCAATGAACGGGCGCAACCCTCCATCTTTATTTTTCACAAAAAAGAAGCTCGAGGAGGTGGGAGAAGTGGAGGGCCGAATGTATCCCTGTCTCAAAGATTCGGCTATGTAAGTCTCCATAGCTTTTCTCTCCTCTTGAGACAAAGGATACACATGGCTCCGTGGGAGCGCTGCTCCTGCCTGGAGATCAATCGCACAATCCCCCTGTCTATGAGGAGGCAACTGCGTCGCCCTAGTCTTGCTAAACACGAGAGCTAAATCCCCATATTCAGGCGGAATGTGCAGTGCGGGCACTTGGTTTGGACTTTCCACCGAAGTCGCCCCCACGGAAACACCCAGACATCGCCCCTCGCACTGAGCAGACCACCCATCGAGAGCCCTCTGTTGCCACGAAATAGCAGGGTTATGGGTGCTTAACCAGGGAATTCCCAGCACCACTGGGTACGCAGGAGAGTCGATCAGATACAGCTGTATAGTCTCTTAATGACCCCCCTGCGCACACATCTTAAGTGGCGCTGTGATCTCCCTAATCAACTCCGACACCAACGTACGGCTATCTAAGGCATGAACGGGAAACGGTTTGTCAACAGGTAGGAGAGGGATCCCTAAATCTACACAAAACTTCAGATCAACAAAATTCCCAGCTGCGCCTGAATCTACTAGCGCCTTATGCTGGGAATGAGGTGCAACCTGTGGAAAACAAACAGGTATACAAAAGTGCGCAACAGAAAGCTCTGGGTAAGTGGGACGTCTACTCACCTGGGAGGCCCCCCCAGTGCGTGGCCTGTTGTCTTCTCCCCCGGAGAACCCTCCCCAGCACCTGGCCGCAGTGTGCCCTCCACGACCGCACTTGGTGCAGGAGACAGGCCCCCTCGGGCTCCTCCTCCTCCTTTCTCTAGCGCCGGCACCCCCGAGCTCCATAGGGCTCGGCTCGGAGGTGCCGGAGGGCGGAATGGACGGACCCCCCTCGGGACGTCCACAGGTGGCCAGCAGGGTGTCCAGACGGATGGACATATCGACCAACTGGTCGAAGGTAAGATGGGTATCCCTGCAGGCCAACTCACGTTGAACATCCTCCCGTAGGCTACATCGAAAATGGTCGATGAGGGCCCGTTCATTCCACCCTGTGTCCTCCGCTAGAGTCCGGAACTCTAGAGCAAACGCCTGTGCGCTCCTCCTCCCCTGTCTCAAGTGGACTAGACGCTCCCCCGCCGCTTTGCCCTCAGGTGGATGGTCGAACACGGCCTTGAAGCGACGGGAGAACTCGGCGTAGGAGATGGTGTTGGCGTCCATCTTCCTCCACTCGGCGTTAGCCCACTCCAACGCCTTGCCCGTGAGACAGGAGATGAGGGCGGAAACGTTCTCGTGTCCCGAGGGCACCGGGTGTACAGTGGCCAGGTAGAGCTCCACCTGCAGGAGGAACCCCTGACACCCGGCAGCTGTTCCATCATACGCCATCGGGAGCGAGAGCCGAATCCCCCTGGGTTCCGGACCTGGGACTGGTGGACCGGCCGATGGGGTTGGCAGGGTAGGTGGAGGCGTGGGTACCCCGCTGGCCTCCCATCGGTGCAAGGTGTTGATGACGTCCTGTAGAGCGGTCCCCAGTTGTCGTATCTGGTCATCTTGGCCGCGGACATGCTCCTCGAGCGACTCAGGCGTAACTGCAGATCCTGCTGATTCCATTCTGGTGTGTGATTCTGTCAAGGGGTGCTGAAGGTGGGTGTGGTGCATGAATCAAGCGCAGGACGCAGAAGCTCAGTCCAAAAGACTTTAGTGCAATAATCACGTAGAAAATAAGCACAATAAGCCAGAAGGTGAAATCACGGCGCACACAGGCGTCAAACAAACGGCGCACTAACATGTGCGAAAACCCTCTCCAAAACACTGGAGGGAAGTACGTAGCTCCAACACGGAAAGAGAAGAGCAATCACACACAAAGACAAACACAACCAACGAGAACTAAATAGGACACTAACGAGGACTAACAAGACACAGGTGTACAACATAAAGACAAAACCAAACGAACATGAAACATCGATCGGTGGCAGCTAGTACTCCGGGGACGACGACCGCCAAAGCCTGCCCGAACCAGGAGGAGGAGCAGCCTCGGCCGAAACCGTGACAGAGGGGGACAAGGGGTCCGAGACCGAGTCAAGACCGAGACCAGAAAAATGCGAGTCCAATTCAAGTCCATGATTGTAATTTTGTTAAATAACCACCATAATAAGAGTTCAAAATGACCAGTATTTTTGTCTTCATATTTCAGAACAACATATGGATGCTGAGTGAAAATAAAACCACTCTACAAATGATTACTAACCTAAACACAGTGGGGAACAAAGGGTTTATAAAATCATTATTATAATAATATAACAATAACTATAAACTTGGTGGTTTGAGCCCTGAATGCTAATTGGCTGACAACCGTGCTATATCAGAACATATACCACGGGTACGACAAAACATTTATTTTAACTGCTCTAATTACGTTGGTAACCAGTTTATAATAGCAATAAGGCACCTCGGGGGTTTGTCATATATGGCCAATATACCACGGCTAAGGGCTGTGTCCAGGCACTCCGCATTGCGTCGTGCATTAAGAACAGCCCTTAGCCGTGGTATATTGGCCATATACCACATCCCCTCGGGCCTTATTGCTTAATTATAATGATATGATTATTTATAATGATGTTCTGATTTAATCTCTTCAGTTTTTGTTGGTAAGGAAAGGGTTAACACTGAAGATAAACAAATATTTGTCTTTGCTGGTCTCTGGAGCGATACATTTAGCTAGCAAAGTTGGCCATTGGCTAGGCCATCAGAAGCTAGATAAAGGCATCTGCAATTCAACTGTATTAGGGCAACATTTTGGAGTGACAGTGGAATAAACAAATCACATTTTAACTTAATGAGTGGGACTATTTTTACAAAAACGTATGGACACTTCTGCCTTCGTGAAGGCCAACAGATCACTGCGCAATAGCGAGCAGTAGTTTTCCCACGGTCTAGCTAGCTAGCTTTTGTTGTCGGCTAGTTTGCAGCGGCTGCAGCAGGTGTTATCAAAGAGAATGTTGTTGCTAATTTGTTAGCTTCTCCCTTTCCAAGAATAACTTTTAACAAGAAGTTAAGTTTCAAGCGATCATCATCTGGTGAGTGGAACTGTGTTTTCTATTGCAGCGCTCTTTGAAAATAACTTATGTCTGTGAAACATTGTTGCATTTAAAGTGGAACTGACAGTATTTTAGCAACATAAAATATTTTAAAAATCTGTTCACATACACCCCCAGTAAAAATATTACACTTTTTAAAAAACATTTCTGAAAAGCAACCATTTAGATATGGTCCTTTTCACGTTTTCATACTTTCTTACAATGTTTGGGAATTACATATACTAAGGCATTTGTGCAATTTCTATAGCAATATAGAGTGGGAAAGCGGCCATGCATTTGGACAATTAATAAACACTGCAGTAAATAAAACAGAATAAAAACATCTGTCTTGTCCAGGACCAGAGTCTACACAGACAGGTGAGCTATAGCCAATCAGAACTACAGTAGGCCTTTATACAAACAAGCCATTTGCCACACAGGCCTCCCATCATTCATTTTGAACTGGACCGTGTATTTACAGGCAGTTGCAACAGCGCGACTTTAGATCATTAGAACGCATTCGCAAAAGCCACAAAATAGCTGAATGGATTCCTGCAAATATGTAAACACCACGGGAGTCCTCTTACATTTGGGAACTTTACAGTCCTATTGATCAAACAACCATGAAAAGGTAGGCTCTCTCTCCCTCAGTTATATACATCAACAACAACAAGATCAACAACTAATACTAGCCAGAGCAAGATGAGCTAAAATCTAACGAAGGAACATTACATAAACCCTTTCAAACTTTTCAGCTACTTGACCGTGAAAATTGCACTGATAAACGATGGGGAATTGCTACCACATATAGCCTACAAGCCACTGATGCAGACCTTTGGAACATCTACATTTAAAAAATTCTAATAAATCCATGTAATATAGCCTACACCTTCACAATAAATCCATTATTTATTTTAGACAGGTCTAAAGAAACATGATATGAAGAAAATGTAGTCTATTTCAGAAAAACAGACTGAGTTGTCCTTATGTTAGGTCCTGATCTGGCTATGCCATATGGCTGTGGGCTACACTAGTTCATTTAGAAGACAAGATTTTCTTAGAATTCCGTGGCATTATTTTATATTATTTTATAGTATGAAGAATATAATTGAACAAAGCTGAATTTAATAGACAGGATATTTGAAGGAGTGCGCACATGCGGCTATTCTGTGTTGAGCCGTTAACAAAGAAATAGGTACTCCTATATGCTTAATTTAGAGTTATTCATGTAACTTTAGTTGTTCTACAAACGTTGGGCTATATGTTTTGATTTTTAATACATTGTAAGGCTTCATGATGCAACTCTAATGATGATTTGAATAAAGTTGCTTGAAAGGCATGAGCTCTGCTTTGTTTTTTGCGCAGGCTGTACACACTTCGTCAGTCTCTCATTCACAATTTGAGAAGCACTTGATAATGCCTCGAATTTCCCGGCGGCATCCCCAAATCCATGCCTTTTGCAGCCCTTCTCCCTAAATGCTGCCCACTCCGAAGCACCTTTCATCTCACTCACACGGCTCTCCATCACGTGATCGGGTCTTTCTCACAGGCTACAAGTGAAGACAGATTCAATTCCGAGGTGCATATTGAAGATATTGGAAGAACTGTCCACATTTACTCTTCTTCAGCCAACAAGATACAAGATGAGTAGGCCTAACGAACAGCAAAAGCACTAGCCTATGTCAATCTAATATACTCCATAGTACAAAAGTTGACATATTCTATTCTGTGCGAGAAATAAATATTCCAAACATAATCTGAGACAGTTGTGGGATACGATAGATACCAAATTAATATAACCACTAGCATCAAATACACTTTTTTACGCAATGAGGCTGACGCAACAGATCAGAACGTTTAACTTAAAATGTTGATAAACTATTAGGCTATTTCTTCACATTACAAGCGCAGCAATGCGCACACGACAGTAGGCTTTAAGCGCAAATCTTCCATTAGTGGGAGAACAGCATTATCAAAAGTGACCACAAATGCGATTATGCATGAAATGCTTTTATTTTAAAGGTGCATTTTTATGGTGAAAATTATCTTCCCGAAATTTGAAACTCACACGCTGCATAAAGTGTGTATGCCAGTTAGGCTCTACACCCTTGTAAAACGGATTAATGTGCTTCATTTTAAGACGTTATTTGGCCACTTTAGTTGTGATACAAACCTTATCAAAACATATAGGCCTATGGGCTACATGAGGTGTGCGACTATGATTAGAAGAAGTCACAAAAAAAGGCATTGTTTCTTGCCTTAAACTGGGCATAATTCACAAGTGATCATCTATAATTCACAAGTGATAGGCTAATATTGTCACCCATCAGGCTATTCTTGATTTAATCGTGCCTTACATATACTAAATAATTTATGTGTGAAATTCGTTTTGATTTAGAATGGACCATTATCATGCACCTGTCTCGATACATGTAATCTATGCACTTAAATAGCGAATGGAGGATGTACAGTGGGGAAAAAAAGTATTTAGTCAGCTACCAATTGTGCAAGTTCTCCCACTTAAAAATATGAGAGAGGCCTGTAATTTTCATCATAGGTACACGTCAACTATGACAGACAAATTGAGATTTTTTATGAATTTATTTGCAAATTATGGTGGAAAATAAGTATTTGGTCAATAACAAAAGTTTCTCAATACTTTGTTATATACCCTTTGTTGGCAATGACACAGGTCAAACGTTTTCTGTAAGTCTTCACAAGGTTTTCACACACTGTTGCTGGTATTTTGGCCCATTCCTCCATGCAGATCTCCTCTAGAGCAGTGATGTTTTGGGGCTGTCGCTGGGCAACACAGACTTTCAACTCCCTCCAAAGATTTTCTATGGGGTTGAGATCTGGAGACTGGCTAGGCCACTCCAGGACCTTGAAATGCTTCTTACGAAGCCACTCCTTCGTTGCCCGGGCAGTGTGTTTGGGATCATTGTCATGCTGAAAGACCCAGCCACGTTTCATCTTCAATGCCCTTGCTGATGGAAGGGTGGCACGATACATGGCCCCATTCATTCTTTCCTTTACACGGATCAGTCGTCCTGGTCCCTTTGCAGAAAAACAGCCCCAAAGCATGATGTTTCCACCCCCATGCTTCACAGTAGGTATGGTGTTCTTTGGATGCAACTCAGCATTCTTTGTCCTCCAAACACGACGAGTTGAGTTTTTACCAAAAAGTTATATTTTGGTTTCATCTGACCATATGACATTCTCCCAATCCTCTTCTGGATCATCCAAATGCACTCTAGCAAACTTCAGACGGGCCTGGACATGTATTGGCTTAAGCAGGGGGACACGTCTGGCACTGCAGGATTTGAGTCCCTGGCGGCGTAGTGTGTTACTGATGGTAGGCTTTGTTACTTTGGTCCCAGCTCTCTGCAGGTCATTCACTAGGTCCCCCTGTGTGGTTCTGGGATTTTTGCTCACCGTTCTTGTGATCATTTTGACCCCACGGGGTGAGATCTTGCGTGGAGCCCCAGATCGAGGGAGATTATCAGTGGTCTTGTATGTCTTCCATTTCCTAATAATTGCTCCCACAGTTGATTTCTTCAAACCAAGCTGCTTACCTATTGCAGATTCAGTCTTCCCAGCCTGGTGCAGGTCTACAATTTTTTTTCTTGTGTCCTTTGACAGCTCTTTGATCTTGGCCATAGTGGAGTTTGGAGTGTGACTGTTTGAGGTTGTGGACAGGTGTCTTTTATACTGATAACAAGTTCAAACAGGTGCCATTAATACAGGTAACGAGTGGAGGACAGAGGAGCCTCTTAAAGAAGAAGTTACAGGTCTGTGAGAGCCAGAAATCTTGCTTGTTTGTAGGTGACCAAATACTTATTTTCCACCATAATTTGCAAATAAATTCATTAAAAATCCTACAATGTGATTTTCTGGAGAAAAAAAATCTCAATTCGTCTGTCATAGTTGACGTGTACCTATGATGAAAATTACAGGCCTCTCTCATCTTTTTAAGTGGGAGAACTTGCACAATTGGTGGCTGACTGAATACTTTTTTCCCCCACTGTATTTCCTGTGGTTCATTTTCATGCCAGCCAAGTAGGCTATACTCCTGTTGTAAAGATAAGCAATGTGCTTAATATTTGCTTAATATTAGGAAAGTTGAGAAATAACTATAGTAGGCCTAGCCTATAGAAAGCTGATAGGATTCTCCTCTTTTTAATAGAGGCCATCACTCTGTTTTCTCGCACAACTGCATAGCCTATAGAAATGTTGTGCAACATGAGCTCATGGGCTCTCATGAAGTGTTTGATTAGATTTTAGAATACATTTGCATTGATGTCAGAGTGATTAGAGCAGGGGTGTCAAACGCTGCAATTTTTCTATAAAATAAACTGCTGTTCCAATTGCGTCCACTGGATGGCGCAATAGCAATTGTGTTAAGCAAGCAAACTGTTTATACCGGGGCAGAGCAAGTAGGTCAAGCACGTGCAGCCAATGAGCTACTTTGTTTTGCCCGCGATATTTATTACGGCTTCTACTTTTAACATTATGTGCTTTGGCACCCTCATTGCCCCAATATGTCTCTGTCAAAAAAGAGAAAAGTGGACGCAGAGTGCAGAGTGTTCCAAGAAAAATGGTCATCCTATTTATTCACGGAATTGAATGGGAAAGCTGTATGTTTGGTGTGTTCAGAGCATGTTGCAGTGCTGAAAGAATATAACCTTCATCGCCACTATGTGAGTCTTCATGCCGACAAATATGACAACTTTCAAGGACAGCGGAGATGAGAGAAGGTGAATGAACTGTTGGCGGGTCTGAAGAAACAGCAGTCTGTGTTTACTCACAGCCGAGACATCAGTGACGCTGCAGTGAAAGCTAGCTACCTCATTGCTAATGAAATCGCAGTGGCTTCAAAACCATTTAGTGAGGGTGAATTTGTAAAAACATGCATGATGAAGGCAGCGGAGATTGTGTGCCCTGAAAAGCGGCAGGCTTTTGCAAATATCAGCCTGACAAGAAACACAGTTGCAGACAGGATTTCCGATCTTTCAGTGGATTTGGACAGCCAGTTGAAGCAAAAAGTAAAGTCATTTATTGCGTTTTCGGTTGCAATTGATGAAAGCACGGACATTACAGATGTTGCACAACTGGCCATTTTCATCCGCGGAGTTGATGACACATTGACCGTCACCGAGGAGTTTGTGGAGTTGGTGCCGATGACAGATACAACGACAGCAGCTGATATTTTTACCGCACTCGTCGGCGCGCTGGAAAGGGTCGGAGTGGACTGGTCCCGCGCTGTCAGCCTGGCTACAGATGGTGCGCCCTCAATGATCGGGAAAAAAGCAGGCGTTGTGACAAAGTTCAGAGAGAAAGTGCAATCTGCAAATGGAGGACGTGATTTTTTGACTTTTCACTGTATTTTGCACCAGGAGGCTTTGTGTTGCAAGTCATTAAAGATGGATAACGTCATGAAGGTGGTCATCCAAACTGTTAATTTCATCCGATCCAGAAGCCTGAATCACTGTCAGTTTGACAGCCTTCTCAGAGAGAAAGACCACATCTATGGCCTGCCATACCACACTGAGGTAAGATGGTTAAGCCGAGATGCTGTGCTGAGGCATTTCTTTGATTTACGAGAAGACATTGAACAGTTCATGGAAGAAAAGGGCAAACCAGTGTTAGAATTTCATTCCGCAGAATGGATGCAGGACCTTGCATTTATGGTGGATGTTACAGAGCACCTGAATAACTTGAACAAACAGCTGCAAGGGCGCAACAAAGTTGTCACGCAGTATTATGACAGCATACGTTCTTTCAAGTTGAAGCTGTCATTGTGGGAGACGCAACTTGCCGGTGGTGATGCAGCTCACTTCCCCTGTCTGAAAAATGTGTGCGCGACCCAACATGTGGCAGACATGAAGCGGTTCAAAGATAAAATAACGGGATTGTTACGGGAGTTTGAGCAACGCTTTCAGATTTATGTTTAGATGTTTTTATGTTGATGTGCTATTGTTTTTAATTGATTTTATTTTATTTGTATATTTAACCTACAGTGGGGAAAAAAAGTATTTAGTCAGCCACCAATTGTGCAAGTTCTCCCACTTAAAAAGATGAGAGAGGCCTGTAATTTTCATCATAGGTACACGTCAACTATGACAGACAAATTGAGAAAAAAATTTCCAGAAAATCACATTGTAGGATTTTTAATGAATTTATTTGCAAATTATGGTGGAAAATAAGTATTTGGTCACCTACAAACAAGCAAGATTTCTGGCTCTCACAGAACTGTAACTTCTTCTTTAAGAGGCTCCTCTGTCCTCCACTCGTTACCTGTATTAATGGCACCTGTTTGAACTTGTTATCAGTATAAAAGACACCTGTCCACAACCTCAAACAGTCACACTCCAAACTGCACTATGGCCAAGACCAAAGAGCTGTCAAAGGACACCAGAAACAAAATTGTAGACCTGCACCAGGCTGGGAAGACTGAATCTGCAATAGGTAAGCAGCTTGGTTTGAAGAAATCAACTGTGGGAGCAATTATTAGGAAATGGAAGACATACAAGACCACTGATAATCTCCCTCGATCTGGGGCTCCACGCAAGATCTCACCCCGTGGGGTCAAAATGATCACAAGAACGGTGAGCAAAAATCCCAGAACCACACGGGGGGACCTAGTGAATGACCTGCAGAGAGCTGGGACCAAAGTAACAAAGCCTACCATCAGTAACACACTACGCCGCCAGGGACTCAAATCCTGCAGTGCCAGACGTGTCCCCCTGCTTAAGCCAGTACATGTCCAGGCCCGTCTGAAGTTTGCTAGAGTGCATTTGGATGATCCAGAAGAGGATTGGGAGAATGTCATATGGTCAGATGAAACCAAAATAGAACTTTTTGGTAAAAACTCAACTCGTCGTGTTTGGAGGACAAAGAATGCTGAGTTGCATCCAAAGAACACCATACCTACTGTGAAGCATGGGGGTGGAAACATCATGCTTTGGGGCTGTTTTTCTGCAAAGGGACCAGGACGACTGATCCGCGTAAAGGAAAGAATGAATGGGGCCATGTATCGTGAGATTTTGAGTGAAAACCTCCTTCCATCAGCAAGGGCATTGAAGATGAAATGTGGCTGGGTCTTTCAGCATGACAATGATCCCAAACACACCGCCCGGGCAACGAAGGAGTGGCTTCGTAAGAAGCATTTCAAGGTCCTGGAGTGGCCTAGCCAGTCTCCAGATCTCAACCCCATAGAAAATCTTTGGAGGGAGTTGAAAGTCCGTGTTGCCCAGCGACAGCCCCAAAACATCACTGCTCTAGAGGAGATCTGCATGGAGGAATGGGCCAAAATACCAGCAACAGTGTGTGAAAACCTTGTGAAGACTTACAGAAAACGTTTGACCTGTGTCATTGCCAACAAAGGGTATATAACAAAGTATTGAGAAACTTTTGTTATTGACCAAATACTTATTTTCCACCATAATTTGCAAATAAATTCATTAAAAATCCTACAATGTGATTTTCTGGATTTTATTTCCTCATTTTGACTGTCATAGTTGACGTGTACCTATGATGAAAATTACAGGCCTCTCTCATCTTTTTAAGTGGGAGAACTTGCACAATTGTTGGCTGACTAAATACTTTTTTTCCCCACTGTATTCTTGACTCTGTGGTTCTTGCACTTGTTTGGGGAACAGGATTTCATTATTTTGATCTACATTTCTGCCTGAGAAATGACACCCTGATATAGTTATGTGATCTGTGATATACTTCTGTGAATCACTGAGGCATTGTGTGTTTGTGTGTTCTTTGTCCTCAGAACTTTCAAATAACTTGAGGTGTTTTATGATTAATAGTGATGTTGTGCTTTTGGACACTGTCCTCAGGCTCCAGCTTTATGTTTATATGTTTTTATGTTGATGTGCTATTGTTTTTAATTGATTTTATTTTATTTGTATATTTAACCTACTCTTGACTCTGTGGTTCTTGCACTTGTTTGGGGAACAGGATTTCATTATTTTTATATACATTTCTGCCTGAGAAATGACACCCTGATATAGTTCTGTGATCTGTGAAACACTTATGTTAATCACTGAGGCATTGTGTGTTTGTGTGTTCTTTTTCTTTAGAATTTTCAAATAAACTTGACGTGTTTTATGATTAATAGTGATGTTGTGCTTGTACTATTTTGGACACACTGTCCTCAGGCTCCAGCTTTATGTTGTATGTTGATCGTATTAAAACAAAGAAAACAATCTGAAGTTGTTGTTTTTAAGTTATATATACCATGATTTTTCCGGTCCGGCCCACTTGGGAATAGATTTTCCTCCATGTGGCCCCTGAGCTAAAATGAGTTTGACACCCCTGGATTAGAGGGACAATAGAGTGCTGAGTACCAGGCAGTTAGCAAGTTTGGTAGGCTACTAATGACCATCAGCAGCATCAGAGCTTGTAGAAGCCTAATTACCGTGACTAAATGGTCACGTAGAATTTGACTGCCTTCATGACTCATGACAGCCCGTGTGGCAGTAATACGGTCACCGTAATAGCCCTAATGACAATTGCATGTCACAAATAGCCTACTAACCAACACTTCGGAATACATTTTTTCAATACCTGGTTTGCATAAACATTGTTGCCTTAGTTAGCATTTACTGGTAGATATCATAAATTGAAACGTCTTTCCTACCCTAATGGGTACCGATGTCATTATTCTGTGAGCTGCTGCATGCAAAAACCAGTTGAGAGCTGCACACTCTTGCTGCCTGCAGATAATATTCTGCTTAAACTAGGCTATGTGTGCTTTGCAATTTTGTAGGCTACTTTGTGCATGATTTCTCTATTGTACCTGCGTATACCCTCCACTACACCTCTGGCCCTTTGTGTTTTACAAAAAGTGCACTCTCCTATATGAGTGTGCTAGTATTACGGTTGCTATCCTTTCAGAATCACGAACCTCTCACACAGTGACGGCCTATAGGTTCGCCCCTGCGCAAACATGTCTATAATAGATATAAAGACTGTTAAGATATTTGGCCTGCCGAAGCAGTTTTATGCCCTGACTGAATGGAAGCTGATAATTCGTTTTTTACTCCGCTGGTCTTGAAGAAATTACCAGTTCTCACTGTCCGAGACTGAGTACAAATGTATCTGACAAGACCGAGTACAAATGTATCTGACAAGACCTAACAAGACCGAGTACAAATGTATCTGACACAGAGACAAGACTGAGACACTCAATATGTGGTCTCGAGTACTACAAGGGTACTGGCCAGAGGACCTGAGGGACCTACTGGGTACATACAGTTGAAGTCGGAAGTTTACATAGACCTTAGCCAAATACATTTAAACTCAGTTTTTCACAATTCTCAAACGCTTTTTCAGTGCTGCCCACACATTTTCTATAGGATTTAGGTCAGGGCTTTGTGATGGCCACTCCAATACCTTGACTTTGTTGTCCTTAAGCCATTTTGCCACAACTTTGGAAGTATGCTAGGGGTCATTGTCCATTTGGAAGACCCCTTTGCAACCAAGCTTTAACTTCCTGACTGATGTCTTGAGATTTTGCTTCAATATATCCACATAATTTTCCATCCGCATGATGCCATCTATTTTGTGAAGTGCACAAGTCTCTCCTGCAGCAAAGCACCCCCACAGCATGATGCTGCCACCCCCGTGCTTCACGGTTGGGATGGTGTTCTTCGGCTTGCAACCGTAACGATGGTCATTTTGGCCAAACAGTTCTATTTTTGTTTCATCAGACCAGAAGACATTTCTCCAAAAAGTATGATCTTTGCCCCATGTGCAGTTGCAAACCGTAGTCTGGCTTTTTTATGGCGGTTTAGGAGCAGTGGCTTCTTCCTTGCTGAGCTGCCTTTCAGGTTATGTCGACATAGGACTCGTTTTACTGTGGATATAGATACTTTTGTACCTGTTTCCTCCAGCATTTTCACAAGGTCCTTTGCTGTTGTTCTGTGATTGATTTGCACTTTTCGCACCAAAGTACATTCATCTCTAGGAGACAGAACGCGTCTCTTTCCTGAGCGGTATGACGGCTGCGTGGTCCCATGGTGTTTATACTTGCATACTATTGTTTGTACAGATGAACGTGGTACCTTCAGGCGTTTGGAAATTGCTCCCAATGATGAACCAGACTTGTGGAGGTCTACATTTCTTTTCTGAGGTCTTGGCTGATTTCTTTGGATTTTCCCATGATGTCAAGCAAAGAGGCACTGAGTTTGAAGGTAGGCCTTGAAATACATCCACAGGTACTTCTAAAGCTTCTAAAGCCATGACATCATTTTCTGGAACTTTCCAAGTTGTTTAAAGGCAATAATCTGACTGTAAACAATTGTTGGAAAAATTACTTGTGTCATGCACAAAGTAGATGTCCTAATCGACTTGCCAAAACTATAGTTTGTTAACAAGACATTTGTGGAGTGGTTGAAAAACGAGTTTTAATGACTCCAACCTAAGTGTATGTAAACTTCCAACTTCAACTGTATGTGGGTGAATCAGAATTCCAAGTTTTGGATATCCCACCTCTGACTGGATTCCAATAGGAATTACACATAACTGTTTAAGCCAGTACTGTGTCCTGAAGATATGGCCTGTAAACAATAACTGTACTAGGGTAAAATTAGGCATCAAAATAAGGCCTTATGAGATATCGAATGTATTGCCATAAACAGCTTAATTTTAATTACATTTATCTTAAAACTCACTTGGTGAAGGCCACAGTATTGAAATGTAATAAATTCAACAATGATGTCTTTGTCACTAACAAATATAGTCATGGGTGGTAACTCTACAATTCACTGGAAAGGCAAGGCACACTGGGAAATAATAATGGAGGCGTGGCTTAGTGGCTTTCAGTTTGGCTTTTCAATTTTTGGCCACCTGTGAGTGGTAGTGTTGTACCAGTTTAAGTGGTCTATGGTTGTTAGTTTGAGTGTATCTGCTGCCAGTTTTGAAGTCTTTGTAAATGCTTACAGGAGGTCATCAGACAATAAGCAGCTCTAAATGATGATGTGAAGCCTGTATCCCAACACTAAGCAACCTTGTCTTGTGAAAACGTTTCGGTACAATTTTATAAATGTCGACAGATAATTAGTTAGTTCGACATGGTGCGATCTTTTTGTGTCTGTAAAATATACAGTATTATGTGAGAAATGACAGTGGAAATGACTTTATGCATAAATATTGATATAATAACCATCATATCAAAGACTGCCATTTAACAAATAAAAATATTCTCGCTTTTATCCCATACTAATCTCATCATGTAGACTAGACTACCAGCACAGCATCTGGGAGCTGTTGGCTGGAGCGCAGGTGGCAACACCAGAGTAGGCACATATGCTAATGAATGCAACAGTTTTGACAAAATTATCAGTAGAGTTGAAAATGCGATGGAAACACATTGAACTTTAGATTTGTATTCTCGGTACATGAAAACGTAAGCAAAAAAGTACATTTTGTGTGCACTGTCATGCCACACTGATTTGTATCCACAACAAGTCAGTCTGGTGGAAAATGTGCATATTTTATTTATGCAGGTTTTAGAATATTTGCAAGAAAATCTGTTGCCAATTGGATGGAAACCTAGCTAGTGTTGATTCAACATTGGATTATCTGCTGTGTATCACCTGCTGCCCTGGGAATCTTTCGTGTCTGAAAATGTTCAATTTGGGGTAAAGCTACTGAAGTTTGGCCGCCCCCCATTTTACACATGCTAAATACACAGAGTACTGAGAATACCAGATATGCGTTCCAAATGGCACCCTTTTCCCTATATAGGTTATAGAGTGCCATTTGGGATGCAGAGAGGTTGGTATTATTGAGAAGGGACCCCTTTCCCTCCGCTCTCCTCTCCTCTCCTCAAAGTAGATCTGGGGCTGTCTGCATTAGCATATCATACACAGATACTGTATGTCATCCTGCTGCCAGGTGGATTCCCTCGTGAGAGGAGGTGGTAGAGAAAGGTGTTAGGTTTCACATAGCCCCTCGTCGAGCATGCCGCTTCTCAAGTGCCCGCTGAGACGCAGAGAGAGAGAGGGACCAATAGAGATGGATAGACAGAGGGAGAGATGAAGAAGAGAGAGGAGGAACAGACAAATATACTGCTTCATGTCGGTCGGACTGATAAAGGCTAGTGCGGTAGCGGAGTGCTATGAGACTGCAGGTTGAGCGACAGCAGAAAGGAGGTGGAAAAAAGCAGTGTGGAATGGGTGAGGTGGAGAAAGGAGAGTGGGGTAAGGAGTGAGACAGGAGGAAGGAGAGAGTGTGGATGCGTTGTGGTGGGCGGGGTGAGGTGAGTGGGTGAGGCAGGCAGATGGGGGGAGGAGGTGTGTGGTGCAGTGAGGTGAGTGGGTAATGTGTGGACCTCTCTCTCTCTCTCTCTCTCTCTCTCTCTCTCTCTCTCTGAGTGTTGGCATGGTCCAATTAGCACTTCTCTCACATTTCCCCGTCTCTGCATTGCACGTGAAGGGCACAGGGTCTGACAGGCAGGCCGCTCGGCACACTGATGTTTTATTATCAAACACATCAGGCCTCCTTTCTCTCTGCACTCAACACACCACTGACTGACTGACTCCCTTGTACTTGATTGATGACTTAAGGTCGCTAATTAGTAAAGAACTTCCCTCACCTGCAGACACTAGGCCCTCCATGGAATGAGGTTGACACCCCTGGACCAGTACAACAGTTAATTTAACAGACTTTGTGCGGACCAAATTACACCCTATTGCCTATAGTGAACTACTTTGACCAGGGCCCATAGGGGAATAGGGTGCCATTTGGGTCATAACCTAATACAGCAGTTACACTATACAGTATATGCAAAAGTATGTGGACACTCCTTCAAATTAGTGAATTCAGCTATTTCAGCCACACCCGTTGCTGATAGGTGTATAAAATTGAGCACACAACCATGCAATCTCCATTGAAAAACATTGGCAGTAGAATGGCCTTACTGAAGAGCTCAGTGACTTTCAACGTGGCACGGTCACAGGATGCCACCTTTCCAACAAGTCAGTTCGTCAAATTTCTGCCCTGCTAGAGCTGCCACTGTCAACTGTAAGTGCTGTTATTGTGAAGTGGAAACGTCTAGGAGCAACAACGTCTCAGCCGCGAAATGGTAGGCCACACATGCTCACAGAACGGGACCGCCGAGTGCTGAAGTGGGTAGCGCTTAAAGATCGTCTGTCCTCAGTTGCAACACTCACTACCGAGTTCCAAACTGACCCTGGAAGCAACGTCAGTACAAGAACTGTTCGTTAGGAGCTTCATGAAATGCGTTTCCATGGTCGAGCAGCCGCAGACAAGCCTAATATCACCATGCGCAATGCCAAGCTTCGGCTGGAGCTGTGTAAAGCTCGCCGCCATTGGACTCTGGAGCATTGGAAACGCGTTCTCTAGAGTGATGAGTCACGCTTCACCATCTGGCAGTCCAATGGATTAATCTGGGTTTGGCAGAAGCCAGGAGAACGCTACCTATGCATAGTGCCAACTGTCAAGTTTGGTGGAGGTGGAATAATGGTCTGGGGTTGTGTTTCATGGTTCGGGCTGGGCCTCTTAGTTACAGTGAAATAAAATCTTAACGCTACAGCATACAATGACATTCTAGACGATTCTGTGCTTCCAACTTTGTGGCAACAGTTTGGGGAAGGCCCTTTCCTGTTTCAGCATGACAATGCCCCCGTGCACAAAGCGAGGTCCATACAGAAAATATTTGTTGAGATCGGTGTGGAAGAACTTGACTGGCCTGCACAGTGCCCTGACCTCAACCCCATTAAAACACCTTTGGGATGAATTGGAACCCAGACTGCGAGCCAGGCCTAATCGCCCAACATCAGTGCCCGACCTCACTAATGCTTTTGTGGCTGAATGGAAGCAAGTCCCCGCAGCAATGTTCCAACATCTAGTGGAAAGCCTTCCCATAAGAGTGGAGGCTGTTATAGCAGCAAAGGGGGGACCAACTCCATATTAATGTACATGATTTTGGAATGAGATGTTTGACGAGCAGGTGTCCACATTCTTTTGGTCATGTAGTGTATTTCCCCCCTGTGTTTGGATGGAATCTCTGAAATCTCTGCTTGCTCATCTATGTGAGTCTGTAGTTTATATATAACAATCAATCTGAAGTTGAAAAATAGTGTTTGGAGCTATACTATAACTGAAAGGTTACCCATATCTTTACACTGTCTAGACTGAATATTATTGATTGTTTCAATTGAACCCCTGCAATAAAGGGATGGAGGGAATAGGGTTTAGATAGAACAAAACCAAGTAAATACTTCCTAGTTGTTCTCCAAGCCCTGAGTATGGATTATAAATCCCGTAGAAATCACACCTTCACCCTTTAAAGTGGCCAGGAGGCATACCTACAGCGCTGTAGCAATTTTGGCAATAGTGCAACTCCCCTTGCGGGTCTCAAACTCAAACTTAGACCGTAGGCAGAGCTGCTATCCATTTTTCCAAGGCTCAACAATAACTGATTTGAGGAGAAAGAGTAGGACCAGGAGGCAGCCCTTAGGTTCACAGAAGTAGCTCTAGTAGGGATATTACATAATCACTATTCCTCTTAAAAGCTCTTTAAAAAAGGAAGGAAAAAATATAATGTCTCCTAGCAAACACTCTCAAATTACATTATAGTCATCTAGCAGACTCTCTT
Source organism: Coregonus lavaretus (assembly GCF_964263955.1). Lineage (NCBI taxonomy): Eukaryota > Metazoa > Chordata > Actinopteri > Salmoniformes > Salmonidae > Coregonus > Coregonus lavaretus. Next base: position 23,539,837 of record NC_140021.1, read on the forward strand.
ATCCAGAGCGACTTACAGTTAGTGAGTGCATACTTTTTTTATTTTCATACTGGTCCCCCGTGGGAATCGAACCCACAACCCTGGCGTTGCAAGCGCCATGCTCTACCAACTGAGCTACACGGGAAGTCTCCCGAGTGGCGCAGTGGTCTAAGGCACTGCATCGCAGTGCTAGCTGTGCCCTAGAGATCCTGGTTTGAATCCAGGCTCTGTCGTAGCCGGCCGCGACCGGGAGACCCATGGGTCGGCGCACAATTGGCCCAGCGTTGTCCAGGGTAAGGGAGAGAATGGCCGGCAAGGATGTAGCTCAGTTGGTAGAGCATGGCGTTTGCAACGCCAGGGTTGTGGGTTCGATTCCCAGTATGAAAATAATGTATGCACTCACTAACTGTAAGTCACTCTGGATAAGAGCGTCTATTAAATGACTAAAATGTGAAAAAAATGAAAATAAAGCTCTCCTCAAATGAAAGAGGAGAAGATCGTAGCAATCCCCTAATATGAAATATTAATGCAACATGTTCCAATCATCCATTTATTTCGCATTCTTTCCACTAATTTTATAATGTAGATATTTACTGAAAACATACACTACCAGTCAAAATGTTGGTCTCACCTACTCATTCAAGGGTTGTTCTTTATTTTTACTATTTTTTACATTGTAGAATAATAGTGAAGACATCAAAACTATGAAATAACACATGTGGAATCATGTAGTAACCAAAATAGTGTTAAACAAATCAATATATATTTTATATTTGAGAGTCTTCAAATAGCCACCCTTTGCCTTGATGACAGCTTTGCACAATACTGTATATATATGTTTTTTTTTGTTGGGGGAGGGATTTATAAATCATGTTCTGTTCACAAGGATGTTTTTTTGTAAGGTCCCCAAAAGTATAGCATTTTCTCTGTGGCCACAAACATGGAATGTTTTCTAACTGACCCTAATGCCATTTTCATACCCCCTGGAATAAGTAGAGATCACAGGTCCTTTGCAAATGGAGGCTATCATCTTGTATATATTATTTATTTATCTCAGGAAACAGCTAGTTCTTTGATTCTCCAGGTGATGGATCTCTGTAAAAGTTTCCCCCTCAGGAGGCATGGGTCCCCAGATCCTCAAAAAGTTCTACAACTGCACCATCGAGAGCATCCTGACCGGTTGCATCACCGCCTGGTATAGCAACTGCTCAGCATCCGACCGTAAGGCGCTATAGAGTGTAGTGCGTACGGCCCAATACATCACTGGGGCCAAGCTTCCTGCCATCCAGGACCTATATACTAGGCAGTGTCAGAGGACGGCCCAAAAAATTGTCAAAGACTCCAGTCACCCAATACATAGACTGTTCTCTCTGCTACCGCACGGCAAGCGGTACCAGAGCACCAAGTTTAGGTCCAAACGGCTCCTTAACAGCTTCTACCCCCAAGCTATAAGACTGCTGAACAATTAATTAAATGGCCACCCGGACTATTTACAGTATTTCTGTTTCATGTATTTGAAATGTGTATTTTAATTACTTCTGATTATTTTGTAATCGGTATTACACTGGGCTAAACTACACTCTAATGTATTTTGTAACAAGATATGTTCAAGAGCTGTATAAAAATACAAAATACTTTTCCATACCATTTATTTAAAGAAGTTCATATTTTGTTGCCCCCTTTTACCCTGCGTTGGTATCAGAAGTCTGATGGCACTGTAGTGTAATAAGAGCGTCTGCTAAATGAACTAAATATAAATGTATATGTAAAAATGAACAATTGCAAAGCATGCTGAGTATTATTCTAATGAACTCCGCCCCAAAACAAGGCCAATAATAATATCTAGTGTGCGTTGCGGTTCATTTTGGTATGTTCATTTTCAAATATGCATTTAAATTTTTGTCATTTAGCAACTAAGGTAGATAAAATACAACATATCACAGTCATAGCAAGTAAATCGTTTCTGTAACCTATACTGAGCATGTTGTTGGTGTTCGGGCCGGCTACTTGTAAATGTATTTTTGTATTTTAAAATAGAAAAATACATGTACTTTAATTAAATACATTACTAAATACTTTGTAGTTTATTTTCATACATTTATCTTTATGGTATTTTGTAATTGAATTTTGTAATTCTTGCCCATCCCTGCTTGTGAGAATTTTAAAGAGTAGCTTTTTGGCACTCCAATTATTTTCCTTGCCTCTGGGCTCTATTCAATCTGTATCGCTGAAGCATTACAGATTGCGTGCTAGAAATGTAAAGGTAATTGTCAATTGCGCTATAAAGCTGAACTTCCGCGATACGGATTGAATAGAGCCCTAGGTTTAACCATGTTTTGAGGCTATACAGTGTTTGTTTACAAACATTGTAATAAAGCAAAATTATATTTTGGGTTCTGATGGGGTAAGACAGTTAAATTAAGCTCATGAGGCATTTTGTGTTATATTCTTCAAGAATCAATTGGTAGATATCATTCATTTAGAAATCCAAATATGTATGGAGCAACTGCTGATTGCCCCTTTAATAAATACACCAAAACATAATCAGCCTTCATCACAGGGTTATCACTGACCTCTGGCATGCTGATTAAAATCATTAGGATGACATTTGTTAGACTGTGACTGAAGGTGATCTGGAAATGGAAAAACACCATGATTTCACTGCCCCAGTTGTGTGTCTTAAGGAGAGAGAAAAGGAATAAATCAATTTGTCTGCTCTTGCTGGATGACCATGCATTGTTCAGAAACAACCTGTGAATTCATTATTATTGCATCAGACACTGAAGCTAGACAACCCACTGCAGAACATATTTCTCTCAGTTTTCCCACATCCCTCCTACAGAGAGAAAGAATGTGTCATGACTTGCCCTCATGGGTTGAGGATCAAACATTCCTGCTAGGCAAAGGTTTGAACACCCCCTTTCCTGGGGGCCGGTTTTGTGACTTAACAGCCGGTCATAAATAGTTTGCAGAAAAGTGCTCCTTTTGGTCTCTAGTATGAGAAGAAAGAATTTCCCTGTGAGACAAAGGAAGACTTCCCGCCAAGACTCCAACATCCAAAAGTGGATAATGAAACAATACTCCTACTTAAAAGAATGTGGGAAATGGTCAGAGGGGATCTAAAGAATAATCATGTCATATTGTTTATTATTTTGTGATGTCATTAAGGATGGTATCAAATAATAACTGTCACTCGGAAAGTGTACATATTCAGTCTATCAAGTTTACATCTAAATGTTGTATAAAATATATGATTAAGTATGAGAGTATTTTGGTGAAGATAGGAATGTGATTTTAGTCTTCTAATGAGATAATAGTTTTTCATATAAACTACGCACAGTGACTAGCCACGCCCCGAGTGACATCAGAGATCGTGTAAACATGATGGAACACCTCTTTTACCCCGAGTGCATAAAAAGCCTTGAAAAACAAATCAACCTTTAGACCAGCAGACGTGAAGCGTGAGCTAAACGTTACAAAATTGTTTAAAACTACAACTCCATTACCAAAGGAAGACCAGCAGACGTGAAGTGTGAGCCAAATGTTGCAAATGGTTGAATTTCTACAAGACCAGAAAGACCAGAAACCGTGAGACGTTAGTCCACACATTTTAAATGAAGAAACTCTGAAACTCTCAACCTCTACACAAGGTGAAGAAGACAATGCACTAGACCTTATCATTTCAGTCTGCAGCTGGCATGTATAGTTGTCTAGAGAACTTTCACTAAAGACACGAAGTGGGAAGGACAATCCCTCTCAGACAACCGCTGGTACATCTGAAGTATCCGTTCTAACCAGCACTACGACCAGAAACTCTACCAAGGACATTGGGATCTCTGGTGGGCAAACCAGAGTCCTAGATCATCAACTATCGAGGACAGCTACACGTAAATACACGTTGCATTTCTAATTATGATTACTGTGAGCGTAGTCTCCAAAGTAACCACGATAGTTTGAATCTCTGTCTCTCCCTTCCACTCTGACCCTCCTTCTACCCAAGCAGTCATGCGATTGTTAACCCAGTCCACTAGGGACCTGTTTTCATTGTATTACGTTAGTAATCAATAACCTATGTGTGTTTGTATTGTGTTATTATTTAGTTAGTTAGTATATAAATAATTAAGCCAATTTGTGTATTGCTGATTCATCAATAAGGTTAGAGTTTTTGCAGGTTCAAGGATTATGCGACGTTCAGAATGAGACTGATAAGAGGTAATTATTTGATAAGTGACTGTTATCGATATATAACATATCTTCTAAGAGTTTCATTCGGGAGATGGTAACTCGTTAAACAACTTCTTCCGTGGTGCCCCAAATTCCAAATGAGTTCATTGTTACATGATTAATTTAATCGGGTGACAATTAAACATAGTTAGGTGATTCGATAAATAACAGTCATACATTAAAGTAAGTCACGTCACGACAAATGGAAGGGTCAGAAAAAAAGACATATTCAGAGAAAAAAGGAGAGGTGAAACTCCCCATTCTCAATTCTTGTTAAGTCTGTGTTTTGAAACCCACTCACTCACAAACTGAGAAACGTCTAAACCAGTAGATGTACAGTACATATCACAGCTGGAGAATAATAACAATATCCTTGTTCTAGGCTATATTTGTCTGTATCTTTTTCTTTATTCAGGCTACATTTTGACTCATCAGTGCTTCATGTATTATACCTTTATTTTGATGTATAACTAGTACCATATCGACAGTTATCAAGTTTCATAATGACTTGTCATACAGTAAGAGGGTTTTACAATGCTACAAAGCATTGATTATTATGATAAGCAAGAAACCAATTAATGTGCTTATGGTTTCACACAAGCCTGATAAATGCTTTGCAAACATTATACATTTCGATGAGACAAACAAACGATTAACACCAATATTTAGCAACATTTCACATTCAAATTCTACAGCGTAACTAGTAAGAGGCAAGAGCATGCTCACTCACACTGGAGACACTATTAGCATAACTGTACACAATTTATATACATATACAGTGCATTAGGAAAGTATTCTGACCCCTTGACTTTTTCCACATTTTGTTACGTTACAGCTTTATTCCAAAATGGAATAAATTATTTTTCCCCTCATCAATCTACACACATTACCCCATAATGACAAAGCGAAAACAGGTTTTTAGAAATGTTTGCAAATTTATAAAAAATAAAAAACAGAAATACCTTATTTACATAAGTATTCAGACCCTTCGAAATGAGACTCGAAATTGAGGTCAGGTGCATCCTGTTTCCATTGCTCATCCTTGAGATATTTGTACAACTTGGAGTCCACCTGTGGTAAATTCAATTGATTGGACATGATTTGGAAAGGCACACACCTGTCTATATAAGGTCCCACAGTTGACAGTCCATGTCAGAGAAAAACCAAGCCATGAGGTCGAAGGAATTGTCCGTACAGCACTGATACAGGATTGTGTCGAGGCACAGATCTGGGGAAGGGTACCAACACATTTCTGCAGCAATGAAGGTCCACATGAAAACACAGTGGCCTCCATCATCCTTAAATGGAAGAAGTTTGGAACCACCAAGACTCTTCCTAGAGCTGGCCGCCTGACCAAACTAAGCAATCGGGGGAGAAGGGCCTTGGTCATGGAGGTGACCAAGAACCCAATAGTCACTCTGACAGAGCTCCAGAGTACCTCTGTGGAGATGGGATAACTTTCCAGAAGGACAACCATATCTGCAGCACTCCACCAATCAGTCCTTTAATGTAGAGTGGCCAGATTGAAACCACTCCTCAGTAAAAGGCACATGACAGCCTTCTTGGAGTATGCCAAATGGCACCTAAAGGTCTGAGAAACAAGTTTATCTGGTCTGATGAAACCAAGATTGCACTCTTTGGCCTGAATGCCAAGCCTCACTTATGGAGGAAACCTGGCACCATCCCTACGATGAAGCATGGTGGTGGCAGCATCATGCTGTGGGGATGTTTTTCAGTGTCAGGGACTAGGAGTCTAGTCAGGATCGAGGGAAAGATGAACAGAGGAAAGTACAGAGAGATCCTTGATGAAAACCTGCTCCAGAGTATTCAAGACCTCAGACTGGGGTGAAGGTTAACCATCCAACAGGACAACAAACATAAGTACACAGTGAAGACAACGCAGGAGTTGCTTCAGGACAAGTCTCTGAATGTCCTTGAGTAGCCCAGCCAGAGCCCGGACTTGAACCTGATCGAACATCTCTGGAGAGACCTGAAAATAGCTGTGCAGCGACGCTCCCCATCCAACCTGACAGAGCTTGAAAGGATCTGCAGAGAAGAATGGGTGTGCCAAGCTTGTAGAGTCATACCCAAGAAGACTCAAGGCTGTAATAGCTGCCAAAGGTGCTTCAATAAAGTACTGAGTAAAGGGTCTGAATGCTTATGTAAATGCTATATTTCCGTATTATAATTTTTTTTTTGGCTTTGACATTTTGGGATATTGTGTGTAGATTTATGAGGGGAAAAAACAATTTAATCCATTTTAGAATAAGGCTGTAATGTAAGAAAAAGTGGAAAAAGTCAAGGAATCTGAATACTTTCTGAATGTGCTGTGAATATTGTCATGACTCTCCCTGGGTTAAGATCAAAGGCCTCACATCAGCTTGGCAAATGGCCGACAGCAACCAGACCCTTTTACCCACAGGCAAGGGGGCTGTGCCGGACTTGACACCTTAATACTGCTATAAATTAAAGAGGAGGATAATCTATCTCTTGAATTATAGTATGGTGAAAGGAATGCCTTTGTTTCAGAGACTCTTTCCTGCCCAAAAACTTCAACATCCACCAATGAACATTGGGACAATATACAGTGAGGGAAAAAAGTATTTGAACCCCTGCTGATTTTGTATGTTTGCCCACTGACAAAGAAATGATCAGTCTATAATTTTAATGGTAGGTTTATTTGAACAGTGAGAGACAGAATAACAACAAAAAAATCCAGAAAGGCGCATGTCGAAAATGTTATAAATTATTTCAATTTTAATGAAGGAAATAAGTATTTGACCCCCTCTCAATCAGAAAGATTTCTGGCTCCCAGGTGTCTTTTATACAGGTAACGAGCTGAGATTAGGAGCACACTCTTAAAGGGAGTGCTCCTAATCTCAGCTTGTTACCTGTATAAAAGACACCTGACCACAGAAGCAATCAATCAATCAGATTCCAAACCCTCCACCATGACCAAGACCAAAGAGCTCTCTAAGGATGTCAGGGACAAGATTGTAGACTTACACAAGGCTGGAATGGGCTACAAGACCATCGCCAAGCAGCTTGGTGAGAAGGTGACAGTTGGTGCGATTATTAGCAAATGGAAGAAACACAAAAGAACTGTCAATTTCCTTTGGCTTGGGGCTCCATGCAAGATCTCACCTCACCTCAAATGGGTCGTGGATGGGTATTCCAGCATGACAATGACCCAAAGCACACGGCCAAGGCAACAAAGGAGTGGCTCAAGAAGAAGCACATTAAGGTCCTGGAGTGGCCTAGCCAGTCTCCAGACTTTAAGCTCATAGAAAATCTGTGGAGGGAGCTGAAGGTTCGAGTTGCCAAAGGTCAGCCTCGAAACCTTAATGACTTGGAGAAGATCTGCAAAGAGGAGTGGAACAAAATCCCTCCTGAGATGTGTGCAAACCTGGTGGCCAACTACAAGAAACGTCTGACCTCTGTGATTGCCAACAAGGGTTTTGCCACCAAGTACTAAGTCATGTTTTGCAGATGGGTCAAATACTTAGAACGAGTGAAAGTAAACAGACAACTAAGAAGAAGTACATTGTGACCTCTTGTGGACAATCCGAGCCTTACATCTAAAAGGCCATCCGAAAGAGAAGGCCCAATCGACCCCTTCCCACGAAGGCCTGGGTCCAACAGAGATACACGACGAAGACCTCCAACATGTAAAAAAAACGCATTGCTTTTCTTCCCAAGTGGGCGGCAGTTCCGGGCAAAGTATTAGGATTACTGTGAGCATAGGTCCATGTGTATCCAAGTGTGTTTTCTCTCTCTCTCTCTCTCTCTCTCTCTCTCTCTCTCTCTCTCTCTCTCTCTCTCTCTCTCTCTCTCTCTCTCTCTCTCTCTCTCTCTCTCTCTCTCTCTCTCTCTCTCTCTCTCTCTCTCTCTCTCTCTCTCTCTCTCTCTCTCTCTCTCTCTTGTAACAAGTGTCATATTGTGTTAGTCTGATATGGACCAGTTTTCATTGTATTAAGTTTCTAATCCCTACCTATACCATGTACGTGTTTGTATTTTGTGTTATCATTGTAATTAGTTAGTAAATAAAAAATGTAATCAATTTGTGTGGTATGGAATGATCAGTTAGACCCAGGTTCGTTCAGACTTGAAGATCCTACGACTTTCAGAATGAGACTGATATGAGGTAACTGATTAATACATGACTGTTAAATGATAAGAGATATCTAGGTATCTTTAGAGTTAATTCGGGAAACGGTAACTCGTTAATCAACTTTTCCCGTGGTGCCCCAAATTCATAATGAGTTAATTGTTACATGATTAATTTAATCTAGTAACAATTAAACATAGTAGGTAATTATTTGATAAATAATAGTAATCACAATAATGAAAGTCACGTCATGACAATATATATATATATATATATATATATATATATATATACAGTAACAGTCAAAAGTTTGGACACACCTACTCATTCCTGGGTTTTTCTTTATTTTTACAATTTTCTACATTGTAGAATAATAGTGAAGACATCAAAACTATGAAATAACACATATGGAATCATGTAGTAACCAAAAAAGTGTTTAACAAATCAGAATATATTTTAGATTTTAGATTATTCTAAGTAGACACCCTTTGCCTTGATGACGGCTTTGCACACTCTTGGCATTCTCTCAACCAACTTCACGAGGTAATCACCTGGAATGCATTTCAATTCACAGTGGTGCCTTGTTAAAAGTTAACACACCCCAAAATATTCCAATGAACCACCGGTCCTACATTTAGTTATCACTAAAAGAGGAAATAAGCCTTTACTGAACTGCAAAGAACCATTGAAGGGCTTAAAGGGTTCTTTGTGTTATTATGGTTCCACATATAACCATCACCATTCCCAAATAACCCTTGAAGAACCCTCTTTTCTTAGTATGTACAGACACAGATGAACACACTTTAACACTAGGAGAGCCGAGAGCGTCATATTGACTCAAAACTCATTTCCTTTTTTAATAACTCTGCCATTTTTTAAGTCATGCCCCCCCAACCCCCCCCCCCCCCCCAACCCCCAATGTCATTGTTACAATCTTAATATCACAAAAATAATTTGTGTTATAAGCAGTTTTGAAAGGACATGTCATTGTTTCCCCCTTGCCTGTCATTCACCACCAGTCATTCACTGGCAGCCAGCCTTCACAGCTGATGATGGCCCATCGAAACTAAACCTACACTATATCTAATCAAATTTCACACATAAAATAATAGAGTTAGCCTAAAGACAATATTAAATTGACAGTCTGATGGGAAATAATATATTCAAATTGTCAAGGGGTGCTGAAGGTGGGTGTGGTGCATGAATCAAGCGCAGGACGCAGAAGCTCAGTCCAAGAGACTTTAGTGCAATATTCACGTAGAAAATAAGCACAATAAGCCCGAAGGCGAAATAACGGCGCACACAGGCGTCAAACAAACGGCGCACTAACATGTGCGAAAAACCTCTCCAAAACACTGGAGGGAAGTACGTAGCTCCAACACAAAACAGAAGAGCAATCACACACAAAGACAAACACACACAACGAGAACTAAATAGGACACTAACGAGGACTAACAAGACACAGGTGTACAACATCAAGACAAAACCAAACGAACATGAAACATAGATCGGTGGCAGCTAGTACTCCGGGGACGACGACCGCCGAAGCCTGCCCGAACCAGGAGGAGGAGCAGCCTCGGCCGAAACCGTGACACAAATGTAAAAATTGAAACAAGAGGGCTCTATTCAATCCGTATCACGGAAGTTCAGCGCTAAAGCATAATTTCAATTTAAAGGCAATGTTCCCGTGTTGGCGGAGACTGCATTCACTGTAAACGCTGCACAGGTCGGCTTAATCGGAAATTACCTTTACAAACTGTAACTCTTCAGCTATACAGATTGAATAGAGCCCAGAGGCAGGGAAAATAATCGGAGTGCCAAAAAGTTACTTAAATTTTTTTTCCTACAGAGTCACAAGCAGGTTAGACTTTTTGATGTCAATGTAGTATCAGAAAGTATCAGAAAGAAGAGGTTCTGCAGTTTCTAAATCACCCATCCTTGCCAAACAACTCTTCAAAATATAACTTTTTGGCAGAATTACTGCAATAACATGCTCTCCTCGTGTACACTGGCAACACTCAAAGCACAGCAATATATTTCAAATCCAAATATGCCGTTATGTTCTTTTGAAATGCATTTTCAGAAATTCATAATGTTCCTTAATACCTTAATGAATTAATAATGAATGATCTTTGTGATGGTGTTTATTTAATGGACTTTAACACTTTAATTGTGGTGTTTTAGTGTTTTTTTGTGTGTACATACTGTTACATAAACTAATAAAAATGCTATTGTGTTAATTGAAATACATTTTATTTCATATTCTAATGTTACCTTAGACCTTCATGAACAGAACCAAATGATTAGTCTTCCGATAGCATATATGAAATGTAATGATTAAATTTTCACTGTCGTACAAGTATTGTGCTCTTATTATTTTAATTTAGCATTCAACACAGCCATTTCTCGAGATACCAACCCCCAACAACATAATACCTTCAGTTGATGCTTAATCTTTCACTCTCCAATTAAACTGTTATATTCAATTTGTCTGTTGCCAAAGCTGTATGCATTCAACAGCATTCTACAAACACTGTCTGTGTTATTCATCAATAAGATCTGTTGTTTGAACAACTGACATCACATCAAGCAACAAAGGCTGGATGATGGCCTCTGAAAACACTGGATGGGTACCAAATGGTAATCTATTCCCTTTATAGTGCACTACTTTTTCCCCCCAGGGCCCATAGGGCTCTTGTCAAAAATAGTCCACTATATAGGGAATAGGGTGCCATTTGGGACACAAACACTGCTTGGCAACGAGGCTGGAAATGGTTGCCTGATTCATTGTTTTAATGACACTTTGATGAGGCTGTTTGAATAGTAAATACTTATGTTTCCAGTGTTTGACTCATTTCCTCATGTCAAAAAGCTAGGGAGAGATTGAATTCGCCGTATGAAGTGCTCAAGTGATGACTGATTCAGTTTGGCTGAAGTGACTACTATGGGTGAGTCACATACGATCTGTATCAGGCCAATATTACAGGATTGATCCTGGTCAACATCCACAAGCTATCTAGAGGTTACTGTAAAATGTCTCATGAGGAGAGACAGAGAGACAAATGATTGAATCCAGATTCTGTCCAGACACTTTCAAATGCCACTTAGGTATGAGGTTTGTAAAGTTTAGGGGATGTCAGTTGAGTCTTCCTCAACGTGAATACTTTAAGTATGTAATCAGATAAGGAATTATTAAAAACAGTCAAAATATATTCCATAAGTATGGACCAGGTGCTATAATATCAATCTATACAAACACTATGACGGAAGGGCCTCCACTGCAATACAGTATCAGAGAAAAGCTTTGGATTGTGATTGTCTTTATAATAATATAATAATTGATTTTATAGTGCTTTTTTCACCTAGGTGCTCAAAGGCCTTTAGGAGGAAACTCACCTCATCCACCACCGTAGTGTAGTACCCACTTGGGTGATGCACGGCAACCATTTGTGCCTTTATGTTTCAGTTATGTTTCTAGAGAAAGCAAGCTTGAGCCATTATAAGACACAATGGTAACTACGGACACCAGTTCATTGCCCGGCCTACACCAATGACAATCACATTGACACCAAGGCCTGTGCTTCAAACAAAGAATTAAAGACATGCTCTGGTACTTTAGCGACTAAAACAATAATTGTTTTAACCTCCCGCTTTGGGCTGGATGTGTCAATGTGTAGTTCATACATGCACAATCTATTATCAGAATTACTGTCTTACCTCAATTAGCCACGAAATCCCTAGTTTGAAAGCGGCTGTTTTCTTGAAGCTGTGCCATGCCATTTTCCCAACATTTCCCCCCACGTGGGCCAGCCCCCTAGCAATTTGAGTTCCAGCCAATGAGTCCTGCCCAGCGTTATCCAATGAGTTTGCAAGGCTGCCGCAATGGCTCAGTGGACACAGCAGAGAAAAAGAGTAAGAGCAATGACGTGGTGCACATATCTGCACATCTGTGATGTAGTCTGCAATTTTCGGCAACCACTTAGAAATACTGGCTAAAAAGTATACACAAGTACCGGAGAATCTCTATAAACAGAGCCACTGGTCAAGGCTGAATGAAGAGATGGGGATAATTCTGCCCTCAAGTCAGACTTTCATCCATGTACCATGGTCTTCTTTTCTGAAGAAAATGTCTAGATCCCCTGAAGCTAGTTTAGAGAGATCATGAGAGGTCATCATGCGATTATTATTTTCCCTTATGGGTTGTTTCCTGGATACAGATGAAACCTATTATACTGGATTAAGAGTAATGCTCAATGGAGATTCTCCATTTAAAGTGTTTTGTAGTCAAGCACTAGGCTTAATCTGTGTCCAGGACACTGGCAATGGATGTCCAGGTTGCATCAAGGCATTTATTGGTTGATTCCCTCAGAGTTTTAAGTGATGAGAGCCAGTACAGAATACTCCTAAAGCCATGCAAACTGCACCAACCAATATCTTGGCCAGGTCGCAGTTGTAAATGAGAACTTGTTCTCAACTGGCTTACCTGGTTAAATAAAGGTGAAATAAAAAAATTAAAAAATTTTAAAAAATGATTGAAAGTCAGCCCAGGTAATGCAGTGAAATGTCTCCACAATAGCGGGCTTGTGTCACGAATACCGCCGAGGCTGCTCCTCCTCCTTGTTCGGGCAGGCTTCGGCGTTCGTCGTCCCCGGAGTACTAGCTGCCACCGTTTGATGTTTTCGATGTTTGTTTGGTCATGTCTAGTTTAGTGCACCTGTTTCGTATTCTGTCCTGATTATGTCACCTATAAGTTTCCTTGTGTTATGTTTTGTAGTTGTGTGTTATTGTCCGCCTGTAGTTTGGTGTCAAGGTTCGGTACTTTTGTGTTTAGAGTATTTTACGCATTGCGCGTATTAGTTTGCCTCCGGTGTTTTCGAGGCCATTTACTTTGTATTTGTTCATGAGTCTCAGTAAAGTCGTGTTGACTTATCCTCTGTGTCCTGCACCTGACTTCACCACCGCATCCACATCAACAACGTGACAGCTGGAACTCTCTAGTCAGAACAGAACATATATTCAGTTCCTAATACAAACAATTGTGGCAATACTCTGACTTGTATATGGTACAGCAGCCTGACATACTGTATATGCATTATTATGCAGTGCAATGATTTGATGTTCAAAAGCTGTTGTCAAAGCACAAGAAAACCTACAACAATAAAAACAACAACAGTGCTTCCATAAATTACCTCACACTCCAACCATTTTACAGCCACCCCTCCCTCTGCTGAGCACACCTTTCTAGACGGAGATTACAATCACAATATCAACAGTGCAAAGCTGAGCAGAGTCTGACGAGGTAGAACTACCTACCTTACACTGGAGAAAAAAAAGGTTCTTAAATGGTTCTTCCTCAGCTATTCAGGTTCCTTGGAGAACTCTAGCCTGATAAAGAACCTTTGAGTTAAGTGTGGGGTTCTTCAAGTGGCATCTACAGTTCTTCAGAATTCTAAAAGGTTCTTAAAATGTATTGGAGCCTGCAGATGTGTCCCTTTCATAGCACACAGCAAATTGGCTGTGTTAGCTACTGTTCATTTTTAGTGTAACATTTCTAGTGTTGATTCAAGAGTTAAATTAACACTGTAAAGAGTTGACTTAACACTCAATGGTGTAAAATAACCCCAGTGTTGGTGTTAATGACCAGAGTTTAACCAAAACCACGGCCATCATTATCATATTTCCCAGGATGCTCTATTACAGGTTCATTTTTAGAATTGTTTGTACATTGATTGATTAATACATTTGATGCTACTCAAATATAAATAACCTACATTTTTCTAAACTATTCCAATCTGTTACTTGGATTTATTGCACCCATTACAGAAATGGTTGTTGCAGTTTATATGTTTAGGGTAGTCTAACATTGGGGCTTCCCAACCCTGGCAGTCATTCTGAATGCAGGTTGCGTGTAAATAGAAATTCCAAATTTTGGATAGCCCCACTCTGGCTGGATTCCAATAGGAATTACACATCACCTTGCAAGCCAGCATAATGTGACTTGCAGGCCTGATGTGTCCTATAAACTATGAGCCCTTCAGCAGGGCTAATCAATTCCGGACCTGGAGGGACGAAGCATTTCTGGTCTTGGATTTTTGTCTATGGTTCTTCAAAGAACCACCACATATATGGTTCTTCAGAGACGACAAAATTATGTCCTTATGGCATCGCTCTCAAGAACCTTATTTGGTTCTAACTTGCACCTTTATTTTTAAGAGTTGTGTTTCTAAAGCATTCCAACACAAGGGCATGCCTGCGGCTCTTTTAAAATTCAATTTCAGAGAGTGGGAGATGGAATCTGATGCGGAGAAAGACCTCTGCTAATAAAAGGATAAGAAATCAATAAATGAAGTCCCATTTCCTGCAGTGCATTTATATTTGTTTCTGAAGCTACAGCTACAGTAGCGCTGCTCATGCATGAGATGGATCAGATATCCTAACTCACACTCAATCACACTCTCACACCCCTACAGCAGCTGTAGCAGTGGCAGAAGCAGCAGTCCATAACTGCAGTGAGGGAGACAGAGGGAGGCTTACAACGTATACACCACAGGAGACAGAGGCAGAGCCAGCGAGCCCTCGCTCCGTTTCTTCGTCGTTCTCTCTCTCTCACACACACACACACACACACACACACACACATACACACACACACACACACACACACACACACAGACATTCAAACACTCATGCATATACACACTCACGCACACATTCTGTAGAAACAGATCAAAGCACAAATGGTACTTTAATTTTTCCATACCTTGTGGGACTTCCTTTGACAGGCATGACAGCTGACGGTTCGTGATGATGAGTGAGAAGGACTTTCTGTGCATGCCTCACCATTTTCTCTCTCTTTCTCTCGCTCCCTCTTTCCCTCTTTCTCTACCTCCGTCTGTCTCTCTGGGGCAGTGCTTAGTGCTCGGCTAGTGGAGAGCCCACTCTGTTTCTCTCTCTCTCCCTCTTTCTCTCACTGTGGGTGTGAGCAGAGGATTGAAGGAGTGTGTGAATGGTATAAGCCATCGTCCAATCCAGCCTGACTACTGCTCTACAGCTGCAGCAGCTCCAGGAGGAGGAGATCTCTGATTGGTCAGTTTAGAGCTGAGTGCACGTCTGTCAGGCTTGTACCAGCCTCTTTGTCTTTCACACTACCCTCCTATTTCCCTCTCTCTCTCGGTCTCTCCTATCCCTCTCTCTCTCTCTCTTTCTATATGTTAACCTTCATATTTATCCACATATTTCTCCCTATTTCTCCTTCCCTCAGTCATACTTGTCTCCCTGTATTCTTGCTCTCCTTCTCATGCAAGTGCACACACACACACACACACACACACACACACAGACAAACATAAACACGCTCTCCCTCTCTCAGGTACCCTAGGGCTTTTACTCTCTCTGGCTCCAAAGGGAAACTTAATGAATAATAAACAGAGGAGTGAAAGGGAAGAGTGGGGGGTGGAGGTTGAGGAACATAGGAGATGGGCAGTGGGAGAGAGGGGAGAGAGAGATAGAGATCCTTCAGGACCATGGCACATTGGAGAGATGGAGAGAGGGCTACTTTGAGGTGTTCACCCATCAAGTAGACAAGAAGAGAGGAAGTGAATAGAAGACGTGGCAAAGTGGAAGAGGACGGGGATAGAGGGATGAGGTGGAGGGGTGGAGGTGTCTAACTAAAGAGGGCGCTTGGTGAAGGGACAGATTACACTCCAGAGACAAGGAGGGAGGCTTGGGTTGAGAACAGAGGCAGGAGGAGAAAAAGGATGTTGAAAGACAGAGGGACTCACAGGAAGACATCACAGGAACAGCCTCTCCTTAACACAGTGCTCCCTCTCCTTCATCTATCATCCAGACCCAGTTCTCTCAGACAGACCAGACAAGAAGCGTTCTCATTTATCACATTTACTAAAGAGTTTATCTGCATACTACTAGCTAAACATTTCTGAAATGTAGGATATGTGTAAGATTTTCGAAACTCTTTTTAGATGAACCGCCTTAGAATATTTGAAATGGTTTGGTTGTTTTGGAGGATTTCGGCCATTTTTGACCCCGATCCATTATGCATTCACATGACACAAACATCTAATGACTGGGTGGGCTATAATAGAAACGAAATGGAGGTTATTGATGGTTTATTGATGGGTGTCAGTAAGCCACCTAGTTGCAGTCATACATGAATGTTAAGTCCTGGGATGAGAGCTGTGGTATTAATGACATGGTCCATGGATCTTTGAGGGATACTTGTGTATTGATCAAAGGGTCCTTTCACACCGTGATGGCCATTCACCTGATGGCTCTTAAATGATAGCTCTCTAAATAATCTCACCAACCGGGCTAATTGTAGGAGAAAACATTACAAATGAGAAAACATCAAATTACAGTGTCATTCCGAAACCGTTGACTAATAACTGGCCACCAAGTTAGCATTTAACCACATGGCATTTCCTTACAGACACCACACCAGAGTGTCTAAACGTGGCCATTTTGTTTTTCAAATAAATACAATTACAAACTGTCACTTTGTTCAAACCGAGGGCATCCACCTCACTGCCTGCTCATTGGACTTTAAGCCCTGGCCATTGACTTCCAAGCTGGTCCGCCATTTTGTTAGCTCAAACAGTGAGTGAGCGAGTGTGACCATGGATTCATAGATTCATGTGGTGTGAGATGGTTGTGTGTTGCTGTGGTTGGTCCCCTCCATAAGAAACACTTGTGTCAATTAATCACAGCTAAGCAGAACAGAGAGATTATGCAGTCGACTGAATCTCATTTCAAGCTGATGGTTTGTGGTTTAGGTGGGTGTGTGCGTGGGACATGCTGGGGACACAGACAAATGGCCAACTCTGTGGGCTCCAGCTTCAGTGGAGCTATAGGGAGACACATCACCGAGCTGGAATAAAGAATTTGTCTTCCTCCCATAACTCGTCTAATTTATGTGGTGCTGGACAAGTATCAAGGTTACATTGCATTCTTCCATTAAAAAGACATACACTATTGTTTCACTGCAGTAATGGAGGAAATACAGTGAATACTGTTACCCATGGGCACATTATCCAACAAATGAGAAGAAATAGCAACCCAGACTTTTCTACAGAAATATACAGTACCTATTAGAGATATCAGTCTCAAAAGCAGCCCACCAAAAAAACAAATCATATTTTCCGTGCACAATAGCTGATTAGGATGCACTTATTCGAGGGGGTGGAGAGACACAAACTGTCTGGGACTAAAGAGACTTGATCTCTCCAAAACTGATCCATGGAAAATAATGAGAGAGGAGAGAGAGAGGAGAGAGGAGAGAGGAGAGAGAAGAGAGAGAGGGAGAGAGAGAGAGGACATGGAAGTAAAACAGTCAATCTACAGTATATTCCCCACAGGATAAGAGAATGACCAATTTATACACAGCAGAGACTTTTCTCTTTATGCGTCATCATCATACTATTCGTGGCATTTAGTGAATAACCTTGAATAACAGTAAGTAATGACCTGTCACCAAACATTAGCTGTGAGACAGAAATTAGTCAGGTTTGAGGCTTTTTTCTTAGGCAACAAAATGAGCTCTCGTACTCTGCTATCAGAAACAACCACAGCAAGGATTCTTGGGAATATTACATCATATTAATACTGATCTATTTTTCATGTTTGCTCATGAGACAAGAATAGAATAAAAATTTTTTAAACAACAACAATACAATACAATACAAAGACAAAACGATTGGTCACTCCCATCAATGGGTGCTCTGGTCAGTGGGTGCGCTCGCCCCCACCCACCCTGAGACGCCGGCAGGGCGAAGCCCCCACCCCAAAGGGATTTTCCAAAGGTGGGAAGGACCAAGCCCCGCCCGACGCGGGCATGGAAGCGAGCAAACCCACAACCACCAGGACCAGCACACACACCACTCACAGCATGAAACAGAAACAGAAAACAGAAATAACTAAACGCAAAACATACAATAATCATATCCCCACCCTCATCCCTGCATGGAGGACCTCAAACATTTATACTGTGCATGTGTGTATGTATTTATTCCCTCATTAATTCCAACCTTCAGATCATCCCATCTTTCCCAGTAAATCATCATTCTATAATTTCCTCTTGCAAAACATCCCTCCATTTTACCATGGTATCTCACTAAGGACTTGAACCTCCCCATGTGCAACATTTCTGCCGAAATTGCCACCAAAATAAAAATCTTACCCAATAGAACAAGGACATTTCCTATTGACTGACTGTGGTCATTCAAATCCCCCAACAATACAGATTGCAGGTCCAACCGCACCCTGATATTATGATATAACAATCATTCATGGACCTGACTACAAAAAACATGGACAGTACCATGATTCTGTTTCCGCGTGGCAGAGTCTGCACAGAGCTGACTGTTCAGTGCCCCATATACTGAGCATTCTTCTTGTAGTGAAAACGTTATATAATAGCCTAAATTGGAAGGAACAGATTGATGGAGAAATCAATTGATGCCTCAATTGTTGTTTTGTACGCTGACCCTCCAAAAGAAGTGTTGGTCCCATGTTTCATGAGCTGAAATAAAAAATGAGAAACAAGATTCTCTGGTCTGATGAAACCAAGATTGAACTTTTTGGCCTGAATGCCAAGTGTCACGTCTGGAGGAAACCTTGCACCATCCCTACGGTGAAGCATGGGGATGTTTTTTAGCGACAGGGACCTGGGAGACTAGTCAGGATCCAGGGAAAGATGAAAGTACAGAGCAAAGTACAGAGCAAAGTACAGAGAGATCCTTGATGAAAACCTGCTCCAGAGTGCTCAGGACCTCAGACTGGGGCAAAGGTTCACCTTCCAATAGGACAACGACCCTAAGCACACAGCCAAGACAACGCATTAGTGGCTTCGGGACAAGTCTCTGAATGTCCTTGAGTGGCCCAGCCAGAGCCCTGACTTGAACCAAATCAAACATCTCTGGAGAGACCTGAAAATAGCTTTGCAGCGACGCTCCCCATCCAACATGACAGAGCTTGAGAGTATCTGCAGAGAAGAATGGGAGAAACTCCCCAAATACAGGTGTTCCAAGCTTGTAGCGTCATACCCAAGAAGACCCAAGGCAGTAATCACTGCAAAAGGTGCTTCAACAAAGTATTGAGTAAAGGGTCTGAATACTACGTTTTTTATTTTTTATACATTTGCAAAAAATGTTATTATCGGGTATTGTGTTGTATTGATGAGGGGAAAAAATATTTAATCCATTTTAGAATAAGGCTGTAACGTGACAAAATGTGGAAAAAGTCAAGGGGCCTGAATACTTTCCGAATGCACTGTATATCAGTTCACAAACCCGATGCCATGGTATTGGGACATTGACAATCTGTTCCCAACTATATCTTGAATTTTATGTGGAATAGCTGTCAACCCTCTTGACCGTAAGTGAATTTAATACATTTTAAGATGTACTGTATATTGATCATTTTAAGCTATTTATGATTTTCAATTGATGGCAGACAAACAAAGTAATTTCCTCTTCCATTTTTGTGTCAGGGCTGCAATGAGTTGGTTATAATTTGTATTGAGCATACATCTCCATACACCTTGATCAATTTCTTGTGTGACATAATTTTACCGTCGTTGTTTACAATGTCATTCATAAACATAATACCTTCCTTAGTGGGGAGAACAAGTATTTGATACACTGCCGATTTTGCAGGTTTTCGTACTTACAAAGCATGTAGAGGTCTGTCATTTTTATCATAGGTACACTTCAACTGTGAGAGACGGAATCTAAAACAAAAATCCAGAAAATCACATTGTATGATTTTTAAGTAATTAATTTGCATTTTATTGCATGACATAAGCATCATGAACATTCTATTGAAATGGTTACATGTATAGTGGAGTCTTTTGTTTAGACGTGTAGCTAGCTAGCTAGCTAAACAATTAACCATAATCCCAACTCATAACATTACTACCCTACATGAATCTGCATGTAGCTAACCAACCAGGTTCAATGTTAGCTAGCTAGCTAGCTAAAAGTAGGTTATAACTAGCTAGCTAGCTCTGAGATACAAATAATATTACTACACAGATTATACAAGTAACGTTAGCAAGCGAGCCAGCTAGCTAACATTAGCTAGCTAGCTAACAGCACGCTTTAACTTGAAATGAAAATGACTTTCTGACTAAATTAGAAACGTGTAATAACTGAAAATGTAGCTAGCTAGACTATCTTACCCATATACATGGATGGACGCTTCCTCTCTGTCACGGATGCCATGGTTGCCTTAGTTTGAACATGTAATCCAGAGACAGGTGTTTTATACAACAGCCTTCTATGTGTTCTCTTTTCGACTCCGTCTGCATATTTGCAATAAAACACCAGAATTTTCTCCATCTCCTTAGCTTTCATACTCTAATTGCACTGTGCATTCCACTGATTTCAAAACTCAGTCCTCCAGAAAGTGGAGAGCAAGACCGTTGCAGTTCTACTACATGATATCTTTCAAAAAAGCCTACACATACTGACCAGCTCATGTTATAGACAGAAGCATGCTACATGGCAGACCAATCCAAACTCATCTTTCGGCATGTCCAGCCCACCCATTATCTCAGCCAATCATGGCTAGAGGGAAGGTTCCTGTCTTTTTCTGTGGCTAAACCAACTAGGCCCATAATTTAACAATTTTATTCGTATTTACAGATGGCATACAAATTTGTTATTAAGGCACATGAAAGTTCACATGTTCCAGAAGGCCTTTCTGTCAAAAAATTCTTTTCGATAAAAAAAAAAGTTTACGTTCAAATGGCTCTCCTGTGAAGTAGTGACGCGCGACATATGCCTAGTTTCCTGAAATGAGTCACATATCTGGTTTGCCATTCCAAATAAATGAAAACATTTTTTGGGCTCACATCACTTGAAAAAAGGTTCTGCTGGAGTCGGTAGAGCAATGAATAGATACAGTACGTAAACAGCAATATAACTAGATAATTAATCAGGGTATTTGTCCGATAGATGGGCAGGTGTTTCCCTTTCCATGGTTTCAAGATCCTCTTTTCTATCAAAATTGATAGTTGCAAGATCATTAAACTTTTCTGGGATGTGTACACCAAGCACATCAACTGCACCATCCGTGCACTTATTCGGGAGACCATATAGCAGTGTTGTGTTCGAGACCATCTAAAGCGAGACCGATTCAAGACCAAGACCAGGGCAAATCGAGTCCGAGTCAAGACCAAGACCGGAGAGGGGGCGAGACCGAGTCAAGACTGGAAAGGGGACAAGGGTTCCGAGACCGAGTCAAGACTGATACCAGAGAAATGCGAGTCTAATTCAAGACCATAATAGCAATTTTGGCAAATCACCACCATAATAAGAGTTCAAATGTCCAGTATTACTGTGTTCATATTTCAGAAAAACATATGGATTCTTTAGACGTTCAAAATAGTGGACAGATGCATGCTGAGGGAAAATAGAGCCAATCGACACATTTTTACTAACCCAAACACAGTGGGAAACAATGGGCCTTCTACACCTTCATAGAAGGGTTAAGAATTGATAAAATAATGATTATAATAATGTAATAATAATGATAATTGTATTATTATTTTCAATGATGTTCTGATTTAATCTCTTCAGTTTTTGTTGGAAAGGAAAGGGTTAACACGGAAGAGAAAAAAATCCAATCAGGATTTTTCTTTGCTGGTCTCTGGGAAAATAAATCTAGCTAGCTAAGTCAGCCATTGGCTAGGCCATCAGAAGCTAGATACAGTGGCTTGCGAAAGTATTCACCCCCCTTGGCATTTTTCCTATTATGTTGCCTTCCAACCTGGAATTAAAATTGATTTTTTGGGGGGTTTGTATCATTTGATTTACACAACATGCCTACCACTTTGTTTCACCCCCAAAAATATTTTGCATCTTCAAACAATAAAAACAGAAAACTTGAGCATGCAGAACTATTCACCACCCCAAAGTCAATACTGTGTAGAGCCACCTTTTGCAGCAATTACAGCTGCAAGTCTCTTGGGGTATGTCTCTATAAGCTTGGCACATCTAGCCACTGGGATTTTTGCCCATTCTTCAAGGCAAAACTGCTCCAGCTCCTTCAAGTTGGATGGGTTCCACTGTTGTACAGCAATCTTTAAGTCATACCAAATTCTCAATCGGATTGAGGTCTGGGCTTTGACTAGGCCATTCCAAAACATTTAAATATTTCCCCTTAAACCACTCAAGTGTTGCTTTAGCAGTATGCTTAGGGTCAATGTCCTGCTGGAAGGTGAACCTCCGTCCCAGTCTCAAATCTCTGGAAGACGGAAACAGA
Source organism: Coregonus lavaretus (assembly GCF_964263955.1). NCBI lineage: Eukaryota > Metazoa > Chordata > Actinopteri > Salmoniformes > Salmonidae > Coregonus > Coregonus lavaretus. The sequence goes on from NC_140021.1 coordinate 23,562,428, forward strand.
TTTCCCTCAAGAATGTCACTGTATTTAGCGCCATCCATCATTCCTTCAATTCTGACAAGTTTCCCAGTCCTTGCCGATGAAAAACATCCCCACAGCATGATGCTGCCACCACCATGCTTCACTGTGGGGATGGTGTTCTTGGGGTGATGAGAGGTGTTGGGTTTGTGCCAGACATAGCGTTTTCCTTCATGGCCCAAAACCTCAATTTTAGTCTCATCTGACCAGAGTACCTTCTTCCATATGTTTGGGAAGTCTCCCACATGCCTTTTAGCGAACACCAAACGTGTTTACTTATTTTTTTCTTTAAGCAATGGCTTTTTTCTGGCCACTCTTCCGTAAAGCCCAGCTCTGTGGAGTGTACGGCTTAAAGTGGTCCTATGGACAGATACTCCAATCTCAGCTCCTTCAGGGTTATCTTCAGTCTCTTTGTTGCCTCTCTGATTAATGTCCTCCTTGCCTGGTCCATGAGTTCTGGTGGGCGGCCCTTTCTAGGCAGGGTTGTTGTGGTGCCATATTCTTTCCATTTTTTAACAATGGATTTAAATGGTGCTCCGTGGGATGTTCAAAGTGTCGGATATTTTTTTATAACTCAACCCTGATCTGTACTTCTCCACAAATTTGTCCCTGACCTGTTTGGAGAGCTCCTTGGTCTTCATGGTGCCGTTTGCTTGGTGGTGCCCCTTGCTTAGTGGTGTTGCAGACTCAGGGGCCTTTCAGAACAGGTGCATACAGTGGGGAAAAAAAGTATTTAGTCAGCCACCAATTGTGCAAGTTCTCCCACTTAAAAAGATGAGAGAGGCCTGTAATTTTCATCATAGGTACACGTCAACTATGACAGACAAAATTTGAAAAAAAAATCCAGAATATCACATTGTAGGATTTTTAATGAATTTATTTGCAAATTATGGTGGAAAATAAGTATTTGGTCAATAACAAAAGTTTCTCAATACTTTGTTATATACCCTTTGTTGGCAATGACACAGGTCAAACGTTTTCTGTAAGTCTTCACAAGGTTTTCACACACTGTTGCTGGTATTTTGGCCCATTCCTCCGTGCAGATCTCCTCTAGAGCAGTGATGTTTTGGGGCTGTCGCTGGGCAACACGGACTTTCTACTCCCTCCAAAGATTTTCTATGGGGTTGAGATCTGGAGATTGGCTAGGCCACTCCAAGACCTTGAAATGCTTCTTACGAAGCCACTCCTTCGTTGCTCGGGCGGTGTGTTTGGGATCATTGTCATGCTGAAAGACCCAGCCACGTTTCATCTTCAATGCCCTTGCTGATGGAAGGAGGTTTTCACTCAAAATCTCACGATACATGGCACCATTCATTCTTTCCTTTACACGGATCAGTCGTCCTGGTCCCTTTGCAGAAAAACAGCCCCAAAGCATGATGTTTCCACCCCCATGATTCACAGTAGGTATGGTGTTCTTTGGATGCAACTCAGCATTCTTTGTCCTCCAAACACGACGAGTTGAGTTTTTACCAAAAAGTTATATTTTGGTTTCATCTGACCATATGACATTCTCCCAATCCTCTTCTGGATCATCCCAATGCACTCTAGCAAACTTCAGACGGGCCTGGACATGTACTGGCTTAAGCAGGGGGACACGTCTGGCACTGCAGGATTTGAGTCCCTGGCGGCGTAGTGTGTTACTGATGGTAGGCTTTGTTACTTTGGTCCCAGCTCTCTGCAGGTCATTCACTAGGTCCCCCAGTGTGGTTCTGGGATTTTTGCTCACCGTTCTTGTGATCATTTTGACCCCATGGGGTGAGATCTTGCGTGGAGCCCCAGATCGAGGGAGATTATCAGTGGTCTTGTATGTCTTCCATTTCCTAATAATTGCTCCCACAGTTGATTTCTTCAAACCAAGCTGCTTACCTATTGCAGATTCAGTCTTCCCAGCCTGGTGCAGGTCTACAATTTTGTTTCTGGTGTCCTTTGACAGCTCTTTGGTCTTGGCCATAGTGGAGTTTGGCGAGTGACTGTTTGAGGTTGTGGACAGGTGTCTTTTATACTGATAACAAGTTCAAACAGGTTCCATTAATACAGGTAACGAGTGGAGGACAGAGGAGCCTCTTAAAGAAGAAGTTACAGGTCTGTGAGAGCCAGAAATCTTGCTTGTTTGTAGGTGACCAAATACTTATTTTCCACCATAATTTGCAAATAAATTCATTAACAATCCTACAATCCCACTGTATATACTGAGATCATGTGACAGATCATGTGACACATAGATTGCACATAGGTGGACTTTATTTAACTAATTATGTGACTTCTGAAGGTAATTGGTTGCACGAGATCTTATTTAGGGGCTTCATAGCAAAGGTGTTGAATACATATGCCCGCACCACTTTTCTGTTATTTATTTTTTATAATTTTTTGAAACAAGTTCTTTTTTTTAATTTCACTTCACCAATTTGGACTATTTTGTGTATGTCCATTACATGAAATCCAAATAAAAATCAATTTAAATTACAGGTTGTAATGCAACAAAATAGGAAAAACGCCAATGGGGCTGAATACTTTTGCAAGACACTGTAAAGGCATATTCCATCAACTGTATTAGGGCAACATTTTGGAGTGACAGTGGAATCAACCAATCACATATTGACTTAATGGGTGGGAAAGTTTTTTTACAAAAACGTATGGAAACTTCTTCCTTCTTGAAGGCCAACAGGTCACTCCGCAATAGCGAGCAGTAGTTTTCCCACGGTCTAGCCAGTTCGCTTTTTTTGTTGGCTAGTTTGCAGCAGCTGCATCAGGTGTTATCACAGAGGATGTTGTTGCTAATTAGCTTCTCCCTTTTCAATAATAACTTTCAAGAAATTTCAAATTATCATCATCTGGTGATTGGAACTGTGTTTTTTTTTTATTGCAGTGTGTTTGCTGTTGTTATAATAACTTATGTGTGTGAGAAATGTTTGCATTTAAAGTGAAACTGACAGCATTTTAGCAACATGAAATCGTATTAAGATCTGTTAATATACACCCCAGGAAGAATATTACCATATTTTTTTTTTTTATCTGAGAAGCGACCACTTAGATATGGTCCTTTTCATGTGTTCATCAATTCTTGGAATGTTTGGGAATTATGTATACTAAGCCATTTGTGAAAATTATATAGCAATATAGAGTGGGAAAGCGACCAAGTGTTTGAACAATTAATAGACACTGCAGTAAATAAAACCTAATAAAAACATATGTCTTGTCCAGGGCCGGATTCTACACAGACCGGTGCGCTATAGCCAATCAGAGCTACAGTAGGCCTTTATACAAACAAGCCATTTGCCACATGGGCCTCCCATCATTCATTTTGAACTGGACTGTGTGTTTACAGGCAGTTGCAACAGCGCGAAATTCTCCAAAAGCCAAAAAATACACCTGAGTGGATTTATGCAAAAATGTAAACACCACAGGAGTCCTCTTACATTTTGGAACTTCACAGTCCTATTGCGCAAACAACCATGAAAAGGTAGGCTCTCTCTCCCTTAGTTATGCACATCAACAACAACAAGATCAACAACTAATGCTAGCCAGAGCAAGATGAGCTAAAATCTAAAGAAGGAACATTAGATAAACCCTCTCAAACCTTTTCAGCTAGTTGGCCTTCAAAATTGCACTGATAAACAATGGGGAATTGTAGCCTCCTAATCCTTCTGCAGCTTGCCTGTCAATGCATGCTTGTCCCAACTAAGCACCCAAGCTAACTGGCTAAAGTTGGCTACCTTACTAGCTAGCTACTTCCAGACACACATGAGAGAACACCTCACTCTGACCATTTTACTCACCTTAGCAGAGCTGGTTAGGATGTTTACATGTTATCTAGAGCGCTCTTGACTTACTATTACTTTTTTTGTCTACGTTTACTGACACCGGTCATATTCAGCGGGTGTTGCTTGTTCGTAAATTCATCAGTTGTCTTGCGCTCTGGCACACTCAGACGAGAGTGCTTTGAAATCGGAGTAGATAGCCAGAGTGAATTTGTGAATGCAAGAGATATGCTAACTGGATAACAGTTGTTCCAAGTTCTTGCTAGCTAACCAAATGACACCTGCATCTCTTGCTGTGTATAGCCTCCAAAAAACGGTATGAGGGGGGATAGGTCACTCACCCACTCTTCCAATGGCATGACATATCCTCCTAGCAGCTAGCTAACTAGCTATCTAGCAAACGTTAGGCTCTGTGTTTTTAGCTTCCTTCATAAATAGATACGCTAGCCTATTAGCCACGTTATGACTGACTTGTGGTCATTGCCCTTCCTAATTTGATTGTATTGACGTTCTCAGCCTTAGTTACATTTGTCAGTTTTTGTCCAGAATATTGGATCATTGAAACTGAAACAGTGTATCCTGAATGGAGGCAGCAAACAATTTACCAGGCCAGCTGTGATTTACAACCTGATAGTAAAAGAAATCGGACAACCAAGAAATGTTTTGGTGAATTATATTAATCATGCATTGTTTTTTGCAATGGGATGTAATAGTTGTACATTTAGATTGGGAAATGCTTAATGGTTGTATTTTTGTATTCTTATGATTGGGACCTACTGGCTTATTATGTCAGAGTTAATGGGCTGCTTATCCTTTAACATCATGCTGTGTGTGACTGCTGTCTTTCCATCGGCCCTATGCAGTGGTGTAGTGGTGCCTGGAGAAGTGGGTATACTCAAATTTTGCCAAAAAGTTCCCAAATGGCCCACCCAGCGAAGGAAAGGCACCTTGTGTGAAAAATCCTATGTTTTCCTATGGTTTTTTAAATGGGTTTTCCTATATAATTTTCCGATTTTCACTCTCAAAATCACACCTTTGTTTTTTTAGAACAAATACAAGAATGTGATGGTCTAAGTCCACAACAATGCTTAAACCACATCAATCTGATTGGGTGGGCTTGTCAGGGCCTGGCTCCCCAGTGGGTGGGCCTCTGTCCACCCAGGCCCATCCATGTCTACGCACCTGATGCAAACAGCTCATGTTGACAATTGTGCATCACAAATAGCGTACCAACCAAAACTTCGGACTAAACATTTTCAATATCTGGTTTGCATACCCATTGTTGCTATAGTTAGCATTTACTTGTAGATATCATAAGTTGAATCGTCTTCCCTAACCTACCGGCTACCGATGTCATTCTTCTGTGAGCTGCTCCATGCCAAAACCAGTTGAGAGCTGCACACTTGCTGTCTGCAGATGATATTCCGCTGAAACTAGGCTATGTGTGTGGCGCGCATGTGAATATATTTCACATACTTTGTGATTGTGTAGGCTACTTTGTGCATGATTTCTCTATTGTACTACATAATTGATAAATCGTATACCTCCGATACACTCCTTTGATACACATCAGTAGGGATTAAGAAGTAAGTATACGCAATGTCCACTGAAAAGAAAGTGGGTATATGGTTTATACCTGTGTACAACACTGGCCGGCCCTTTGTTTTACAGAAAATGCACCCTCCTAGATGAGTGTGCTGGTATTACGGTTGCACACACTTAAAGGCATCATATACTATAAGTGGTTCGCTAAACCTGCATTCTGAATTTTTTTTGAAAATAACTACTGTCTAATTTAACTTTGGTTAAATTTAATGTAGGTTAAATTTCAAATATTCCAGCCCTCGTGGAAAGTCTGTCATAGTTACATGGAGGGCTGTAACTGATGGTTTGATCTCATTCGATCTTCCATCCGTATTTTTTTCTTCACTTTTGGCACCATAGAAAAGGATACCAGAAAGTAATCAATCCGACTAGCTTGATTTAGCCTCTTTCAAGAATACAATATCTTACCAGGTCTGGTTTTTTAAGCCTCCATACACTATTAGAACAAAGGTTCTAAAAGGGTTCTATGTGGAGGAATAGGGTTCTACCAAGAACCGTTTTGATCTGAATAACCTTTTTTGGAAGACAAGGGTTCTTTGTAAGGCAAAGGGTTCTACCTAGAACCTTTAATATCCTAAGAACCGTTTCTGGAAGAAAGTGTTCTTTAATGATTCTCTGGAAGGAAAGAATGGTTCTAAATAGAGCCATATATCTTATTTCCCAGTATGCTCTATTGCAGGGTGATTTTCAGAATTTTCTGTTTTAATATCTGTATTTTTGTATATACATAGATTGGTTGATACATTTTATGCTACACAAAGATAAATAACATACATATTTCTAAACTCATCCAATCTGTTAGTAGTTGGACTTCTTGCACCTGTTATTGGGATGGTTGTTCCAGTTTAGATGATTGAGGTAGTCTCAATATTCAACCTACCCAAACCAGAAACCGTGGATAGATGGCAGCATTTGCGCAAAACTGAAAGCGTGAACCACCGCATTTAACCATGGCAAGTTGACTGGGAATATGGTCGAATACAAACAGTGTAGTTATTCCCTCCGTAAGGCAATCAAACAGGCAAAACGTCAGTTCAGAGACAAAGTGGAGTCGCAATTCAATGGCGCCAACACGAAACGTATGTGGCAGGGTCTACAGACAATCACGGATTACAAAGGGAAAACCGACGTCTTGCTCCCGGAAAAGCTAAACACCTTCTTCTCCCGCTTTGAGGATAACACAGTGCCACCGACATGGCCCGCTCCCAAGGACTGTGGGCTCTCGTTCTCCGTGGCTGACGTGAGTAAGTAATTTAAACGTGTTAACCCTCGCAAGGCTGCCGGCCCAGACGGCATCCCTGGCCGCGTCCTCAAAGCATTCGCAGACCAGCTGGCTGGAGTGTCTACGGACATATTCCATCTCTCCCTATCCCAGTCTGCTGTCCCCACTTGTTACAAGATGTCCACCATTGTTCCTGTACCCAAGAAAGCAAAGGTATCGCCCGTAGCACTCACTCCTGTCATCATGAAGTGCTTTGAGAGGCTAATTAGCCTAAAACGACATACCGAAATCTAACTGCCTGTAGCTCAGGACCTGAAGCAAGGATATGCATATTCTTGATACCATTTGAAAGGAAACACTGAAGTTTGTGGAAATGTGAAATTAAGGTAAGATAATATAACACATTAGATCTGGTAAAAGATAATAAAAACAAAAAAACATGGGTTTTCAATATTTTTTTTGTTCCATCATCTTTGAAATGCAAGAGAAAGGCCACAATATAATATTGCAGTTTAGGCACAATTTAGATTTTGGCCACTAGATGACAGCAGTGTGTGTGCAAAGTTTCAGATTGATCCAGTGAAGCATTGCAATATTGGATTATTTTGTATGAAGTCTCCCCAAATGTGCCGAATTGGTGAAATGATACATTTTCAAGTAAATAACTATAGAGAACATATAAAAATGATATGGTAATACAAAATGTAAGTTTAAACACTCCCAGGAATGTCATACCTGATAGATCATTAGCTTATACACTAACTTTAACCCATCTAGATGGCCGGGCAGGGTGGGGGTGGAGCCAGAGACAGCAAGGGTTCAAGCTGTAGAACCCAGTTCCTACATTTGAATATAAAAATTTATTTTATCAAACAAAACTATGCTACATTTTATCTCTGGGACCCTCAGGATGACTACTCAGAGCACGATTACTGAATGTAAGTACATTATTTACCTTCAGAGGTGAATGTATCAAACCAGTTGCCGTGATACGTTTTTGGTTGTTGTGCACTCTCCTCAAACAATAGCATGGTATTTTGTCACTGTAATAGCTACTGTAAATTGGACAGTGCAGTTAAATTAACAAGAATTTAAGCTTTCTTCCCATATAAGACATGTCTATGTCCTGGAAAGTTTGCTGTTACTTACAACATTCATGCTAATCACATTAGTGCACGTTAGCTCAACCGTCCCGTATACGGGACACCGATCACGTAGAGGTTAAGGTTCATATCACCTCTGCCTTAACTGACAACCTAGACCAGGGTTCTTCAATTCCGGTCCTGGAGGGCCGAAACACTTCTGTTTTTTATTTCTACCTGGTAGTTAATTGCACTCACCTGGTGTCCCAGGTCTGAATTAGCCCCTGATTAAAAGGAGAGGATGAAAAACAGAGGTGTTTCGGCCCTCCAGGACCGGAGTTGAAGAACCCTGCCCTAGACCAACTTTAATTTGCATACCGCCCCAATAGATCCACAGACGATGCAATCGCCATCGCACTGCACACGGCCCTATCCCCTCTGGACAGGAGGAATACCTACAGTACCAGTCAAAAGTTTGGACAAGCCTACTCATTTCAGGGTTTTTCTTTATTTTTACTATTTTCTACATTGTAGAATAATAGTGAATACATCAAAACTAGGAAATAACACATATGGAATCATGTTGTAACTAAAAAAGTGTAAAACAAATCAAAATATATTTTATACTTGAGATTCTTAAAAGTAGCCACCCTTTGCCTTGATGACAGCTTTGCACACTCTTGGCATTCTCTCAACCAGCTTCATGAGGAATGCTTTTCCAACAGTCTTGAAGGAGAAAAACCCTTGAATGAATAGGTGTGTCCAAACTTTTCACTGGTACTGTATGTGAATCATTTCAGGAAACTAGATGTACGTTGTTTGTCACTACTTCACAGGAGAGGCATTTGAACGTTATTTTTAAAAAGTTTTTTTTCCTGGCAGAAATGCCTTCTGGAACATGTGAACTTTCTTGTGCCTTAATAACAAGCTTGTATGCCATCTGTAAATACTAATACAATTGTTAAATTATGGGCCTAGTTGGTTTAGCCACGGAAAAAGACAGGAACCTTCCCGCTAGCCATGATTGGCTGAGATAATGGATGGGCTGGACATGCCGAGAGATGAGTTCAGATTGGTCTGCCATTTATCACGCTTCTGTCTACAATGACCTGCTCAGTATGTGTAGGTAATCCCTTTCTAAAGCAGATTTTTTTTAAAGATAGCTCTCCACTTTCTGGAGGACCAAGATGGAGAATATTCAGACGTTTGATTGCAAATGCGGAGGGAGTCAAAAAGAGAACTCAGAAGGCTGTTGTATAAAACACTTATCTCCTGATTATATCTTCAAACTAAGGTCAACCATGGCATCCGTGACAGAGAGGGAGAAGCGTTCATCCATGTATATAGGTAAGAGAGTCTACATTTTCAGATATTATACGTTTCAAATTTTGTCAGAAAGTCGTTTTCATTGCAAGTTAAAGCATACTGTTAGCTAGCTAGCTAACATTAAGCCTTGTTGGTTAGCGTTTAACTACCTGTAGATTCATGCAGGGTAGTAACTTTATGAGTTTGGATTATGGTTAATTGTTTAGCCAGCTAGGTAGCTACATGTCTAAACAAAATAATTCACTATGCAAGTAACCATTTCACTTTACAGTTCACACCTTCTGTATCCTGTGCATGTGACAAGTAAACTTTGATTTTATTTGATATAGTGTGTGTTTACCAGAGACGGTAATGTGAAGAACAACATGACCTTCACCAAAGTCAAATTTGGATATAACATTAGGCCAATGAGACAGTGTCCAAGTTCAAACATTATCTGGTAGAATGCCCTGCTTTTATTTAGTCATACTCACAACCGTAAGCTATTTTCTGTAATTACCTCGCCATTAACTTGTAAATAATAATCTTGTGAGTTTATTTTCCTGTAATAATGAATGACAACTGTATGCAGACATGTCGATAGACATGTGAGTCTTGAAATCTTTGGTGGTTTAGTACAAGACCGTACTCAATGTTTAGCACATGGCCTCATGTGAATCCTTAAAGAGACGGGTGGGGCTAAGGCTTACTAGGGCGTGAACAATGCTGAATGGGTGTAGACAAAGAAGAGCTCTCCAGTAGGTGTACCAAAACATTCAAGCAAAATTTTCTCAAAAGTATATCAAATTTCAAAGGATAATTACTTTCCCATTGTTCCTCAACTGTAGTGTAAGATATACCATTTTCTAGCTCTGAGTCTCTACTTTTATTCAATTTAAAAAACACAATTTCAAATGTTGCTACTTAAGACCGAATTGAGACGGTTGGTCACATATTCTATTATGTTTTTACATAATCAGCTTTACCAACTGCAATCCTAAGAAGATTGTGGGGGTCGTAGAGCAAAACAGAGAACATCATTGTGTTCGTAAGAGTCTCATCTTTCCTTAGAGGGGTCATAACAGTTAGCCAAACCTTTCGGATGCTACAAATGATTTTGTGAGAAAACCGATTTTCAGGATGTATCATGGTCTGCGAGAAGACCGAATTTCGGGATGTCTCATGGTCTGACAAACAACGCTCTAGCACTGTCACTTTTCACCGCAGATGTGAATCGGTGGATTGAGATGCACCAATGCAAAAAAACTGATATCCAATCATGGCTAGGCAAGATTCAGTATTTTCTCCATGTCTGAACAGCTTTGTGATTTTACATTTTATTTATATTTACAGATGACAAACGAGTTTGTTATTAAGGCACGTGTTTATTATATTATATTAAGTTCACATGTTCAAGAAGGCATTTCTGCCCCAAAACGCATTACGTTCAAATGCCTCTCCTGTGAAATAGTGATGGGAAAACAAAGCTTCCTGAAGCACTGAGCATTTCTAGCCAATTGTGTCGAAAATATGTTCATTACTCGAGGCTTTGATCAACACATTGTACACTAGTGGCACCTGCTGGTTAAAATAATTTAAGACAGCCAAATTATTATAGATGACATCATGCGCAGGGTAGCCTTTTTGTCTTCTATCGAAACCAATACTAACCCAATGAGTTAGTTGTTCGACAAAACTAAGCTTCGGACGTCATTAATCACATGCTTCTAACAGCTTTTGAACACAGCCATTTACTGCAGCAGGTGGCTATTTAAGGAGTGGGTTGTTTTTTGAAAATAGAGCACTGGACTGTCTACAGCCATAACGGTTTGAACCTAGAAGAAGAACAAGAGACAGGAGTAGGCAAGAAGGAGTCGACCTGGATTGGCAAGAAGAATGTTGAGTTGTCCTGAAAAGCAGGGTTAGCTAAAGTTACTAGGTGAGTGTCAAGCTAGCTACAGTAGCTAGCTAGCTTGTTGGTTACTCTAGCTAGCTAACTAGTTGTGTTTTACAGCCAGACTTTTACACATAGCTAGCTAGATAATGAACTAAACTGCAATTATCATAAACCATTGTTATCTAGCTACCTCTGGTAGCTATATTTGTCAGATGTAAAGCAAGAAGAATCATGGCATTTTTTAGAAGCAATGCATGTTGATAAGCTACCTCATGTTAGCTGGATCCCATCAGCTAGCTAGCTCCGAATGTAATTAGGAGGTGTAGCCTACTTAAGCAGTAGAGTCCATACTTTAATAGGGTTGTCACTTAGCTCATCTGAAATGTAGACTTACCTCACCTTGTGCACTTAGTCCACTGCCAGTCCAATCAACTGCTTGCTGAACACGGTTGCTTGAATAACTTTTCTCCATACATTGTTTGATATATTAAACTTTTGCCATAGCCAGTTGGCAAGCATGCTAAAACGTATCCTTTGCCAGTGAAACATTTAAGCATAACTGTTGCAGTGCCTTAAGCAATGGGATGGAATGGGCACTACTAAGATCCTAAATAGCTGTGTTGAAAACATCCTCACTCTGCTTTGCGCGTGTCCACACGGGTGAAATTAACGGCAGGGAGGAATTTGGCAGAGAGTTTATTTTTGTGAGGGAAGAGACTTTGCTTCCTTCACACAACGGTCATCACAATTGTTAATGTCATTTCCCCCCAGAAGTTAAATGGAAGTGACAACTTTCGCAAGTATTTTACCTCTGGGTAACTGAGATTAATGGCAAAAATATTTATATGTCTCCCCTATCATCTATCTGGTGTTAGCTAGTTACTGGCTAGCTAGGTCTTCAGCCAGCATGGAACTAAAGGGGGGGGGGGGGGGGGGGGGGGGGGGTTCGTTCAAAACTCTGAAACAGTTGTCAAGTCAACCCATCAGTCAAGAGACATGCCAAACGGGAGATGTTTTTATTTTGGGGGATATCATTGATGCGTTTCCAATGTTGTTTGAGTTGCTTTGTGTATCACCAAATTTGCTTGAGATGATTGTACTGCAACACTGTTCACTGCATCCTTTGATTTGTTCTGGCCAGCGTGATAGGCCTACCTCAGTTTTTTTTTTAAGCCAAAGGAAAGGAATAGGTTATCCCGCTCAGGGTCAATAACAAGAGAAAAACAACATAAAAAGCACTGCATTCACTGTGTTAATTGAGAATAAAACGTATTTGATTATTTAGGCATTTAACACCTCTTAAATGTAAAGTTCCTATATCTATTCCTTATCTGATGATGAATGACTTAATGGCAACACCAGATGTCCACGAGTGACTATATCTTTGCGCATCAAAAAATATGATGCGATGCCTGCTTACGTGCTGTAGGCATCCATATCCCCTGTATGTCCCCCGACACCACCACAATGTTTGAGAGAGGTTGGTGTTGTAGAAAATCTGTTTTTATAGTGAACAATAACTTTTAGGCCCATCCAGTGTGCAAAAACTGTGCAATTACCACATTCGGACACTTTGGAGAGGTTGAAAGGACACTTGAATGTACTGAACAAATAGCATTTAGTGATTGCAAATATGTAATAGCATTGGAATTATAAAATGTACAGACATATGCCACGTTGGAGAGGTTTAGGGACACTTTGAAATGTCCCGTGACCACACCTGACACCACTTGCTAAAACATCTGCCCATTTCTAGTTGTTAGGTCTATCAATCCAATTTTTTTTCTGATATTGTTCACATGTTGTGCAAGCCATCTGATGTGTTTCCAGCTCTAGCGATCAATAATACACGTATAGCTTGTCAATCAAAGATGACTTTCAAAATAAGAAAATTGTTATTTTGTGTGTGCTTGATCTTGTGTATTCTGAACTATGTGACTCATATCTATCTTGTGATCATTTCCTCATAATCTCCCAGATGTCTTCTTTCCAAATATACCAAGTTTATGCATGTCAGAATCATATAATTACACATGAATAGCAGTTACTTTTGGGTATGTCTATTTAGGCGGAAATCTACATTTTTGTCATTACATTTAAGAGGTTTTAAGCACCGTTATAGTATATTAAATAGAGAAATTTGTTCAACTCTCCATATAATTCTCAAATCAATTAAATGCAAACAGATGCAGGCCTTTAACCACTGGAGTAGCCTACAGTTCCGTTGCACTGCACGCAACAACATGTGGGGCGCACTCGCTTTGACCCACCGGGGGACAGAGCAGCCGGATCACTAAGAGCTGGGTGGTATAATTTTGGTTAAGTTGCTTTGGTGCTATTCTGAGTGATTGGAAATACCAGGAGATTGAGAGAGAGAGTAGAAAGACACACAGTTCCATCCCAAATTGCACTCTTATCCATATATAGTGCATTACTTTTGACCAGGCCCTGGTCAAAAGTAGTGCACTATTTAGGGAATAGGGTGCCTTTTTGGATGCATCCACAGTCAAGTCAAGTGTATAATAGACCGACTGCAATTCCAATGAATGATGGAACACTGGTTAATGAAAACAAGAGGTACAATAATATAAGTGGGTCAAGGAAGGAATATGAATCTCATGAAAGTAGGGAAATAAATAATCACATTTCTCTTATAAAAAAACATGATTGATTTACCACTCAGTCAAAATAAAATGTTTTTGTCTAATAACAGAACCAAAAAACTAAACGTAGCTTGTTTATTATCAGAACTGGATTACTCCATCTAAAATGGAATGTGGAATGATTTAAAATAATCCAAAATCCTTCAATATTAAACTTTCTACTAAAATAATTTAAAAAATGATTTCATTACTAAATTTTAAAGGCCATTTTACGATATTGATGGCTAATGATTGGTTCAGTTTTGCTATCTATTAGTCTTCAATTTACATATAGCACAAGAGTCATACATTTTGCAATACAGGACATTCCCTTGGTTATAAAATAGGTTCCATTAATGTTCTGCATTGACCTTGAATATCTCTCTAATGTGCAATAATCAGTCAGGCTCTAATGCACACGTTCTCATTCTACCTTAAGGCTTTACTCAGCAGGACACCATTATTCCCCCTCATAAATGCTACGCTAACCTTGATCAGAGTTACTCTAGACTATATGATGAGGAATAGCATGTATTGTTGTCGGCCGGCATGTCGTTTATTTCTCTTTTGGCTCTTTCGTTCCTTCCATTTGTTAACATCCAATCAAGGGAGATTTGCAAAATCGATGCCCCATGACTGCCACTTCTGAAGTAATTTTCTGAATGTTACAAAAAGTGAATCTGGATGTATTTCATAGACTGTTAGGTTGAGCCAAATTGAAAACCTTAACGTTACTTCCGCCCTAAAACATAGCTAATAGGCTTTAATCTTAATAATGGACAGGTTATGAGCCAATCAGAAATCAGAATTAACTAAAAAAATGTGGTTTATAGAGAAGGGTTTTTATTTTTTTTATTTTTAAGAGCATTAGGATATGGGAGATTTATGGTCATTGGCAGCAATCAGATACTTTTGGAGCCACTGGGAGATGTGAGCAGTCTTGTGTGTGTGTGTGTGTTCAGATCAATACTTGTGTGAGTGTGTGTGTGTGCTCAGATCAATACTCAACATCTAATACCGTAACAATCACATAAGGGCGATTCTGTAAATACAGAACTTTCTGTGTCCCAGGGTTAGATAAAAAAATATACAGTGCCTTGAAAAATATTCATCCCCCTTGTCTTTTTTCCTATTTTGTTGCATTACAACCTGTAATTTAAATTTATTTTTATTTGGATTTCATGTAATGGACATACACAAAATAGTCCAAATTGGTGAAGTGAAATGAAAAAAATAACTAGTTTCAAAAAATTATAAAAAATAAATAACGGAAAAGTGGTGCGTGCATATGTATTCACCCCCTTTGCTATGAAGCCCCTAAATAAGATCTGGTACATCCAATTACCTTCAGAAGTCACATAATTAGTTAAGTAAAGTCCACCTGTGTGCAATCTAAGTGTCACATGTTCTCAGTGTGTATATATATACACCTGTTCTGAAAGGCCCCAGAGTCTGCAACACCACTACGCAAGGGGCACCACCAAGCAAGTGCCACCATGAAGACCAAGGAGCTCTCCAAACAGGTCAGGGACCAAGTTGTGGAGAAGTACAGATCAGGGTTGGTTTATAAAAAAATATCAGACACTTTGAACATCCCACAGAGCACCATTAAATCCATTATTAAAAAATTGAAAGAATATGGCACCACAACAAACCTGCCAAGAGAGAGCCGCCCACCAAAACTCACGGACCAGGCAAGGAGGGCATTAATCAGAGAGGCAACAAAGAGACCAAAGATAACCCTGAAGCGGAGCTTGGAGTATCTGTCCATAGGACCACTTTAAGCTGTACACGCCACAGAGCTGGGCTTTACAGAAGAGTGGACAGAAGAAAAAAAAACATTGCTTAAAGAAAAAAATAAGCAAACACATTTGGTGTTCGCCAAACACCATGTGGGCGACTCCCCAAACATATGGAAGAAGGTACTCTGGTCAGATGAGACACCTCTCATCAACCCGAGAACACCATCCCCACAGTGAAGCATGGTGGTGGCAGCATCATGCTGTGGGGATGTTTTTCATCGGCAGGGACTGGGAAACTTGTCAGAATTGAAGGAATGATGGATGGCGCTAAATACAGGGAAATTCTTGAAGGAAACCTGTTTCAGTCTTCCAGAGATTTGAGACTGGGATGGAGGTTCACCTTCCAGCAGGACAATGACCCTAAGGATATTGCTAAAGCAATACTCGAGTGGTTTAAGGGGAAACATTTAAATGTCTTGGAATGGCCTAGTCATAGCCCAGACCTCAATCCAATTGAGAATCTGTGGTATGACTTAAATATTGCTGTACACCAGCGGAACCCATCCAACTTGAAGGAGCTGGAGCAGTTTTGCCTTGAAGAATTGGCAAAAATCCCAGTGGCTAGATGTGCCAAGCTTATAGAGACATACCCAAGAGACTTGCAGCTGTAATTTCTGCAAAAGGTGGCTCTACAAATTATTGACTTTTGGTTGGGGTGAATAGTTATGCACGCTCAAGTTTTCAGTTTTTTTTGGTCTTATTTCTTGTTTGATTCACAATAAAAAATATTTTGCATCTTCAACGCGGTAGGCATGTTGTGTAAATCAAATGATACAAACCACCCAAAAATCAATTTTAATTCCAGGTTGTAAGGCAACAAAATAGGAAAAATGCCAAGGGGGTGAATACTTTCGCAAGCCACTGTATATCGCAAGACCAGTTCTTTATGTCCATTACACGCAAGACATATTTCATGTAGTCCTCATTATATCCTGTTTTATTCTGACAAAAAAGGAAGAAGGAAAAAGGAACATAGATTCTAATGGCCACTTATGACTGCCAGTAAAAATGTGTCTTAGGCATCACACTACCCATAAAGGAATACCTAGGTTTAACTTACAATCGACCTTGACACAGCCATGGCACAATAGCCAAGAATACATGGAGTACTGACAATCCAGAGCGAGTAAACCTGTAAAACCAACCCTCTCCACCCACACACCTTTTGTTTTTATTCCAGGGTCATTGCTCTATCACCTCGGCTGTTTTACACCTAGGCCTATATCATTAGGATCAAGAATATAAAAGGTAGTGTAAATAGCTTATATAGAAATATATAATACATCTCTCGCTTAGAGAAGTGCTTACATAAGCCAGTTATTGTGTTGGTTCTACTGTTAACTTGAATCAGTTTATCCCAGTGTTAACCAGCCCGCCACACACCAATAGAGACAACAACCCTGTTGACCTAATCCATTTGCCGGTGTGTATCGGAACGATACCTTACAATTTTTAATATTGAGATTTTATTTTATTTCATGTAAAATGATAATGACACCAATTATTTTAGGATCGTATAGGCCTACTCCAATAGAGAACCTAGCCAGGTTTTTAATTCTATAATGCTTTATCCTAGCCCTACATTAGATCTATTCATATTTATTAAGTTTAATCTTAAAATCTAATCGTTCGTATTCACATCCGCAAACAAGGGCCACACTATATAACAGCTTTTAAGTAATAATATACCCGACCTCTAGAATTAGGCCATATCATATTAAACTAAAAAAACAACCTTGGTATTTCTAATGTACTGCTGTGCAATCTTCAAATTAAATAAATAAACAATCCAAAAGAAAAAAGGTCAGCCTTACCCATCTTCGCCTTCTCCTAAATCAAACCTGATTTTAAGTCCATATAGTCCAAAGTTCCATATTGCAAAAAAAATTGAAATTCAAGGATAAGTTCCTCATATCCATTTTGCCTCACCATAAGTCCAACCTTATTTTAAGACCACATAGTCCAAGGTTCCATGCTGCATGAATAAAAAAAAAGATTTAAAAAAAGAGTCCATCATGCAAAACATGTTTTTGTAAACAACCAATGAATCCATAATTGTACTGTGTAATGCGGTAGAAATATGTATCGGGGACTACTTCAGCGGGAGGTAGCTATCACTCAAAGCCACGTTGTAATCTTCCAGTCCTTGAACATTTGGTTGTTTACATACAATTTATCGGCCACTAGACAAACATTCTGCTTCTCTGCTCGGAGCCTTTTGAAAGTGGGGTACAGGGCACATCGTCTTGCCACTATTTCATTGGGAAATAGTTAATTAATGGAGAACAGGGTGTTCTTCAGTTCCCTACCCTGTTGTAACAAGGCAATTTTCATTTTGTAGAGAGTTAGCATAGCTACGATCGGATGGGGCCTTCCCTTCCCTCTGCCACCGAAACGGTGAGCTCTTTGAAAATCAATTGTATCCACCTGTTCGTCCATCATCTAGAGATTATGTTTTATGAACACCTTGACTTTTTCCTCCGTTGACTGATAGTTTTTGTTTTCATCCTCCTTTATTCCCATTATAACAATATTATTGTTCATACTTCTGCACTTTAGATCAAGTAATTTGGCTTTCATTGTTTTATTATCATACCGTAGTCTCTCTGTAGTGTCTTTTAGGGAGTCCACGGTAGTTTTCAAATTCTTATTTTCTGCTCGTATTTCTTCCATCATTTTATTACTGTAATCCATTCCTGTTTTTAAGGTCTCAACCTCCCCCAGTAGCCCAGGCAATAGATCCAGCTTTTTTAATTGCGCGCTCATGCTTGTAAGCAATGTTCAATCTTCTGGAGACATAGTTATAAAAACGTCCCATTCCAATGTTAAATTTAGAACTTTAGATGACTGCTTGCCTTCAGTTTTGCTCGCAGAGCTTGAGGAAAGGTCTTCTCTTGTCACTTTGATGTATCTTATTTCTTTTTTGAGCATATACAAATTATGATCAATAAATAGTTCATATGTATAGGTTAGGTTAGGTTCTCTATATTTTCCCGAATGTTTGTTTCACAGTTATCAGCTAATCCTCAATTTTTATGATTAATTCATGGGACAAGCTGTGCCTACCACGTTGCCACCTGCCACGTCATCCATTATTTTCATTCATAATAGGCCCAATTAAATGAGTGCTGCACATGAGCTCTGAGGAAACAGGCGAGGGAAAGGAGGTAGGTAGAGGAAATGGTGAGTGTGCTTGAATCCAAAAGTGTATGATAATGAAATAGAAAATAGTGAAATAAAAGAATGGAACAAAACGAGCAAAAGTTGTAGTAGAAGACAAGGACCGGTCCAATAATGTTATTCAGCTCCCTACCCTGTTGTAACAAGGCAATTTTCATTTTGTAGAGAGAAGATGGCTGCCGTTTTACAGCCCTCTAACCAATTGTACTATTATGTGTGTTTTTTGCGTTATTTGTAATTTATTCTGTACATAATGTTTCTGCCACCGTCTCTTATGACCAAAAAGAGCTTCTGGATATCAGAACAGCGATTACTCACCTCGTATTGGACGAAGATTTTTTCTTCAACGAGCCAGATGCGAAGGATATCCTACAGACACCCGACAAGGCCAAAATCCCTGTCATTCGTATGAGAAAAAGACGGAGATATCGTGGACGTAGGTTGGGGTGCCTTGTAAGGATCCGACGGCGAGCGAGTAAACTGCCTCTTCCATCAATCCTATTAGCCAATGTTCAATCAATTGACAACAAATTGGATGACCTAAGACTAAGGTTATACTACCAACGGGACATAAAAAACTGTAATATCTTACGTTTCACCGAGTCGTGGCTTAACGACGACATGGACATCATACACCTGATGGAATATACGCCACATCGGCAGGATAGAACGGCTGACTCCGGTAAGACAAGGGGTGGCGGTGTATATTTGTAAACAACAGCTGGTGCACAAAATCTAATACTAAGGAAGTCTCGAGGTTTTGCTCGCCTGAGGTAGAGTATCTCATGATAAGCAGTAGACCACACTATTTACCAAGAGACTTTTCATCTATATTTTTCGTAGCTGTCTATCTACCACCACAAACCGATGCTGGCATTAAGATTGCACTCAATGAGCTGTATAAGGCCATAAGTAAAGAGGAAAATGCTCATCCCGAGGCAGCGCTCCTAGTGGCCGGGGACTTTTATGCAGGGAAACTTAAATCTGTTCTACCTCATTTCTATCAGCATGTTAAATGTGCAAACAGAGGAAAAAAAAACTCTAGACCACCTTTACTCCACACACAGTGACAGATACAAATCTCTCCTTTGCCCTCCATTTGGCAGATCTGACCATAACTCTATCCTCCTGATTCCTGCTTATAAGCAAAAACTAAAGCAGGAAGCACCAGTGACTCGGTTAATAAAAAAGTGGTCAGATGATGCAGATGCTAAGCTACAGGACTGTTTT
Source organism: Coregonus lavaretus (assembly GCF_964263955.1). NCBI lineage: Eukaryota > Metazoa > Chordata > Actinopteri > Salmoniformes > Salmonidae > Coregonus > Coregonus lavaretus. The sequence continues at coordinate 23,582,166 of NC_140021.1, forward strand.
GCTAGCACAGACTGGAATATGTTCCAGGATTCTTCAGATAGCATTGAGCAGTACACCACATCAGTCACTGGCTTCATCAATAAGTGCATCGATGACGTCGTCCCCACAGTGACCGTACATACATACCCCAACCAGAAGCCATGGATTATAGGCAACATCCGCACTGAGCTAAAGGGTAGAGCTTCCGCTTTCAAGGAGCGGGACTCTAACCCGGACGCTTATAAGAAATCCAGCTATGCCCTCCGACGAACCATCAAACAGGCAAAGAGTCAATACCGGACTAAGATTGAATCGTACTACACTGGCTCTGACACTCGTCGGATGTGGCAGGGCTTGAAAACTATTACAGACTACAAAAGGAAGCACAGCCGCGAGCTGCCCAGTGACACAAGCCTACCAGATGAACTAAATCACTTCTATGCTCACTTCGAGGCAAGCAACACTGAAGCATGCATGAGAGCACCAGCTGTTCCAGATGACTATGTGATCACGCTCTCCGTAGCCGATGTGAGTAAGACTTTTAAGCAGGTCAACATTCACAAGGCAGCAGGGCCAGATGGATTACCAGGATGTGTACTCCGAGCATGTGCTGACCAACTGGCAAGTGTCTTCACTGACATTTTCATCATGTCCCTGACTGAGTCTGTAATACCCACATGTTTCAAGCAGACCACCATAGTCCATGTGCCCAAGGACACTAAGATAACCTGCCTAAATGACTACTGACCCGTACCACTCACGTCTGTAGCCATGAAGTGCTTTGAAAGACTGGTCATGGCTCACATCAACACCATTATCCCAGAAACCCTAGACCCACTCCAATTTGCATACCACCCCAACTGATCCACAGATGATGCAATCTCTATTGCACTCCACACTGCCCTTTTCCACCTGGAGAAGAGGATACATAAGTGAGAATGCTGTTCATTGACTACAGCTCAGCGTTCAACACCATAGTGCCCTCAAAGCTCATCACTAAGCTAAGGATCCTTGGACTAAACACCTCCCTCTGCAACTGGATCCTGGACTTCCTGACAGGCCACCCCCAGGTAGTAAGGGTAGGTAACAACACATCTGCCACGCTGATCCTCAACACAAGGGCCCCTCAGGGGTGCGTGATCAGTCCCCTCCTGTACTCCCTGTTCACCCATGACTGCATGGCCAGGCACGACTCCAACATCATCATTAAGTTTGCTGACGAAACAACAGTGGTAGGCCTGATCACCTACAACAATGAGACAGCCAATAGGGAGGAGGTCCGAGACCTGGCCATGTGGTGCCAGAATAACAACCTCTCCCTCAACGTGATCAAGACAAAGGAGATCATTGTGGACTACAGGAAAAAAAAGAGGACTGAGCACGCCCTCATTTTCATCGACGGGGCTGTAGTGGAACAGGTTGAGAGCTTCAAGTTCCTTGGTGTGCACATCACCAACGAACTATCATGGTCCAAACACTCCAAGACAGTCGTGAAGAGGGCACGACAAAGCCTTTCCCCCTCAGGAGACTAAAAAGATTTGGCATGGGTCCTCAGATCCTCAAAAAGTTATACAGCTGCACCATCGAGAGCAACCTGACTGGTTACATCACCACCTGGTATGGCAACTGCTTGGCCTCCGACCGCAAGGCACTACAGAGGGTAGTGCGTACGGCCCAGTACATCACTGGGGCCAAGCTTCCTGCCATCCAGGACCTCTATACCAGGCGGTGTCAGAGGAAGGCCCTCAAAATTGTCATACTCCAGCAACCCTAGTCATAGACTGTTCTCTCTGCTACCACATGGCAAGTGGTACCAGAGCTCCAAGTCTAGGTCCAAAAGGCTTCTCAACAGCTTCTACCCCCAAGCCATAAGACTCCTGAACAGCTAATCATTGCTACCCGGACTATTTGCACTGCCCCCTCTGCAAAACATGACTTAGTACTTGGTGGCAAAACCCTTGTTGGCAATCACAGAGGTCAGACGTTTCTTGTAGTTGGCCACCAGGTTTGCACACATCTCAGGAGGGATTTTGTTCCACTCCTCTTTGCAGATTTTCTCCAAGTCATTAAGGTTTCGAGGCTGACGTTTGGCAACTCGAACCTTCAGCTCCCTCCACAGATTTTCTATGGGATTAAGGTCTGGAGACTGGCTAGGCCACTCCAGGACCTTAATGTGCTTCTTCTTGAGCCACTCCTTTGTTGCCTTGGCCGTGTGTTTTGGGTCATTGTCAGGCTGGAATACCCATCCACGACCCATTTACAATGCCCTGGCTGAGGGAAGGAGGTTCTCACCCAAGATTTGACGGTACATGGCCTCGTCCATCGTCCCTTTGATGCGGTGAAGTTGTCCTGTCCCCTTAGCAGAAAAACACCCCCAAAGCATAATGTTTCCAATTCCATGTTTGACGGTGGGGATGGTGTTCTTGGGGTCATAGGAAGCATTCCTCCTCCAAATACGGCGAGTTGAGTTGATGCCAAAGAGCTCGATTTTGTTCTCATCTGACCACAACACTTTCAATCAGTTCTCCTCTGAATCATTCAGATGTTCATTGGCAAACATCAGACGGCCCTGTATATGTGCTTTCTTGAGCAGGGGGACCTTGCGGGTGCTGCAGGATTTCAGTCCTTCACGGCGTAGTGTGTTACCAATTGTTTTCTTGGTGACTACTGTCCCAGCTGCCTTGAGATCATTGACAAGATCCTCCCGTGTAGTTCTGGCTGATTCCTCACCGTTCTCATGATCATTGCAACTCCACGAGGTGAGATCTTGCATGGAGCCCCAGGCCGAGGGAGACTGACTTTTCTTTTGTGTTTCTTCCATTTGCGAATAATCGCACCAACTGTTGTCACCTTCTCACCAAGCTGCTTGGCGATGGTCTTGTAGCCAATTCCAGCCTTGTGTAGGTCTACAATCTTGTCCCTGACATCCTTGGAGAGCTCTTTGGTCTTGGCCACGGTAGAGAGTTTGGAATCTGATTGATTGATTGCTTCTGTGGACAGGTGTCTTTTATACAGGAAACAAGCTGAGATTAGGAGCACTCCTTTTAAGAGTGTTTTCCTAATCTCAGCTCGTTACCTGTATAAAAGATACCTGGGAGCCAGAAATCTTTCTGATTGAGAGGGGGTCAAATACTTATTTCCCTCATTAAAATGCAAATCAATTGATATCATTTTTGACATGCATTTTTCTTAATTGTTTTGATGTTATTCTGTCTCTCACTGTTCAAATAAATATACCATTAAAATAATAGACTGATCATTTCTTTGTCAGTGGGCAAATGTACAAAATCAGCAGGGGATCAAATACTTTTTTCCCTCACTGTACATATTACCTCAATTACCTCGACTAGCCGGTGCCCCCGCACAATGACTCTGCACCGGTACCCCCCTGTATATAGCCTCCCTACTGTTACTTTATTTTACTGCTGCTCTTTAGTTATTTGCTTTTATCTTTCTTACTAAACACTTAAAAATTAAACTTTAAATAATGCACTGTTGGTTAAGGGCTTGTAAGTAAGCATTTCACTGTAATGTCTACACCTGTTGTATTCGGCTTATGTGGCAAATAAAATTTGATTTGATTTGATAATGCATTTCTTATTGGACTGCATTTTTTGGACAAGGAGATTCATTTGGGAAATCCATTTGTAATATCGAGGACTGTGAAGAAAGCAGTGGGAAAGGTGGATTCAATCAAGGTGACTAGAAGCGGCCTTGTTTTGGTTAATTGTGTTGATGAAGAACAGAAGAAGCGTGCACTGGATCTGGCAAAATTGTCCACGTCACATGTAAAATGTATTGATCTTTGGAGCAGGGCGCCTGCCAAAGGACTTATAGCTGGAGTCTCGTTGGATATACAGTGCATTCGGAAAGTATTCAGACCCTTTGACTTATTCCACATTTTGTTACGTTACAGCCTTGTTCTGAAATTGATTAAATAAATGTTTTTCCTCATCAATCTACACACAATACACAATAATGACGAAGTGAAAACAGGTTTTTAGACATTTTAGCAAATGTATTAAAAAAATTAAGAGATACATTATTTACATAAGTATTCAGACCCTTTATTATGAGACTCAAAATTGAGCTCAGGTACATCCTGTTTCCATTGATCATCCTTGAGCTGTTTCTACAACTTGATTGGAGTCCACCTTTGGTAAACTCAATTAATTGGACAAGATTTGGAAAGGCACACCCCTGCCTATATAAGGTCCCACAGTTGATAGTGCATGTCAGAGCAAAAACCAAGCCATGAGGTCGAAGGAATTGTCTGTAGAGCACTGAGACAGGATTGTGTTGAGGCACAGATCTGGGGAAGGGTACCAAAAACATTCTGCAGCATTGAAGGTCCCCAAGAACACAGTGGCCTCCATCATTCGTAAATGGAACAAGTTTGGAACCACCAAGACTCTTCCTAGAGCTGGCTGTCCGGCCAAACTGAGCAATTGGGGGAGAAGGGCCTTAGTCAGGGAGGTGACCAAGAACCCGATGGTCACTCTGACAGAGCTCCAGAGTTCCTCTGTGGAGATGGGAGAACCTTCCAGAAGAACAACCATTTCTGCAGCACTCCACCAATCAGGCCTTTATGGTAGAGTGGCCTGCTGAATCCAAGATTGAACTCTTTGGCTTGAAGCCAAGTGTCACGTCTGGAGGAAACCTTGCACCATCCCTACGGTGAAGCATGGTGGTGGCAGCATCATGCTGTGGGGATGTTTTTCAGCAGCAGGGACTGGGAGACTAGTCAGGATCAAGGAAAAGATGAACGGAGCAAAGTACAGAGAGATCGTTGATGAAAACCTGCTCCGTAGCACTCAGGACCTCAGACTGGGGTGAAGGTTCACCTTCCAACAGGACAACAATAAAACAATGCAGGAGTGGCTTTGGGACAAGTCTCTGAATGCCCTTGAGTGGCCCAGCCAGAGCCCAGACTTGAACCCGATCGAACATCTCTGGAGAGACCTGAAAATAGCTGTGCAGCGACATTCCCCATCCAACCTCACAGAGCTTGAGAGTTTCTGCAGAGAAGAATGGGAGAAACTCCCCAAATACAGGTGTTCCAAGCTTGTAGCGTCATACCCAAGAAGACTCAAGGCTGTAATCACTGCCAAAGGTACTTCAACAAAGTCCTGAGTAAAGGGTCAAAATACTTATGTAAATGTGATATTTCAGTTTTTTGATTTTTAATAAATTTGCTAAAATCTCTAAAAACCTGTTTTTGCTTTGTCATAATGGGCTAGTGTGTAGATTGTTGAGGTGGGAAAACAATTCAATCCATTTTAGAATAAGGCTGTAATGTAACAAAATGTGTAAAAAGTCAAGGGGTCTGAATACTTTCCGAATGCACTGTAGATGATGAGGACCTTAGTCAGAAAATCCCAGGCGTGGTCAGTGCATTTCGCCTGACCCGTATGGTAAATGGAAGGAAGGAGAAAAGTCTGTCGATATTATTGTTGTTTGAGGAGACTCTACCTGAATATGTGAAGCTTGGGTATGGGAGATATGCGGTGAAAGCATTTGTGTCCAAACCGTTAGTGTGGAAATTGTAAAGGATATGGTCACGTGTGAAATGTTTGCAGACGGGAAAAGTATGATATTGAAGAATCTGTGAATGGTTAATGTGTTGCAACTGTGGTGGGGATCATACTCCGGACTTCCTTGAGTGCCCTGTTAGGGTGAAGGAGGTTGAGGTGTCAAAGATCAGGGTTGCGCAGCGGTTCTGCTATGTGGAGGTGGTGAAGAGAGTCGAAAGGGCAAGAGGCAACAGTGTTGAAGATATGGCGGTGGATACATTGCAACCAATTGCTGGTGTGTTAAATCAAGCAGGTGATCTGGATACACTCATTGTGAAGAAGGTAGATTTTGTGGCATTTATAGCCACAGTGATTAATTTTACAGCACAAGTGTCTTAGAAGTCCAAGAAGCTGCATTATATCTGCAGCCGATAATTTTTTTAGGGGCTCCAAGGCTTTACGGCAGAAGCACTACAACGACATTTGTCGCTAGGAAATGTCCCACCCTCACAGGAGGCTTCTGAGCCTGTGTTGGGACCTGATTAGAATTAGTTTTTTTACAGAAAAGCAGGAAGATTTAGTTTAGTCAATGTATATTATTTTGGTAGTTTGTATGATATGTTATTTATTTTTACCCAAATGTTTTCCTTTTTTGGGATTCTTATTATCCACCCGCACGGTAGGTGGCGGAATGCACATTTAATTGTTGCGAACACCATTATACCATAGAAGAAGAAGAAGGAGAAGAAGAGCGCTGCGCATGGTAATTTGTTGTAGGCTATGGCTACTTCGGGAATATGAACCCATTATCGCCAGAAAAGGTGAAGGATTTATTCTGCAATGTTTATGGAAATATGTATTTTGTGTATAAATGCAATATTGTTTACTTGAGAAATTGTAAATAACAGTATTGAGACGTAAGCTACAGAAGCAACCTACAACCGTCTGTTCCACCTTAAATAAACTGCGCTCTGGAACGGATGGCCTAGAGCAAAATACCTTAAATAGCTTATCTATTGACTACTGTGAAGTGTGTCCAATTAAACGAGAGATGGGACGAATGGTGTCCTTGTCAAGTACAAGGGTGGAGCAAAAACTTGCAGACACTCGGCCCTCCGTGGAATGAGTTTGACACTTGTGATTTAGATCATTGAGGTAGATGGGATCTGCGTCCAAAATGGCACCCTATTCCCTTTATAGTGCATTGCTTTTGACCAGGGCCATGGCTCTCTGGTCAAAAGTAGAATACTATATAGTGAATAGGGTTGGGATGCAATAAGGGAAAATGTAAAAAAGGATCTTGCTATCATATTATTTCAGCATGGATGGATGATTAAAGGAATGGATGGTGCTGTTTATGTCACTCTGCCAAATGATACAGAAGGAACTCGTTTGAACCGCCCAAGGATAGTTGCCATGGTATTCAAGCTACTTGAGGAATGGTGCTGTTGGGTAACCTTGCAGGATGCACAAAGCTTGTAGGACATGCTTTTATTTATATCACGACAAAGGCATCTTTTTGTGGAATCCCACTGAGTTGCTAGCCAGGGTATCAGTCTGTTTAGCTAACATTCCACTCATTGGACTCCTCGTCATTGCTTAGCTAGTGAGTTACATCATATTCATATTTCTCTGAATATCTCTTTAACCTCAAAACAAAAGCTGAATAAGGATCATGAATCATTATCAATTGTATATGAATGTTTCATTTTGTCACTATTGACTTGGTCAAAATTTGCAATTCATCACATTCAATTATAATACAAATGGTATGTTTGTTTATTGTTATTATGCAATGATGGAATGGCTGCCAGTGACTCACTGTGCCCTTTGAATCTTTACGCCAATCAATACTGGGTCCATGTGGTTTGACTGCAGATTAAATCTAAGGGATAGGGGCATTGAGGAACACTAACCACAACGCCATTGAATCATCTGTAATAAAAGCTTTATGCAAGACTGAATGTCTGATGACGTCTCAAACCTATTATATATTCTATATGGAGCATTTAGTCCATACCTTTCAACATGTAGGGTTATCATCTGTCATTTTCTTAACAGTAACCTTAGATAAACCGGTTCAGAATCGATTTGTAAACAAACTGACATACAATACTTTGATACAGTTGATGGTATTTTCTCTGAATGGCACAGCGACAGTTTCATTGGTATTGAAACTTTACACAAAACTCAACCAAACCACTATGAAATGGGCATTGATTCTGTAGAGGGGGGTTATTGAATAACCCCTGTACTATTCTGTTATTAACTGATTCAATCTAACAACACTTTAGCCATCAATGTTCTTCCACAAAAACAAGCAATTTCTGTACAATTTATTTTACAACATCTTCAAAACAGCTGGTCTGTTGAATGAATGAATGAATGAATGAATTCCTGTGCAGTGCACATACCTACACTTACTGTATACTATAAGAATAATATTTCATACACCACCAACAGAATGAACTCAGTATGGAGAATATAAGAAATGAACATGCAATAGTTTTGGCATCAGATTGCAATTGTAGGCCTACAGTGTTAGGATTATGAAATCTAAGGGTCCAATTAGAATCATTTCCTGTTACCACTACAGTCCCAGTCAGCAGTCCCAGTCAGATTATGTCTCTGTCTCTGTCTACCAAATCTACATGAACATCGCAGGGTATAAAGAGCAGCTTGGATATCTTTCAGCTAGTTATTGGCTAGTTATTCAGAGGATGTTCATCACAAGACATTACTGAAATTGCAAGCGTCACTCTAACGAATAGCCACTCTAGTCATGGTTGTTATATAAACACTGTAGGTTAATTTGCATGATTTTCCAAGTACATTTAACTAGTTCAATAGCATTCGATGACACATTAAATGACAGATAATCACTAGCAATGGTTCAATGACTGAAAATACTTTAGCCAGAAACTTGAAGTGATTTGCAGACCTGCTATCTGTACTGATGCCATTCACTCAAGGAAGAGGTGACCTTTAGGGACACCTATGTAGCTCAGCTGTCTCAGAGGGGAACAGTCTACTGCAGGTAACATGGACTATCTGATCCGAACAGACACTGGACACAGAAGGACTTGATATACTGACACAATGAAGACTCTCTCTCTCTCTCTCTCTCTGTCACTCTCTACTCTCGTTCTTGTTCTCTCTCTTTCTTTTACTCAGTCACTGTGCTCTCCAGCACATAAGAACCCCCCATACATACAGTGGGGAGAACAATACACTGCCGATTTTGCAGGTTTTCCTACTTACAAAGCATGTAGAGGTCTGTAATTTTTATCATAGGGACACTTCATCTGTGAGAGACGGAATCTAAAACAAAAATCCAGAAAATCACATTGTATGATTTTTAAGTAATTCATTTGCATTTTATTGCATGACATAAGTATTTGATACAACAGAAAAGCAGAACTTAATATTTGGTACAGAAACCTTTGTTTGCAATTACAGAGATCATACGTTTCCTGTAGGTCTTGACCAGGTTTGCACACATTGCAGCAGGGATTTTGGCCCACTCCTCCATACAGACCTTCTCCAGATCCTTCAGGTTTCGGGGCTGTCGTTGGGCAATACAGACTTTCAGCTCCCTCCAAAGATTTTCTATTGAGTTCAGGTCTGGAGACTGGCTAGGCCACTCCAGGACCTTGAGATGCTTCTTACGGAGCCAATCCTTAGTTGCCCTGGCTGTTTCGGGTCGTTGTCATGCTGGAAGACCCAGCCACGACCCATCTTCAATGCTCTTACTGAGGGAAGGAGGTTGTTGGCCAAGATCTCGTGATACATGGCCCCATCCATCCTCCCCTCAATACAGTGCAGTCGTCCTGTCCCCTTTGCAGAAAAGCATCCCCAAAGAATGATGTTTCCACCTCCATGCTGCATGGTTGGGATGGTGTTCTTGGGGTTGTACTCATCCTTCTTCCTCCTCCAAACACGGCGAGTGGAGTTTAGACCAAAAAGCTCTATTTTTGTCTCATTAGACCACATGACCTTCTCCCATTCCTCCTCTGGATCATCCAGATGGTCATTGGCAAACTTCAGATGGGCCTGGACATGCACTGGCTTGAGCAGGGGGACCTTGCGTGCGCTGCAGGATTTTAATCCATGACGGCGTAGTGTGTTACTAATGGTTTTCTTTGAGACTGTGGTCCCAGCTCTCTTCAGGTCATTGACCAGGTCCTGCCGTGTAGTTCTGGCATGATTCCTTACCTTCCTCATGATCATTGATGCCCCACCAGGCAGAGCATATGAGCGGAGTGGAGCGGTGAGAATCTCAGCTCCTCGCTCACGGAGCTGTTCACCCCTCCGCTCCCCCCGCTCAAAGCCACATCAGGCCAGTCCGCTCATTATCGCTCAGCGCTCAACGCAGTTTGCATCGCGCTCCACTCAAATCGCCCCCCGCTCACTCCAAAAAAAGAACAAAATCTGCATGTATTTCACTTTTAGCTTAAACCACAGCCTTACTTTATCTCCCCGAATTTGTTGCGTACAGACTCATCTCGGATTATCCATTCTGTCTTGAAACGGGGATCTAACACTGACGCTAAAATGAGATGTTAATCAGTATAGTATATTCCATAGCGAATTGACACGTTGTTTGCCAATGTTTCTGCAAAAGCAACGATGCCCATTGGAAGTGCAGCGTGAGTGTAATCGGTGAGCAGGGATTTGATTTCTGTGACAGCAGGGAGGATCATCCCCAGGTTCCCCAGTTCCTTCTGCATTTTGTCTGTGAGATCTGCTAGTGGTGTCAGCACACTGACAAGGTGCGTCAGCTGCCGTACTTGATTCAGGGTGATGTTAGCAACATTAGACTTGAGTTTGTTTTGCCATAACGGGTCTTTTTGGAACAACCGGATGAACGACTGAATCATCCGCAGCTGGCTGCTCCATCGAATGGCGCAGGCATTTGTGGGGCGGACACCTAATTGGTCGGTTTCCTCTGTGCTCTTGCGTACACTTTTCACCAGGTGCCCGACTTTCACTAACAGCCTATTAATGTTGTCGTGCTCGTTAAAGGCGTTTTTGATCGCCAGCTGAAGCATGTGAATGGGGCATCTCAGATGTAAATTTGACAAAGTAAAGTACTGATTTATCATAGTTTCTTGGGGGGGTGTAGCCCGGTTGAGCTGCGCTGGTGAAGTGTTGCATCCCTTCGCGTTCTCCTTTACTCAGCGGTTCATAGTCCATGAAAATCATTTTAAAAAATGGTACATCCAGCTCTCTTTTTCTCTCCCTTGTTATGGTTAGGCCTTTGCGTGCAGTGAATAAACTTTTGAATTCCCTTTCTCTTGTTGCTGCTGCTGCTCCTCTCGCTCTATAAAATACAAATTCATGGACGACACAAATTAAATTAAACAGATGGATTCTGGGTCAGGCTTGAGCATGCTTCAGACTCGTGGTGTGAGCGAGCGAAATTGGAGCGGGACATAGGGCGACGCTCCGTCCTTTTAAAAATGCTGCTCTGCGCTCTGTTCAAAATCCGTCCGCTCACGCTCCACGCTCGCTCCCGCTCCACTCCGCTCATATGCTCTGCCACCAGGTGAGATCTTGCATGGAGCCCCAGACCGAGGGTGATTGACCGTCATCTTGAACTTCTTCCATTTTCTAATAATTGCGCCAACAGTTGTTGCCTTCTCACCAAGCTGCTTGCCTATTGTCCTGTAGCCCATCCCAGCTTTGTGCAGGTCTACAATTTTATCCCTGATGTCCTTACACAGCACTCTGTTCTTGGCCATTGTGGAGAGGTTGGAGTCTGTTATATTGAGTGTGTGGACAGGTGTCTTTTATACAGGTAACGAGTTCAAACAGGTGCAGTTAATACAGGTAATGAGTGGAGAACAGGAGGGCTTCTTAAAGAAAAACTAACTGGTCTGTGAGAGCCGGAATTCTTACTGGTTGGTAGGTGATCAAATACTTATGTCATGCAATAAAATGCAAATTAATTACTTAAAAATCATACAATGTGATTTTCTGGATTTTTGTTTTAGATTCCGTCTCTCACAGTTGAAGTGTATCTATGATAAAAATTACAGACCTCTACATGCTTTGTAAGTAGGAAAACCTGCAAAGTCGGCAGTGTATCAAATACTTGTTCTCCCCACTGTATGCAACCTTGGAATGCTGCTCTTGTCTATCATGTTAAAACTATTATAGAGACTGAAAAGGAACCCTTGAGATCTCTTTGTGTGGGAAGGTACTTTAATGACATTTAATTACTTGCTTTACACAACATACAAACATCATATAACCACTCTTGGCCCTGGATTCAGAGATGCTATATTCACCAGAAGTAGGTCTATGTATATCTGCACTTGATCACATAATCAAATAGATGTACTTGAAATATCTTAGTTATAATTATTTCAGTGTGAATTAAAAAGGATAACAACAACATTCAGGTCTGTAATTTGTCTGAGGCAACACTATACTTGCAAGGCTATGGACTCAGTGACATTGGCTACAGATGCCTGAGAGAGCAGGAGCACTCTTCTCTTCACCTGTTTCAAGTTTACTGCAGCTCTGTACACACACAAACCCCAACGCAAACAAAGAAATAGTATATTTTATTTTCCGATGAAGCTAGCTTCATAAACTGCGAAGTGAGATGGATCACAAATGTTCCGAGCTGCTCTATCAGCATGTGGGTCTCCGCTTCAGTTCTCTCTCCCACACAAAGTGTTCCTATTCCGGTGGCGTTCACTATGTTCTCCTACCCTCCACCACAGCCAGAAAGGAAATAGCTCAGGGTTCTACAGCAGCTAAAATGTAAGCGTAAAATTGATATGTCCTGGATTTGTTTATTTTTCAGTAGCGACATGAACAGGGAATAACTTATTTTACCACACACCGACACATACACACACACACCGACACACACACACACACACACACACACACACACACACACACACAAACTAGGGTTATCTAATGAGAGGCAATGTTTTGGAAAAAGATGGAAATAACTCAATGAATATTTTAAAGCGTTATACTGTAGCTCCAGTAGCTATTTAAAAACACACTATTTCTAATGCTGTTTAGGAATAATAGTCTCCAGAATAGTTGTATTTTTGAATATCTTATCTTGTTCTGCTTTGCATGCCGATGATTTCTTGAACAGTATAAATGGTGAGAGACAAAGCAGGGATTAGTGAATCGTGAGGTACAGTACAGTGTATCAGCAGGTAACCCAGGTTGTGTCTCACTGTCCCAGAGGTCAGGCCTATCAGTGTTTGCTTCTAAATTCAGCCCATAGCAGGCACCGTACAGTAGACCTCTGTCTGTGTCTCAAATGGGCCCTGGTCAAAGTATGGGGAATACTAACGGATAAGCTTTTCACCTTATTACCAGTCAAGAACTGTTTGTAGTTCAACTCAGAACAGGTCTATTTGGTCCGGTTGGTTAACAAGTGGATAGTTTGGCCTCAATTTCAACTCTTACTCACTCTCTTTCACTGAAAAATAAATCTGAACATAAGTGCTTTACTCATGAAGGCTATAAACATTTCATAACGTTTAATCAATGCTACAGTTTTATAGCGCTGGAGGACACCTGCATGGCAAACATGATGTCTCAGTAATCTTATAAAACATTGATTCTTGGAAAGCAAGGGTCAGGCGCCAGCCACACCTCTCAGAAGAGCAAATAGAGATAACACAATTTCTCCACAGAGTTCAACAGTTAGACACACATCTTTACCCTGTGGGCTTTGACTCAGGCCACATCCACATACCAGACACTCTCATTTTTAAAATACACTGTAAACCCTAAGGCATTTTTTACTCAAATACTTCTAGTAAGTTGATCTCAAAGTCAATGAAAAGTCATTATTACTTAAAATGTTTATGTGGTACTGACTCAACTAAATGAGAAGTCACATCAACTAAATATGTTTAAGTTTTGATAATGGTTTTTTCCCCAGCATGTTCTACTGCAGATTGATAAAAAATCAGGAAGGCCACAGGACTGAAAAGGACCAACATTTGGAATTTTTAATAACCCGCAAGTTGCATTAAAAATGATTGCCAGGGTTGTGAAGAATATAGATGTCATTTATATTTGTTCAGGATAAGATTAATTAATTATTATTATAGATATTGAAAGAAACAATTCTAAAAATCAACCTGCAATAGAGCATGCTGGGAAATATGATAATGATGGGTGTGGTTTTGGTTCACAGTGATGTGTACGAGTTTCAGGCCCATGTAGGGTAAGACTAGGCCCTCAAAATAAGACCATATACATATGGTACTTTGTTATAATTCATATATTTTTTATGATAACGTATTCACTTAGGATTTCACTTGGTGAAGTCCATAGGACCAAAAATGGATGAATGCTACAACCATGTCTCTGTCACTAACAAATACAGTCATGGGTGGTAACTTTTATTCAGCGTTGATTTAATTTAACACTGGTTCCAGTGTGTATATGGTCCCACTCTTTCAGTGTTGATTTAACACTCTCAGTGTTTATTTAACATTGAATAATTAGCACAGTGCAGGAAGCCTACTAGCCGAGTGAATGGTAACCTGAGAAGGTTGTCCTTTATCTCCCAGATTGGCTCCGTCCCAAATAGCACCATATCCCCTATTTAGTGCAATACTTTTGACCAAGGCCCATAGGCGGCTGGTCAAAAGTAATGCACTATATAGGTAATAGGAGGCCATTTGGGACGGAGCCTTAATATAACCACTCAAATAAATCCTTTCCCCTGTCAGTCACATCTCACACAAACCATATTGGCCTGTCCTCCACAGCTACCCCTATTAGAGCCAGGTTAGATTGGATCCCTTTGGAAGGAAAGGATAAGTGAGGACAGGATGTTATGTCCTTAATCTGATATAACATTAACAACATTTTAGTATGACTCCGGTAACACTTTACATTAGGTAAGTTGCTCACCTAAGGCTGTAATTACTTCAGTAACAACATATACCATTCATAATTAACATTTGGTTTAATTCATGACATATAAGCATTTGCCAGGTTTCACCCTGTGAAAAATTGTCCATAACCTCCCAAGTTAGAGCTTTAGGTCTAGCTAAATCAGAAAGCACTCTATCACAGTCTATCCAAACATTACGGTGAACGAGAAGCCTTTGAATCCACCGTGCTAATTGAGCCTTAGCGATTGGAGGGCGGCATCTTAATCTCTTACCTCATTAAGCGCTATAATGTGGAAATATTCTCATTCAAGGTAGGGACAGGAAAGCAGCCAGACAGTGTTGAGTTTGGCGTTCCAGCAAATTCTGACGATAAATCACACGCGGGTGGTGGTCGGCGATGACTTGTCGTCTGAGTGGAAACGCTACAAGAGAACACGCTTAGAAACAACCACTTCTACCATGGGTTGCTGTTAATTCTCTGAGTAATCCCTCTTTATCATCTTAGGGAAATAAATCACATAAAGGGATTGCCTTGGTATAAATGACTTCCAACATAACACCAGGTGTCGCAAGAAGGCCAAGAAGATCATCAGGGACCCCAGCCACCCAAGCCATGCCCTATTCTCCCCGATTCAATCATTCAGACATGGGCAGAACAGGAGCATCATGGCAAAAACTGGAAGACTGGCCAATAGTTTCTACCCTCAGACCATCAGGCTGCTGAATAGCCACCACTAGTCAGCTATTGCTCCCCCCTGCTACTCCCCCCTGCTACTCCTCCTATGGGCCCTGGACAAAAGTACCACACTACATAGGGAATAGGGTGCCATTTGAGAAGCAGCCCATGCCTCTGCTCTGTCTGTCACAGTGGTCTTCCAGTGGAATGGCATGGAGGAGATAAGGCAGCCAGACAATGAGAATGTCCACCTGGCACTAGGATATTCTATGTCACCGGGCCCCAGGGTGGCTGAGGGGTCTACGGCGCTGTCCCAGCCAGCACACCTCCAGGAGGGCAATGGACTATCTACGGGGCCCTGGCAGGTACAGACAGACTGCCTTCTGGGCAAAGCAAGGCCGCCTGTCTGCCTGTTCATTGTGCTTCCCCTTTGCGTGCTAAATGGCTCCCTATTTCCTCTATAGTGCCTATAGTACTTAGGGCTCTGGTCAAAAGTAATGCACTATGCAGGGAATAAGGGCGCCATTTGGGATGCAAAGCTAGGCAGTATTAGATTAAGGGGAAATGTGATTCAACTCTATTGTTTTGGGAGAACAAACACAAAACAGGTGCTAGAAGCCAATGTTCCCATAATAATACTGGCCTTTTTTGTACTTCGTACGTATAGGCCTCTGAGTATCTCTGAGAGTGTGTGTACACATTTAGTCAATAAAGTGTACTTTGTGTACTATTAATTTATTTTCTCCTTTTTACAGGAAATGACTCTTATTGCCAGAATCCTCTGCAGTCCCCTACAGACCCCATGCCAGATGGGAGATAAGTAGTGTATGATTCTATGCCCAGAAACGGAAAACGGACATCTGTGAACTATTAATTATGAACCTGTCATCTAGGGCTCTATTCAAACCGTATCGCAGAAGTTCAGCGTTACAGCGTGATTAAATTTTTACGGCAATGTTCCCGCGTTAGTGGAGAGTGCATTCACTTTAAATGTCTATCGCACAATCTGTAACGTGATACAGATTGAATAGAGCCTATAGTCACTGACTATAACTGTACAGCACATAGAAACACTCTTCTTTTCACAGGGCTGCAGAGTGTTAACGTAAAGACCATAATCCAGGCGTTGCAAGCGCCAAGAGCATGGCGCTTGCAACGCCAGGGTTGTGGGTTCGTTTCCCACGGGGGGCCAGTATGAAAATGTATGCACTCACTAACTGTAAGTCGCTCTGGATAAGAGTGTCTGCTAAATGACTAAAATGTAAAATTACATGACTCTAAAAACATTTCAAATGACTCTAAGAACTCTATGGTCATCATTGGCCAATTTCACAAGGAAAACATTATTGCTCCCTCCAGCCCAGCCAGCTCCTTGGGAAAACATATTTAGAGTTCATACAGACCACATATAGACCTATAGGTTCCATCTAGTTTTATTTCCCTGTGAAAGTGATGATTCCATGCAAAGGTGGGTGATGGTGTTTGGCCAGCCCAGACATAGCTGGCCTTTACCTTTTCATGTTCGGTGATTACTTTCTTATGGTACTCACATAAAATGTCATCTTCTGTGAAAGGTGGACAATCAAGAACCAGAGAATGACCACAACTCCAGCCCTTTGATGCTATTGCTGTGACAATCCAGCTATACAAAATTCATGAATGCATTTACAGTGTTTATCATACAAACCACATGTTCGTGTTTTGTATGATAATAAAGCATTGCAAAACACACACACACAATCTCACACATACACACACACTTAGAGAAATACATTTTGTCTGAGTGGATATCGAAGTCATTACTGATGAAAGTGCTCTTTCTCATTTAGCACACAGCCTACAGTATATGGCACAGGTATTAATTTGAGCCAGATCTCGTCTTCTTTCCCAGTAGGTCCTGTAGGATTTAGACCTCAGCTAGTAATACAGTGACCTTTGCGAAATCTGACCATATGGTCCACAGTGACACAAGGAGTGAGGTAATCTGGATTTATGACCTTACACATATGGTAAGAGCCTAGTGCATCTGCTCTAATGAATATGGGATGGGAGCTAGATATCTTAACACAATGAGGAACCTTGCGCTAAGCTAGCACTTCGTGCATAGGGGATATCTCATTGCATTACAATGTCATTACAGTGGCATTACCTATATAGGCTTCCTATAGATCAGTTGATCTGACATACTGTGCAGTACGTCTCCCATCTGTCTCCCTCAGGTTTCATTAAAGGGCAAGGAACGATGATGGGTGCAGTATCTTGATTCAAACAAATAAGGTAAGCATTCAAACCCACACAGGGCTGTTGATTTAATTGCTCTCAACTATTAACTATTCTGTGAGGATCCATGGGTATTTTCATCCTTGCATTGCATTGACTTGATCATCAGCCAGGTAGGAATGAATGAGAATCCTGTCAAGTCCTAAATATTCTTATTACTAAAAAGGTAGCTACACTCTTAAAAATAAAGGTGCATGTTGGAACCAAATAAGGTTCTTGAGAGTGATGTCATAGCTGGCCTGAGGTCCTGAGCGCTCTGGAGCAGGTTTTCATCAAGGATCTCTCTGTTTGCTTCATTCATATTTCCCTCGATCCTGACTTGTCTCCCAGTCGCTGCCACTGAAAAACATCCCCACAGCATGATACTGCTACCACCATGCTTCACCGTAGGGATGGTGCCAGGTTTCCTCCAGGTGTGACGCTTGGCATTCAGGCCAAAGAGTTCAGTCTTGGTTTCATCAGATCAGAGAGTCTTGTTTCACATGGTCTGAGAGTCCTTTAGTTGCCTTTTGGCAAACTCCAAGCGGTCTGTCATGTGCCTTTTACCTCCATCTGGCTTCTCTACCATAAAGGCCTGATTGGTGGAGTGCTGCAGAGATGCTTGTCCTTCTGGAAGGTTGTCCCATCTCCACAGAACTCTGGAGCTCTGTCAGCGTGACCATCGGGTTCTTGGTTACCTATCTGACCAAGGCCCTTCTCCCCCGATTGCTCAGTTTGGTCGGCTCTAGGAAGAGTCTTGGTGGTTCCAAACTTCTTCCATTTAAGAATGATGGAGGCCACTGTGTTCTTGGGGACCTTCAATGCTGCAGACATTTGTTTGTACCCTTCCCCAGATCTGTGCCTCGACAAAATCCTGTCTCGGAGCTCCATGGACAATTCCTTCGACCTCATGGCTTGGTTTTTGCTCTGACATGCACTGTCAACTGTGGGACCTTATATAGACAGGTGTGTGCCTTTCCAAATCATGTACAATCAATTGAATTTACCAAAGGTGGACTCCAATCAAGTTGTATAAACATCTCAAGGATGATCATTGGAAACTGGATGCACCTGAGCTCAATTTCGAGTCTCATAGCAAAGCGTCTGAATACTTATGTAAATATGGTAGTTCTGTTTTTTTGTATTAATGAATGTGCTAACATTTCTAATAACCTGTTTTCGCTTTGTCATTATGGGGTATTGTGTGTAGATTGATGAGGGGGAAAAACTATTTAATCAATGTTATAATAAGGCTGTAACGTAACAAAATGTGGAAATAATGAATGGGTCTGCATACTTTCCAAATGCACTGTGTGTATGTATGTATGTATGTATGTATGTATGTATGTATGTATGTATGTATGTATGTATGTATGTATGTATGTATGTATGTATGTATGTATGTATGTATGTATGTATGTATGTATGTATGTATGTATGTATGTATGTATGTATGTATATATATATATATATATATATATATATATATATATATATATATATATATATATATACATACAGTGGGAGAAAAAAGTATTTAGTCAGCCACCAATTGTGCAAGTTCTCCCACTTAAAAAGATGAGAGAGGCCTGTAATTTTCATCATAGGTACATGTCAACTATGACAGACAAATTGAGAAAAAAAATGCAGAAAATCACATTGTAGGATTTTTAATGAATTTATTTGCAAATTATGGTGGAAAATAAGTATTTGGTCACCTACAAACAAGCAAGATATCTGGCTCTCACAGACCTGTAACTTCTTCTTTAAGAGGCTCCTCTGTCCTCCACTCGTTACCTGTATTAATGGCACCTGTTTGAACTTGTTATCAGTATAAAAGACACCTGTCCACAACCTCAAACTGTCACACTCTAAACTCCACTATGGCCAAGACCAAAGAGCTGTCAAAGGACACCAGAAACAAAATTGTAGACCTGCACCAGGCTGGGAAAACTGAATCTGCAATAGGTAAGCAGCTTGGTTTGAAGAAATCAACTGTGGGAGCAATTATTAGGAAATGGAAGACATACAAGACCACTGATAATCTCCCTCGATCTGGGGCTCCACGCAAGATCTCACCCTGTGGGGTCAAAATGATCACAAGAACGGTGAGCAAAAATCCCAGAACCACACGGGGGGACCTAGTAAATGACATGCAGAGAGCTGGGACCAAAGAAACAAAGCCTACCATCAGTAACACACTACGCCGCCAGGGACTCAAATCCTGCAGTGCAAGACGTGTCCCCCTGCTTAAGCCAGTACATGTCCAGGCCCATCTGAAGTTTGCTAGAGTACATTTGGATGATCCAGAAGTGGATTGGGAGAATGTCATATGGTCAGATGAAACCAAAATAGAACTTTTTGGTAAAAACTTCAACTTGTCGTGTTTGGAGGACAAAGAATGCTGAGTTGCATCCAAAGAACACCATACTTACTGTGAAGCATGGGGGTGGAAACATCATGCTTTGGGGCTGTTTTTCTGCAAAGGGACCAGGACGACTGATCCGTGTAAAGGAAAGAATGAATGGGGCCATGTATCGTGAGATTTTGAGTGAAAACCTCCTTCCATCAGCAAGGGCATTGAAGATGAAACGTGGCTGGGTCTTTCAGCATGACAATGATCCCAAACACACCGCCCGGGCAACGAAGGAGTGGCTTCGTAAGAAGCATTTCAAGGTCCTGGAGAGGCCTAGCCAGTCTCCAGATCTCAACCCCATAGAAAATCTTTGGAGGGAGTTGAAAGTCTGTGTTGCCCAGCGACAGCCCCAAAACATCACTGCTCTAGAGGAGATCTGCATGGAGGAATGGGCCAAAATACCAGCAACAGTGTGTGAAAACCTTGTGAAGACTTACAGAAAACGTTTGACCTGTGTCATTGCCAACAAGGGGTATATAACAAAGTCTTGAGACACTTTTGTTATTGACCAAATACTTATTTTCCACCATAATTTGCAAATAAATTCATTAAAAATCCTACAATGTGATTTTCTGGAAAAAAAATCTCATTTTGTCTGTCATAGTTGACGTGTACCTATGATGAAAATTACAGGCCTCTCTCATCTTTTTAAGTGGGAGAACTTGCACAATTGGTTGCTGACTAAATACTTTTTTTCCCCCACTGTATATATATATATATATATATATATATATATATATATATATATATATATATATATATACACGTGTATGTAATGGTTGTCTATTTTATTGAAGTAAAATAGTCAACCATTACTCGTTTTGCTATTGGGGAAACTGTCATTTCATTATAAATATGCATAACCCATATTTCAATAGTAATGCAGTGATTGAACAACAAAAACGGCATCCCCACCCCCACCCCTAAGGGCATAGTATCATGGCAGGTCACCTGTCAAGTCAGTCAGTCAGACATTCAGTCAGTCAGTAATTGCTGCAGATGTGCTCAATAGTGCTTGGGCGTATGGTACTCCCCAAAGCATGGCTCAACACACAGATGTCTGTCACAAGCTAAACACGGGCCTCCTTCTACTGGTGTTGGACAGACAGACTTTGCAGTGCCTCCGTGTGCAATTGCCTTGAGCATCAGTTTGAGGGACTTCGGAGGAAGAATGCCGTGCAGTGAGGCGCAGGGGATTGTCTGCAGCAGGACGGCCCCCAGTAGATGGACACCGAGGGGTCTGGTTCTCCTCCAGCAGCTCTCTCATGAGGTTCTCTCTGTACTTTTGGTAGGTAATCACCTCACCTATGGGGAGAGGGAGTGGGGAGGATGTTGTGGGATTGGGTAGATGGGGGAGATATTATTAATATAATTGTTTAAAGGAACTGTATGATTTGTATGTAAAATGTATGTCCTATTACAAAATAACCTTCTTCGGTAATCATCTCACCTGTTAGCTGGCGATAAACTATGTGGCCATTGAGGACAGCAGTGTCGATCAGATGGAAAAAAATATCTTCTTATACCAATTGGTAGTTTTCTGAGTGCATTCCACAAAGCTGTTTACCATGTCCGCCTTATCCACTGCCCCAATTTTGTGGTTATAGGCAAACACACAGTCTGGTTTTCTCTTTCTCTCTCCCGTCAGGAGGTCCACCCTCCCTGTGGCCAACATGGTTGCTGTATGGACAGTGGAGAGGACATGGACGTCTAGTTTGTCATGCCAATTTACTGCTAGCTGTTGACTGTTCTTCTTGAACTCCACCTCCTCCCTCTGTATCTTCCGAATGCAGGCATCCCTTCCTGTTTGACCGGACTGTGCTACAGGCCCTTGTGCTGTTAGAGAGCAGATGCTGGAAGGGAGCAGATGTGGGACTGCTGTATCAATTGTCTACGTACAAATTGTGGCCCTTCCCGAGATGAGGTGCCAGCATGGTCATCACCACAGAGCCGGACACCCCAACCCTCATAATGTTGGATGTCAGTGGTGGACCCTGTGTAGACTATAATGTCCTGGACAAATAAAATAAAATGTTATTTGTCACATGCTTCGTAAACAACAGGTGTAGACTAACAGTGAACTACTTAGACTCCTTGTCAGAATTGACAAAAATCTCCTTTTGTTGTCTCCTTTTGAAAGACTTTGCTAATGCTAAAGCTTAGCCCACTAGCTACAGTACATACATGGCTCTGAGTGAGTGTCAGAGGTTATGTGATTGACTGCCGTTAAGCGCCACTTGTTTCAATAAATCATTATCCAAAAATGGTTTGTGTGGTAATTATTTATTTACTGCTTTATTTACATGTTTTCAAGTACTGGTGACAAATCATTCATTCCGATTCTTGCATAGATTGTAATGGACACATACTGCGTGTAAAATACTTTTTTGAAGGTTGAACTGATTATGATGAGCTAATGCTAAGCTAATTGGCAGCTATGTGTGGAGCCATGTTTGTTGACATCAAACAATGCATTCTGGGTGTCACATAAACAGACCAAAGAGGTTATAACAAAACGAGGTGTAGGGATGGTTCACTCATCTTTCAAGTAAAGATCAAGAAGTGAATGATGGAAAGTGAATGATGGTAAACGACATACCCCCTTCAACTTTTATACTGCAAACAGACCCAACTCATCTTGTCACCTATTCTTATCTGTGGTTGATGCCAAAAAACAAACATGGCGGCGTGCACAAACTCTACCCACTGCCGGATTACTTTAGACTTTCAGAACGTTTTTTACTCAATTATTTAGATCACTGGTGAGCTTACCCGTGATGTGAGGAATTGTATTTAGTAATTGCTATTAGCTTATTCATATTATGGTTTCAATCAGCCCAAAATATGACCTATTGTGTTAGTGCACTCTTTCCTCAGTTAGCGCTAGGACTAATGTAGCCTACATTTTGTTGATTTGGATGAGAATTGTGTTATGCTGTTGTTACTTCTGTGAATGGCTGAACATTGCATCCAAAAATAAATTGCTCACATTGAGGTCATAATGTGTTTGTAAAGTGTGTTTGTGCAAAATGTTTCTGTGAAAGAACTGTGGCCAGCTCAAACGCTGACTGTTGCGTTAATTGTTACTAGACGTTCTAATGAAGTGTTCTAATCACACCGGTTTGAGCATATGCTGCAGGGAGCACTGTAGAATGATCACACCTGTATGTTCATACATGTCAAAGGGTTAATCAGTCAGTGCATTGTACATGGAAAAACATACATATTGAAACAAACAGTTCAAAAAATCTACCTGGAATAGAATATGTTGGGAAATAGGATAATGAGGGGCATGATTTTGGTTCAACTCTGGTTGTTAACACCAACACTAGGGTTGTTTTACACCACTGAGTGTTATTTTAACTATTTACAGTGGTCATTAAACTCTTGAATCAACACTATACATTTTACACAAAAAAAAATAACACTAGTTAACACTGGCCAATTTGCAGACTTTCATACATTTTAAGAACCTTTTAGAATTCTGAAGAACCGTAGATTACATTTACATTTTAGTCATTTAGCAGACGCTCTTATCCAGAGCGACTTACAGTTAGTGAATACATATTTTTTATATATATATATTTTTTTAACTGGCCCCCCGTGGGAATCAAACCCACAACCCTGGCGTTGCAAACGCCATGCTCTATCAACTGCGCTACATCCCTGCCGGCCATTCCCTCCCCTACCCTGGACGACGCTGGGCCAATTGTGCGCCGCCCATGAGTCTCCCGGTCGCGGCCGGCTGCGACAGAGCCTGGATTCGAACCAGGATCTCTAGTGGCACAGTTAGCACTGCGATGCAGTGCCTTAGACCACTGCGCCACTCAGGAAGTAGATGCCACGTCAAGAACCCCACACTTAACTCAAAGGTTCTTTATCGGGAAAGAGTTCTCCAAGGAACCTTAAGAGCTGAGGAAGAACCATTTTAGAACCTTTATTTATTTCAGTTTAGCACCATAGTAAACACATCCACTCACTCTCTGCTGTCTCTCAGTCTTGCTGGGGAAACTAACTGCAGGAAGTGTTAGGTAGGCAGTGGGATGATATAGGCCTTTAGGGTGATGCTGTTACTGTTAGGTGGAGTCAGAGTAACAAATCTCTAGCCTGATGATGACTAAAATTGATGTTTCCCAAGGCAGTGTCTTAGGCTGTGTTCCAAATGGCAACCTATTCTCTACATAGCGTACAACTTTTGACCAGGGCCAGTAGTCCAAATGCCTTTGACCAGCCCCCATCTGGTCAAAAGTAATGCACTATGTAGTAGTTATTTGCGGATTGACTCTTAACCTGCAGTCTCTGCGGTTATATCCATGGGGCGGGTGGGTTTAGGGTAATTAAATATTGCACGGATGAAGGGGGGATGGTTGGTGGGCGGGTTGAATGAATCTATAGGCTACGTTGAGGTTTTTCTTTCATTATTTTAGGCTATCTGGCATTAGTCCGTAAGCCTATAAGCTTTATGGCCGAACTGTACGGGCGCCAAATAGCCTATATGCCAATTGCCAAATGCGTTTGGGAACGGGCAAAAAAAGTTAACATCGATCCATGAGGCAAAAAGGACAGTGTCGGAGTTTAATTCAAGTGAAAATCTGCAAAAGGGAGAGTTGAAAATAAAGAGAAGGGAGGGTCAGAAAAGTAATGTTTGGGAAAGATTTGTTGAAAAGGTAAAAGAGGATGATAGCAGTGGCAGTTATGTTATGTGTGATGATTGTGAGGCGCTTTACAAATTCGACAGTAACAAGACGGGGACTTCAAATAGGACTATTGCACTTAAAATAGGCATATGACACGTTAAGGGAACTGTAGCTTACTGTTCAGATGGGTTAAATGGAAACTGAAATCTGGACACTGACTGTAGGTTTATAACCTCTCACATAGCCTTAATATTAACTCCTGCAGGATTAAGCATTTCTTGCAGTAAAATTATATACCAAATGTACACTGTAACAAATTGCTGTAAATTTACAGCAACATTTTCACAGTTAGCTACTGTAATTTGATATTACAGTACAGTACTGTAAAGAGCACTCCCACAGAATACAGTACCATACTGTAATTCTGGATTACCAAAAACGTTTTGTGGGTGCATGGTATTGCTGTGGTTCATTAACAAACTTTGAGGCGTGCCTTGTAAGATACTATACTTGTTGCACCCGTTAGTGAGAGTGCTGTACCAATTTAAATGATATGTGATAGTAGTTCCCTAACAATTAAATGTGTGTAGGGAACAGATCAGAGTAGCAGCAAGTCTCAAACCTTTAATGCACGTGTCAAACTCATTCCACGGAGGGCTGAGTGTTTGCGGGTTTTCGCTCCACCCTTGTACTTGATTAGTAAGGAAGTCCCCTCATCTGGTTGTCTAGGTCTTAATTGAAAGGAAAAAACAAAAACCTGCAGACACTCGGCCCTCCGTGGAATAAGTCTGACGTGTCAAACACATTCCACAGAGGACCGAGTCACTGCAGTTTTTTGGTTTTTCCTTTCAATTAAGACCTATACAACCAGGTGATTGGCGTTCCTTACTAATTAGTGACCTTAATTCATAAATCAGGTACACTGGGTCCTCCATGGAATGACTTTGAGACGTGCTGTAGTCAATGCCATTTTAAAAGCCTTTGTTAAGGCCTCTACAAGTGCAAGTGACATAAAACACAAAATACACTACATGGCCAAAAGTGTGGAAACCCCTTCAAATTAGTGGATTCAGCTATTTCAGCACACAACCATGCAATCTCCATAGACAAACATTGGCAGTAGAATGGCCCTAACTGAAGAGCTCAGTGACTTTCAACGTGCACCGTCATAGGATGCAACCTTTCCGACAAGTCAATTTGT
The DNA here is from genome assembly GCF_964263955.1 of Coregonus lavaretus. Classification (NCBI taxonomy): domain Eukaryota; kingdom Metazoa; phylum Chordata; class Actinopteri; order Salmoniformes; family Salmonidae; genus Coregonus; species Coregonus lavaretus. Next base: position 23,607,741 of record NC_140021.1, read on the forward strand.
CAAATTTCTGCCTTGCTAGAGCTGCCCCGGTAAACTGTAAGTGCTGTTATTGTGAAGTGGAAATGTGTAGGAGCAACAACAGCTCAGCCACGAAGTGGTAGGCCACACAAGCTCACAGAACGGGACCGCCGAGTGCTGTACCGCGTATAAATCGTCTGTCCTGTCCAACATTTTAGTTGCTATGACAGTTTGATTTTATCAACCTTAGATGAATGTAAGTCGCCCTGGACAAGCGCGTCTGCTACATGAACAAAATGTAAATATTAAACATTTGCATTTTCAAAGCACACTGCTAGGTATTATTCTAATGAGCTCTGCCCTCAAACTTTTTATATTTAGAAATTTTGCATAGAAAATCTTTCCCGTTTTTTGGTTGGGTTATTGCATTTTCTCCCCGGTCCCTAAACGTAGAAAGAAGCAGAGATTACAGAGAGAACTTTACCGATGTGAACTAGATTGAAGCATTCATTCTATCAATTTATGACATTATTCTTGTGAGCAAGGGTTTATTCAATCTTCTAGGGCAATCTTCTAGGGCAACATACAAAGTATTCAGACCCCTTGACGTTTTCCACATTTTGTTACGTTACAGCCTTATTCTCAAATGGTTTGAATAAAAAAAAATTCAACATCAATACCCCATAATGACAAAGCGAAAACAGGCTTTTAGAAATGTTTACAGAAATACCTTATTTACATAAGTATTCAGAACCTTTACTATGAGACTCGAAATTGAGCTCAGGTTCATCCTGTTTCCGTTGATCATCCTTGAGCTGTTTCTGCAACCTGATTGGAGTCCACCTGTGGTAAATTCAATTGATTGGACGTGATTTGGAAAGGTACACAACTGTCAAATAAGGTCCCACAGTTGACAGTGCATGTCAGAGCAAAAACCAAGCCATGAGGTCAAAGGAATTCTCCGTAGAGCTCCAAGACAGGATTGTGTCGAGGCACAGATCTGGGGAAGGGTACCAAAAAATGTATGCAGCATTCAATGTCCCCAAGAACACAGTGGCCTCCATCATTCTTAAATGGAAGAAGTTTGGAACCACCAAGACTCTTCCTAGAGCTGGCCGCCCGGACAAACTGAGCAATCGGGGGAGAAGGGCCTTGGTCAGGGACGTGACCAAGAACCCAATGGTCACTCTGACAGAGCTCTAGAGTTCCTCTGTGGAGATGGGAGAACCTTCCAGAAAGACAACCATCTCTGCAGCACTCCACCAATCAGGCCTTTATCGTAGAGTGGCCAGACGGAAGCCACTCCTCAGTAAAAGGCACATGACAGCCCGCTTGGAGTTTGCCAAAAGGCACCTAAAGGACTCTCAGACCATGAGAAAAAGATTCTCTGGTCTGAAGAAACCAAGATTGAACTCTTTGGCCTGAATGCCAAGTTTCACGTCTGGAGGAAACCTGGCACCATCCCTACAGTGAAGCATGGTGGTGGCAGCATCATGCTGTGGGGATGGTTTTCAGCGGCATGGACTGGGAGACTAGTCAGGGGTCTGAATACTTGACAGAAGAGAAGCTTCATGTATCTAATTATAGTTGAATAACAAATAGCCTGTAAAAATGTCAAATATTGTTCCGCCGTCTCTGACTGTAGCCTACACCGCATTTTCTATATTAGCGGGTTAGGGTCGGGTGCAGGCCTCAGATTTTCATTTTACCACATATAGTCGGGCGGTTGCGGATGGGTTATTAGCAATTGCGGGCTGGTGTGGGTGAACAAACAGCTGACCTGTGCACCACTGCTATGTAGTGAATAGGGTGCCATTTGAGACGCATCCCTAGTTTTCCACACATCGAAGGCACACAATGGCTTCTTCCAGAAATGTTGATGTAAACATTGCTAAAGATATTAACCATATGAATATTTAGTTTAACGGTCCCGAACAGTCAAAATTATGTTTTCATTAAATTTGATGATATTTGGATGATACCAGATCAAAGTAGGACTACCAAAGTATGAACAATTACTGTTGCTTTTACATTAGAGTACTGTATCTGTTCGGATATGCACGGTTCCCCGCGGTTGACCCGCAAAAAAAGCTTGCGGGTCGGTTTCGCGGTTCAGAACAATTATTTTGCCGGTCAGAATTTTTTAAAAATTCAATATACTTTTTTTTTTTTTACCAACCCAGGAGCTTGTTGTGTTTTATTATGTTTCAAATTCCATTCTGTGAGTGGTGAGGCAGACATAATGTATTATAGGCTACCAGCCACTCAAGCAGTGGATCAGGGAACTGTCCATTATTTGTGTGGTGCTGACACATATGTTTCACCCCCCCCCCCAAGGGATCGAAAAGGCAAAACTCTTGCTCACCATTAAAAATGCATTGTTTTATTAAAGCAAGCTTAAAAGATAAATGTTTCGGCCTTCAATGGCCTTCATCAGACTAATCACACATAGGGATTATTATCCCCCGTGTGAGAATACGTTGCTAAATTTAGCCTGCTTTCCCTACTATCCTTGGCTAGCCTAACGTAACCTTAGACACAAAAAGAAAGGGTTATGAAATAAACCATTGTTGAAACAGGTGCTGTGCGAGTGAAATCCCTAGTTTGGTTTGGAAGGATTTTGGAATCATTGTGGACTAGGACAACAACCTGGTAGAATGATACACAGCCTGCAAAAAGTGCAAGCAGGTATTTGTTTACAATATTCAGTTCATTATCAGTTAATTATTCAGGATTTTGTTCATTAACACCAGGGATGGGCAACTTTGATGGGGATGGGGGCCACAAATAAATCTGAACTCCTCGTAACCCCCCCTTGCGTATTCTACTATTCTACATGCACCTTGTGTATTCTACTATTCTATCTCGCAACAGAAAGTTGAGACCCCGACTGAGTTCCCCCAAAAAATACATATTGTAAAAGTGTTTTGTGGAAATTGATCCCTGATTTAGACCAAAGGCAACGCAGGCCGCAAGTTGCCCATCCCTGATTTAGACCAAAGGCAACGCAAGCCGCAAGTTGCCCATCCCTGATTTAGACCAAAGGCTACACAGGCCATATGAAGTTTAAACCGGTGCGGCTGATAAAAGTTTGAATAGGCCTATAGCCTACTAAATACATGTATTTTTGCAGGCTATATTAGATTCTGGTAATAGTTATTTTTTCAATTAAACTATTTGATGATCGAAACAATATTGAATGTAACGGTCTTGTTTTGTTATGTCGGCTATAGGCTTTCATTAGGTAAGAAGGTAAATTAGAAGGCCCTTATTTTCTGAGTGATTTGAGTTGTCAATGTCATTGCAAAAAAAAGAAAATGTAATTTTTTCATGGCATTGGGTTCCTTTTATCCAAATGTTGAATAGACATGCAGACAAATTAATTCATGCAGGAGGGGAATAATAGCCTACTACTCTGGAGTCATAAAACAAATTAAATAAATAGATGTTATTTGGGAGTGTGGCACATTAGAGGCTGCTGCTGCCTATTGAAATCACTGGCCACATTAAGAAATGGAACACTAGTCACTTTAATAATGTTTACATATCTTGCACTACTCATCTCATATGTATATACTGTATTCTATAATATTCTACTGTATCTTAGTCCATGCCGCTTTGTCATTGCGTGTCCATATATGTATATATTCTTAAATTCCATTCCTTTGTGTGTATTGGATATGTTGTGAAATTGTTAGATATTACTTGTTAGATATTACTGCACTGTCGGAGCTAGAAGCACAAGCATTTCACTACACCCACAATAACATCTGCTAAACACGTGTATGTGACAAATAACATTTTGATTTGATTTGATTTGGTGTGCCACGGATCGGCTCTCGGAACAATTCTGTAAAGTGTGGCTCGGGTTGCGGAGAAACATCTGTCCTGATGTCGGGTATCGGGTGAGGCTCGGAATTGATGAGGCTGGCGTGGGAAGGGTGCTGCTCCAAAAAACTGGCCCGTGCAGGACTCTATTTTACATTGATTAAGTTTGATCATAAAGTTACTGGTCCCCATGTCAAACACTTGATGTCAAACACTTGGATTCAGGAGGTGGGATGGAGGCGGGATTATTAAGGGCTATTTGTGACATCACTAAAAGCCTAATGTTTATACATCAATGGTAACATCTTATTCTCTTACCTAATTTAAATAAGTACTGCCTTGTAACCAACATTGCAAAAGGCTTGTTTGCAGAGGGGCGTGGTTTACATACTGTAGCTACACTGTAAAAACTGTAACTTTTTTTATGGTAACTTACTGGCAGCCAGTTACCTGTAAGTTAGTGTAAAAAGAAGGTACAGTATGTTACCGTAAATTCCAAAGAAACTTTGGTTTAATAGTACATTACTGTAAGGAAAGCAAGTTACCGTAAAACAAGTAATGTTTTTACATTGTAGGTATCTAGTCTACTGCTGCCAAAATTGAACTGCAGTGTGTCATAAAATATAATAAGAGGCTTTCCCTATTCATCAGAGGCAAAGATATGTATAGGCTGTGGTGGAAAAAGTACCCAATTGTCATACTTGAGTAAAAGTAAAGATACCTTAATAGAAAATGACTAAAGTAAAAGTCACCCAGTAATATCCTACTTCAGTAAAAGTCTAAAAGTATTTGGTTTTAAATATACTTAAGTATCAAAAGTAAATGTAATTGCTAAAATATACTTAACTATCAAAAGTAAAAGTAAAAGTATAAACCATTTCAAATTCCTTATGTTAAGCAAACCAGATGCCACCATAAAAAAAAAAATCTACAGATAGCCAGGGACACACTCCAACACTCCAACACTCCAACATAATTTTCAAAGGAAGCGTGTGTGTTTAGTGAGTCCGCCAGATCAGACGCAGTAGGGGTGTTCTCTTGATAAGTGTGTGAATTAGATCATTTTCTGTCCTGCTAAGCATTCAACATGTAACATGTACTTCTGGGTGTCAGGGATAATGTATGGAGTGAAAAGTACATTTTGTTAAGCAATGTAGTGAAGTAAAAGTAAAAGTTGTAGAAATATAAATAGTAAAGTAAAGTACAGATACCACAAAAAACTACTTAAGTAGTACTTTAAAGTATTTTTACTTAAGTACTTTACACCACTGCGTATAGGTTTCCGTCTAGTTTTAGCTAGTGACTGGTTAGCTAGGTCTTCAGTCAGCATGGAACCAAAGCGGTGGAAGGGTTGCCCAAAATTCAGATGCAGTTGTCATGTCATTACTTTAAGAGACATGCCAAACGAAAAATTGATACAAAGACAAACCACAGATGACATTACAGTCCGTCCTTCTGCGGTTTTGTTCGTACTGGTAGCTAGTGTATCGATGTATTTATTTATTGTTGAACTTGTCTGTAAGTAAGAGAGTGCTTGACAACGCACTCGGGTTGGAAATGGCAGCGAGTAGTGTAGACAAAATGGAGGGAATGGAGAAAAGGTTGGAGAAGAAACAGCTGTGCTGGAATGCAAACAATATGGGTGTCAGTTCTGATGATATGGAGCGGGAGGAAGCCAAGTCCCTGGTGCTTATGCTAGGTTGAGGGGAGTCATCACTGGGGACCCAATATCTATGTCCATAGATGATATTAAAGAAAATGTGAAGAGATGCAGAGTGATTGAGGCCAAAAGGTTGATCAGTAGGAAAGAGGGTCAGGGAAGTGAAAGATTATCAGTACTGCTGAGGTTTGAGAAGGTTTTGCCTAAAAAGTACAGATAGGATTCCTTAGTTTCAATGTCAGAGAATTTGTCCCATCCCCATTGCAGTGTTTTAAATGCCAACGAATGGGACATGTAGATGTTCTGTGTAAAGGAAAGAACAGATGTGCCAAGTGTGGAGGGGAAGATGATTACGATGAATGTGGGAGCAATGTGAAGGTTGTGTTGTAATTGTGGGGGGAACATAGTGCAGCATTTGGTGGATGCCAGGTGCAGAGAGAGGCTAGAGAGGCCCAGAGATATAGGATCAGTCATGATGTATCGTATGCAGAGGCTGTAGGAGAGATTGGTGGAACTACAGTGTGGACTGATGGAGCTTCCATGTCTGCTCCTGTACTAAGTGGACCTGCTATCGGGGCTGGTGCTTCTGCTGGTCCTGGCATGGTTTCGAGACCTGTTCAGAAATCTTGTGATCATGAATGTGCTGTGTCAAAGGACACTTTGATAGTGAACAAAGTTAACTTCATAGCTTTCATTGGTAAGGTTATCAACAGGACTCGGGAAAGCTGAAATGCCAGGTTGAAGGTTATAGTGGATACGTCAAAAGAGTTATTGTGGGTAACAGATGTTACTGTCAAAAGGGTTGTTGACTTGCTGAATAATCCTAATGTTGGATTGTTTCAGCATGATATAGATTAAGTTTAATAGATTAGTGGGCTTGGGAGGGTATTTTTTTGGGTGGAGGTAGTAGAAGTTAGTAGGGATTATTTTTTATTTATTTAATTTGATCAGTAGTACAGAATTAGGCAGACCATGATTGATCACACACTCCAGCACAGTAGATGGCAGCATGCACCTTATACATTTTTTACAGACCGCCATGATATCATAGAAGAAGAAGAAATTCATACAAACTTCTTGACAGTCATGCAGACGTCATTTAGCAGACACTCTTAGCAAGAGTGGCTTACAGTAGTGAGTGGATACATTTTCATACTGGTCCCCAGTGGGAGTCAAACCCGCAACCCTGGCATTGTAAGCGCCATCCTCTACCAAGTGAGCCACACGGGATTCATAATATATGAACATTGTCTGACAGTATGTATATATATACAGTGGGGGAAAAAAGTATTTAGTCAGCCACCAATTGTGCAAGTTCTCCCACTTAAAAAGATGAGAGAGGCCTGTAATTTTCACCATAGGTACACGTCAACTATGACAGACAAATTGAGATTTTTTTTCTCCAGAAAATCACATTGTAGGATTTTTTATGAATTTAATTGCAAATTATGGTGGAAAATAAGTATTTGATCACCTACAAACAAGCAAGATTTCTGGCTGTCACAGACCTGTAACTTCTTCTTTAAGAGGCTCCTCTGTCCTCCACTTGTTACCTGTATTAATGGCACCTGTTTGAACTTGTTATCAGTATAAAAGACACCTGTCCACAACCTCAAACAATCACACTCCAAACTCCACTATGGCCAAGACCAAAGAGTTGTCAAAGGACACCAGAAACAAAATTGTAGACCTGCACCAGGCTGGGAAGACTGAATCTGCAATAGGTAAGCAGCTTGGTTTGAAGAAATCAACTGTGGGAGCAATTATTAGGAAATGGAAGACATACAAGACCATTGATAATCTCCCTCGATCTGGGGCTCCACGCAAGATCTCACCCCGTGGGGTCAAAATGATCACAAGAACGGTGAGCAAAAATCCCAGAACCACACGGGGGGACCTAGTGAATGACCTGCAGAGAGCTGGGACCAAAGTAACAAAGCCTACCATCAGTAACACACTACGCCGCCAGGGACTCAAATCCTGCAGTGCCAGACGTGTCCCCCTGCTTAAGCCAGTACATGTCCAGGCCCGTCTGAAGTTTGCTAGAGTGCATTTGGATGATCCAGAAGAGGATTGGGAGAATGTCACATGGTCAGATGAAACCAAAATAGAACTTTTTGGTAAAAACTTCAACTCGTCGTGTTTGGAGGACAAAGAATGCTGAGTTGCATCCAAAGAACACCATACCTACTGTGAAGCATGGGGGTGGAAACATCATGCTTTGGGGCTGTTTTTCTGCAAAGGGACCAGGACGACTGATCCGTGTAAAGGAAAGAATGAATGGGGCCATGTATCGTGAGATTTTGAGTGAAAACTTCCTTCCATCAGCAAGGGCATTGAAGATGAAACGTGGCTGGGTCTTTCAGCATGACAATGATCCCAAACACACCGCCCGGGCAACGAAGGAGTGGCTTCGTAAGAAGCATTTCAAGGTCCTGGAGTGGCCTAGCCAGTCTCCAGATCTCAACCCCATAGAAAATCTTTGGAGGGAGTTGAAAGTCTGTGTTGCCCATCGACAGCCCCAAAACATCACTGCTCTAGAGGAGATCTGCATGGAGGAATGGGCCAAAATACCAGCAACAGTGTGTGAAAACCTTGTGAAGACTTACAGAAAACGTTTGACCTGTGTCATTGCCAACAAAGGGTATATAACAAAGTATTGAGAAACTTTTGTTATTGACCAAATACTTATTTTCCACCATAATTTGCAAATAAATTCATAATAACCCTACAATGTGATTTTCTAGATTTTTTTTTCTAATTTTGTCTGTCATAGTTGACGTGTACCTATGATGAAAATTACAGGCCTCTCTCATCTTTTTAAGTGGGAGAACTTGCACAATTGGTGGCTGACTAAATACTTTTTTCCCCCACTGTATATATATATATATATATACAGTTGAAGTCGGAAGTTTACACACACCTTAGCCAAATACATTTAAACAAAATTTTTCACAATTCCTGACATTTTATCCTAGTAAAGATTCCCTGTTTTAGGTCAGTTAGGATCACCACTTTATTGTAAGAATGTGAAATGTCAGAATATTAATAGAGAGAATGATTTATTTCAGCTTTAATTTCTTTCATCACATTCCCAGTAGGTCAGAAGTTTACATACACACAATTAGTATTTGGTAGCATTGCCTTTAAATTGTTTAACTTGGGTCAAACATTTCGGTTAGCCATCCATAAGCTTCCCACAATAAGTTGGGTGAATGTTGGCCCATTCCTCCTGACAGAGCTGGTGTAACTGAGTCAGGTTTGTAGGCCTCCTTGCTCGCACCACATTTTCAATTCTGCCCACACATTTTCTATAGGATTCAGGTCAGGGCTTTGTGATGGCCACTCCAATACCTTGACGTTGTTGTCCTTAAGCCATTTTGCCACAACTTTGGAAGTATGCTTGGGTCATTGTCCATTTGGAAAAACCATTTGCAACCAAGCTTTAACGTCTTGACTGAAGTCTTGAGATGTTGCTTCAATATATCCACATCATTTTCCTTCCTCATGATGCCATCTATGTTGTGAGGTGCACCAGTCCCCCCTGCAGCAAAGCACCCCCACAGCATGAGGTTTTGGAGCAGTGACATCTTCCTTGCTGAGCGGCCTTTCAGGTTATGTCGATATAGGACTCGTTTTACTGTGGATATAGATACTTTTGTACCTGTTTCCTCCAGCATCTTCACAAGGAACTTAGCTGTTGTTCTTGGATTGATTTGCACTTTTCGCACCAAAGTACGTTAATCTCTAGGAGACAGAACGCATCTCCTTCCTGAGCGGTATGATGGCTGCGTGGTCCCATGGTGTTTATAGTTGCGTACTATTGTTTGTACAGATGAACGTGGTACCTTCAGTCATTTGGAAATTGCTCCCAAGGATGAACCAGACGTGTGGAGGGCTACAATTGTTTTTCCTGACGTCTTGGCTGATTTCTTTTGATTTTCCCATGATGTCAAGCAAAGAGGCACTGAGTTTGAAGGTAGGCCTTGAAATACATCCACAGGTACGCCTCCAATTGACTCAAATGATGTCAATTAGCCTATCAGAAGCTTCTAAAGCCATGACATCATTTTCTGGAATTTTCCAAGCTGTTTAAAGGAACAGTCAACTTCTGACGCACTGGAATTGTGATACAGTGAATTATAAGTGAAATAATGTCTGTAAACAATTTTTTGAAAAATGACTTGTGTCATGCACAAAGTAGATGTCCTAACCGACTTGCCAAAACTATAGTTTGTTAACAAGAAATGTGTGGAGTGGTTGAAAAACAAGTTTTAATGACTCCAACCTAAGTGTATGTAAACTTCCAACTTCAACTGTGTATAGTACCAATCAAAAGTTTGGACACACCTACTCATTCAAGGGTTTTTCTTTATGTTTACTATTTTCTACATTGTAGAATAATAGTGAAGACAACAAAACTATGAAATAACACATATGGAATCATGTAGTAACCAAAAAAGTGATGACAGCTTTGCACACTCTTGGCATTCTTTCAACCAGCTTCACCTGGAATGATTTTCCAAAATTCTTGACGGAGTTCCCACATATGCTGATCACTTGTTGGCTGCTTTTCCTTTACTCTGCTGTCCGACTCATCCCAAACCATCTCAATTGGGTTGAGGTCGGGGGATTTTGGAGGCCAGGTCATCTGATGCAGCACTCCATCACTCTCCTTCTTGTTAAAATAGCCCTTACACAGCCTGGAGGTGTTTTGGGTCATTTTCCTGTTGAAAAACAAATGATAATCCCACTAAGCCCAAACCAGATGGGATGGTGTATTGCTGCAGAATGCTGTGGTAGGCTTGCTGGTTAAGTGTGCCTTGAATTCTAAATAATTCACAGACAGCAAAGCACCCCCACACCATAACACCTCCTCCTCCATGCTTTACAGTGGGAACTACACATCAGGAGATCATCTGTTCACCCACACCGCGTCTCAGAAAGACACGGCGGTTGGAACTAAAAATCTCCAATTTGGACTCATGACCAAAGTACACATTTCTAATGTCCATTACTCCTGATTCTTTGCCCAAGCAAGTCTCTTCTTATTATTGGTGTCCTTTAGTAGTGGTTTCTTTGCAGCAATTTGACCATGAAGGCCTGATTCACACAGTCCCCTCTGAACAGTTGATGTTGAGATGTGTCTGTTACTTGAACTCTGTGAAGCGTTTATCCTCTGCAGCAGAGGTAACTCTGGGTCTTCCATTCCTGTGGCATTCCTCATTAGTGTATTTTTCATCATAGCGCTTAATGGTTTCTGTGTCTGCACTTTCCGTATTGACTGACCTTCATGTCTTAAAGTAATGCTGGACTGTCGTTTCTCTTTGCTTATATAATATGAACTTCCCAAATAGAGATATCTTCTGTATACCCCCCCACCTTGTTACAACACAACTGATTGGCTCAAACGCATTAAGAAGGAATTCCACAAATGTGCTTTTAAGAAGGCACACCTGGTAATTGAAATGCATTCCCGGTGACTACCTCATGAAGCTGGTTGAGAGAATGCCAAGAGTGTGCAAAGCTGTCATCAAGGCAAAGGGTGGCTGTTTGAAGAATCTCAAATATAAAAAAATATTTTGATTTGTTTAACACTTTTTTGGTTACTACATGATTCCATATGTGTTATTTCATCGTTTTGATGTCTTCACTATTATTCTACAATGTAAAAAATAGTTTAAAAAAATAAAATAATTGAATGAGTAGGTGTGTCCAAACTTTTGATTCGTAGTGTACATATATATATTATAATGAAAAGCACCCAGACCTCACCCTGTAAAGTTTCAACTGAAGATTAACTAGCTAGCTACCTTGATAAATAGTGCTGACAATTCCATTTGGGCTAGCTAATTTATACAGCCACCATTTTGTCTACAGTTGTGGTCAAAAGTTAATTAATTTTCACATTTTCAAGTCTGCTGCCTCAGTTTTTATGATGGCAATTCGCATATACTCCAGAATGTTATGAAGAGTGATCAGATTATTGCAATTCCCTCTTTGCCATGAAAATGAACTTAATCCCCAAAATACATTTCCATTGCATTTCAGCCCTGTCACAAAAGTACCAGCTGACATCATGTCAGTGATTATCTCGTTAACACAGGCGAGAGTGTTGACGAGGACAAGGCTGGACATCACTCTGTCATGCTGATTGAGTTAGAATAACAGACTGGAAGCTTTAAAAGGAGGGTGGTGCTTGAAATCATTGTTCTTCCTCTGTTAACCATGGTTACCTGCAAGGAAAACGTGCCGTCATCATTGCTTTGCACAAAAAGGACTTCACAGGCAAGGATATTGCTGCTAGTAAGATTGCACCTAAATCAACCCTTTATCGGATCATCAAGAACTTCAAGGAGAGAGGTTCAATTGTTGTGAAGAAGGATTCAGGGCGCCCAAGAAAGTCCAGCAAGCGCCAGGACCGTCTCCTAAAGTTGATTCAGCTGTGGGATCGGGGCACCACCAGTGCAGAGCTTGCTCAGGAATGGCAGCAGGTAGGTGTGAGTGCATTGGCACACACAGTGAGGCGAAGACTTTTGGAGGATGTCCTGGTGTCAAGAAGGGCAGCGAGGAAGCCACTTCTCTCCAGGAAAAACATCAGGGACAGACTGATATTCTGCAAAAGGTACAGGGATTGGACTGCTTAGGACTGGGGTAAAGTCATTTTCTCTGATGAATCCCCTTTCCGATTGTTTGGGGCCTCCGGAAAAAAGCTTGTCCGGACAAGACAAGGTGAGCGCTACCATCAGTCCTGTGTCATGCCAACAGTAAAACAGCCTGAGACCATTCATGTGTGGGGTTGCTTCTCAGCCAAGGGAGTGGGCTCACTCACAATTTTTGCCTAAGAACACAGCCATGAATAAAGAATTGTACTAACACATCCACCGAGAGCAACTTCTCCCAACCATCCAAGAACAGTTTGGTGACGAACAATGCCTTCTCCAGCATGATGGAGCACCTTGCCATAAGGCAAAAGTGATAACTAAGTGGCTCGGGGAACAAAAACATCAACATTTTGGGTCCATGGCCAGGAAACTCCCCAGACCTTAATCCAATTGAGAACTTGTGGTCAATCCTTAAGAGGCGGGTGGACAAACAAAACCCCACAAATTCTGACAAACTCCAAGCATTGATTATGCAAGAATGGGCTGCCATCAGTCAGGATGTGGCCCAGAAGTTAATTGACAGCATGCCAGGGCGGATTGCCGAGGTCTTGATAAAGAAAGGTCAACACTGCAAATATTGACTCTTTCCATAAACTTAATGAATTGTCAATAAAAGCCTTTGACACTTATGGAATGCTTGTAATTATTCTTCAGTATACCATAGTAACATCTGACAAAAATATCTAAAAACTTGTGTCATTCCAGGTGTGTCATTCTCAAAACTTTTGACCACGACTGTATATTGATAGTGGTACAATAACCAAAAGGCTGGAATAAGATTAATAAATTGTGAAACCATGACGTGATATGACAGGTTCTGATGTTGCATGCAATTTCAATGTTGTTTGAGATGCTTTGTGTATCAGCCAATTTGCTTGAGATAATCTTACTCCAATATTGTCAACTGTGTCCATGTTGCTTAACATAGGCTTTTTCAAAGAACCACCAGTCAAGGTGAGCTCCCCGCCCACTCAGCCTACCATCACCCTACCCACTCAGTCTGTCTTTTCAGACTTCCTGGTAGTTTGATATGAGAGAAAAACTATTGTTTTTCAAATTGAGAAATAATATAATATTATATAATTTGTTGTTAATTATGTTTATTTCTACTTTAACAAGCTTACAGTACATTCGTGTCACTACCTTTGAATCTTTTTTAACGTTGTCCCATGTAGGTAGACATGTTAGGTGATGATATGTCTGAATATGAAGCTATTGCTCTGTAGTTGTGCCGTTTCATTCTGGTGTTGCAATTTGATATGACAACCACACAGCATAATCCCTGCATGGAGAATGACACGCAGCCAACACAAATCATGTCAACATTGTCTCAGAAACTGAAACTGAATCCATTGGCAGCTACCTCTGACATAGTTCCCACATATTTACAAGACGAAAAACAGGGAAATGTTGAATTGACAGTCAATCCAGTTGTTTTATGTTGTGTCTTGGAAGATGCACAGAGACTAGTTAGCTCTTATGAGAGATGCTGATCTGACAGTAACATCCTAAGTAATGGGAGTACAGTAAAATGGTATCCAATGTGAAAGATCCAATTAAATACTGTACAGTACAAACCATGGAAACAAAACCCAAATCTCTCCCACTACCTTTTCTCTATTTTTGCCAATTGAACAGGTTTGTGTCCCAAATGGCACTCTATTCCTTTTTCAAAAGTAATGCACCATATAGGGAATAGGGTGCCATTTGAGACACAACCTACTGTAGATCAAAGCACCTCCAGGTGAACCCCTGTCCAGTGGAAAGGCTACCTGCAAACAACTTCTAAGATAATGGTGTATCCTGAGCGTGGGCATAGTGGGGACAGGAAATGATAAATAAATAAAAACAACTTTGATAAGAGCCATGAAAATGTTTTCTTTAGCAAAGATAAGGGTCACACAATCTTTGGAATAAGTAAGAGCTTTATGCTTGCCAATTTCTAGAGTTAATGCACAGCAACAAAAAAAAAATCACTTCTGTTTTGTTGCTCATTCTTTTGCTCAGTAATGAGCAAATTGCCCGCTGCCAGCGAAAATTATAATTTAGAGTAGGAACATTATTATCCAATACTTTCATACGAAATGTACAAATACACACACACCCATTTAGATGCCCCATTTATCCTACTCTACAACGAGAAGAGGGACACATGCTTGGAATGGAAACGTTAGGAGTTACCACACATCCATATTATTGGCTGCATTTCTCTTCGGCAACACATCCCTGTGAAGAAGTGTAAATGAATAGGGCACCTTCACCCTGAAAAGTGATATAGAGGTGTCAGGTTGTGAATCTTGACCTATAAAACCCCTGCCTCCATCAATTCTCCTCAACCTTCTCCAGTCACTAATGCTTTATGTGGCTCCACTATGGGAGCAACAAACTTTGGACAGGAGTGACTGTGTTGAATGTATTTGTTTGATACCCCCCCATTGTCACTTCCTCATCGGATAAGGCAGGCAGCACTGAAATCGACCATAAAGCATTTGGACATATCTTTCCCTCGCTATCTTTAGTTTATACTGCATTTCTATAGCTTGGAGAGATGTACAGTCGTGGTCAAAAGTTTTGAGAATGACACAAGTATTGGTCTTCACAAAATTCACTGCTTCAGTGTTATGAGATATTTTTGTCAGATGTTACTATGGTATACTGAAGTATAATTACAAGCATTCCATAAGTGTCAAAGGCTTTTATTGACAATTACATGAAGTTTATGCAAAGAGTCAATATTTGCAGTGTTGACCCTTCTTTTTCAAGACCTCTGCAATCCGCCCTGGCATGCTGTCAATTAACTTCTGGGCCACATCCTGACAGATGGCAGCCCATTCTTGCATAATCAATGCTTGGAGTTTTACAGAATTTGTGGGTTTTTGTTTGTCCACCCACCTCTTGAGGATCAACCACAAGTTCTCAATGGGATTAAGGTCTGGGGAGTTTCCTGGCCATGGACCCAAAATGTTTATGTTTTTGTTCCCCGAGCTTTTGCCTTATGGCAAGGTGCTCCATCATGCTGGAGAAGGCATTGTTCGTCACCAAACTGTTCTTGGATGGTTGGGAGAAGTTGCTCTCGGAGGATATGTTGGTACCATTCTTTATTCATGGCTGTGTACTTAGGCAAACATGTGAGTGAGCCCACTCCCTTGGCTGAGAAGCAACCCCACACATGAATGGTCTCAGGATGCTTTACTGTTGGCATGACACAGGACTGATGGTAGCGCTCACCTTGTCTTCTCCGGACAAGGTGTTTTCCGGATGCCCCAAACAATCGGAAAGGGGATTCATCAGAGAAAATGACGTTATCCCAGCAGTCCAATCCCTTTACCTTTTGCAGAATATCAGTCTGTCCTTGATGTTTTTCCTGGAGATAAGTGGCTTCTTTGTTGCCCTTCTTGACACCAGGCCATCCTCCAAAAGTCTTCGCCTCACTGTGCGTGCAGATGCACTCACACCTGCCTGCTGCCATTCCTGAGCAAGCTCTGCACTGGTCGTGCCCCGATCCCGCAGCTGAATCAACTTTAGGAGACGGTCCTGGCGCTTGCTGGACGTTCTTTGGCGCCCTGACGCCTTTTTCACAACAATTAAACCTCTCAGCTTGAAGTTCTTGATGATCCGATAAATGGTTGATTTAGGTGCAATCTTACTAGCAGCAATATCCTTGCCTGTGAAGCCCTTTTTGTGCAAAGCAATGATGACGGCACGTGTTTCCTTGCAGGTAACCATGGTTAACAAAGGAAGAACAATGATTTCAAACACCACCCTCCTTTTAAAGCTTCCAGTCTGTTATTCTAACTCAATCAGCATGACAGAGTGATCTCCAGCCTTGTCCTCGTCAACACTCTCACCTGTGTCAACGAGATAATCACTGACATGATGGCAGCTGGTCCTTTTGTGGCAGGGCTGAAATGCAGTAGAAATGTTTTTGGGGGATTAAGTTCATTTTCATGGCAAAGAAGGACTTTGCAATGAATTGCAATTCATCTGATCACTCTTCATGACATTCTGGAGTATGTACAAATTGCCATCATCAAAACTGAGGCAGCAGACTTCGTGAAAATGAGTATTTGTTTCATTCTCTAAACTTTTGACCACGACTGTACATATATCCCTGCTGGTAGTAATTCACCATTTCCACATACTGTGAGTGTTTGCAGATTTAGAAACATGATTTTCCATATGTTGGGTTGTTCAGATAGCTTGCATTAGCCATCTGGGTGTGTCCATTCAGATATGCTTTCCCCTCTTGTAATTGAAAAATGCGATAGGGTAACTCATAACCTAATTTTGTCAGGCCAATACTAAATCAGGCCCCTGCACATCTTTGCAAAGACTTCTCTTTTATTTTATTCCTTTTTTAACAAAGTAGAATTTACAGTTGATGAAGATGCAATGCAGCTGACAATGACACATGTGCAAAGTCCATTTATTTTAATTGGTGATACATTCACTTGTGGAGACACTGTATTCGGGCGCTGCAGCTCTAATTGCATCACTTACTGTGAGGCTGTTCATTCCTAACCTCGTGCCTTAATTGATCTCTGGACAGACACTAAAACTAAAGCTGCATCCCTAGGCCCTGGTCAAAAGCAGTACACTATGTATAGATTAGAGACCATTTTCAAAGGCAGCCCATCTGTTCAAAGGTTGAGAGTAGACTGAACAGCACTTCAAATATTAATGACAACCAAATTCAAATATCTTGGCATTATTTGGATCTCTTGGCATTCATTATGTTTATCTTGCATATTTGTATCAAAAACATTGATAAAATAATGAGTACACGTGGCCCATTAGTTTCAATTGGTAGCCTATGACTCATCTGCACCTATGGGAATTGCATGCTACAGATGTAGGATTGTAATTTGAGCCAGTTTTCTACAGCAGGAAAAAATCCTCCAGCAACAGGAAATGTGAATTATTATGTTGATTCTAATTAATGTAGAAAGCCAGAATGAGGGTTTGCGCTCAGGCTAGAATGAAAGGCGGCCGGTACGTGGGAGAAAGAATATACAATACAGTGAGGGAAAAAAGTATTTGATCCCCTGCTTATTTTGTACATTTGCCCACTGACAAAGAAATGATCAGTCTATAATTTTAATGGTAGCTTTATTTGAACAGTGAGAGACAGAACAACAACAAAAAAATCCAGAAAAACACGTCAAAAATTGTATAAATTGATTTGCATTTTAATGAGGGAAATAAGTATTTGACCCCCTCTCAATCAGAAAGATTTCTGGCTCCCAGGTGTCTTTTATACAGGTAACGAGCTGTGATTAGGAACACACTCTTAAAGGGAGTGCTCCTAATCTCATATTGTTACCTTATAAAAGACGCCTGTCCAAAGAAGCAATCAATCAATCAGATTCCAAACTCTCCACCATGGCCAAGACCAAAGAGCTCTCCAAGGATGTCAAGGACAAGATTGCAGACCTACATAAGGCTGGAATAGGCTACAAGACCATCGCCAAGCAGCTTGGTGAGAAGGTGACAACAGTTGGTGCGATTATTCGCAAATGGAAGAAACACAAAAGAACTGTCAATCTCCCTCGGCCTGGGGCTCCATGCAAGATCTCACCTCGTGGAGTTGCAATGATCATGAGAACGGTGAGGAATCAGCCCAGAACTACACGGGAGGATCTTGTCAATGATCTCAAGGCAGCTGGGACCATAGTCACCAAGAAAACAATTGGTAACACACTACGCCGTGAAGGACTGAAATCCTGCGGCGCCCGCAAGGTCCCCCTGCTCAAGAAAGCACATATACAGGGCTGTCTGAAGTTTGCCAATGAACATCTGAATGATTCAGAGGAGAACTGGGTGAAAGTGTTGTGGTCAGATGAGACCAAAATCGAGCTTTTTGGCATCAACTTAACTCGCAGTGTTTGGAGGTGGAGGAATGCTGCCTATGATCCCAAGAACACCATCCCCACCGTCAAACATGGAGGTGGAAACATTATGCTTCGGGGGTGTTTTTCTGCTAAGGGGACAGGACAACTTCACCGCATCAAAGGGACGATGGACGGGGCCATGTACCGTCAAATCTTGGGTGAAAACCTCCTTCCCTCAGCCAGGGCATTGAAAATGGGTCGTGGATGGGTATTCCAGCATGACAATGACCCAAAACACACGGCCATGGCAACAAAGGAGTGGCTCAAGAAGAAGCACATTAAGGTCATGGAGTGGCCTAGCCAGTCTCCAGACCTTAATCCCATAGAAAATCAGTGGAGGGAGCTGAAGGTTCGTTCGAGTTGCCAAACGTCAGCCTCGAAACCTTAATGACTTGGAGAAGATCTGCAAAGAGGAGTGGGACAAAATCCCTCCTGAGATGTGTGCAATCCTGGTGGCCAACTACAAGAAACGTCTGACATCTGTGATTGCCAACAAGGGTTTTGCCACCAAGTACTAAGTAATGTTTTGCAGAGGGGTCAAATACTTATTTCCCTCATTAAAATGCAAATCAATTGATAACATTTTTGACATGCGTTTTTCTGGATTATTTTGTTGTTATTCTGTCTCTCACTGTTCAAATAAACCTACCATTAAAATTATAGACTGATGATGTCTTTGTCAGTGGGCAAACGTACAAAATCAGCAGGGGATCAAATACTTTTTTCCCTCACTGTGTATACATTTGAAGTCAGAAGTTTACATACACCATAGCCAAATATGTCAGAATAATAGTAGAGAGAATGATTTATTTCAGCTTTTATTTCTTTCATCACATTCCCAGTGATTCAGAAGTTTACATACACTCACTTAGTATTTGGTAGCATTGCCTTTAAATTGTTTAACTTGGGTCAAACGTTTCAGGTAGCCTTCCACAAGCTTCCCACAATAAGTTGGGTGAATTTTGGCCCATTCCTACTGACAGAGCTGGTGTAACTGAGTCAGGTTTGTAGGCGTCCTTGCTCGCACATGCTTTTTCAGTTCTAACCACATATTTTCTATAGGATTGAGGTCAGGGCTTTGTGATGGCCACTCCAATACCTTGACTTTGTTGTCCTTAAGCAGTTTTGCCACAACTTTGGAAGTATGCTTGGGGTCATTGCCCATTTGGAAGACCCATTTGTGACTTCCTGACTGATGTCTTGAGATGTTGCTTCAATATATCCACATAATTTTCTTTCCTGATGATGCCATCTATTTTGTGAAGTGCACCAGTCCCTCCTGCAGCAAAGCACCCCCACAGCATGATGCTGCCACCCCCGTGCTTCATGGTTGGGATGTTGTTCTTCGGCTTGCAAGGCACGCTCTTTTTCCTCCAAACATAACAATGGTCATTATGGCCAAACAGTTCTATTTTTGTTTCATCAGACCAGAATACATTTCTCTAAAAAGTATGATCTTTGTCCCCATGTGCAGTTGCAAACCATAGTCTTTTTTTTTTTATGGCGGTTTTATAACACTGGATTCTTCCTTGCTGAGCGGCCTGTCAGGTTACAGTGGGGAAAAAAAGTATTTAGTCAGCCACCAATTGTGCAAGTTCTCCCACTTAAAAAGATGAGAGAGGCCTGTAATTTTCATCATAGGTTCACGTCAACTATGACAGACAAATTGAGATTTTTTTTCCAGAAAATCACATTGTAGGATTTTAATGAATTTATTTGCAAATTATATGGTGGAAAATAAGTATTTGGTCACCTACAAACAAGCAAGATTTCTGGCTCTCACAGACCTGTAACTTCTTCTTTAAGAGGCTCCTCTGTCCTCCACTCGTTACCTGTATTAATGGCACCTGTTTGAACTTGTTATCAGTATAAAAGACACCTGTCCTCAACCTCAAACAGTCACACTCCAAACTCCACTATGGCCAAGACCAAAGAGCTGTCAAAGGACACCAGAAACAACATTGTAGACCTGCACCAGGCTGGGAAGACTGAATCTGCAATAGGTAAGCAGCTTGGTTTGAAGAAATCAACTGTGGGAGCAATTATTAGGAAATGGAAGACATACAAGACCACTGATAATCTCCCTCGATCTGGGACTCCACGCAAGATCTCACCCCGTGGGGTCAAAATGATCACAAGAACAGTGAGCAAAAATCCTAGAACCACACGGGGGGACCTAGTGAATGACCTGCAGAGAGCTGGCACCAAAGTAACAAAGCCTACCAACAGTAACACACTACGCCGCCAGGGACTCAAATCCTACAGTGCAAGACGTGTCCCCCTGCTTAAGCCAGTACATGTCCAGGCCCCGTCTGAAGTTTGCTAGAGTGCATTTGGATGATCCAGAAGAGGATTGGGAGAATGTCATATGGTCAGATGAAACCAAAAGATAACTTTTTGGTAAAAACTCAACTCGTCGTGTTTGGAGGACAAAGAATGCCGAGTTGCATCCAAAGAACACCATACCTACTGTGAAGCATGGGGGTGGAAACATCATGCTTTGGGGCTGTTTTTCTGCAAAGGGACCAGGACGACTGATCCGTGTAAAGGAAAGAATGAATGGGGCCATGTATCGTGAGATTTTGAGTGAAAACCTCCTTCCATCAGCAAGGGCATTGAAGATGAAACGTGGCTGGGTCTTTCAGCATGACAATGATCCCAAACACACCGCCCGGGCAACGAAGGAGTGGCTTCGTAAGAAGCATTTCAAGGTCCTGGAGTGGCTTAGCCAGTCTCCAGATCTCAATCCAATAGAAAATCTTTGGAGGGAGTTGAAAGTCCGTGTTGCCCAGCGACAGCCCCAAAACATCACTGCTCTAGAGGAGATCTGCATGGAGGAATGGGCCAAAATACCTGCAAAAGTGTGTGAAAACCTTGTGAAGACTTACAGAAAACGTTTGACCTGTGTCATTGTCAACAAAGGGTAATAACAAAGTATTGAGAAACTTTTGTTATTGACCAAATACTTATTTTCCACCATAATTTGCAAATAAATTCATAAAAAATCCTACAATGTGAATTTCTGGATTTTTTTTTCTCATTTTGTCTGTCATAGTTGACGTGTACCTATGATGAAAATTACAGGCCTCTCTCATTTTTTTAAGTGGGAGAACTTGCACAATTGGTGGCTGACTAAATACTTTTTTTCCCCACTGTATGTCGATATAGGACTTGTTTTACTGTGGATATAGACTTTTGTACCTGTTTCCTCCTGCATCTTCACAAGGTCCTTTGCTGTTGATCTGGGATTGATTTGCACTATTCGCACCAAAGTACGTTAATCTCTAGGAGACAGAACGCGTCTCCTTCCTGAGAGGTATGACGGCTGCGTTGTCCCATGGTGTTTATACTTGTGTACTATTGTTACTACAGATTAACGTGGTACCTTCAAGCGTTTGGAAATTGCTCCCAAGGATGAACCAGACTTGTGGGGTCTACATTTTTTTTTCTGGGGTCTTGGCTGATTTCTTTTGATTTTCCTATGATGTCAAGCAAAGAGGCACTGAGTTTGAAAGTAGGCCTTGAAATACATCCACAGGTACACCTCCAATTGACTCAAATGATGTCAATTAGCCTATCAGAAGCTTCTAAAGCCAAGACATCATTTTCTGGAATTTTCCAAGCTGTTTAAAGGCACAGTCAACTGTATGTTAACTTCTGACCCACTGGAATTGTGATATAGTGAATTATAAGTGAAATAATCTGTCTGTAAACAATTGTTAGAAAAATTACTTGTGTTATGCACAAAGTAGATGTCCTATCCGACTTGCCAAAACTATAGTTTGTTAACAAGACATTTGTGGAGTGGTTGAAAAACAAGTTTTAATGACTCCAACCTAAGTATATGTAAACTTCCGACTTCAACTGTATACAAAAGTATGTGGAAACCCCTTCAAATTAGTGGATTCGGCTATTTCAGCCACACCCATTGCTGACACGTGTATAAAATTGAGCACAAAGCCATGCAATCTACACTGCTCAAAAAAATAAAAGGAACACTAAAATAACACATCCTAGATCTGAATGAATGAAATAATCTTTTAAATACTTTTTCTTTACATAGTTGAATGTGCTGACAACAAAATCACACAAAAATTATCAATGGAAATCAAATTTATCAACCCATGGAGGTCTGGATTTGGAGTCACCCTCAAAATTAAAGTGGAAAACCACACTACAGGCTGATCCGACTGATGTAATGTTCGTAAAACAAGTCAAAATGAGGCTCAGTGGTGTGTGTGGCCTCCACGTGCCTGTATGACCTCCCTACAACGCCTGGGCATGCTCCTGATGAGGTGGCGGATGGTCTCCTGAGGGATCTCCTCCCAGACCTGGACTAAAGCATCCTCCAACTCCTGGACAGTCTGTGGTGCAACGTGGCGTTGGTGGATGGAGCGAGACATGATGTCCCAGATGTGCTCAATTGGATTCAGGTCTGGGGAACGGGCGGGCCAGTCCATAGCATCAATGCCTTCCTCTTGCAGGAACAGCTGACACACTCCAGCCACATGAGGTCTAGCATTGACTTGCATTAGGAGGAACCCAGGGCCAACCGCACAAGCATATGGTCTCACAAGGGGTCTGAGGATCTCATCTCGGTACCTAATGGCAGTCAGGCTACCTCTGGCGAGCACATGGAGGGCTGTGCGGCCCCCCAAAGAAATGCCACCCCACACCATGACTGACCCACCGCCAAACCGGTCATGCTGGAGGATGTTGCAGGCAGCAGAACGTTCTCCACGGCGTCTCCAGACTCTGTCACGTCTGTCACGTGCTCAGTGTGAACCTGCTTTCATCTGTGAAGAGCACAGGGCGCCAGTGGCAAATTTGCCAATCTTGGTGTTCTCTGGCAAATACCAAACGTCCTGCACGGTGTTGGGCTGTAAGCACAACCCCCACCTGTGGACGTCGGGCCCTCATACCACCCTCATGGAGTCTGTTTCTGACCGTTTGAGCAGACACATGCACATTTGTGGCCTGCTGGAGGTCATTTTGCAGGGCTCTGGCAGTGCTCCTCCTGCTCCTCCTTGCACAAAGGCGGAGGTAGCAGTCCTGCTGCTGGGTTGTTGCCCTCCTACGGCCTCCTCCACGTCTCCTGATGTACTGGCCTGTCTCCTGGTAGCGCCTCCATGCTCTGGACACTACGCTGACAGACACAGCAAACCTTCTTGCCACAGCTCGCATTGATGTGCCATCCTGGATGAGCTGCACTACCTGAGCCACTTGTGTGGGTTGTAGACTCCGTCTCATGCTCCCACTAGAGTGAAAGCACCGCCAGCATTCAAAAGTGACCAAAACATCAGCCAGGAAGCATAGGAACTGAGAAGTGGTCTGTGGTCACCACCTGCAAAACCTGTCCTTTATTGGGGGTGTCTTGCTAATTGCCTATAATTTCCACCTTTTGTCTATTCCATTTGCACAACAGCATGTGAAATGTATTGTCAATCAGTGTTGCTTCCTAAGTCGACAGTTTGATTTCACAGAAGTGTGATTGACTTGGAGTTACATTGTGTTGTTTAAGTGTTCCCTTAATTTTTTTGAGCAGTGTGTATAGACAACATTGGCAGTAGAATGGCCTTACTGAAGAGCTAAGTTACTTCCAACGTGGCACCGTCATAGAATGCCACCTTTCCTTGTTGGAAATCCACTAATGTTAATTTGTGTCCACATACTTTTGGCCATGTAATGTACCTGGAGAAATCTTACCTGCAATTTGAAAACAAAGCTGCTGTACTCATAATTCGTAAAACCTTCATTTGTATCACTTTGAAGTGATCCAAATGGCAAATTCATCTTTCATCTATATATTTCAAGATATATTAAACCAGATTTTTTTTTAAGTAACATTTTATTAGGGACTTACTGAGTCTGGCTTCAAATAACTTAATTTTAACAACAACAGTCATATAGGATTTCATTTGGTGAAGGACTCAGGGCTGAAAATAATAAATGCAATAACCATGTCTCTGTCACTAGCAAACACAGTTATGGGTGGTACTGGTAACTCTAAAATTCACCAAAAAGGCACCCTGGGAAATATGCAAATAAGGCTTAAAACCCTACAGCAGGGCTATTGAATTCTGGTCCTGGAGGGCCAAAATATGTCTGGTTTTGGAATTTTGTATGGTTCTTCAACTAACCATCCCATTGATGTTTTTTTTTGACAACTTAAAATATGGCATCGCTCTCAAGAACCTTATTTGCTTCCAACTTGCACCTTTATTTTTAAGAGTGTACAGAAGTCACAGCAATATGAAGTTCCCTTATTGTTATTTGTTCACACATTGATTTTCCCTTTCCATCATCTTCTGATTTAATTTAGTCCTACATATACATCTGCAGCAGAAAGTGAATAGAATACTTCATTTCTTTATATTGTGGGAGATGGAACAGTTCAATCTTGCACCTGGGAAGTTGGCTGGCCCATACCATACTTGTCATCACTGATGTATAAACTTTTTCCTCCACACTGTTCCTCAGATAGCCATGCTGTATTATGTTGAGCTCAATCTCTGGATTCACAATTTCCTATACACAACAGTGATTGGCCCTGCCAAGGAAAATAAAACAAGTTTTTATTTTCCTACCAGCCATTTACCTTATACCTCTAGTTAAATTGCACAACCATTCACACTTTGAGAAAGTAATGTCTTCCTTATTCATTTGCAAATGTATTGATCATGTAATGCTATCAAATAAAAACATATGACTGGAAAGCAGAGTCACGTTTGCAATATTGAATCACTCACACACATTTATTTCTGGCTTTAAAATTGATAGAACATTAGAGAAGATAGGTGCAATGGCCTCTCTCAAAAAAGCTTAATCAATCGCTTTTTAAGTTAAACATTTCACTATAGCCCTAATCAGAATGCAAGGCAATTAATATGTAGGTAGGGTGGATGACATCAAACGTCCTCTGTGAGTTAAAAAAAGTGCATTGGATCACTTTAAACCAAAACGACTCTAAACCAAGGTCAAAATGTTACACAGCTAGTTGCCCCTAAGTCAAATGAACGATTCAGAGTAATTATTTTCCCTTTTATTATTTTATTTAGCATTAGCATTGCGCTACTCTTACAACAGTAGCATTTAAGAGGACATACAGATGGGATTACTAGAATATATCCGAAAGCCTCTTAGCTCCAGGACCTGCGGCAATGCTAGTGAAATTCTTTATAAAAAATACTATTTATTTGTGTACATTTTGGTTCTGCTACTATGATCTTAGTGTGAGAAGAACTACATATGAGACTAGGGGGTTGTTATATTCAGCCTAACATACTGATGGATTTTCTCCCTCATCCCTCTCAACACAGGGAGGAGAACCATCATGCATCTAACCCATGAGGTATTATCTTTAAAGTGGATTTAATCAAGAGATCTCCTCTCCTAGGTTTTGCAACAGATTTCCTCAGTCATCCTTATGGCATCACTCATTTTATCCACTGTTATCCTCCCACTTCTATCAATTACATTTGCT
Source organism: Coregonus lavaretus (assembly GCF_964263955.1). NCBI lineage: Eukaryota > Metazoa > Chordata > Actinopteri > Salmoniformes > Salmonidae > Coregonus > Coregonus lavaretus. The sequence continues at coordinate 23,633,226 of NC_140021.1, forward strand.
TTTAAGACTGTTAAGCCAAATCTAGACTGTACCTACAGTATTTGGCCCATGGCAGCCTCTTATGGTATAACACAGCTGCACTCTAGAACACGTTTGTTGTGCGGAAATATTCAGGAAGTGCAATTAACTCACAATGAAGCCAAGTAATTACAATTAAATGGCAATGTTCAAATATCTGCATTTTTGTAAACAAGGAAACAACCCAACAACATTTTCAATCAAAGATAAACATTGACCACAGTTGACATCTCATCCGGACGTTAGAATTACTCAGTGCCTGCTGCCTGCTGTCGTAATTTTGTATGGTGACACCCCTGTCAAATCTCGGCCCTGGGATGGAGTTGGTAGAGTTGGCTGATGGCACGTGGGCCATGAAGTAGATGGCACCACAGATTGTTGTCACGTACGAAGGAACCAATGTGTTACCTGACTCTGTGTAGACATCACGCGTAAAGGAGACAATGTGTTATGTAACTTCGCTTAAATGTCAAGTGTAAGTGGGAGGATCTCTTCTGTAGCTGTAGTCAAAGAGGCATGGGCTTGGGCAAAAAGGGGTTAAAATAAAACAATGTAAAAGATAGGGAACGTGAAGAGATTCTGGGGAAGACAGATCAGGAGCCGATTGATGTATTAGAAGTTAGAAGACTTTGAGGGGTAAGGTAAGAACATAACTTAATTACTATTGTTAAAAGCTAGTGCATTGTAATTGCTATATAAAAAAATTAAAAATATATATCCATCAGTTGTGAAACTGTGGAACCAAAAGAGAAATGTTACTGGTTTTCATTAACTAGTTAAATTATTTGTTGAATAAAGTGCTAAAGAAGAAGAGTAGCATTGTAATAACTATAGATTCAGGGGGTTCACCTTAGGTGTCCCGCGGCCGGACCATATTGTGGGCTCGAGCAGGAAACCACAGGGGAGCTTCAGGGTAACTGTGAAAAGCACACAAAATGAGTATTGAGTATCTATAGTTCGTCCTTACTTAGACAAAGTGATGAACCCCTGCTTTCAGCTAAGAATTAATTTCTTGAAATTAGTCTTAGTTGAAACCCTATACCCGGGACTTAGCGAGTGTGACTCCGCCGTGAGGGTGTTGTCTGGTCAACTAGAAAGGGAGGACCAGCCTCTAACAGGAGTATCTGAGACTATGCCGCGCTTATAAAAACAGTATAACCCCATGGCTGAACGTATCATGCGTGAACATATAGTAAGAGCTGGGCCATGCTAAAATAGTGCAGAGCGGACTATAAATTAATATTAGATTGCTTGTTGGTGTTGTACACAAAAATAGCCCCCGCTGACGCATGGTATACCGTGTCACAAACTGGCCATGAAGTGTTAACAGCAGGAATGAGTGAGCTAACCTCTGTGGCAAGCAGAGATAGACCAAAAGGGGTGACCCGGGTTGATAAAGTGGATCCCATGGCTTCACTGCTAACTTAGTTTAGGGTAGGAAGACAGGGAGGCCCCCTCACCGGGAAAGAGGCTCATACCGCCGGATAATCCAGGACTACAACGCGTGGTGGGAGTTGACCCACCCTGTGTGGTCAAAAGAAGACCCATAGGCAAAGACTACCCACGCGTGAGTGAACCTAGTAGGACCGTCTGGGAGGCGGTCTGTAGTAGTCACCTTGACATTGACAACGTTGATGGGAAAAATCAAACAAGGCGAGTGAGAAATGGGAAAATTTGTGTTGTGGTGTGTCCAATGAGACCTGATGCTGGGGGAAGAGTGGCAGAGTGGATGAACATAATGGTAGACAGCCAGTAGCCTGTATCGATTCAATGCTGTCTTCTGAGCACTGTGTTTGTCTGTGTGCCCTGTACACAGAACAAAAAGACAGGGGACAACATATCTAAAAGGGGACAAAGGACACATTGCCTTTCTGTCTGATCATCTTTATTGCATCGAAACACCTAGCTACAAATCAAATCAAATCAAAATATATTTGTCACATGCGCCGAATACAACAGGTCTAGACCTTACAGTGAAATGCTTACTTACAAGCCCTTAACCAACCATGCAGTTTTAAGAAAGAATACATAAAAAAAGAATTTAAAAAAAGTAACAAATAACTAAAGAGCAGCAGTAAAATAACAATAGCGAGGCTATATACTGGGGGTAACGGTACCAAGTCAATGTGCGGGGGCACCGGTTAGTCGAGGTAATTAAGGTCATATGTTCATGTAGGTGGAGTTATTAAAGTGACTATGCATAGATAATAAACAGCGTAGCAGCAGCGTAAAAGGTGGGTGGGGGGGGCAACGCAAATAGTCTGGGTAGCCATTTGATAAGATGTTCAGGAGTCTTATGGCTGGGGGGTAGAAGCTGTTTAGAATTAGAAGCCTCTTGGACCTAGATTTGGCGCTCCGGTAACGCTTGCCGTGCGGTAGCAGAGAGAACAGTCTATGACTAGGGTGGCTGGAGTACTGGGCCGTACGCACTACCCTCTGTAGTGCCTTGTGGGTGGAGGCCGAGCAGTTGCCATACCAGGCAGTGATGCAACCAGTCAGGATGCTCTCGATGGCGCAGCTGTAGAACCTTTTGAGGATCTGAGGACCCATGCCAAATCTTTTCAGTCTCCTTAGGGGGAATAGGTTTTGTCGTGCCCTCTCCACGACTGTCTTGGTGTGCTTGGACCATGACAGTTTGTTGGTGATGTGGACACCAAAGAACTTGAAGCTCTCAACCTGCCCCACTACAGCACCATCAATGAGATTGGGGGCATGCTCGGTCCTCTTCTTTTTCCTTTAGTCCACAATCATCTCCTTTGTCTTGATCACATTGAGGGAGAGGTTGTTGTCCTGGCACCACACAGCCAGGTCTCTGACCTCCTCACTATAGGCTGTCTCGTCGTTGTCGGTGATCAGGCCTACCACTGTTGTGTCATCGGCAAACTTAACGATGGTGTTGGAGTTGTGCCTGGCCATGCAGTCATGAGTGAACAGGGAGTACAGGAGGGGACTGAGCACGCACCCCTGAGGGGCGCTCGTGTTGAGGATCAGCACCTTTTGATTCGAGGATAACTCACACTTATTGTTTTTCTTCTTTCTTATTGTCACATGATGACTTAATTCCATGTCAGAGGGCCCGGCTCAGCGCGGAAACATTGAATATCAGAACATCAGGGCCTCGTTTCCCAGTTGCGACGTAACTTAAGCATTATGATGATCGTACCAGATGCATCGTTATTTACGAACCAACTTTTTAAGAGTGGTTCCCAAACAAGCATGTAGAGAGAACATTCGCTAAGTGCGTCATTAGAACATGTGTCGATACTGATAGGATCGAGAGAAAAAAAGCAGTACTGCTCTCGGATCAGCTTTCTCCATTCCAATCTTACCTTCACATTATAATTATCCCACAAGACTGATGATGGATCAGCTCTGGAAATATATTACCACCTCTGGCTGCAAATAGGTTATTGAGGCGGCTTATTATGTACCCCAATAATAAAGCACTACATAAAAAATTGGGCACATCATTGCGCACATGTTGTCACACATCATGAAACACATTGAGGCAAAAATTTGAGACAGTGGCCTAGTTGCAAAATAGAAGAGTAAAGATACATGATCTTAATGCTATGTAGGCTCTGGGAAATGAGGCCCAGGCACGTTGGTGGCTGCCTCTTCTGTGAAACACAGCAGCAACGCAGCAGTGAAAGTGGACGGGGCATCCTTATTTACATCAGTTGCCTGGGACTTTCTGTGGCACTCGCCTAGCTAGCGCCGTGTGTTCATGTGTGGTGGCTTAGAGGCTGGGGCTCTTCCACTGAGCTGAAGGCTTATTGACATGGAGCACACAGTGCCACTGCGACTGCCACCACTGTGGCCCTGCTGATCTACTGCCACTGCTGCAGAAACACAGATGACAATGTTTAAGGGCACAGCCGGGTAGGGAGAAGGAGGGAGGGAGTGGGGAGGGAGAGGGGGTGGCGGGAGGGGGAGGGAAAGGAGAGAGGGAGATGGGGAAAGTGTGAGAGAGTGAGTGAAATAGATAGAGACAGAGAGAGAGGGGGAAATGATTGAGAGAGAGAGAGAGATGGGGAGAGAGAGAGGGGACTGCCTGTCTCCAGAGGAAAATGTATTTTAGTAATTACATCTAGCATGGAACAAGAAAAAGGGAATCTATTTGCTTAAAAAAAGAATACATGTAACACTCCGCTCCCTCCTTTTGTCCCCTAGCTTGGCTATTTGTCAGCTGTGGTTACACAATGTGGCACACATATAAAATGAGACAGGGAAAAGGTAAAGGAGGGGGATTATCAAGGGCAGGCCTATAGGGTGACTTGAGTTCCCTGTTGAGAGGAGGTCGTTATATAACACCAGGCTGGGTATCGCAGTTGTCCTTTTGTCTACTTTACATTTTATCAGGGCAACTGTCAACCACCTGCTTGCTCTACCTCTACCTCTGCCTCTGCCTACCCCTTCGCCTTCACATCCTCAGCCCCAACTTGTCTTACCTTGTCAGCTGTCAACCTAGACTAGACCCCATTTCGACTAGACCCATAGCCCGCGGGAATACAGGACTAGTAAAGGCCCAGTGCACTACTTTTGTGATTTTTTAAAAACTAAATGTATTTTTACCAGCATTTGTAACTTAAGTCTGATAATTATCTGTACCAAACAGTGAATCTGATAATACTCGTGGAATATAAAAGTACTTGCTTGATATGTTTTCCAGTGTCTTGAAATACAAAATACTTTGCAAATGCAACTTATTTCTATTTGAAAACTGAAATGGTATATTCATTATTTTTCCATTTTAGTAGACATTCTTATCCAGAAGAACTTACAGTAGTGAGAGCATACATTTTCATACTGGTTCTCCGTGGGAATCGAACCCATAACCCTAGCATTGCAAGTGCCATGCTCTACAAACTGAGCCACATCATCACATCTCATCATCACAAACCACTTGATGTCTCAATGTACTCAATTACTGTATTGTGCATTGTTTTTCTTCATGGTGTTGGGAAGTCTACAGGTATAAACCTAGATGACCAGCCTATGTACAATACAGTAATGTACATTTACATTAAGTGGTTTGTAAGGATGGTAAATTAATACTGCAGAAGAAGTGGTTGTTTTCCATGTTATTTGATCAAGAAAAATATTTAATTTGATGTGGATGTTTTGGGTCTTTGCCCATAACCTTGCACCTTTAGATGTAAATGTTTGAGGACAGGGTTTTGTTCTTTCTGGATTCCATTAGAATGACAATCGCATCTCTTACAATTCCAACTATTGAATCCTGCAAGACACTGTTCTTAATTATACTACAACTGTGGAGATGCAGAATTATTATTTTTTGCCCACGCTACAAACGTCTATATCTGTCCGCTAATACTAGTAAAGGCCCAGTTCACTACTTTTGTGAAAAAAATATTTGTCCTGCACAACCACATGCAACAATGTCATAAACATGCAATGGTTTTACCACCTCCATGAGAATTGGGTGCACCATGATCATCAACATCGATGTACAGCCAGAAGCAATCTTCCATTTTCCTTTTTAATATAGTCCTTACTTGCCAATAATGAAAGGATTTTATGAATCAGAATGCATCGTTATTTATGAGGATCATATTTTAATATAAATTATTATTATGAAAATAAAGAAAGAAACATTAAGCAAACATTAATGTACAGAGATGATATTCAGAATATTGGTCTACAATCAGGCAGGTGTGTCTGTAGTGTATTTTTCTTTTTTTTGTGACCACATTTGTATTCATTTTGTCCTTTTTTGTTGGGTTTTACAGGTACAATAAACAAGGAAAATAAACAAAAATAAGTTATCTTCCACCCCCAACTTCCCATACCATTCCCCCAACCACACATCCACCCTAATTTTATAACATGAGATGAAGCTGAATTCATCTATGATCTTCAATGTGTTGGGGAGAGATTTATATACATTGTCTGGATATAGTAAAACATTGTCTGCGTATAATGAGATTGAGTGATCAGTAGATTTCAGAGAAATGTGTGTTATTTCCTTCGATTGACATAATAAAAATAGCGAAGAAGAAATCGTATCGCCTTGTCTGCTGCTTCTAGTGTTTCTGAACGGAGCAGAGCAGATATTGCAGGTTATAACTATGGCTGAGGGATTGGCATATAGCATTTTAATCATATTAATGAAATTGGAGCCTATTCCCATATGTTCCAAGACAGACCAGAGATATGACCATTTGTCTATCAAAAGCTTTTTCTGCATCAAGAGATAAAACAGCCCAAGGAGCTGTTGTTTCCGATGAAGTATTTACGATACTGTATATAATAGTCGACAGAGATTATCCGAGGGTAAAGTTTTTTTAACAAACCCGCTTTGGTCCATATGGACCACTTTGTTAAAGTAAGTCTCGAAACGGAATGACAACATTTAGAAAAACAGTTTAATATCTGTGTTTATCAAAGATAGGGGGAAATAGTGAGAACACTGGGTGGCATCCTTAACTTTTTTTATAAAAGCGAAAATTATTGCTGTATTCATATAAACTAACCTTTGTGAACTGCTGTGTTAATCATTTCGAGCAATGGTGGACCTAATTGATTCCAAAATGTTCAAAAGAGTTCAGGTGGAATATCGTCCAATCTAGGTGATTTGCCTTTATTCATGCTATCCAATGCCCTTTTGAGTTCATTGAGAGAGTTTTGGGCTCCCAGCGAGTCTGTAATGTATTTTGACTGATATGATGACCGTGCATTTCTGCCTGTCAGTGACTATATTTCCCATTAGGTTTCCCCGTTTCCTATTCCACTTGATTTAATTCAATATGCATCTGACCTCAGGGAAGAACACTAGGCCCTTGAGGAGAATGCTATCTGATGAAGTGTGGGGTTGCATCCCAAATGGCACCCTTCCTATATAGTTTACTACTTTTGACAAGGTTTCTCGTTGTCGAAGTAGTGCACTATATAGGGAATAGGGTGCCTGGGATGCAGGGGGACGCAGATCTCATCTTTACATTCTCTACACAATCACAGAAATGGATCCATTGAAATTGCAGTTGCACGCACTAATGCATGCTTGCATGCACACACACAGTTCTCAGAAAAACAAACAAAATCCTGCCTAAAGAAAAACAGGCATGCATACAAGCACATAAATGCAGAGCAAACTTCATTTAGGGAATTAAAGAGCAACTTTCATGAAACAATTATTTTTTTCATAAAAAAACAACGTTTTAGGCTTAGTTATAGTGAAACACGTCAATTCTGGTCTTCATTTTGACAGTTGGTTGCAAAAGTGATACATCTAGCTCTTTTTGCCCTTAGCGGTTCAACTCTACCATTGAAAGCGTGATCTAGAGGCACCAGTAATGGCTTTAATGGAATATATGAAACTAAGCCAAACAAGTGGTTTGCATATGTTTGATGTGTTTGATATCGTTCCATTTATTCCATTCCAGCCATTACAATGAACCCTTCCTCCTCTAGCTCCTTCCACCAGCCTCCTCTGCTTCACACCCATTGAAGATGGCTAGAAAAAGGCTATGACACAGCAAGTCATCATAGTGTCCCGGGAAAATGAAACAAAAAATACAACAATACAGTGTTTCCAAAGAGATGATTGATTTGGCCACGTTGTCTTACACGAGGAGTAGTGCAGTTCAGTATTGTTCAGCACTGTTTGGCATGGACACACAACACAATTCCCTTCAAATGTGTGGTGTACTAGGTGTACCATACACATTCATCCTTTATGAATCAAAGGAATTAGAGCGTCGCAGCCTGACTTTCTTTCGTCTTTGCCGATAAATAAATAATGACATGAGGAGGAATGAATAATGCTACCATCTGTTAAAGTCAAACTAAACAGCCGTAAAGTTGATTTCTCAGTTCAACGTAGGCGCTGTATACTGGAGTACACACGTCACTTTTACATTATGGTAGTACTTTTACATTATGGTAGTTGTAAATGTCTGCTATATTCCAGGTAATGCATATTCGGTTATCGGTTTCTTACCTTTTTTAGCATTGACTGTGACTACGTCCTTAGTCATCTCACTTTCTCCTCTTGTAAACATAACTACATTTCTAGATAATACGTTTTTTTTTATTAGTAGCCTAACTGGGTATGATCACACATGGTAATCAGTGGTGTAGTGGAGGGTACACATACATAAATGCCTTGAACGCACGTCAAATGCATTGAAAACATAGGAAGTGTTACTTTATTTGCCACGAACGATCAGCATTTACCCACCTTCTTTTTACCGCTACATCACTACATCACTGATTTTTATTTATTTATACATCTCTACATACAGAATTTATCATGTAGCTCAGTGTTTATAGTGTAGCCTGTAGTTCTAAGCTTACAGTGTACATAGTGTACATACTACATTTGTGTAAACTCCACATATGTTGTCTGTATGTCCTGTTTAACGTCTGTATATTCTGTTTATTGTGGCAGCAACAAATTCCTGTACATGTAAATGTATTTGGCGAATAAAGGTGATTCTGATTCCGATTCAAATCATGAATTTTAACCGGTGAGACTGATCTTACAAATGAATGGTAATTTAAGGCATTCAGATATCTTTGTCTGTTTTACAACGTTCTATAGGCTATCGCCAATCACTCAGCCCTTTGATGTCTGACACAATCACATGGTGGCAACATGCCACATTCATCCAAAGAGGAGAGCCATTTACAAACCCTACGTTGAATACATAACCACTGTGTTGTCTGCAACAACAAAACTAAACGTGAACAGACCGTTCTTATGCATTTATGTGGTTTTATAATTATGAACTATTTTGTCGCTGTGACAACCTGCTATGTAAAATCTGCTATGCAAATGTTACAAAACACTCCTCTATCCCCATACAACCCTATCAAACGAGAGCTAAATTAAATTAAGTGACATGCAAAACTGAATTAACCAAGACTGCACAGTATGCCTTTTTTACATTACAAGAACGACATTTAAAACCACAGGTGCCCCTGGCCTGTTTGTATTTGTCAGGCATTACTTCTAAATAGCTTAATTGTGTGTAATTTCGATTAGTATGCAAAACTATGCTTAATCACTCATTTCACCTCCAAGACAGCTATAGGCTCAGCATTTTTGCTTAGGATAGGTCCCTAGCATCTAGACTAGAGGAACAAAACGTAGCATCCCAAATGGCACCATATTCCCTATAGGGCTCTAGTCAAAAGTAGTGCACTACATAGGGAAAAGGGTGCCATTTGAGCCAAACATTTCCACAACACAGAAATACTGTGTATTTATTCACCAATTTCCCCTTTGATCTATTCATGAGACTCAGAGTCAGTATCTCACGGTTAAGGATCATCAACTGTCTTTGTGTTTTGTTGGCCTTGCAATTCCTGTACAAGCAGGAAAAAAATGGGTTACATCGGAACTCAATGGGTTCGGGTTCTTTTACACACAATGGAACAGTTTTCTACACCAAACAAACTATATCACACACTTTATCACACCCTACAATGCTGTTACTTCCAAGGTCTTGCCATTGTTTGCTAATTCATGAAATCAATGCTCATGCATCAATAATTCAGTCTTCAGCTACACACACCTACAGTATACAGGGTGGATTTGTTTGCATGGAAAGTATGTGCTCAGTTTTGGTTGTCAGACCGTGTCACACTCACACTGTGAGACATGACCCCTACAACATAACCACACACAGACGTAGACGCAGACGCAGACGCAGACACAGACACAGACACAGACACAGACACAGACGACACAGACGACACAGACGACACAGACGACACAGACACAGACGACACAGACACAGACACAGACACAGACACAGACACAGACAGACATGCACGCACGCACGCACGCACTCACACACACCACCCCTTTCATCCAAACTATGTGAACAGAGCAGAGACCAGACAAAATAAATCAGCTTCATGCACTGTAGGCTACACTTGTGGCGTGCACAAACAGTCCCCATCTGTGTGATATGTGCTTGTCATTTACTGCTATTTACTTCTAGAAACATTAGACAACTCACCTTGTTGTTTGACACCGTAGACCCTCCTCACATAGATCAATGGAGGAGTCTGCCCTTGGTCTCCCACTGGTCAGTCCTCTTCCACCTCCTATCCTCTGGAAGAAAAAAGAACAGAGAATAGCATTTGGTTTGGTTTTGACATTTGAAACCATCTATAATGCAGTAGAGTACCATCGTGAATCTGAGACACAGTGCCACAACACAACCCATTCCACAACAACAAGCTAGAAGCTCAAAACACAAGGAGGATCAATGCACTCTTCATATTGTTTATAAAATGCTTTATTATGATGGCATGTTTAATACAACAAAATAATAAAAACTTGTTTTGGCATGTCCTTTGTCAGCGATTACAATAATAGAAGCTAGAAGCTACCTAGAGGTTTTCAGAACTCAGCACACGTCTTCCATTTCAAAACATATGGAGGTAAAAGCAGTAGACTGCCACAGTTGATTATTTGTGACAACATCAATTTGCATCTCATTATATTTATGAAACAGACATCTGGCAGAATTAGAAGTCAATCAAACTTTCCGTGTCTCAGCCCACACATATTTACATCGCTCTGGTTAAATTCCATTCTCACAAATACTCTACTCTAAAGTAACCTGATTAAATTATAACTAATCAAACATACCCCTAATGGATACTGTACAAGGAAGCCAATTCCACCTTCTATAACTCAAACAGTGTAAATTATCACTCCTTTGTTGGACAGCATTATTCTACTGTACAGTATATGTAGGGTTAAATATAGGAATGGGAAATCTAAAAATACCTTTATTCGCTCAAGGACATATTCCGATAAAAGCAACCTTGCCGTAACTTCATTGATTTTGTGAATTCCCATGTAATATGTACAACACTTTACTGTACAAAATAACATGTAAAATGTACAATCCTTTTACTGTACATGCATGAATCATGCAGCAAGAACTTAAAGTTCCAATGCAACCGTTTTATCTCAATATCAAGTAACAATTAAGTACCTTTGTCTAAAAGTAAAAAGCAATTTCTCAAGCAACTATTCTGCTAGGACTGTCTGGAAAAACTGAAAACTAGCTGTTATTGGCAGAGAGGTTTGGAACTCTCTTTATCTATTAATAATGTGCCATTTAGTAGACAATTTTATCCAAAGCGACTTACAGTCATGTGTGCATACATTTTTACGTATGGGTGGTCCCAGGGATCGAACCCACTACCCTGGCATTACACGCGCCATGCTCTACCAATTGAGCTACATGCAGGGCAAAACCAGGCAGGGCAAAACTCAATACCACCAAAACAGCCTAAAATTTCAGGCAGTATTTTCAAACAGCTCTTACACTAAAATGACTATCATAATTTTTACAATTTCACAGTATTATACCAACCTCATAGTGTGGAAATATATATAAAACACAGGAGAATCACATTTTTGACTGCACCGGGCCTTTAAACACACACATGCATACAAACATAAATACCCTTATGAGTTAATTTTAACATAAACACATTTAAGTAGTAATTAGAAACTCTAGAATAACGGTGTCCTCTACCCTTCCTCCCACTGGCAGTCACTTCATTGACCGGTGAACGCCCATATAAAAGTCCTTCTCTTATGTGTTTTCAATTTGGGTAAAAATCAAGACGAATATTTGGCAGTGGACATTAGTCAGAAGTAACAGATGGGAAACTGGAGATTTATTTTCATGGTTGAGGAGGTGGAGTGGCAGTGGTGGTGGCGGTGGTGGCGGTGTGGAAGCTATGTGACTATGATTTCAAAGGAGTGGCATTAATCTGTCTCCTGTCTCTTTGCCAAAGAACAAGTTCAAGGTGGAAGAAAAACAAGACAAAAGTCACAGCGGAGAGATTGACATACCTGCCTTCAAAGAGACGGGACAAAACAAGCTTAGGGCAGAGAGGGGAAAGGAAGGGGGTGGATTGAAAGTTGAAAATGCAAGAACATACCTCACAGTTACATAAGAAAGGAGAAGTTGCGGAGGGAGGAATAGGTTGAATAGCAACAAAACAATACAACTGACTGACCAAAACTGACCGAGAATCCATGTCAACGAGGTCAATCCCTGGTCTAAAAAGGCTGTGATCTAAAATGAACGAAACATCAAATAAATCTAAGTCCATTAATGATTCTATAAATTACTTGACAAACAACGGCAATCTGTGTTTCTAACCTTTAACAGGCTCTAGTTCCCTTTAATTGACCGGTTTGTGTAATCATCAGGCTCCAGATGATGAAAGGCAGGTGAGTCCCTTTCATGTTTCTTTCATGAACTGATGGTCTTGTTAGGCAAGGGGAGAAGTCACAGACATCACTCAGTCAGAAAACACCTTCCTTATGGCTTCATCTAGACATTTGACTAGTAAGCCACAAAATATACAGTATTAGCACAGAGCGTATGTGAAACTACACCAAATAGTATATTTTCAGATAACAGGGTTTGTTGTGGTCTGTACAAGTTGCACAAGACACAAAAAGTACCATGTTGGTTTTATTTGAAGTGAGATGCAAAATGTAAAAACAACTATTTAATTCTTGCTTTGGATATCAACAATGAAGCTTTTGAAACAGTGTTGTGGCATATCTACAATATTCGGTTAGGATTGACTCTATCCGCAGCCAGTTAGAAAGATACTCTGAGGAGTACGGAGAAGAGGAGGGCGTAGTGTGCCTTGTCACTTTCACTTAGCTTTGCCTCCTCTCTCCCTCCACAATGTTTTAAGACACCTGAGTGAGACATTCAAATTCCTTGTGTATCATTTGGCAGAACCTTGGGGTCTGCATTGACAATGATGGATGCAGCTGTCAGGCAGACTGACGTGCGGGTCTAAACAACATTACATTAACATGTTTTTGCTACTTTTCAAGGCTAATGCTGCACACCAGTGAGATGATGAAGCTGGCAGTGGCAAGACACTGTGCCTGCATCACACACGGTACATCCCAAATGGCACCATATTCCATATTTAATGAACCAGGGCCCAAAAGTTGTGCACTAACGAGAATAGGGTGCCATTTGGGATGAAGCTTATGCACTTGTGGTCGGGAGGAAGGGACACAACCTAACCCAACCTGGACACCTTTGTGTTGATGTAAACTAAAAAAGAAAAGAGTTGAGAGATGTGACGCTGCTTTAGGTCAATTATCAGTGGCAATGAATACAGATGACCTGAATTTCTCAGATGCAGTTCTGGTTCAATAGGTGTTATGGTCTCAGTATTGTTCTTCTCTTATACAATATGTTATTTGGATTGTGTTATGGGTACATTTTTATGAGTACAGGCATGACATATCATTGAACAATATGGAACAGTAGACAGAGATCTGATTCTCCCGTTCTGTATCCTCCGGCTTGTGTGGGGAAGACACACCCTGTTAAGCAGTGGGTAGAAGTTAAACTTGCTCACTACTAAATTTCATTAAACAAGACAAGGTCACAAGCCGGGGAAGAGGAATCTGTTTTAAAGGGCCCGGAGTCAGAACGTAGCTGGCGCTGCCGCTCGCTAAAAGGCTGTTAACCTTGTTGTTGATCCTGACAGACAGTGTGCCTGTGAGCCGTGTGTGTGTGTTTCAAGTTTAATTGTCACGTGCACAAGTACAGTGAAATGCCTTTCTTGCAAGCTCTTTCCCAACAATGCAGTAATCAATAATAGTACTATAAAAGAAAGTAGAATAGAAAATAGAAATAAGAAGAACACGAGAAAGTAAATAAGCTATATACAGGGTCAGTTCCAGGGTCAGTGCTAATACCATATTTACAATGTGCAGGGATACTGGAGTGGTAGGGTAGATAGATACAGTATGTATAGGGGTAAGGTGACTAGACTTCAGGGTATGATAAACAGAGTAGCAGCAGCGTATATGATGATTGTATGTAAGTTTGTGTGCCTGTGTGTAGAGTCAGTATGAATGTGGGTGTGTGTATGTGTGTGTGTGTGTGTGTGTGTTGGAGTGTCAGTGTGTGTGTGTGTGTGTGAATGTGTAGAGTTCTGTGAGAGTGCATAAAATGCATACAAATAAAATAAAAGGATCAATGCAGATAGTCTGTGTAGCCATTTTGTTAGCTATTTAGCAGTCTTAATCCTTGGGAATAGAAGCTGTTCAGGAGCCTGTTGGTGTCAGACTTGTTGCTCCGGTACCGCTTGACATGCGGAAGCAGAGAGAAGAGTCTATAGCTTGGGTGGCTTGGGTCTTTAACAATTTTCCGGGCCTTCCTTTCACACCGCCTGATATAGAGGTCCTGGATGGCAGGGAGCGCGGTCCCAGTGATATACTGAGCTGTACACACCACCCTCTGTAGCACAATGTGATAGAGGGCGGTGCACTTGCCATACCAAACAGTGATGCAGCCAGTCAAGATGCTCTCAATGGTGCAGCTGTAGATCTTTTCGAGGATTTGAGGGCCCATGCCAAATCTTTTCAACCTCCTAAGCGGGAAGAGGAGGTGTTGCTCCTTCTTCATGACAGTGTGCGTGTGTGTTGACCATTTTAAGTCCTTAGTGATTTGGACACAGAGGAACTTTAAGCTCTCGACCCGCTCCACTACAGCCCCGTCGATGTGTGTGTGTCTGTGTGTGTGTGCGTGCGTGCGTATGTGTGTGTTACATTAGTTGTCTCGCCCCGCCACACCCCGCCACTGTACTGTAGCGCTGAACTGATGTGCTGCTGGTTAGCCAAGATAGGGCAGACAGAAATGTGTCCCTGCTGTGCGTGCATAATGGCATCCGTATGACACTTGATTACAATGCTATTAATTAATGTTCTATTGCTCTGTTATGATCAGTGTCTCCATGTCCTCTAGGAGCAAATGGGTCCATAATCTAGGCTGAGTCCCAAATGGCACCCTATTCCCTAGTTATTGCACTACTGGGTCCTGGTCAAAAGTAATTTACTATATAGGGAATAGGGTGCCATTTGGGACGCAACCCTAGACTACATTATGATAGCCAGCCACATGCTGTTGCTTCTGATGTGAGAGGTCTGGTCTGGCTCTGCTCTGGGCTGCTAATGCAGGCGGTTACATGGGGTTGTGTGTTAGGTCATTCGCTTAACATGGCATAATGGCATTGAAGGCTATGTCAGGTCTGCTTTGTGAGAACACAACCCACTGCTTATAGCAGCAAAAAAAAGCAGTTAACACTTAAAAGGGTATTATCTTCTATATTCAAATGGAGATATGGAGAAAAAAACGTGGTGAGTAAGGCTGGGCAGTTTTAAGATAATTCGCAATCAGGCTGTATGTCCCAAATGCCACCCGATTTCCTATTTGGGGCACTACTTCTGACCAAATTCATATTGGCCCTGTTCAAAAGTTGTGCACTATAAAGGGAATAGGGTGCCATTTGGGACAGACACAGGGACTGAGAGACTCCCACATCATACATCACCAACCCTCTCTTCCTGTATGGTTAATTGGTTTGGAGAATGTACTGTTTGAATCCTCCTATTACAGCTGTGTCATGTAAGTGGGATTAATAACCATATTACTCATGTAGGACATGCATAAAGTGATGGCCTGACCTTCTCTAAACCTGTACTCTACAATGAGAATGGAAAATGTCTGTTAATTGAATATAGGTGCTCCAATTTAACCACTTAAGTTTACTTTGAGCATTTTTTAAAGGGTATGCAGGCTATGGTTGTTAATAACACTCAGGCGTTTTCAACCAAGAATTCAATGGATTCTATTATTTTATCATTGTAGTATTTTGTGTAGTGTCTGTCTCTGTATAATATGCTATGTGAACAGAATGTACCAGCCTCAAATACAATATGTACTCTGTTCAACCTTTCTAGAGAGAATTGCACCCAAGGCTAAAATAATGGTGCGATTTGGAAGTTGAATCAACTACAGGTGTATAAACTAGAACCCTTAAAATAATGGTGAGTAAGTGATGATATACTTAATTAACAAAACCATCATGGCATTTGAAAATGTTTCTTCCTTGCCTCTTCTCTAATATTCCACTTTTCTTTTCCCCTTCCTCTACCTCTTTGTTTATGGCTACCTCTGCTACCTCTCCTTTGGCAGTGGCTATCTTTTATCCATGAGACGGGCTGTCACTTACCATATCCATCTTCTCCTTTTCTCCTCCCCATAGCTCTTTCAACTCAGTGCCATTCTTTTCCGTCACTGTAATCTCGCTTTTTGGCTCCACAACTTTGTTTTGACCTCCAGCAGTGTGTGTGTGTCTGAGGGTGTTCCTTCCTTCAGTTGGTTCAAGGCAGGAGATGAGGGAGGACAGAAAATAATTACATTAGCTGTCTCCCCTTCTCCCCCTCCTCCTATGCTTCCTCTTCCTCTGCTTGCCAACGCTGGGGATCGTTGCCATATTAATATTTTAGGCTGACATTGACATTGGGGCATGACTCGGAGCAGGGAAGCAGAACAGGGAATATCAAAAGATTACTCTAGGAGAAATTGTAACTCATCGAAGGATTCCATCACTGACTTTAAACGGTGAAACAGAGAGAATGAAATTTGCAGCTCAGACAGGGATGGTATATTCCAGTTTGTTTGCCAGCTGCCAGTTGAAAGTGTTGATATTGCTAGAAAGAGAGTATGAGCCAAGGACATCTCAAGTATACTATATCTAATAAGAGATTAAGGAGCATTTGATAGTTACAGAGATCAAAGCTTTATGTTTGGTCTGTAACATTAAAGCATCAACACACAAGACAATTGGTGTTATCACTGTTAGGTTCTGACAAACAGAGTAAACTCACGGACAACTAGTACAAGCTCAAACCAAGTTTATTCACCTACTGGATCAAACAGCTGCAAAGACAAAGACATGTTTACACAAGCACATATATTTACAGTGGGGAAAAAAAGTATTTAGTCAGCCACCAATTGTGCAAGTTCTCCCACTTAAAAAGATGAGAGAGGCCTGTAATTTTCATCATAAAATTCGTCAACTATGACAGACAAAATGAGATTATTTTTCTCCAGAAAATCACATGGTAGGATTTTTAATGAATTTATTTGCAAATTATGGTGGAAAATAAGTATTTGGTCAATAACAAAAGTTTCTCAATACTTTGTTATATACCCTTTGTTGGCAATGACACAGGTCAAATGTTTTCTGTAAGTCTTCACAAGGTTTTCACACACTGTTGCTGGTATTTTGGCCCATTCCTCCATGCAGATCTCCTGTAGAGCAGTGATGTTTTGGGGCTGTCGCTGGGCAACACAGATTATCAACTCCCTCCAAAGATTTTCTATGGGGTTGAGATCTGGAGACTGGCTAGGCCACTCCAGGACCTTGAAATGCTTCTTACGAAGCCACTCCTTCATTGCCCGTGCGGTATGTTTGGGATCATTGTCATGCTGAAAGACCCAGCCACGTTTCATCTTCAATGCCCTTGCTGATGGAAGGAGGTTTTCACTCAAAATCTCACGATACATGGCCCCATTCATTCTTTCATTTACACGGATCAGTCGTCCTGGTCCCTTTGCAGAAAAACAGCCCCAAAGCATGATGTTTCCACCCCCATGCTTCACAGTAGGTATGGTGTTCTTTGGATGCAACTCAGCATTCTTTGTCCTCCAAACACGACGAGTTGAGTTTTTACCAAAACGTTCTATTTTGGTTTCATCTGACCATATGGCATTCTCCCAATCCTCTTCTGGATCATCCAAATGCACTCTAGCAAACTGGGCCATATGGACGGGCCTGGACATGTACTGGCTTAAGCAGGGGGACACGTCTGGCACTGCAGGATTTGAGTCCCTGGCGGCGTAGTGTGTTACTGATGGTAGGCTTTGTTACTTTGGTCCCAGCGCTCTGCAGGTTATTCACTAGGTCCCCCCGTGTGGTTCTGGGATTTTTGCTCACCGTTCTTGTGATCATTTTGACCCCACAGGGTGAGATCTTGCGTGGAGCCCCAGATCGAGGGAGATTATCAGTGGTCGTGTATGTCTTCCATTTCCTAATAATTGCTCCCACAGTTGATTTCTTCAAACCAAGCTGCTTACCTATTGCAGATTCAGTCTTCCCAGCCTGGTGCAGGTCTACAATTTTGTTTCTGGTGTCCTTTGACAGCTCTTTGGTCTTGGCCATAGTGGAGTTTGGAGTGTGACTGTTTGAGGTTGTGGACAGGTGTCTTTTATACTGATAACAAGTTCAAACAGGTGCCATTAATACAGGTAACGAGTGGAGGACAGAGGAGCCTCTTAAAGAAGAAGTTACAGGTCTGTGAGAGCCAGAAATCTTGCATGTTTGTAGGTGACCAAATACTTATTTTCCACCATAATTTGCAAATAAATTCATTAAAAATCTTACAATGTGATTTTCTCGATTTTTTTTCTCAATTTGTCTGTCATAGTTGACGTGTACCTATGATGAAAATTACAGGCCTCTCTCATCTTTTTAAGTGGGAGAACTTGCACAATTGGTGGCTGACTAAATACTTTTTTCCCCCACTGTATACCCTCCTACTAGGAGGAGTCACCTACTTGCACATCTAGACAGCCAACACATCTCTGTTGCTAGTCAGGAACTTAATTGGTTCCTGTCACTGGTGTAGTCATGGCCCCGCCTCCTGCTAGAACCTTTGTGGGCATGTAAGTATATGTGTGTGTGTGTCATAGGACTGTTCCTTCTCACTTCATCTGACCTGACCTTGGGCCGAATTCCTCACTCCTCCCTAATCCACGGCTGTCCTACCTTATCAGTGACTGAAACCAGACTGTTGCCCTTTGCCTCCCTCCATAGGATCCATGAGATTTAACAATGACATGTTCGACCGAATGTAAACTTCCTGCCTCCCCCCATTGTCTCATTCAGTAACTTTCCATACTCCAAGTTCTTATCCACCCTCCATTGACCCCAACATATACAGTATATTCATTATACATGTAAAGTAATCAATAAGCTCTAGTATGGTGACATGAATTAAATGTATTTCAAGCTAGAATCCAACATCACCAATCAGATCTCTTGGCTAGAACTAGCGACTTTGTAATGTGGTATGACAAAACCCTATAGGACTCTGGTTGGAATAGTTGCAAGGCTTTGTTTTATTTTATAGGGGATAATATCCGCAAATTGTGTCATATGCTCCGCTATGTCAGTCTCTAAGGGCAGCTAGATTTGACAGTGCCTTATGCATGTTGTCAGTTCACATTTCTTATCGTCAAATCAATTACATATGAAATGTATCACAATCCATATATGCCATGAATATTATTTCCTTGTCACACAACCAACATTTCATTGTTTGGATTATTTGTTTGTCATATGTTGCCTTAAACTTCCAAATCGCAGAGAGTTAGACATTGAATAACAATGTCATATTCCTTGCTGGGGGATATGGAAAGATGGAATTTGAAAACAAGCAGACTATACAAAACACAGAGCATTTACAACCCTTTCCCCTGAGGTTCTAGTATTCTTGAACATACTGAGGGTGTAATGCTGTAATGTAAATTCATTCAGAAGTCTTTCACTGTGCAATGCGAGACAGGAGTAAAAAAACAGCACGGATAAACGCTGGGGTCAGAGTCTACAGTAAGACTTCCTATTGCTTGCCTGGGGGAGATAGAGAGATTGACAAAGTGACTCTCACTTATCATATGCTGAGCTTCAACATCTTCCAGTCCCAAATGGGATAAATTAACAAATACAGGGATTTTTAATACAGTTTGCTAGCTCAGTTCGCTGCTAGCCTCTCTCATCTTCTTTCATGTGTGTGCGGTGAAGAAGAAGAGATCTTGAGTCTATGATTTCCCTGCAGCATCATATACTGCACACACTATATCCATAATACATGTAATTGATTGATGCTATCATGTTGTTATGAAGATATGCTTGCGTTGGCATCAGTCAAGAAAACATATATAGGTCTATATTACTGGCATGGTACTGTATATAGTCTGCTGGCTACTGTGGGCATGTCCCAAATGGCACTGTATTCCCTATATAGTGCACTAGTTTTGACAACTGTTTAGGGAATAGGGTGCCATTTGGGATGTAGCCTGTATGATGTCTCAAGGAGCATTATTCATAAGGATAGAGAAGAAGAAATAATCAGCCTTTGCTCTTTGATTTAATGTATCCCCCACTATACCACAAATACATTAAACTGTCTTAGACCATCTAAAATGTCAATGCCATTATTCTTGGTCTTTATCTCTATCACTAAATATGTTTTCATTAATTTGGCATTGAAATACAATGAATACATGCCACATCATTTAATTCAATGATTTAAACAAAATCACATTCCTTAGTTGGGGGTTAACTTACCCGTTATCTACAAATCCACACAAAAGACATGTCCATTGCCCTTTGAAAAGAGTAAGGACTGTGGATATTAAAGGTCCAATGCAGCCATTTTCTTCTCAATATGATTGTTTTCAAATAAAATTGTCAAAAATAAACAAAAACAGCTTCTTAGCAAAGAGCAATTTCTCAAGCAATAATTTAGCAATGACTGTCTGGAAATGGTCTTTGCTGAAACTGAAAACTAGCTGTTATTGGCAGAGAGGTTTGGAAATGTCTTTCTTATGGACTATTAACTCATTTACCGTCTTGTGATAGACAGAAAATTCAGGCAGTCTTTTCAAACAGCTCTTACACTTAAAGGGCACTATCATCAAGTTCACAATTTCACAGTATTATTCCAACCTCATAGTGTGGAAATACACAGTATATCAAACACAGGAAAATCACATTTTGGACTGCACTGGGCCTTTCAGTTTCATATTTTGTCCATGGACTCTGATCACATGAGCATTTGTTGTTTGGTCCAGTGTAGGAAGCACTGGAGGTCACGAGAGTGAACTCTGCTTCCCCAATGGTGACCCAGATTGTCTATTAGTGGGACAAGTTCCCGAAATGGTGAAAATCAATGCCATTGTAGCCCCCCACATGAAAAAATAATATGGTATAAATACTATAGTATTCACTGTAGTGTTTACTGTAGTATTTACTGTAGTACACTGTAGTATACTCTAGTATTTACAGTTACCTAAAGTATAAATACCATCATGAATTATGTTCAATTTTTGTTCTTTTCTAAATTAATTGGGTTTTCAAGCTTTTGGGGGGATTTTATACTACTGAATCTCGCGGGTAAATGCGGCCAGGATATGGCAATGTTTCAAAAAGTCCTAGCTTGTGCATCACTATCACTAGCTATCCCTAGCTCACAGGGAAAAATGGCTAGGTAGCTAACTTGATTCTTCTTACATGTAATGCTAAAGTTAAAAAGCATTGGATTGGTGTAAACATCGGCGAGATAGAGTTTCCTTCTACCATATTCTTTGCACCAGTCTCTGTGATATTCCTTTTAAATCCAAGTCACATGGAGATTGACTTTATAATTTAAACCTAACCTTAGCTCTCGAGAGCCCAAGGCCACCATGGGTTCTCATTTGAACAATTGACCACAGCGGGGCCAATGTGTACAACTGTCCTGACACACTTTGTCTAACCGTTAATAATCACCTCGTGCAATACGGTTTTGGACTTTCAAATCACACCAAAATTATTTTGTAAATACAAAATATGCACTTATTGTGCACTGTTTTAACACAGATTCCCATGGAGGTGTTTTGCGTTGCGAACCAAAATAACCTGTCAGCTTGAAGCTGTGTTGCACAAAGAAACTCAGTAGAAATCTGTGATAAATCTGAGATTTACATGGTTATCAAAACGTCACGCCAGGGAAAGCCTACACGAAACACAGCCCTTATTTGAAGTGTTTCTAAAATCCCCTATGGGAAAAATGAATGGTGGAAAAATGATTGGAACCATTTCCCTGTTTGACCGCTAGGTTTTATGGGTATTATGACACCTCCACTGTGGGGCTCTATGTAGCATTGGAGTCATGAGAAGGGCTAACCTAACCTATGTACAGTATTACTGCCCCCCAGTTGCAAGAAGTGACATCACTGGCTCCTAGCCTCCCTCGCATGCTTTCTGTCCCTAACACTAAAACTGAAACTAAATCATTTAAAAACGAAATATAAATATTTGTATACAACTAAAACAAAAAAACTAGCAAATCAGGTCTGTAAACTAACTGAAACTAAACTGAATTGTAAATATAAATCTAAAAATGAATAGAAATAAAAACGAATATAAAAACAATAACCTTGGTATTTACTGTAGTACTTTTGCAGACTGTACTATACTGTAGTATTTATTGTAGTGCTTTTTCGGACTGTATTATACGGTAGTATTTACTGTAGTGTTTTTGCAGATATTACTGTAGTATTTACTATATTGTATTTGTTTTATTATCTTTGACATTGAAGTGGAAGCTTCCTCCTTGAGGAAATCTACTGGAGAAATACTAAAAGAGCAAATATTAGGGAAGGAGGTCTGAATGGACAGTTCAGAGTTTCTGCTCTTTTCTATAACCTGTAGGAAACACAATACATTATCTTTACTTGGCATGTAGGTTTCTCACATATGAGTGGCATAAATTACGATATGGGGAGAGGAATGGGTATATGCAAATGAAATACTGTAGTATTTTGTGGACAGTAATGTTTTTGTGTTCATTAATGTAGTATTTCCCACAGCGTTTTTTCCCCTTATAACACTGTAGTGTACTGTATATTATAGTATTCTACAACATTCTATAGTTGGTACTGCACATGATCAAAGGATACTACTGTGTGTAGTATAGTATTCTACAGTAGAATACTGTATTATTCTATATTATACAACAGGTGGGTCTAATCCTGTATGCTGATTGGTTAAAACTGCATTCCAGCCAGTGTCTATTCCACAAGTTACCACCAGCTAAATCTATGACGTTAAAATGCCTATTTACTCTGTTCCATCTAACTGTGCAATCCACTGTCTCAACAGCCCAGCCAGGCACTTTATAAACTTGATCTCTGCTATAAAAAGCATCTAGACATTATCTCACATTTCTTTTAGACTAACATTTAGTTTTCAACAGCGGAGATTTGTATAAACCTTGCTGTCTGTCTCTCCGACATTTGTAACATTGTTTCAATATTCATTTTTGATCTCCAGCTGTCACATAATAATGAATGTGTAGGATGTCGGGACGAGACAGACAGGCAGGCAGCGTTTCTCAGCCAGTCAAAATCATGAATCAGCTGGCATCATTTTTATGGACATATACAAAGAAATGTCAATTGAAAAAAGGTAAAACTAAACGAAGTGCAGCTAGTTTACAGTCTTTCCAGCTTCCGTTTTAAGTGATTGTGTTAGCTGTGTTGTTGGCTAGCTCCTCTGAACAACAGTATCCTGACGAGTGAGCACATTTTCTATGCCAGACTAAATTCTCGCCTCATTGTTATGGATGTATTGAAATAAATGTCACTAGAAAACAGCTTCAATAAATGCAAATGAGGCTACTTTGCATTTATTCTGGCTGCACCGTAGTTGGCTAGCTAGCAAGCAAGGGATAAGAACATTGCCAGCCAGTATGGCAATGGAACATTTAGAACGAACGACTGGGTCGCGTCCATAGATACAGAACAAAAAGACTGAACGACTGGGTCGCGTCTCTAGCAACCGAACCGATAGAACGAACGACCAGCCGGCTTGGTAGCAACCCTAGATTTGTGTCGGGACTATATCTTGTGGAAGGATGAAATAGTATGAATAAATTCATCAACATAACGTTTTTAATGAAAATATGTCAATCATTATTTGGATATGTTGGTAACCCGTTGTATAAAAGTGATAATGCCCTCGATGCCGGTGTTTGGAGGATATATTGGCACGGTTTGCCGGCCCTCGACTTCGTCTCGGTCCTAACAACACCCGTGCCAATATATCCTCCAAACACCTGTAAGGGTTGGTGTGAAGTGTGACCCAGGTGCAGTGCAGGATAGACAGTAGGCAGAGATGGTGAACAAGGATCTTTACTGGTGGTCCCGAAGCCAGGATACAAAACAACGGACTTAACATGATAAAAGAAAGGTGGAACAAATAAGTCTCCAAAAACAGGCTGACAGCCAAAATACGAAATAGTAACTATGACTGAAATAATAAAGAAACAGGGAGAACGCTTCTCGAGTACCTGTACATACATCTCAGATCAGACACTGATTAGTAATTAAACGTTTTTATTCAAAAATCCACACCATACATCATCATACACATTACACACACCATTAATTCCCAACCCCAACATCATTAAAAATAACATTACAAAACTACCCACCACAATATATATCAAACACCCACAAAACCGAACAATAACAGAAATTACACCCCAGGGGAGCACCTTCCCTCCCCCTTTATACCCAGCTAAAAACACACACACAAATCCTAAATCCCTACTCCTCTACACTAACCCTAACCCTAAACCCCCCTTCCACCTCTCCCGAGCAGCATGCTGCCCCCACTTCCTCTCCTCTCTCTTCATTCTCCCCCTCAAATTCTGCTCACTATCCCCTCCACACCCCCTTCTCTCCCTGTCCTTTCCATTTTCTGCCTAGCTTCCCACAACCCCTGTTTAAAGAGGCTTATGAGAAGCCAGAGCAGAAACCTGTCCCTAACCGTCCCCCTCGCTTTGCCTACACCTCTCTCTACCCTAGCCCATGTCACAACAAAATCCCCCCTCACCCTGCCTATCAACACCTGTACCCTAGCCCATACCACCCCGGCAAAAGCACAGCCCCAAAAAACATGGCGCAATGTCTCCTCCCCGCCACAAGTTGGCCTTGGGCAGGTGGTGGATCGAGTCATGCCACGCCCGTACAAGATGGAACGTACGGGCAAGCCCTTATGGAGGCTCAACCAATTCAGGTCCTTGAGCCTGTAATCCAGACCTTGCACCTGCACTCCTTCCCAAACCACAGCCGGGATACCCAATACTGGCCCAGGACACCCTCCCCATCTCACCTCCTCGTACAGGTGCCTGTGATCTAAACCTACTCGGGCAACTTCAACCTCGGGGTGACCACGCAGCCACTTGGCCGTATAGCCAAAGTGCCACGGCAGCTGTTCCGCCCGAGGACCCGTGTTAGTCCACACCATTACGCTTCTCACCTGGTAAGAGAAGAACACCCGCAGGAAGTAACCAGACGGGTGTATTACCGGATGAGCCAGCTCAAGTCAACAAATAAGAAACAAAAATTTAGTCCAGCTTGAGGGGGAAATGTGGTACCCCCCTACCTCCCTCCCCGATGGGACAGAGCATGCGAAACCTCGCGACACGCTCGAGCCTACCACCCCACATGAACTGAAACACTAGCCTCACTAGAGGCCTCCTCAGACTAGCTGGCAATGGGTAGACGTACGCCATATACAAAAGAGACGGCAAAACATCCACCTTGAGGACCAGGACCTTACCTATAAAGGACAATGACCTAGCCCTCCACATCCCCAGCTTCCTCTGTACCACTGCAATGCTCCTGTTCCAGTTCAGCGTCGCTGAGCCGGAGGTCTCAAACAAGACCCCGAGAATCTTCAGGGCCCCGATCCAGAGAGATAACCCCCCAGGCACATCCGTCCTCCCACGCCATCTTCCGAAAAACTTAACGGAAGACTTAGTGTGATTGAGAACTGCTCCCGATGCTCGGGTTAATTCCCCAATGATGGCAAGGGACCTAGTCAGGCATGAGTCCTTGCATAGTAACAAGGAAGTGTTGTCGGCGTACTGCGTCATCTTAACGTGCAGCCCACCGCTCCCAGGGATAAGCAAGCCCTCCACCCCTGTGTCTGCCCTAATGGCAGCCCCCAGAGGCTCCATGTACAGAACGAAGAGGAGTGCCGAGAGCGGGCACCCTTGACTGACCCCCGACGCGAGGTCAAAAACGTCACCCATGTGACTGTTTACATTAACCCGGCACCCTGCTCCGACATATAAAGCACGGACCCACCCTATATACTTCTCCCCAAAACCTAACCTACCTAACACCCTGAAAATAAAATATATATTCACTCGATCAAAGGCTTTAGCCTGATCAAGTGCTGCTACCATTAACGGCAGCCCTCTATCCTCTACCCAAGCGATGGAGTCCCTAATAAAACTCAGGTTCCACCTAATAGAGCGGCCCTCTATACCACACGTCTAATCCTCATGGATGACGTGGGGAAGGGCTGTGTGCAACCGGTCCGCTAGAACCTTCGCTAGCGCCTTATAATCTACACACAGCATGGTCAACGGCCGCCAGTTGCCAAGGTCTGTTGCGTCCCCCTTCTGACAGCACACCTACGGCCATCGATCCCCCCGGGACCCCCGTCTCGAGGATGGCCTTCAAGACTTCAAGGACTACAGGACTTTAAGTTTCCCCCAAAACTTCAGGTAAAACTCTGCCGGCAGCCCATCCATCCCGGGCACCTTCCCTTTTCCCATCCTCCTGAGGGCGCTCTCAACCTCTTCGAGGGAGATCTGAGCCTCCATCGCTTCTCTTATGTCCTCTGGCACTCGCCGGGACAAGTGTTCTAAAAACACGTTTCCCTGCTCTACATCTACTGCCCTTTCTTGAAAAAAACCTTGGAAATGTTCCGTGGTCACCTTTACCATTTCCTCAGTTTCTCTCACTACTCTACCGTTTTCTTCCCTAACCCCATACATTACCTTCCTACTCTGTCTTCCCCTAACTGATTTAAAGAACACGGCGGAACAAGTCTCGTCGTGTTCTAAAAACCCACTATGCGCATGCTCCAGGAAAGCGCGAGCCTTCCGCTCATGCACCTCCCTAAATTATGCCTTTAGGGCAGAGGATCTCTCCCAGTCTACCGACCCGCCGAGGTTGCCTGCCTCGAGCTCGAGTTCGAGCAGCCTTTCCTCCCTCTTTTTCCTCTTACAATATCCTATTATAAAACCCTAATCCTCACCTTTGCAATTTCCCACCACTCTAACACCCCCTCACACATGGACCCGAGGCCCTCAAGCCCCCTAAAGAAATCAACAAAACCGTTAACGAAAGCCTGCTCATCCAGTACCTCCCGTTCTAACTTCCAGTACCCCCTACCGAAGAGGCAGACTGGTGCACCCACCTGCAGCAGCACCCCGTCGTGATCCGAAAAAAACACAGGCAACAAACGCCCAGACAACTGACCCAGTAACCTGGATAGAAAAATATAGTCGAGCCTCTGCTCGACTCCTCTGGAGTTGCGCCATGTTGGACATGCCATCGTCGGAGCAGTGTGCAGGCCCCCCATCTACCAGACCATGGCACGCCATTAGCCCGGCGATGGCACCTGCACTACTGTCCCTCCCCCTCCCTATATCTATATTAAAATCCCCCCCTATCACCAAGTGTCTATTCGTGGCACACAGCGGCGCCAGGCAGTCCACGATCTCCCTCCTGCCTGCCGCCAACTGTGGCCCGTACACCACAATTACCCTATATCTATCATCCCTTACTGTGACATCCACCCCCAAAACCCTCCCCTGCATACCTACCAAAGTGCCCTCCACCTTCACCTCCCTATTCCCAAACAAAATCCCTACCCCAATGAGTGCACCCCCCCCTATACCCCAAACCGACTCTCCCTTGTCCCACTCCCTCTTAAACCTTATTACATCCCCACTATCTCTTAGGTGAACCTCCTGTATAAAACAAACATCAAAACCCACCCCCCAGATGCCCCCCCACTCCCCTCCAGCTCTCCAACCCAGGATGCAGGAATGGTTTTTGGAATGGTGTTTGGCTCCTGGGTTCCCTGCATCCTGGGCTCACCACCATCCTCCAAAACCCCAATCTCAAAACAGGTTGGGAACAATGCAGGGGATCCTGAGCCCTCCCCCCCTGTGCGTTGGGGGGGGGGCAGCGAGGACACCGGAGATTCTTCCCCCACAGCACCCTTCTCCCCCATGACACGCTTGGCCCCCCCCTCTCCCCCACTACCCATTTCCCTCTTCCTGTCAGAGGATCTCCCCCTCCTCTTCCCTCTCTTCTTTGGAGATGCCGGCAGTGGGGAGACCCAGCCCCCCTTGATCACCAGCTCCTCCATCATCTCCCTCACCTTATCCCCCTGGGCACTCGACATCTCGCTTTCCCCCCACTCCGCCCCCCCCATTCTCCTCTCCTCCCAGGGCTGTGGCTGGCTCCTCCCCAACCTCCTTCTCCGGCACCTCCTCTCCCACACTCCCCTCCGTCTCCATTTCCGGCACCACCTCTCCGTCCAGAACTGCTACGGCAGTCCCCTGCCCGTCCCCCTCTCCTCCCGCTGCTGTTCTCGGCTCCTCCTCCGTCGTCGATGGTATTGCCTCTGGCCATGCGCTTGGGTCTGGAACTTCTCCTCCTCTTCCTCCTCCATCCCCCGCTCCTGCCCCTGCTCCCCCACCAGCTGAAGCTGCATACGACTTGTGACGAGCCGTACACTCCCTCCACAGGTGTGCTGACGATCCACACCCGTGGCACTTCTTCGACTCGTCACAGTCCCTCGCCTAATGTGTTCCTCAGACCCGCACACCCTGCATTTCTTCGCCCCACATGAGGCGAAATTATGGCCATAGGCCATGCATCATCTGCAGAAAGGGGGCTGACGGGCATAAAACAATGTCCCCCTGTCAGCCCCCAGGGAGAACAGAGCTGGAGGATGAAGGTAACCTCCCAGGCCCTTCCCTCAACAGAGCCTGGAAGCTTCTCCTCCCGTTCCAGAACCCTAGCGAGTCTTTGAGGAGCCTTGCCGAGGAGACATTGTCCATATACCTCCCCATAAAAGCCCTCACCTCCTCATCCTTAACATGCGGGTTATACATGTTTACTGTTATTACCCTGAAGTTGTTCTTGGCCAAGCTTGTCACCTCGTAGTGGCACATCTGCCTGGCCTTCTCCACCTCCCTCGCCTTTTTCATGACCTCGTCCAAGGGGTTCGCCTGGTGGCACATCACATCCTTTACCGCCAGCTTTAACACTCCCATCAACAAAGTCCTCCCAAATGTTTCCCTTCCAAAAGGCTCCATGTCCTTCTCCTTCCACGCAAACCTAACTGCGTTCGTGATCCCAATCCTGGGAATCGCCCTAAAATTTGCATTTTTGCCATCTCCACGAGGAGAATAGCGCCCGCACCACGGCTCTGACTCTTCTCTATATTAGTTACAAACTATTTTAAACTATTTTAATTGATTTAAACCACCGCTAGCTTCCTTCTTAGACAGTCATAGTACTGCTGAGCATCGAGAAACTAGCAGAGAAAACTGAGGAAGGGAACACATGGAAGTGAGGGCATAAATACACAGGTTAACAGGTAGACACAGGTGACACCAATAGGATCATGATTAGTCCAGACTGTGAGTGAGAAGGTGCCTAAGGGTGTTGGAGGAGAACACCTAGTGGATTGATCCGGAACTGCGACCCCCTCCTGTGACAAACACCGGCTTCTCGGGCATTGTCATTTAAGTAAACTGTAGTATTTTTTAATGTGGGCCTCCGTGGGTGTTTACTAATGTCTCCAGCTCTCTGCCTCCATGGGGAGAAACACAATGACTTTTCAACAACAACACATAAGAGGAGGCTGTAGCCACTGCCTGCATCCCAAATGGCACCCTATTCCTTATATAGTGCACTATTTTTGACCAGGGGGCTCTGGTCAAAAGTAGTGCACTATGTAAAGAATAGGGTGCTATTTGGGATTCAGTCAGTGGCTACAGACTCCTTTTCTTATATCAGGCAGTGGGCTCGATGAGGTGGTCACAGAGACCTGCTCTGCTGTTCATTCAGTAAAAGTTCCTGTGAATATAATTTAATTGTCCACAGAAAAGACAGATGTGAGTTGGATTTTCAAGACCTTCAACTGCACCACATCTGTCAGAATAGATCCACCATCTGCCTTGCACAATATGACAAACCTGGGAAAAAACTTGAACACACACGCAGGCATGCACATAACTGCAACGCAAACCACACTAGCTTATGTGAAGGGTGCATTTAATATGTACCCTACCTGCCATGAGTCTCTCTTGGACCACACCTGACCCACAAATTAAAACGTCACTTTAAATCTATCCAGCAGACCGCAGATTTGTGGGTGCCAGTTTATATCGCAACTAACCAGGGTTAGTAGATACAGCTAGGCTTCCACTATACTGTAGCCCTGAGGCCTGGAAATTGACAGTCGTCGTGGGTAGCCAGCCATGTCTGCGTCAGGATTTAAAGATCACTCAAAGTTCATCCCTTTTTTATACCCGCCCAGAGTCTATGGGTCTCCACAGAGCTTTACAGATTTACTGTGCGTTTTCCTACAAACTGCAACCACTCTTGTCGATGTCTCACGAGTGCACAACACAAATCCCACAGATGTTTGCCCTCATTTCCATTAGGAAAGTGAATGATGTGATGCCTGGGACAGTTCATTTTGAAAAGCAGCTAAACAAACATACAGTGGGGGAAAAAAGTATTTAGTCAGCCACCAATTGTGCAAGTTCTCCCACTTAAAAAGATGAGAGAGGCCTGTAATTTTCATCATAGGTACACGTCAACTATGACAGACAAAATGAGAAAAAAAATCACATTGTAGGATTTTTAATGAATTTCTTTGCAAATTATGGTGGAAAATAAGTATTTGGTCAATAACAAAAGTTTCGCAATACTTTGTTATATACCCTTTGTTGGCAATGACACAGGTCAAACATTTTCTGTAAGTCTTCACAAGGTTTTCACACACTGTTGCTTCTTACGAAGCCACTCCTTCGTTGCCCGGGCGGTGTGTTTGGGATCATTGTCATGCTGAAAGACCCAGCCACGTTTCATCTTCAATGCCCTTGCTGATGGAAGGAGATTTTCACTCAAAATCTCACGATACATGGCCCCATTCATTCTTTCCTTTACACGGATCAGTCTTCCTGGTCCCTTTGCAGAAAAACAGCCCCAAAGCATGATGTTTCCACCCCCATGCTTCACAGTAGGTATGGTGTTCTTTGGATGCAACTCAGCATTCTTTGTCCTCCAAACACGACGAGTTGAAGTTTTTACCAAAATGTTCTATTTTGGTTTCATCTGACCATATGACATTCTCCCAATCCTCTTCTGGATCATCCAAATGCACTCTAGCAAACTTCAGACGGGCCTGGACATGTACTGGCTTAAGCAGGGGGACACGTCTGGGACTGCAGGATTTTAGTCCCTGGCGGCGTAGTGTGTTACTGATGGTAGGCTTTGTTACTTTGGTCCCAGCTCTCTGCAGGTCATTCACTAGGTCCCCCCGTGTGGTTCTGGGATTTTTGCTCACCGTTCTTGTGATCATTTTGACCCCACGGGGTGAGATCTTCAGTGGTCTTGTATGTCTTCCATTTCCTAATAATTGCTCCCACAGTTGATTTCTTCAAACCAAGCTGCTTACCTATTGCAGATTCAGTCTTCCCAGCCTGGTGCAGGTCTACAATTTTGTTTCTGGTGTCCTTTGACAGCTCTTTGGTCTTGGCCATAGTGGAGTTTGGAGTGTGACTGTTTGAGGTTGTGGACAGGTGTCTTTTATACTGATAACAAGTTCAAACAGGTGCCATTAATACAGGTAACAAGTGGAGGACAGAGGAGCCTCTTAAAGAAGAAGTTACAGGTCTGTGAGAGCCAGACATCTTGCTTGTTTGTAGGTGACCAAATACTTATTTTCCACCATAATTTGCAAATAAATTCATTAAAAATCCTACAATGTGTTTTTCTGGGGGTTTTTTTCTCAATTTGTCTGTCATAGTTGACGTGTACCTATGATGAAAATTACAGGCCTCTCTCATCTTTTTAAGTGGGAGAACTTGCACAATTGGTGGCTGACTAAATACTTTTTTTCTCCACTGTAAATAATATCCTTATCCTTATAATTATTGGATTTTCAAAGTTGTGTCTTCAATGATATTTTTTAAAGTGACTAAATAGTGAATAGTGTCATGACTGCATGAATGCACACCATACCACCATGTTTGTGTGGTTAGCATGTCATTTTGCTCCAAAGAACACACCTTTGATTTATTGAGAGCTTGGGGCCATAAGGTTCTATCTGCAAAAAGATGATTCTGAGATAATTTGCTTTAAAATCATCTGTATGGCTCGTGGACTAAATGTAGAGATTGAAATGCTTAGAATAGTTCCTCATCCATAGCAATGCCCTCTGAGACCGAAGGTCCCTTGACATAACTAGAGCTTGGGACTATAATGTTCTATCTGCAGTTTTGTCAAACTTGAGTTGTTGACATAGCCTTTTTCTGTTCAATGTTCTCTACCTATATAGTACTCTAAATATCCCAATTCATGTTGTTAAGTTCAAAATGATACAAGCTAAAAATAGCTGCCACCAAGACGGTTTGAATGGTGTCAGCTATTTTTTGCTTGTATTCTAATGTTGTCTATGTTCCACTATTTAGGACATATTTGCTTCCTCAGTCCAAAGACGCATATCTCAGAGTGATCATGAAATAATTATATTTTTTCATTTCTTCTGGTAAGTTTATGACATCCGTCTAGCATAGGAGTCACCACTGGGATCCTATAAGACTAGAGGAAGATATGTACAGTATATATAAAAATGTAAATATACTGAACAAAAATATTTTAAAAAATGAATAAAAGATCCCAGAAATGTTCCATATGCACAAAAAGCTTATTTATCTCAATTGTTTTTGCACAAATTTGATTACATCCCTGTAAGTGAGCATTTCTCCATTGCCAAGATAATCCAATCACCTGACAGGTGTGGCATATCAAGAAGCTGAATAAACAGCATGATCATTATATAGGTGCAAATTGTAATGGGGACAATAAAAGGCCACTCTAAAATGTGCATTTTTGTCACACAACACAATGCTACAGATGTCTCAAGTTTTGAGGGAGTGTGTAATTGGCATGCTGACTGCACGAATGTCCACCATAGCTGTTGCCAGATAATTGAATGTTCATTTCTCTACCATAAACCGCCTCCAACATACAGTACCAGTCAAAAGTTTGGACACACCTATTCATTCCAGGGTTTTTCCTTAATTTTACTATTTTCTACATTGCAGAATAATAGTGAAGACATCAAAACTATGAAATAACACATATGGAATCATGTAGTAACCAAATAGCCACCCTTTGCCTTGATGACAGCTTTGCACACTCTTGGCATTATCTCAACCAGCTTTGTCAGGTAGTCACCTGGAATGCATTTCAATTAGCAGGAGCACCTTCTTAAAAGTTAATTTGTGCAATTTCTTTCCATCTTAATGTGTTTTTAGCCAATCAGTTGTGATGTGATAAGGTAGGGGTGTATACAGAATATAGACCAAGTCCATGTTATGGTAAGAACAGCTCAAATAAGCGAAGCGAAACGACAGTCCATCGTTACTTTAAGACATGAAGGTCAGTCAATCCGGAACATTTCAAGAACTTTGAAAGGTTCTTCAAGTGCAGTCGCAAAAACCATCAAGCGCTATGATGAAACTGGCTCCCATCAGGACCGCCACAGGAATGGAAGACCCAGAGTTATCTCTGCTGCAGAGGTTAAGTTCATTAGAGTTACCAGCCTCAGAAATTGCAGCCCAAATAAATGCTTCACAGAGTTCAAGTAACAGACACATCTAAACATCAACTGTTCAGAGGGGACTGTGTGAATCAGGCCTTCATGGTCGAATTGCTGCAAAGAAACCACTACTAAAGGATACCAATAAGAAGAAGAGACCTGCTTGGGCCAAGAAACATGAGCAATGGACATTAGACCGGTGGAAATTTGTCCTTTGGTCTGGAGTCCAAATTGGAGATTTTTGGGTCCAACCGTTTTGTCTTTGTGAGACGCGGTGTGGGTGAACGGATTATCTCTGCATGTGTATTTCCCACCGTAAAGCATGGAGGAGGAGGTGTTATTGTGTGGGGTTGCTTTGCTGGTGACACTGTCTGTGATTTATTTAGAATTCAAGGCACACTTAACAAGCATGGCTACCACAGCACTCTGCAGTATTACGCCATCCCATCTGGTTTGGGCTTAGTGGGACTATCATTTGTTTTTCAACAGGACAATGAACCAACACACCTCCAGGGCTATTTTACCGAGAAGGAGAGGGACGGAGTGCTGCGTCAGATGACCTGGCCTCCTCAATCCCCCGACCTCAACCCATTTGAGATGGTTTGGGAAGAGTCAGACCGCAGAGTGAAGGAAAAGCAGTCAACAAGTGCTCAGCATATGAGGGAACTCCTTCAAGACTGTTGGAAAAGCATTCCAGGTGAAGCTGGTTGAGAGAATGCCAAGAGTGTGCAAAGCTGTCATCAAGGCAAAGGGTGGCTATTTGAAGAATCTAAAATATAAAATATACTTTGATTTGTTTAACACTTTTTTGTTTACTACTTGATTCAATATGTGTTATTTCATAGTTTTGATGTCTTCACTATTATTCTACAATGTAAAAAATAGTACAAAATAAAGAAAAATCCTTGAATGAGTTGGTGTGTCCAAACTTTTGACTGGTAGTGTAGATCATGAATATGTAAGTGTTCTCTTAGGCTTCAGTACAAAGTGACTAATTTACCATATTATTTACCATTTCTATAGCCTGATGTAGGGGAGATATTAAACATAATATAGGATTATTATGACCGTCTGTCTTCTATCCAGGGCGATCAACAACAAAAAAAGACACCCACCAACAGAATAAACATGACAGAACTGACATATGTGGTCTCGGTAGTAGGTCACAACACTGAAGAATTGTGGGAATGCAGGATGTCACTTGAGGTAGTGTTACCCTTATGGAAAAACCACATCATTCCACATGTAGGAAATCACATGCTTTCACATGTGAAATGTCCACCTGTTTTGCACATTTTCTGGAACACTTCACGTGTGATGATATTTCACATGAAGTTTCACATGTGAATTTTCACAAATGAACACATAACCTTTCATGTGAAATTCATGTGGTTTTTCTATAATGGTAGTGGCAATGATGAACTGTCATTCCTTTATGCCACTGGGGATAATAAACTCCATAACGTATAATCTTATTCTTGGATCCTAAAATCTTGGTGAGGGGATTTTCAAGGATGGGTCAGACCACAATAGAAGTGTATCAATTGGGTCTATCGGAAGAAACTGCAATCATGAATAATGCATTTATACTCTGTAAGAAAATTATTCGACAGGCCTTATTTATAATCTCATATTTCAAGGATTATGTAATCAAATGCACCAAACTGAAGATTGGACTGACCGCACACATCTATATTAATGATAATCTAAATCTTATTTGATCTTCATCTTTATTGCCTGACATTTACAGTGGAGCTCATTGTACGAGACCCACTTGTATTTCGTTTCCAGCCACTTCTGAATTTATTGAATCTCCTCTCTCTCTCTCTCTCTCTCTCTCTCT
Source organism: Coregonus lavaretus (assembly GCF_964263955.1). Classification (NCBI taxonomy): domain Eukaryota; kingdom Metazoa; phylum Chordata; class Actinopteri; order Salmoniformes; family Salmonidae; genus Coregonus; species Coregonus lavaretus. The sequence continues at coordinate 23,668,465 of NC_140021.1, forward strand.
CTCTCTCTCTCTCTCTCTCTCTCTCTCTCTCTCTCTCTCTCTCTCTCTCTCTCTCTCTCTCTCTCTCTCTCTCTCTCTCTCTCTCTCTCTCTCTCTCTCTCTCTCAATGCTTCATGTTTTTGAAGGGTTGAAATGTCAGAACAATACTACATTTGCACTGTTGCAACTCATTTTCACTCTGACAAACCACATAGAGGAAAATAGATTATGCTTAATCTTCTTAACAATTCAGAATAGTATGCTAGTCTGGATTAAAGGAAAACATATTTATTCTGCAGAGAAAATCAATCAACTTGTCATCTTAGTTTACAGTTTTTCTCAATTGCTAAAACACAATTTCTGAAACCTTGCTCCATTTCCTGACAACATTAAATACAAAACCTAATCTTCAAGCACTATTTACAAAACCTCTACTCCTCTCGCAAAATGAAACATTCGCCTCAAAACAGTTTTACCGGTGTTCAAAATCAAACAATGCTCTCAAATCATAAACAAAGTCATGAAAATGATATACACTCTCAAGCAGTCAGTAAACAATACACCGAAAAATAGAAAACACATTGTTCAAAACATACAGTTCTCAGGGAGAAGTACATTTTTAATCTCAAAATAAAATTCATATTTTTCCGTCATTGTCTTTTGATGAACGAAAACATGTTCTATCATAGTAGCTCAAAATGTATCAGAAATTACTACTCTGCTTTGCTGTTTGCAATTTTGTTTTTTGTTCTTCCTCCTCCTTGTACCCCTATTTTTACAGTACTGTACCCTGCATCTCACAAACTTGTCCTTTGTCTCTGTGATACTGTAATTCTTGTTCTTTGTTGATATGAACCTGCAACCAGTCAAAATCTATTGAGCAGTCAGTACTGTTAACAAATGGAAAGCACAATGTTCAGGGCCATACAATTTCTCCATTGTACAGTATACAGCCTACAATGCACTGTACTACAGTATACAATACTAAAAGGGACAAAAATCTAAGGAGTAAACATGTGATCAATGAGCTTCTTCTTGTCTTTGGGCTGGGTCAGGCCAGAGCACTTCGTCGACATCACAAGCAATATTGTCCCTCGTGAGGCAACGGGGGAAGAAGCCTCTTGTGTGCCGTATCCAGCCCTGACATGATTCCTCACCTATATCACCACAGGCTAAATCCATGGCTTGCAGCAGATTTACTCTGGTGTAGGGTTGTCTATCATACACTTTCCATCTCCAAGAGGAGAAAAACTCCTCAATCGGATTCAGGAAAGGCGAGTATGGAGGGAGGTACAAGTTCATAAACTGCCCATTGATGTTAAACCATTCCCTTACCTGAGCAGCTCGGTGGAAACTGACATTGTCCCACACTATCACATAGGTGTGAATGGGATTCTCATTTAGCTCTTGACCCTGCTGCTCTTGAAACTGCTGCTCAAATAAAATATCTCTTAGATTGGCAATAAATCTTAGAAGGTGCTGGGTGTTATATGGCCCGAGTGTAACATGGTGATGTAAAACACCATGGTTGCTGATAGCAGCACAGATTGTGACATTGCCACCTCGTTGACCAGGGACTTCAACAATGTCTCGCTGTCCAATCATGTTTCGGCCTCTCCTTCTCCTCTTTGCTAGATTGAAGCCTGCTTCATCAACAAAGATTAACTCATGGGGTCTGTCCAAGGATTCCAAGTCAAATATTGTCTGTGTAAAAATACAATATACTGTATGTAGGATTTTGTAAGTCGTACAGAGACAGTGCTATACTGTAGAGTACAATTAGGCCTACTGTATGCACTTCTGATTCATATACATTGTATGTATTGAAGAGTAATGTCATTCACATAGTATGTGTTAGCACTGTAGACAATCTGGATTACAGTAAATGTTTCTGAATGTACACTTACTTGCACATACTGAGCTCGCAGTTCTTTCACCCTTGGTGAGTTGCGCTCAAAAGGTACTCTGTATACTTGTTTCATTTGCATCCTGTTACGATGGAGGACACGGTCAATTGTGGAAATGCTCACACTGTCGATTCCCTGGAAGTGTGTGTTGTCTTGTATCACTCGTTCCTGAATTTCTCTGAGTCGTATTGCATTATCTTGAAGGACCATGCCAATTATAACGGCCTCTTGCTCCCGAGTGAATATAGCTGTCCTTCCACCTGCATGTGGCAGCCTTGCAATTCTATAAAAAGTAGTTGTGCAGTTACAAAACATATTCATGCAGTACAATACATACAGTGATTAACTTTACAAATGTCTATTGAAACAGCTGCATATAGTGTAGTACAGTAAATTTGCAATTACAAAAATACAGTAGTATACAGTACCTGTTCTCTTCTCTGAATGTCCTTACTATGGTGGACACAGAAAATCGGCTCAAATTGGGTTGCACTCTAAGTCCTGCTTCCCTCATTGTCAGTCCATGGACAAGAACATGGTCAATGACTGTTGCTCGAATTTCATCAGATATTTCCACTCTTTGTCTTCCTCTTCGTCCTCCCCTTCCTCTTTCTTGCCCTCCTCCTCCTCTTCCTCCTCGTCGCCCACCTCGCATATGCACTGGTCCTCGTCCTCTCACATTGTTTCTTCTATCCATTCTCAGACTTTCTCCTTCCCACCTTCAACAACCTGTTTGCTCTCTGAACTGGCTTATATTGGTTGTGTCGCATCATTTGAAACAGGTTAAATCAATTTTGAGTGGTTGTGTTCAATCAATGACATGTGTTCTCTATTTGTATTTGATTGTTGCCACTTGTGTTTACCAGTATGGATGACATGTGCATTAGAGTGCAGAATGTGTTTTGAGAATGAGAATGTGTTTAGAGTTTTGCTGAAAAGTGAGATCTGCAAATTGTGTTTTACCATGTGAAATGATTTAAGGTATTGACAACAGACTGCATAATTAGCTAAATGAGTCCAGGCAACTGAGAACTTTGTTTAGCCAATGGGTTTTAGTGTTTTAGCAATTGAGAAAAAACTGTAAGAAGATCTCAAGGTGACACTGGGGTGTGGATCTCTAGAAATGCAACAGCTTTGTATTCAACTGAATACAATTTCTGACACAACGACTGGGATGGGGGGGTGAAACAATGGTTGCATCCCAAATGGCACATTATTCCATATATCACACTATTCCCTGTATGGTGCAATAACTTTGACCAGGGCTCTGGTAAAAAAAAAATAGTGCATGAGGGAATATGTTGCAATTTCTAACACACACAATGTGAGCCTCTGTTATTGTTTCACATTACAATAATAATAGATGTGTAGATATTGATGAAATATCAGAGACCATGCATATTACAATGTTGTGCTTCCTTCTGTAATTCTTTCAATATTACAATATGTCCTCTTTTCCCCCATTAGCAGTGCAGCTAATTTCCCCATGCCTTTTTAATTGAGGATATAATCGAGCCAGGGATTAAGGTATGGGATATCTGGGATATTAGACCATGGGCTTGTGCAGACTGAGGATGGTGAGAGAGTAAACGAGGCCTGCTGACAGTTGGAAAATGCCACATTTCTGCCTGGCAGAGGAGACATGGTTCTCTTCACATCCAGGGGGACATTCCTTGGAATCAATATCCCCGTCTTAAATGGCAGCCACTCCACCATCTGTGAATTGGCGGCAGGATTTTGTTTTTGTAATTAATTGTTTTTCTATCAGCAGCCTCCCCCTCTGATTTATGTCTGTCTATGCTCTGATCTAATGCTACCTTATGGCATTTCCTAAGTATTTCTATTGTAGAAGGTACATTTACACATATGTATTGTGGAGATACTCCACACAGTAAGAATGCAATATAATCATGTAAAGCTGTAATAGCTTATTGGATATTGAAGACCAATCTCACCAAAGTAGTTTTAGAGAAATACAGTCATTTTGGACATTTGCGTGCAATTCGCTGTAAAAAGATTAACCTTGTGTATATGAGTTCCTCTCAATATAATATATCCTAAGTACACTACAATCCAGTGGTAATCATTTAGGGGGACTGGTAATGTCTGCTTTACCATATCCAAGGCCTGCTTTGATTTCATCCTTATTTCCACATCAGACATACCATAGAAATACCATTACACATGAGGAAATTAATACCAGATATACAGTCCAACCACTCTGCTTGGAGAATAGACCTCCACATTAAAAAGAGAGTCTCAAGATATTACTATGGTAATGCAATGCAGTGGCTGGAGGCAAGGAGCCAACAATTGATCTGCAAATTGACATGCTGTCACCATGACTGGCCCCTACTCCACTGGCATAAAGAAACGTGTGCAAAAAATAAAGAGAAATCTATTAAACATTTGTACTCTTACGGAGTTAAGTTGTATCATGTTTTTTTCTGGAGGAGGTTATTGGAGTGAAACATACTTTGAGAGAAATATTCCATGGTGAGTTTACCCAGGATGCTGCCCAGGATGCTGCAAACCCAGTGAATTTTGATTTTAATCCAGAGATTTGTTATTGTGAATACATCTTTGGGCATATACTGCTACTGCAGTGAAATAAAAAAATAAAAAAAGTAAAAAGCATTATAGCTGTTAAATTACTAACATTTGGAATATTTTGCTGTCAATCTAACACATTATTTCTCCAACTTGTCTCAAGTGCCAGATTGATTGCTATGGTGAGATACCTGAAACAGATATGTATAATAGTGTCCGCAGGTAACTGTGGGCGAGACTCAGGATACACTTAAATTGGAGAAATACAAATATTCACAGTTAGGTTTTCAGAAAGCAAGTGTGACCAACTATCCATGTCCATTTGCTCTACATACTGTAGATAAACCCCTTCAAGTTCCACTCAAGTGTGCTTTTTAATGCTTATACTGGTTATACCCCATTTCTGCCTTATTGCAGTGTTTGCATAATTCTAGAACATTGTAGAAAGTTGTGTCAGATAAAAAATTAACTCTCTGTTGGCAGTTATTTTTTAGCTGCGACCCTTTTAAAAACATACAGTACCAGTCAAAAGTTTGGACACACCTACTCATTCCAGGGTTTTTCTTTATTTTTACTATTTTCTACATTGTAGAATAAAAGTGAAGACATCAAAACTTTGAAACAACACATATGGAATCATGTCGTAACCAAAAACAGTGTTAAACAAAGACAAATGTGTTTTATATTTGAGATTCTTCAAATAGCCACACTTTGCCTTGATGACAGCTTTGCAAGTAATTATTATTAAGTAACTGGTTCCAAAGCCTTTTTTTTGTTTACTCAAGTTTTTGGTCAATGTGTAACTGAACTAAAACATTTTAGTTGACCCAAACTTAGCTCCAACTTGAGAAGGTTTAGGCGAATTCAGTCAAATTCAGCAAATTCAGTCAACTTAAAATGATGTGTTTGTCAACTTATTATTTAACTAGAAACTATTATTTGGGCATTTTCACACACAAAAAAAGGCTTTTGAACTAGTTACACACACATTGGTTTTGTTTTCAACTTACATATTTGACACACATGATTACATTGTGCATTTATACATTAATTATTATTCAACGTGTCCTCACCAGGGTTTGAATTCACAACCTTCTGGTTTAAGGCATTCCAATTGTCCTGCTACGCCACCATGTCAGTGTAAAGTATCAATTAATCAGACTATTCTCTCATTATTGATTTGATTTACTTATTTAAGCAATTTTAGGATTTTCAGTATAGTTTTTGAGTGTTTGTGGGGCATATTACTATTTTTTTATGTTACTCCTTAAACACCTCAACACGATGAGAAATAAAATAGTTTTACGTGAGTGTACTTTTCACAAAGTGTAGCAGTACTGGTGAACTCAGTTATTGACACAGACATGGTGGCGTAGCAGGAAGATCGCTATACCAAGAACAACGAGATTGTGAGTTCAAATCCTAGATCAGGGTTCTTCAATTCCGGTCCTGGAGGGCCGAAACACCTCTGTTTTTCATCCTCTCCTTCTAATCAGGGGCTAATTCAGACCTGGGACACCAGGTGAGTGCAATTAACTACCAGGTAGAAATAAAAAACAGAAGTGTTTCGGCCCTCCAGGACCGGAATTGAAGAACCCTGTCCTAGATGATGACATGTTGAATAATAGCTAATGTACTGTATAAATGAGCATACGCAACGTGAAATATGTAAGATGGCCTCCTGTAGCTCAGTTGGTAGAGCATGGCGCTTGCAACGCCAGGGTTGTGGGTTCGATTCCCACGGGGGGCCAGTATGGAAAATGTATGCACTCACTAACTGTAAGTCGCTCTGGATAAGAGCTTCTGCTAAATGACTAAAATGTAAATGAAAAGTACTGTGTGTGCAACTAGTTCCACAGCCTTTTGTAGTAGAGAAAAATATATATATTGAATGAACATACGAGACAAGTTGAGCAAACACATCATTTTAAGTTGACTGAATTTTTCTCAAGTTGGAACTAAGTTTGGGCCAACTAAAAATGTTAAGTTCAGGTAACACTTTGATCGAAAAGTTGAGTAAACAAAAAAAGTCTGTGTACCAGTTACTTAACAGTATTTAGTTAATCACCAATTATTATTTTTTACAGTGCAGGAATAACACAGTTGCAGCGTTTTCAGGTTCGCCAAGTTGTAGATGAACTAGCTTAGCTGATAAACAGGTTGAGAAAGGGATCAAGGTTAGTCCCAAGGTGAACGCTAACCACAGTCCCAATATATTTACCTATCTTGGAAGTGCTCATAACATATTTACCAAGGGCAGATCAATCCTCTGGTCCTTGTAGGCAAAAAATATTTCCATATGGCACACATACAGTTAATTATTAAATACATGTTAATTAACAACGTAAATTAGATAAATCACAGGCAGTAAAACACAGCGTGAAATAATGAAATCAGTGTGATGAATCATTCCATTTGGAGCAAATTAACAAATTATGGTGATTGTTATACAAGAGTTCTCTATGATTACATGTCCAATCAAAGGTCAGATGTCCCAATATCTCCATTTTCTTTGCTAAACAACTGAGGTCATTTCACCAGCATTCATTACATAAATACAACCATGTATGTCTAATCATAGGGCAGCTTGAATGGTTTGTTTAATGACACTGATCAGAGATGTACTGGACAAAGCATTTGTTTATCCACTTTTCTCACAATTTTTTTATTTTACCATTGACTACTTTTCGGCCAATGCACTACACCCGACACAAACACATGTATGAGGGGTTTCCCTTTCCCCAAAATTTTGAAATTCAGCTCTACAAAACATTCAATGTCACTACTTCCCCTAGATTATTTAACCTTTCTCTTCCCATCTTTTGATGAAGGGTTAGATATTGATAGAGTTAATAAGAAATTACTTACCTGTCAAAACCTGTCATTCTCACTCAACTCAGCTGTTAGTCTATTTTACTCATCTATACCCTCTGGCGAGTGGCATTAAGAGCACCTCAGAGCTGTGGTTTTTGGCAAAGATGAAGGATTCATTAAAGTTCAACCGGAGCCTCCAGGGAAATCAACAGTGGGAAAGTCCAAAGAGCATTAACCCTAATCCAAACTGCTCAGAGATGAGTAATAGAATTGGTAGTGCTTTATGAGTAATAAAACTGGATATATATATAGCCTTTTTAGAGACTTTAATGGCAATCATTAGGTACATCTGAAGCCCTGGAAATTTAGCTTTTATCAAAGGGTTTATGGGATGGACTTGGGGATCTACAACATTGGGACATATTATATTGATATAATAAATAGAGAGTGTAATAACTTCCAAAAAATATTTAAATTTAACAAATCCATCACCAACTGGCAGAGACATTGTAAACATACTGTAGATTTGAATCTAGTTGAAAACCAGCACAGCTGCAAGACACTCACTCATTTGCATTTTCATAATGGAAAATACAGATGAAAACATGTTTGCATTAAATTCCACACTGCCTTCAACATCCCAAAAAAATGAGGGTGCTCAGAAATAAAAAAGACACACCCCCTTTTAACTATTTTCCATTAAGCCAAAGAACTCCACAATATACAATATCCACAAAGTGGTCCTTGTTACACCACGTGTTACAATAACAACATGACAGTGAATAAATGTACAGATGGTTGTATTCATCATGCAAAGTATGTCTACAGCATCATGCCCATAGGGAGCACAAGGGCACGCCCCCTCAGATTTGTCCTGTTTTTGAATTTTGCAGATGTTAAATTAATTTAAAACATTTAGTTTAGTTTAAGACCACGTTTTATCATCATTATTTATAAAAAAGAATTCCAGCAAGCACTGCCAGCCTGATGCACACCAAACGGCAGTGCATTGCCACACACACACCCCTCCTCCCAGACGCACACCAGAGAGGAAGAGGCTAAGCGAGAAGATTTACTCTGCCCAAAATCTGTCTGCATGAGATAAGCCCTTTTTGGTACGGAGGTCTATGAGAGAGTGTCGAATTACATGAGTCTTATTTGATCAAATAGAAGTTTCATTACATTTAGGCTGTTACAGATTGACTGATATTAGTGGCATTCCGGAAACTGAGGAAAACTACTTACTTGTGCCTGTTGTTCACACACTTACAGGATCCGACCTCTCGTTGGCTAGAATGGTGTCACCTGATCTCGCCTCCTCCCGCCTGCCTTCCATCTTTGAGGACATGTATTTCCATTGTTATAGTGGTCACTCGACTATCTTGACAACACACACCTACACAGGAGCCAGCCAGTGCACTGTATCATATCATCACTAATGGCACTTACTGAATGTTCTACCAGACCGAAAGTTTAAACATGTTGTAGGCTAAACATCGATGCCAACTTTCGGTTCCAACGGGTCATTGCTTTACAGAAAATGTAATCTTGGTTATCAAAAAGTTATTAGATAAAGGATTCACATGTTCTAAAAAATGTTGGGTTAAAAACAGCCCAGCACTGGGTAAATAGTGCCAGTTGGGACAGTTAATTTGGTTGTTTATTGGAGAACTGGAGGCGTGGCTTAGTAGGGAAGTGGCTTCAAAGACAGCTCTTTTTGGCCACCCCTGAGAGTAAATGTCATTCCAGTTAATCTGTCTGTTGTATTGTCATCACATGTTTTCCAGCCAATTGTGTCGGAAATAGGTTCGTTACTCAAGGCTTTGATCAACACAGTGTACACTAGTGGCACCTGCTGGTCAAAATAATTTAGAGCAGCCAAATGATTATAGAACTACATCCCACACACTGTAGCACATATGCAGTGAAGCCTTTTTGTCTACTACCAATACCAAACCAATCAGGTGGTTATTGATCAAGTAGTTCTGATAAAGTGATACAGGCATCGAAATACACTGCTTAGCGATTTCGATGCATGCCTCAGCGCTCCGTTATCAAACGATACATCACTAAGGTTGAGCCCTGACACTTTAGTTGCTTTAATGAGGCTTACCCAAGAGTAAGAGTTCCTCAACTGCCTATGCAGACCCCAATGTTGGGAATTTAACTACTTTGTTATAATTTCTATATGAAAATATTCAAGAACATCAAAAGAAAAATCTCAATATACAAACTTAACATGATGAACAGGAATGACATTTACTCTCACAGGTGGCCCCCCAAAAACAAATATGGAAGCCACGCCCCCAATAGGCCACACCTCCTGCAAAGAACCTATGGATAACGTAAAAAAAAAAAAACTGCAAGAAAGTTCAGAAAAACCCAACTGATTGATGGTTAGGTTATTTTCAGGAGGTGTGGCCTATTGGGTGCATTGCGTTCATATTGTTATTTTTGGCCACCCGTGAGAGTATTTGTCAATCCTGTTCATCATTTTAAGTTTGCACACCACAAATTAAAGAGTTATTTCATTATTTATTGCATGTTACAAATTTGTATTTACATTATTATTTAAATATTATAACAAAGTGGTAACTCTGCCAACATTGGGATTTGCATAGGCAGTTTAGGAACTCCTACTCTTGTGTAAGCCTCATAAACGCTACAAAAGTGTCAGTGCTTAACCTTGCCTTGTGATGCCAATAGAGTACCACAGTATGAGTCATAATACCCATAAAACCTAGTGGTCAAACAGGGAAATGGTTCCAATCGTTTTTCCACCATTCATTTTTCCCATGGGGGATTTTAGAAACACTTAAAATAAGGGCTGTGTTTGGTGTAGGCTTACCCTGGCGTGACGTTTTTACAACAGTGTAAAGCTCTCTTGGAAAAGGTGGCTTTAATCAATATATTTGCCTGTGGAATAGGGTGTGGTTTTCCATACATTTCAAGAAAAACTACCAGAAATGTTTTCTCTCATGGCTAACTACCAGGAAGTTTTTAAAGACAGGCTGATTGGGCGGGGAGTTTATATCCATGAGCTCACCTTGACTGACCTCTCCTTGAAACGCCTATGTCAAGAAACTTGGATGGGGTGAGCAGTGTTGTAGTAAAATCCTTCTCAAACAAATTTGGTGATACACAAAGCAACTCAAACAACATTGAAATTATTTCCGTCCAGGGCCTACTGAATGGTGCAGCGGTCTACAGCATTGCATCGCAGTGCTAGAGGCGTCACTACAGACCCGGGTTTGTTCCCGGGCTGTGTCACATAGGACGGCGCACAATTGGCCCAGCATTTCCGGGTTAGGGGAGGGTTTGGCCGGGGGGCTTTACTTAGCTTATTGTGCCCTAGCGACTCCTTGTGGTGGGCCGGACACCTGCAGGCTGAACCCGGTCGTCAGTTGAACAGTGTTTCCTCTGACACATTGGTGCGGCTGGCTTCCGGATTAAGCAGGCAGGTGTTAAGAAGCGCGGTTTTCCGGGTCATGTTTCGGAGAATGAAACAAGATCGAAATTGAGGTAAAACAAACAAAAAATGTTTCCATTCACAGTTTTTATGCGAGTAAAGTCATACCATGTAAAACAAATCATGACAGCTGTGTTGGAAATAATTAGTTTCGGTACAATTTTATAAATACAGACAGATAATTTGTTCATTTGACATGGTGGGATCTTTTTGTGTCAGTATAATTAATTATGCGAGGAATGACGGTGGAAACACTTTTATGCACAAATATTGATATAATAATCATAATATCAAAAGTATCCTCCTGATTCCTGCTTACAAGCAAAAACTAAAGCTGGAAGCACCAGGTGACTCGGTCAATAAAGAAGTGGTCAGATGACGTAAATGCTAAGCTACAGGGCTGTTTTGCTAGCACAGACTAGAATATGTTCCTGGATTCTTCCCATGGCATTGAGGAGCACGCCACATCAGTCACTGGCTTCATCAATATGTGCATCGATGACGTCGTCCCCACAGTGACCGTACGTACATACCCCAACCAGAAGCCATGGATTACAGACATCATCCGCACTGAGCTAAAGGGTAGAACTGCCACTTTTAAGGAACGGGACTCTAACCCGGACGCTTATAAGGAATCCTGCTATGCCCTCCGACAAACCATTATAGACTACAAAGGGAAGCACAGCTGCGAGCTGCCCAGTGACACGAGATTACCAGAAGAGCTAAATGCCTTCTATGCTCGCTTTGAGGCAAGCAACACTGAAGCATGCATGAGAGCATCAGCTGTTCCGGACGACTGTGTGATCACACTCTCTGTAGCCGATGTGAGTAAAACCTTTAATCACATCAACATTCACAAGGCCGCAGACGGATTACCAGCACATGTACTCCGAGCATGCGCTGACCAACTGGCAAGTATCTTCACTGACATTTTCAACCTGTCCCTGACTGATTCTGTAATAGCAACATGTTTCAAGCAGACCACCATTGTCCCTGTGCCCTAGAACACTAAGGTAACCTGCCTAAATCACCAAAGACCCATTGCGCTCATGTCTGTAGCCATTAAGTGCTTTGAAAGGCTGGTCATGGTTCACATCAACACCATTATCCCAGAAACCCTAGACCCACTCCAATTTGCATACCACCCCAACAGAGCCACAGATGATGCAATTTCTATTGCACTCCACACTGCCCTTTCCCACCTGGACAAAAGGAACACCTACGTGAGAATGCTATTCATTGACTACAGCTCAGCATTCAACACCATAGTGTCCTCAAAGCTCATCACTAAGCTAAGGACCCTGGGACTAAACACCTCCCTCTGCAACTGGATCCTGGACTTCCTGACGGGCCGCCCCCAGGTGGTAAGGGTAGGTAACAACACATCTGCCACACTGATCCTCAACATGGGGGCCCCTCAGGGGTGCGTGCTCAGTCCCCTTCTGTACTCCCTGTTCACCTATGACTGCATGGCGAGGCACACCCTCATTAGACTCCAACACCATCATTAAGTTTGCAGATGACACAACATTGGTAGGCCTTATCACATACAACGATAAGACAGCCTATAGGGAGGAGGTCAGAGACCTGGCCGTGTGGTGCCAGGATAACAACCTCTCCCTCAACGTGATCAAGACAAAGGAGATTATTGTGGACTACAGGAAAATAAGGACTTAGCACACCCCCGTACTCATCGACTTGGCTGTAGTGGAGCAGGTCGAGAGCTTCAAGTTCCTTGGTGTCCACATCACCAACAAAATATCTTTTTTTTTTTTGTGATCCAATTGACATTTTAGTCATTTAGCAGACGCTCTTATCCAGAGCGACTTACAATTAGTGAGTGCATACATTTTTCAGACTGGCCCCCCGTGGTTCAAACACACCAAGACAGTCGTAAAGAGGGTACAACAAAGCCTATTCCCCCTCAGGAGACTGAAAAGATTTGGCATTGGTCCTCAGATCCTCAAAAAGTTATACAGCTGCACCATCGAGAGCATCCTGACTGGTTGCATCACTTCCTGGTATGGCAACTGCTCGGCCTCTGACCGCAAGGCACTACAGAGGGTAATGCGTACGGCCCAGTACATCTCTGTGGCCAAGCTTCCTGCCATCCAGGACCTCTATACCAGGCGGTGTCAGAGGAAGGCCCTAAAAATGGCCAAAGACTCCTGACAGCCTAGTCATAGACTGTTCTCTCAGCTACCGCACGGCAAGTGTTACCGGAGCGCCAAGTCTAGGTCCAAAAGGCTTCTTCACAGCTTCTACCCCCCACGCACATTGACTCTGTAATGGTACCCCCAGAAAATATAACCCCTCTACTGTTATTTTTACTGTTATTTTACTGCTTTTATTTTGTACATATCTATTGTTTACTTAACACTTATTTTTCGTAAAATTGCATTGTTGGTTAAGGGCTTGTAAGGAAATATTTCACTCTAAGGTCTACACCTGTTGTATTCCGCGCTTATGACAAAAACTATTTGATTTGATTTTATATACAGTTCATTCAGAAAGTATTCAGACCACTTGACTTGTTCCACATTTTGTTACATTACAGCTTTATTCTAAAATTGATTAAATCATTTTTTTCCACTAATCAATCTACACACAATACCACAAAATGAAAAAGCAAAAACAGGTTTCTAGATTTAAAAAATTACATTTACATAAGTATTCAGACCCTTTACTCAGTACTTTGTTGAAGCAACTTTGGCAGCAATTACAGCCTTGAGTCTTCTTGGGTATGACGCTACAAGCTTGGCTCACCTGTATTTGAGGAGTTTCTCCCATTCTTCTCTGCAGATCCTCTCAAGCTCTGTCATGTTGGATGGAGAGCGTCGCTGCACATCTATTTTCAGGTCTCTCCAGAGATGTTCGATCGGGTTCAAGTCCGGGCTCTGGCTGGGCCACTCAAGGACATTCTGAGACTTGTCCCAAAGTCACTAAAGCATTGTCTTGGCTGTGTGGTTAGGGTCGTTGTCCTGTTGGAAGGTGAACCTTTGCCCCAGTCTGAGGTCCTGAGCGCTCTGGAGCAGATTTCATCAAAGATCTCTCTGTACTTTGCTCCGTTCACCTTTCCCTCGATCCTGACTAGTCTCCTAGTCCCTGCTGCTGAAATACATCCCCAGGCCACTGTGTTCTTGAGGAAGTGCAATGCTGCAGAAGTTTTTTGATACCCTTCCCTAGATCTCTGCCTCGACACAATCCTGTCTCGGCGCTCTACGGACAATTCCTTTGATCTCATGACTTGGTTTTTGCACTGACATGCACTGTCAACAGTGGGACCTTATATAGACAGGAGTGTGCCTTTCCAAATAATAATAATATAATAATATGCCTTTTAGCAGACGCTTTTATCCAAAGCGACTTACAGTCATGTGCGCATACATTTTTACGTATGGGTGGTCCCAGAGATCGAACCCACTACCCTGGCGTTACAAGCGCCATGCTCTACCAATTGAGCTAGAGTGGACCACTACATTTTACCACAGGTGGACTCCAATCAAGTTGAAGAAACATCTTAAGGTTGATCAATGGAAATAGGATGCACCTGAGCTCAATTTTGAGTCTCATAGCAAAGGGTCTGAATACGTAAGTAAAGAAGGTATTTCTGTTTTTTTATTTTTAATACATTCTAAAAACAAGTTTTCGCTTTGTCATTATGGGTTATTGTGTGTAGATTGCTGAGGAAAATGTTTTATTTAATCAAATTTAGAATACGGCTGTAGGGGCTCTAGAATACGGCTGTCAAGGGCTCTAAATACTTTCTGATGGCACTGTATATCAACAATATACAGTACCAGTCAAAGGTTTGGACACACCTACTCATTCAAGGGTTTTTCTTTATTTTTAATGTTTTCTACATTGTGGAAACTATGAAATAACACATGTGGAATCATGTATTAACCATTAATGTGTTTAAAAAATCAAAATATATTTTGTATTTCAGATTCTTCAAATAGCCACCCTTTGCCTTGATGACAGCTTTGTTGTAGATTGAACCCAATTGGAATTTAAAATAGACTATAACATAATTAATTTGTTCTTCGTCTTACAAGGCTACAAAAAATCACTGCAATCACTAAGGTATTTACAGTGTTTTGTACTACACTGAACAAAAACATAAACGCAACATGCAACAATTTCAAAGATTTTACTGAGTTACAGTTCACACAAGGAAATCAGTCAATTGAAATAAATAAATTATGCCCTAATCAACGGATTCCACATCACTGGGAATACATACAGTGCATTCGGAAAGTATTTAGACCCCTTGACCTTTTCGACATTTTGTTACATTACAGCCTTATTCTAAAATTTATTAAATACATGTTTTCCTCATCAATCTACACACAATACCCCATAATGACAAAGCAAAAACTGTTTTTCAGACATTTTCGCAAATGTATTAGAGTCCAACTGTGGTAAATTCAATTGATTGGACATGATTTGGAAAGGCACACACCTGTCTATAGAAGACCCCACAGTTGACAATGTATGTCAGAGCAAAAACCAAGCCATGAGGTCGAAAGAATGTCCGTAGAGCTCCGAGACAGGATTGTGTCGAGGTATAGATCTGGCGAAGGGTACCAAAAACATTCTGCTGCATTGAAGGTCCCCAAGAACATAGTGGCCTCCATCATTCTTAAATGGAACACGTTTGGAACCACCAAGACTCTTCCTAGAGCTGACCGCCCAGCCAAACTGAGCAATCGTGGGAGAAGGGCCTTGGTCAGGGAGGTGACCAACAACCCGATGGTCACTCTGACAGAGCTCCAGAGTTCCTCTGTGGAGATTGGAGAACCTTCCAGAAGGACAACCATCTCTGCAGCACTCCACCAATCAGGCCTTTATGGTAGAGTGGACAGACGGACGCCACTCCTCCTTCACCTTCCAACAGGACAATGACCCTAAGCACACAGCCAAGACAACTCAGGAGTGGCTTCGGGACAAGTCTCTGAATGTCTGTGAGTGGCCCAGCCAGAGCCCGGACTTGAAACCGATCGAACGACACTCCCCAGCCAACCTAACAGATCTTGAGAGGATCTGCAGAGAATAATTGGAGAAACTCTCCAAATACCTTGTGCCAGGAAGACTGCCAAAGGTGATTCAACAAGTACTGAGTAAAGGGTCTGAATACTTATGTAAATGTGATATTTCAGTTTATATATACAGTTTTCTTTTTGCAAAGAATTCTAACAACCTGTTTTTCCTCTGTCATTGTGGGGTATTGTGTGTAGTTTGATGAGGAGGAAAAACTATTGAATCCATTTTAGAATAAGGTTGTAACGTAAACAAAATGTGGAAAAAGTCAAGGGGTCTTAATACTTTCCGAATTGCTCACAGATACCTTTTTAAAAATGTTGGGGCGTGGATAAAAAAAACAGAGTCTGGTGTGACCACCATTTGTCACATGCAGCGCGACACATCTCATTTGCATAGACTTGAACAGACTGTTATTGTGGCCTGTGGAATGTTGTCCCACTCCTCTTCAATGGCTTTGCGAAGTTGCTGGATATTGGCAGGAACTGGAACATGCTGTTGTACACGTCGATCCAGAGCATTCCAAACATGCTCAATGGATGACATTGCTGGTGAGTATGCAGGCCACAGAAGAACTGGGAAATGTTCAGCTACCAGGAATTGTGTACAGAGCCATGCATTATCATGCTGAAACATGAGGTGATGGCAGCGGATGAATGGCACGACAATGGGCCTCAGGATCTCATCGCGGTATCTCTGTGCATTAAAATTGCCATTGGTAAAATGCAATTGTGTTCATTGTCCGTAGCTTATGCCTGTCTATACCATAACCCCACTGACACCATGGGGCACTCTGTTCACAACGTTGACATTAGCAAACCGCTCACCCACAAGACGTCATACTGTCTGCCATCGGCCCTGTACAGTTGAAACCGGGATTCATCCGTATAGAGCACACTTCTCCAACATGTCAGTGGCCATCGAATTTGAGCATTTGCCCACTGATGTCGGTTACGATCGGCGTCATGTCAAGACCCTGGTGAGGATGACAAGCTGAGCCTCCCTGAGATGGTTTCTGACAGTTTTGCAGAAATTCTTCTGTTGTGCACAGTTTCATCAGCTGTCCAGGTGGCTGGTCTCAGACGATCCCACAGGGGAAGAAGCCGGATGTGGAGGTCCTGGGCTGGCGTGGTTACATGTGGTCTGCGGTTTTGAGGCCGGTTGGACGTATTGCCAAAATATCTAAAACAACGTTGGAGGTGGCTTATGGTAGAGAAATTAACATTCAATTCTCTGGCAACAGCTCTGGTGGACATTCCTGCTGTCAGCATGCCAATTGCACGCTCCCTCAAAACTTGAGACATCTGTGGCATTGTGTTGTGTGATAAAACCGCACATTTTACAGGGCCTTTTATTGTCCCAAGCGCAAGGTGCACCTGTGTAATGATCATGATGTTTAATCAGTTTCTTGATATGCCACGCCTGTCAGATGGATGGATTATCTTGGCAAATGAGAAATGCTCACTAACAAGAATGTAAACAAATTTGTGCACAACATTTGAGAGAAAGAAGCTTTTAGTGCATATGCAATATTTCTGGGATCTTTTATTTGGGACAAACACTTTATGTTGCATTTATATTTAGGTTCAGTATATTATCATCCTATTTCAGCTTTGTTTTAATTCAATTGATCAACATTTGAATGGTTTTAATTTGGTGGAAATGACACATCACCTTCAAAGAGCAAGCACATTGTGAGAAAGTGTGCCATAAAAAACAACCCACAGTTATGAATGAATAATTTTGAAACATTATTAAATTATTAAACCAGGAACCCTCAATCCAACAAGAAACAAATGCATTATAGATTTTGCCCAATATGCTAATGGACCTCACCATATGTCTTGGCTTACACTTCAACTGATTTCTCTCTCCCTCCCAATGAATATGGACAATCTTAATTATAACAGACCACAGATGAGCCACAAGTCAGTGTTACATAACCCAGATAATACAGAATAATGTAATACTTATTTTGGGAGGGTAGGGGCAGAGCATAATCTATACATTTGAGCAGAGGCGCAACTTTGGTTTTAGAAGTGGGGGGGACATCATTATCATTATTTTTATCCAGTCGGATAAACACTCCAAACAGCCTACCCGACCGCTCGGAGGCGTCCGCATGTTCCTAAAGCACACCCGGTAAGACTGGGGGGGGGACAAAAATGCAATTTTAGAATGTGTGTGTGTGTGTCGTCCCCCGTCCCCATCTCCAATGAAAGCTGCGCCCCTGCCTTTGAGTCTACTGTTAACCATGGGTACTATTTGACTGATCCTATTACATTTTGTTCAATTGTTATACACTACCAGCAGCTACTGTGCCTTCTCTCAAAAATCAATATACTCATTAAAGGAAAGATCATATGTGCATAAAAATTGCATAATATCATATGATGACAAACTCATCATACCGGCTTTATTTCTGCGTGCTTGAACAGCAATAGCTCAGATACAGTGGTTAAAAAAAGTATTTAGTCAGCCACCAATTGTGCAAGTTCTCCCACTTAAAAAGATGAGAGAGGCCTGTAATTTTCATCATAGGTACACGTCAACTATGACAGAAAAATTGAGGGGAAAAAAAGAATTTATTTGCAAATTATGGTGGAAAATAAGTATTTGGTCACCTACAAACAAACAAGATTTCTGGCTCTCACAGACCTGTAACTTCTTATTTAAGAGGCTCCTCTGTCCTCCACTTGTTACCTGTATTAATGGCACCTGTTTGAACTTGTTATCAGTATAAAAGACACCTGTACACAACCTCAAACAGTCACACTCCAAACTCCACTATGGCCAAGACCAAAGAGCTGTCAAAGGACACCAGAAACAAAATTGTAGACCTGCACCAGGCTGGGAAGACTGAATCTGCAATAGGTAAGCAGCTTGGTTTGAAGAAATCAACTGTGGGAGCAATTATTAGGAAATGGAAGACATACAAGACCACTGATAATCTCCCTCGATCTGGGGCTCCACGCAAGATCTCACCCCGTGGGGTCAAAATGATCATAAGAACGGTGAGCAAAAATCCCAGAACCACACGGGGGGACCTAGTGAATGAACTGCAGAGAGCTGGGACCAAAGTAACAAAGCCTACCATCAGTAACACACTACGCCGCCAGGTACTCAAATCCTGCAGTGCCAGACGTGTCCCCCTGCTTAAGCCAGTACATGTCCAGGCCCGTCTGAAGTTTGCTAGAGTGCATTTGGATGATCCAGAAGAGGATTGGGAGTATGTCATATGGTCAGATGAAACCAAAATAGAACTTTTTGGTAAAAACTCAACTCGTCGTGTTTGGAGGACAAAGAATGCTGAGTTGCATCCAAAGAACACCATACCTACTGTGAAGCATGGGGGTGGAAACATCATGCTTTGGGGCTGTTTTTCTGCAAAGGGACCAGGGCGACTTATCTGTGTAAAGGAAAGAATGAATGGGGCCATGTATCGTGAGATTTTGAGTGAAAACCTCCTTCCATCAGCAAGGGCATTGAAGATGAAACGTGGCTGGGTCTTTCAGCATGACAATGATCCCAAACACACCGCCCGGGCAACGAAGGAGTGGCTTCGTAAGAAGCATTTCAAGGTTCTGGAGTGGCCTAGCCAGTCTCCAGATCTCAACCCCATAGAAAATCTTTGGAAGGAGTTGAAAGTCCGTGTTGCCCAGCGACAGCCCCAAAACATCACTGCTCTAGAGGAGATCTGCATGGAGGAATGGGCCAAAATACCAGCAACAGTGTGTGAAAACCTTGTGAAGACTTACAGAAAACGTTTGACCTGTGTCATTGCCAACAAAGGGTATATAACAAAGTATTGAGAATATTTTGTTATTGACCAAATACTTATTTTCCACCATAATTTGCAAATAAATTCATTACAAATCCTACAATGTGATTTTCTTGATTTATTTTTCTTATTTTGTCTGTCATAGTTGACGTGTACCTATGATGAAAATTACAGGCCTCTCTCATCTTTTTAAGTGGGAGAACTTGCACAATTGGTGGCTGACTAAATACTTTTTTTCCCCACTGTACACATGAAAACATGAAATGACCCCGGGATAGATAGAACATCGCTCAGAGAGGCAAAACAATGATATAACATTCAAAATGGGTGACACTTTCCTTTAAGGGCTTTTGAGTCTGGCTAAACAGCGTTTGCAGAGGAAATGTGTATTGGCAATCATGATTATGCAATTAACTGCTTTGGTGGAACTTGTGTTTACCTACACTGTAAAACATATCCTGTAATTTTTACAGTAAATTGCTTGCAGCACAATAGCCAGTAGGTTACTGTAAATGTATAGTAAATTACTGGCAGCACAGAAGCCAGTAAATTACTGTAGATTTACAGGAACTTTACTGTAACATAAATTTACAGCATACTACTGGAACACATGACTACAGTAGCATGCTTTGTTTCTAGAATTTACAGTGCATTACTGGAAGCACAGTGGTTAGTAAACTGTTGCAGATTTACTATGCAGGTACTGTAGCTAGTGCCAACTACAGGCAGTATTTCTGTTACATGTATTTGATATCAGTATTTCAATACTTTCAATACCTATTTTGTAATTTGTATTTCACTGGCCTCAACTACAATTATTGTAGCCTATTTTGTAACATATCAATTAGAATATATGCATTTTGTATTTTCTAATTCAAATATATACTTGCAAGTAGCCCGCTTAACTACAACATTCTCGGTTATGGTAACATAATCTTTTGCTATAACTGTGGTATATTTTTGTTAACCTTAGTTTACATCACTCTGCATAAGAGCATCTGCTAAATGACCAAAATGTAAAAAATTAACACTCGCAAAGCACATTGCTGGATATTATTCTAATGATCTCCACCCTCAAACAAGGCCAAATATGCTAAAAATACAAATAGTTTGAGGGCACAGCTCATTAGAATAATACCTAGGAATGTGCTTTGCAAATGCTCATTTTTTAAATGTACATTTTGGTCATTTAGCAGACACTCTTGTCCAGAACGACTTACAGTCATTGCATTCATCTAAGGTTGATAACAAAACACATATCACAGTCATAGCAAGTAAAAGGTTTATGTAACCATTAATGGAAATGTTATTGTAGTTAAGGATACATTGGTCTTCAAAATATCCTGTATTTGTAAAAAGATACCTTTTGGATGTATCTTTGCCCATCTCTGGCTAGTGCAAAGTACATTACTGTAATATCCACAGTAACTTGTCACCAGCTTTCTGCAAGTTAATGTAAAATGCAGAGCAATGACATAGTACAATACTGTAAAATTACCTAATATTGTATACTGTAGGAAAGTAAATGTAATCAATATCTACCAGTTTTTTTCAATTAATGTATTTCTATGTTACATAAATAATTATAAAGGTTATACCTTACTGGGTTTCACTTTACATTAAGTTGCTTGCTCCTGGGTAGGTATATGATAAGTATATCCTATGTAACTTCATTGTTCTTACATTACACTTGATTCGGCATAGCATTTGAGCCAGTCACAACATAGAAATAAACTAATTGAAAATGACTGGTAGTTGGCCTCCCGAGTGTCGTAGCAGTCCAAGGCACTGCATCGCAGTGCTTGAGGCGTCACTACAGCCCTGTGTTCGAATCCCGGGAGACCCATGAGGCGGCACACAATTGGCCCAGCGTTGTCTGGGTTAGGGGAGGGTTTGGCCGGCCGGGATTTCCATGTCCCATCGCGCTCTAGCGACTCTTTGTGGCGGGCCGGGTATCTGCAAGCTGACTTCGGTCACCAGTTGGACGGTGTTTCCTCCGACACATTGGTGCGGCTGGCTTCAGGTTAAACGAGCAGTGCGGCTTAGCAGGGTCGTGTTTCGGAGGACGCATGGCTCTCGACCTTCACCTCTTCCGAGTCCGTAGAGGAGTTGCAGCGATGAGACAAGACCGTAACTACCAAATGGATATCATAAAAAAATTAATGACTGGTAGATAATGACAGGGTGTGCCTTGTTACAATTGTTTTTACCAGGTCCTAGCCTATTTACCAACCCTGGTATTACATGTGGAAATGATAGTAGTGGGCACCTTGTAGTTACATGTAACAAGGTCAGATTTTGGTTAGAGTTATTAACATAGTTCACAGGTGATTTCAAACGTGAAATTACGAAGTTACATAGTGGGACAAGAAAATGTGTATTAACATCCATAATTACACATATGGAATAACATTCAGCAAGTGGATGTGTAATTACACATTACTTGCTTGAATTGTGTAATAACTAACTGAAGGTAAATAATGTACTTACATTCAGTAATTTTGCTCTGATTTGTCATCCTAAGGGTCCCAGTGATAAAATGTAGCATAGTTTTGTTTGATAAAATCAATTTTTATATTCAAATGTAGAGTTTGAACCCCTGCTGTCTCTGGCTCCACACCCACCCCGCCCGGCCATCTAGATGTGTAAAAGTTAGTGTATACGCTAATGATCCATCATGTATGACATTCCTGGGAGTGTGTAAATTTACATTTTGTATTACCATATCATTTTTGTATGTTCTCTATAGTTAAGTACTTGAAAATGTATCAATTGACCAATTCGGCACATTTGGGCAGACGTGATACAAAATAGTCCAGTATTGCAATGCTTCACTGGATCAATCTGAAACTTTGCACACACTGCTGCAATCTAGTGGCCAAAATCTAAATTGCGCCTAAACTGCAATATTATATTGTGGCCTTTCTCTTGCATTTCAAAGATTATAAAAAACGCAGTTAGATTTTGTAATGTCATTTTAGGCGAAAATTGAAAAAAAGGGTCCGATCCTTAAGAGGCTAAGTACCTATGAACGAGGTAAGGTAGTAGGTGCGAGGAACACTCGTTTTAGTGTGTCAAGAACTGCATCGCTGCTGGGTTTTTCATGCTGAACGTTTTCACGTGTGTGTCAAGAATAGTCCACCACCCAAAGGACATCCAGCCAACTTGACACAACTAGGACAGCATCCCTGTGCAACACTTTCGACACCTTGTAGAATGGCCTTTCTCTTGCATTTCAAAGATGATGGAACAAAAAAATAAAAGAAAACACATGTTCTTTTGTTTGTATCATCTTTTACCAGACCTAATGTGTTACATTCTCCTACATTAATTTCACATTTCCACAAACTTCAAAGTGTTTCCTTTCAAATGGTATCAAGAATATGCATGTCCTTGCTTCAGGTCCTGTGCAACGGGCAGTTAGATTTGGGTATGTCATTTTATGCGTATAAAAAAAAAAAAAGGGTCCGATCCTTAAGAGGTTAAGTACCATAACACAGCGATGAATCCTAAGCCTCCACTATTCTATGTGGAGTTTCATTTCGTGAATTAACAAAACTGTGTGCTTAGTAATTAGGAGACATTGGTGTGTTTGGCCCGAGGGCTGGAGTAAAGAAAGCATTCCCACTGGTGATGTGTTATGCATGGAATTATCTTATGTACAATGTAGGTTAGCATGGTGTGTGATGTTGGCTAGCCCTTCCAGAGATGAAGACAAATACTTTACGTAACCATCTTGACTCTTAACTATATAGACTTACATTTCTGAAGAAACCCGAAACATTCAACATTTACAA
This sequence comes from Coregonus lavaretus, assembly GCF_964263955.1. Lineage (NCBI taxonomy): Eukaryota > Metazoa > Chordata > Actinopteri > Salmoniformes > Salmonidae > Coregonus > Coregonus lavaretus. The sequence goes on from NC_140021.1 coordinate 23,691,805, forward strand.
AAAATATTTATACAAAGGCAATGAATTAATCATTTTACAAATGCTATCAGTTTAGAGGCTATGCACTGAGATATACTGTACTTGCAGATGCAGACCAAGGCACACACCAAATGTAAACATTTCAAACTGCTCTATGATTTTATGCTCCTATGATGGTATCCCCCCATAAAAATAGTTGTCAAGGAACAGAAAATTATTCTAGAACCATATTTCAACGCAAATCTCTTTTCCACTTTTGGTAAATGTTGACAAACACAGGTTGCACTTTTCCCGACAACATGACATACTGTCATGCATCAACAGCTTGTCTCTTAGAGTGTCTCTTTTTGGGTAAAAATAGCTTTGTTGAGCTTTTTAGGTACTGTGAACAAGCAGCTACCACAAGCAAGCTGCCAGGCACAGCCAATATTTTTGTTTCTATTTCCTGGATGACACATAGAAAGAAATAGAAAGAAAACTTTTCTACAAATATCCTCTCATTAAAAAAACATAGACGCACAGACACACCAACACAGCATGAATGGGAACTCCAATTCCTCACTTATTTGTCTTATTTATCCTGAAGCTCTAATTGAAGACATTTCAAATAAACAACTCTGGACAAACACAATATATGAGCTTTTTAAGCACCTAGAGGAAGTTAATTATGTTTTTTTCATAAGCAATTCATCTCAGTTGACGACAGTGAGAGGATGCACCCTCCACCACCACCGCCACCCATACTGTTGACAGGGAGAATAAACATTTTAAACAGTCTCCTAAACGGTTGCTATGTCCTGTTACTGTATAAAGCATGACTAATTCTAAGTGGCAACAACAAGCAAGTCGATGCGGCGCCAAAATAAGTAATCAAGCTAAATGTCAAAGGGAGACGTAACCTTTTAAGAGGGCTAACCTTTGAGGCGAAGTGGCAAGATTGAGAGTCATTTAGTAGTGCAGGGGGGTAGAACTGGGTCCTAACAAGTGTTGGTATGTGTGATAGCAATTAACTGTGGGTTAATGATTAGAGTATAACCGAGGAGCTCCCCATTATTACAGACACGCACCGCACACACACTCAAGAGCGTGCATTCACACACATACACACATGGTATGGGGTCAGACAAGTAAACTTTGTCAACATTGTTCCTTGGTTGATTAATTAAGTGGATTACGTGGTTATCCATTGGGGAGGAACTTGGATGAACCCACACCACTCTAGATTCAGATCAGGTGCTGTATTTTGGATGTGTTTGAGAATACAGAAATACAGTACTTTAAAGTTCCTAAGATTGGATATTCAATTGAGATCATTTGGTCTGAGAAAGGATCATTGTACGATGGATAAATAATGGAGTACATATTTTGTTTTTCTATCGCGCGTGCAATGATGTCCGAGTTAGTTGTTTGCAGTAACTTCTTTGTTGTTGTAATATCGCACACGGAAGTGGAAGTGTCACCATTAAGGATTCCAGCTTTAAATAAAACGTGAATCCAGACCATTGTAAGGGCAGGTATATACTGAGTGTACAAAATATTAGGAACACCTTCCTAATATTGAGTTGCACCCTATTTTTGCCCTCAGAACAGCCTCAATCTGTCTGGGCTTGGAATACAAGGTGTTCAACAGGTATGCTGGCCCATGTTGACTCCAATACTTCCCACAGTTGTGTCAAGTTGGCTGGATGTCTTTGAGTGGTGGACCATTCTTGATACACACAGGAAACTGTTGAGCGTGAAAAAACAGCAGCGTTGCAGTTCTTGACACACTCAAACCGGTGCACCTGGCACATACTACCATACCCCATTTAAAGACACTGAAATATTTTGTTTTGCTCATTCAGTCCCTGAATGGCACACATACACAATCTATGTCTCAATTGTCTCAAGGCTTAAAAAAAATATTATTTAACCTGTCTCCTCCCCTTCATCTACGCTGATTGAAGTGGATTTAACAGGTGACATCAATAATAAGGGAACATACTGTACCTTTCACCTGGATTCACCTGGTCAGTCAATGTCATGGAAAGAGCAGGTGTTCCTAATGTTTTGTACACTCAGTATTGCAGGTACGTTGTTCATTATGTTATACTGAACGCTACCATTTAAAATGTGGCCAAAATATACTACTACGCATGTTGTGTATTAGCTAATTACAGATTCCGCAATATACATTTTAAGGTATTTTCTGATTGAGCAGACAACGTTTACCGTGAATGCAGTCTCTGCTAAAGTGGGAACATTGCCTTTAAATTTTAATCTAGCTGTAAAACTAAACTTCCGCGATGCGGATTGAATAGAGTCTGAATTACTTCATGTAAAGTGTAACAGTGTTCATGGATACAAAACATGCTCTCAAAATCAAAGCCATATTGCTCATGTCTAGTTCTTTTCCATATGATTTCCAATGCAAAAGGTTGGATGGCATGGCTGTAAAAGCTTTATAGCTAATTTTTTTATAGATAAGTATTTGGTTGTATCCCAAATGACACCCTAGTCCCTAAATAGTGCACTATAACCCTGGCCAAAATGTGTGCACTATAAAGGGACTAGGGTGCCGTTTGCGGGAGACCGCAATGTCTTTAAGGGCTGCTGTCTGCAGCATTGGGGGCATGATAAAGCATCTTGCCCCAGGTTTAAGTGATAAAAGTGGAAGTGCTGGGCCATAAAACCACATTTTCCGAGTAGGTAATCATGACCATTAATCATACTGGCACACTTCTCTTTCCCATTGGCCACAAAGAATAGGTCATGGCTAAAGACTGTACCTCAGACTTCGGCCATGAATACAAGTCCCTCCCCCCACTCAAGGCTGCTTTAGTTTTTTATCCATAGTAAAGATTCTGTGAATTACTACCTGAGAAGCTGGGCAGATTGCTGAAAATAAAATGGCTAATAATGATAAATCACCACGTTTGAAATGGATGAAACCAATAGGGCCAATTAGATGCTGACTTGTTGAACTACAACAGACAACCCAGCCAATCCTAGACAAATATTATATTACCATTAATGAGACAATCCTGACCTCCCGACACAAAAAAACATTTGATCTGTATGATGCCAATGCAGGCTCTTTAACGTTATCTTCATTCCTTTGGTTGCCCTCTCAATTTTGGTGTTCACACAAATGTATCTAATCCCTGGCCAGCTTTTTGGGACTGACTCAACGCAGAACTGAATATGACAAAATGAGGTCACACACATAGCTGCTGCCACTGCTGCTGCTGCTTCTGATCAGGGACGGACTGGGACAAGAAATCGGCCTGGGTATTTCTAACACACCAGCCTTTTTTCCCCCTTGTGCAAAACCCACAATTTAAACAAACAAACTGGGCTTTGGATGGACCAGCACATCTGGAATTTGCATGAACTGCACTATTGCTAGTCCTTTTCTGCTGCTTTTACTGCTTGGTAAGCTGTGCTGTGCTCGTCGTGGGTATCAAAATGTTGGTGGCAACTGGCTGCTGCCCTGCATAGTGTCTGATTGTTATCAGGGTGATGGATAGCTGACAAAAGAGAGTGAGATACTGTAAAACCACCACCCCGATCTTTGATTGAATGGCTAGATGCTGTGGTACAGGCTACCAGGGGCTTGTGGCGTGGTGCTCCCTGGGGCTTGTCTCATGATTACAAGCACACTCTGTTTTGTTGCAATGCGTCTGACAGTAATATAGAAATATTCTGTTTTATAGATTAAATGTAATTTATCTATATCTGTCTTGTGCAAAGTGTTACCAAGGCCGCCTGCTGTGATCAAGGCCCAGTGTAATTAGCATAGATTGAATACATCACAGTTATTCTTGATAAAACTACAACTACCATGTAAAATTGAAATCTTTGAATGCATCTTTCATGAAGTTGGGAGAAGTAAAGCTTAAAAAGTGATGTCATGCCATGCTAGTGATGATAAATATGTCATGCCCACACCACCAGGGGCGCATTGGGACCAGCTATGGACCAGCCAATCTGACATTTGCCCGAAATGCCAGATGGCCAGTCCGTGCCTGCCCACCACCTACCCAACCTCCTCCTCTAATAATTGAAGTAATTGAGGTAGCCTGTGTCATACAAGCACAATAGTTTTCAGTGAATGTATATAAAATATAATTCAAATGTATCAAATTCTTTACAGCAATTGTGTGGAATCCAAATGGAAAAAGAGCTGAAAACCATGTATATTACACTAAACAAAAATATCAAAGCAACATGCAAAAAATTATAAGATTTTACTGAGTTACAGTTCATATAAGGAAATCAGTCAATTGAAATTAATTCATTAGGCCCTAATCTATGGATTTCACATGACTCGGAATACAGATATGCATATGTTGGTCACAGATCCAGGAATTGTGTACAGGTCCTTGCGACATGGGGCCGTGCATTACTATCATGCTGAAACATTAGGTGATGGCGGTGGAGGAATGGCACGACAATGGGCCTCAGGATCTCATCACGGTATCTCTGTGCATTCAAATTGCCATCAATAAAATGCAACTGCGTTCATGTCCGTAGCTTATGCCTGCCCATACCATAAGCCCACAGCCACCATGAGGCTCTCTGTTCACAACATTGACATCAGCAAACCGCTCGCCCACACGACGCCATCTGCCATCTGCCCGGTACAGTTGAAACCGGGATTTATCCGTGAAGAGCACACTTCTCCAGTGTGCCAGTGGCCATCGAAGGTGAGCATTTGCCCACTGAAGTCGGTTACAATGCCGAACTGCAGTCAGGTCAAGACCCTGGTGAGGACGACGAGCACGCAGATGAACTTCCCTGGGACGGTTTCTGAAAGTTTGTGCAGAAATTCTTCTGTTGTGCAAACCAAGAGTTTCATCAGCTGTCCGGGTGAATGGTCTCAGACGAGATGAAGAAGCTGGATGTGGCGGTCCTGGGCTGGCATGGTTACGCATGGTCTGCGGTTGTGAGGTCGGTTGGACGTACTGCCAAATTCTTTAAAACGACGTTGGAGGTGGCTTATGGTAGAGAAATTAACATTATATTCTCTGGCAACAGCTCTGGTGGACATTCCTGCAGTCAGCATGCCAATTGCACACTCCCTTAAAACTTGCGACATCTGTGGCATTGAGTTGTGTGACAAAACTGCACATTTAAGAGTGGCCTTTTATTGTCCCCAGCACAAATAATAATAATAATAATAATAATATGCCATTTAGCAGACGCTTTTATCCAAAGCGACTTACAGTCGTGCGTGCATACATTTTTGTGTATGGGTGGTCCCGGGGATCGAACCCACTACCTTGGCGTTATAAGCGCCGTGCTCTACCAGTTGAGCTACAGAGGACCACAAGGTGCACCTGTGTAATGATCATGCTGTTTATTAATCAGCTTCTTGATATGCCACAACTGTCAGGTGGATGGATTATCTTGGCAAACGAGAAATGCTCACTAACATGCACAACATTTTAGAGAAATATGCTTTTTAGAGAAATAAGCTTTTTGTGGACATGGAACATTTCTGGGATCTTTTATTTCAGCTCATGAAACATGAGACCAACACTTTACATGTTGCGTTTATATTTTTGTTCAGTGTGACTTACGAGTGTTAGAAGCGTTTTGAATTTTACCATCACCTCAAAAGTCTGGGAATACTGCTTTTAGTCAGTCAGAAATCATTCCACTGGTGGAAATGCAGTGCCACCATAGGATGCTTTTTAAATTACACCCTAAAATCCATTTAAAAACCTTCATAACAGCTCTGCAGCCAGCTGGTGGCAAAATGTGATTTTCCCACCCAAAGAGATCGTTCATGCGGAACATCCCTGAGCTAGAACCTCGCTGACTCCATGGTGTACCTTCCTGTAAAATCTGTATGAGAATCATCGCGCTAATGGTCTGCAGTCACAATAAAAAAGTATTAACTGCGAAGAAGAGAGTGAGAGAGAGAGAGTGAGTGAAAGAGAGAGAGAGAGACACATTAATATCACACAGAGGGTAAATAACTTTCTAAATAAGTTATTTAGTGATTAGTGATTGGAAATATCGTGACACCATTAGGTCCTATTCATAGATTAGTATGGACTGATTGAAAGGAAATAATGTATGGTGGTAGGTAGGGGTCACTGCATTTGGATTTGTTCCCTGGGCCTATTGATCAAGGTAAACACACCCCAAGCATTGAATTCACATCTGTGAAGATCAATAAAGGCCAAAGTTTGCCAATATACCAGCATTGTCATTGAGCTAAACACACACATTGAAAATAAATATTTGAACAATGAGCTGGTGAAGACCTCCACAAAAAAATGACACATTGATACATCACAACTAAAAATGGACAGCTCAAAATATAATGTATTACATACAGTGGGGGAAAAATTATTTAGCCAGCCACCAATTGTGCATGTTCTCCCACTTAAAAAGATGAGAGAGGCCTGTAATTTTCATCATAGGTACACGTCAACTATGACAGACAAAATGTGGAAAAAAAATCCAGAAAATCACATTGTAGGATTTTTAATGAATTTATTTACAAATTATGGGGGAAAATAAGTATTTGGTCAATAACAAAAGTTTCTCAATACTTTGTTATATACCCTTTGTTGGCAATGACACAGGTCAAACGTTTTCTGTAAGTCTTCACAAGGTTTTCACACACTGTTGCAGGTATTTTGGCCCATTCCTCCATGCAGATCTCCTCTAGAGCAGTGATGTTTTGGGGCTGTCGCTGGGCAACACAGACTTTCAACTCCCTCCAAAGATTTTCTATGGGGATGAGATCTGGAGACTGGCTAGGCCACTCCAGGACCTTGAAATGCTTCTTACGAAACCACTCCTTCGTTGCCCGGGCAGTGTGTTTGGGATCATTGTCATGCTGGAAGACCCAGCCACGTTTCATCTTCAATGCCCTTACTGATGGAAGGAGGTTCTCACTCAAAATCTCACGATACATGGCCCCATTCATTCTTTCCTTTACACAGATAAGTCGCCCTGGTCCCTTTGCAGAAAAACAGCCCCAAAGCATGGTGTTTCCACCCCCATGCTTCACAGTAGGTATGGTGTTCTTTGGATGCAACTCAGCATTCTTTGTCCTCCAAACACGACGAGTTGAGTTTTTACCAAAAAGTTATATTTTGGTTTCATCTGACCATATGACATTCTCCCAATCCTCTTCTGGATCATCCAAATGCACTCTAGCAAACTTCAGACGGGCCTGGACATGTACTGGCTTAAGCAGGGGGACACGTCTGTCACTGCAGGATTTGAGTCCCTGGCGGCGTAGTGTGTTACTGATGGTAGGCTTTGTTACTTTGGTCCCAGCTCTCTGCAGGTCATTCACTAGGTCCCCCCGTGTGGTTCTGGGATTTTTGCTCACCGTTCCTGTGATCATTTTGACCCCACGGGATGAGATCTTGCGTGGAGCCCCAGATAGAGGGAGATTATCAGTGGTCTTGTATGTCTTCCATTTCCTAATAATTGCTCCCACAGTTGATTTCTTCAAACCAAGCTGCTTACCTATTGCAGATTCAGTCTTCCCAGCCTGGTGCAGGTCTACAATTTTGTTTCTGGTGTCCTATGACAGCTCTTTTGTCTTGGCCATAGTGGTGTTTGGAGTGTGACTGTTTGAGGTTGTGTACAGGTGTCTTTTATACTGATAACAAGTTCAAACAAGTGCCATTAATACAGGTAACGAGTGGAGGACAGAGGAGCCTCTTAAATAAGAAGTTACAGGTCTGTGAGAGCCAGAAATCTTGCTTGTTTGTAGGTGACCAAATACTTATTTTCCACCATCATTTGCAAATAAATTCATTAAAAAAAAAAATCTCAATTTGTCTGTCATAGTTGACGTGTACCTATGATGAAAATTACAGGCCTCTCTCATCTTTTTAAGTGGGAGAACTTGCACAATTGGTGGCTGACTAAATACTTTTTTTCCCCACTGTATACTGTAATGTCCAAGTAAAAAAATCCCACTGTAATTGGAATGTAGAGCATTCACACAATGTCTCGTTATTGCCTTCCAATAGCAAGTAGCAGCTGTGTAATCTAACACGCCTGCTGGCGGCAATTTAATCAACAGCTGTGATTCATAATGCTGCTTTTACCATACTGGTAAAACCCTGTATCAGTGAATCATACAGACGCAAAGCCCTTTCTTTCCATAACACCATCATCAGTGCAATACAAATAATGGTCAATATGTCGGCAATGTTTGACATCATGTGTTACTTATGACATTCCAAATACTTTTACTCAATTATTCAAATATGCAAAATATCTCCATTACACATATATTTGGATATGGCTCTGGATAGGGATTTTATTTAGAAATCCATGTATATTTTACCTTCTATAGAAATCATTATTCCAGTCAGACAATTTTTGTTGTGTTGAAGAAGTGGAAAATCTAGACAGTATCACAGTGAGAACGTAGTCTTTGAAATCCAGCTGCGTTGACAATGCTGTCTCAGACTTTGGCTTCAATGCACCTAGCACTTCATTGGGTAACACATCAGGGGACTGTCTAACTGACATATTACAGCTCTGTTTGTAGAAAAAAAGCATATTAAGTCTGTTACCATCCGGAACAGGGCATTTCCAGGGTTACTGACACTCATTACAGTGAGTGAACAACAAAATAGCAAAATATATTAACTCAATTAGCCTCTGCATAATCAGTCAGGTATGAGTGTGTACCCAGTGTTGAGAGTGTAGCCTACAATAAAATAATATCTAGTAATTTGTCAATTAAATCTCCAACATACTGTATACAGGCACACACACAGCAAAACACACACTCAAGAACATACAGTATAAATGTTCACAGTATGTGGTCTCAGTTCTGCCTATTCACAGAGCTATGATGTGCAGATAAGGTACAGGCTATATCTGTAACTAGCAGAAGTGCCACTGTCCTGTTTCCTTAGAGCACCACCAAGAGACAAGAGAGTGAACACACATCATGTTAGGTTTGCCTTCTCCCACTGCGAGTAGATGAAACCTCACAATAGCCAGGGAGGGGAAAGGGGGGGGGGTATAACTTTAAAGCAGACCAGGCATAATAGAACAAGATCTAATCTTACACAATGCTTCAGAGTGGAGACCAAGCCCATACAACAACAGCCTTTTTTTCCACAAAACATTTTGCAATCACCTTTTCCAACACACATCCTCTCATTTCTGAACTGGCTCAAGAATCCACATACTGTACATACAATATCAAACCAGCCAGACTTTTACATCGTTCAAACAGTAAAATAATGATTACATTTCCAACACAATCCAAAGCTCATCAAGCACATTTACTCTTACCTTTGTACTTTAAGTTGAGATTCCGGAGCTCCGGCTTGATGAATGATTACCTCAGGTAGGCTGTGCTGGAACTGTAACCTACAACAGCATCAGTAGCTGCAGCGTACGGCAGCAGCAGCAGCAGCAGTAAGAATAAGAAGAAGGCAAAGAGGATAAGAGGAGTAGGAGGAAGGCGTGAACGCTGAATTATGGATGTAGAGAGAGAGGGAATCCTGTCTTGTCCACTCTCACTCCCCAGATCGCAGGGCGTGAATCAGCTCTTGCATGAATCAAATGGCTCAGTCAACTCAGGTCCTGGCACTGAGAGACGAGAGGAACAGAGGGAGCTAAGCCAGCAGCTGGATGGGGAAGGAGGGGGGAGGGAGGTTAGGAAGAACAGATCAGTAGAATAGAAGAGAGGAGCAGTGGAGAGTACTTGGACACATTCCTCCTCAGCCAAACACTCATCTCCTCGCATCACACTCCTCCTCTGCTTGCTGCCTCTCTCTATCACTTGCTCTCTCTCTCTCTCTCTCTCTATCTGTGTTTTCTCTCCTGCCTTGCTCACTCACTTCCAGTGCAGAGTACACATACTCATTCCTCATCTGTATAATCAATCTAGACTGACGGGAGATAATAGTCCTCTTTTTTTTTTACAAAACAATCAATAGCAATAATGCTGTACTGTAGCCTGTATCCCAGGGAACGCTTCACTAGTAATGTAAACAATAGTGGTTTTACCTGCTGTATGATTTATAATTTAAGCAAATGAAGAATAAAAATGCAGAATAATTATTACTCACTATTACTCACTCTGGAGGCGGAAGTGGCAAAATCTAAATTAGCGGAAATGTATAGATTCTGCAAGTATCACACACATCGACAGATGCTAAAATATATGTTAACAGTTTGTAACAAAAGATTACCCTCAGTGCGGACAAATTAAATTGTCTCTAAATTGCAGTATTATTAAAGTAGCTATTTTTGTCATGTTTAAATAAAATCCCCTCACAGTAAAATAGTTCCAGTTTTCAGAATAAACATTGTGTGTTACTCCTGTCTGAAAAGACATGAATAAAATCATTCAAAATACTACACCAGAGAGCATAATTTAGCCACAGAGGATCAATAGCTTCTAAAATAGCTTTAAATTAAATTTTATCACAACCACTTAGGCCACAATTTGGGCAGCATGTACACCACATATAAAACAGTGTGTTGCTTTGTGGCCATAGACATACACTGAGTGTACAAAACATTAGGAACACCTTCCTAATATTGAGTTGTACCCCATTTTGCCCTCAGAACAGCCTAAATTCATCGGAGCATGGATTCTACAAGGTGTCGAAAGTGTTGCACAGGGATGATGGCCCAGTTGTGTCAAGTTGGCTGGATGTCCTTTGGGTGGTGGACTATTCTTGACACACACGTGAACATTTTCAGCATGAAAAACCCATCAGTGGTGCAGTTCTTGACACACTCAAACGAGTGCGCCTCACACCTACTACCATACCCCGTTCATTGGCACTTAACCTCTTAAGGATCTGACCCTTTTTTTTCAATTTTCGCCTAAAATGACATTCCCAAATCTAACTGCATTTTATTTCTTATTTTTTCGTAATCTTTGAAATGCAAGTGGAAGGCCACAATATAATATTGCAGTTTAGGCACAATTTAGATTTTGGCCACTAGATTGCAGCAGTGTGTGCAAAGTTTCAGATTGATCCAGTGAAGCATTGCAGTACTAGACTATTTTGTATCAAGTCTGCCCAAATGTGCCGAATTGGTCAATTGATACATTTTTAAGTACATAACTATAGAGAACATACAAAAATGATATGGTAATACAAAATGTAAGTTTACACACTCCCAGGAATGTCATACCTGATGGATCATTATCTTATACACTAACTTTCACACATCTAGATGGCCGTACGGGGTGGGTGTGGAGACAGAGACAGCAGGGGTTCAAACTGTAGAACCCAGTTCCTACATTTGAATATAAAAATTAATTTTATCAAACAAAACTATGCTACATTTTATCTCTGGGACCCTTAGGATGACAAATCAGAACAAGATTACTGATTGTAAGTACATTATTTACCTTCAGAGGTGAATGTATCTAAATATAAATGTAGTCCTGCTTTGTGGCATTTCGCAAAGGCTCTCTGTTATACTGATCGCACTATGCATTTTTTTGCATGTAGATATGCTTGTCCTTGTTCGATAGAGCCGTTGGTTGTCTTTCAGCGATGTTCCTATCGGCGGATTCATTGCTAAATATACAAGCAGACAATTATTTTCCAGTCTCAGAAAGACTAGAAGTTGTGTTGGGCGGTGCTTCGTGCTCTGGCCCCCGTCCCTCCCCCAAGGTGGGCTATTTTGAAGAGGAGGCGGACAGGAACAACACAAAACTGAAAGAACTGACCAGAAGCAATGGCTTCAAGTGATTCCTCTCAACAACATAAATTCGATCCTGGAGCATTTTTTTATGTTCTATTAGCTACATGGTGACATTCAAACATACATGTTTCAACCGGAATATAGAGAAGAGGATTCGAAACAAATAGTTGGATTTAGCTACTGTTAGAAACTCAGCTACAGCCGATGCCAGCACCAAGAGGGCAGATGACAAATATGGTGCTTAGCTAGGTACTCTATTTTTCCTGCAAGCCACCTAGCTATCTAACTAACTAGTTCATCTACTGAAACCCATATTGTGTATTTGTCACGCCCTGACTCTGAGGACTTGTATTTGTTGAGACAGGGTGTGTTTTTTCCGTGTTGTGTGTTGCTATGTTGATTTCTATGTGTTAGATTCTAGTATGTCTAGATCTATGTTGGCCTGTGTGGTTCCCAATCAGAGGCAGCTGTCACTCGTTGTCTCTGATTGGGGACCATACTTAGGCAGCCATTTGGCACTAGTTAGTTGTGGGATCTTGTTCTGTGTAAGGTATGTTGTTTGTATGCTACCTTGGACTTGCACGATTCGTTTGTTGTTTTGTCGGGTGTTTATTCAGTAGATAAATAAACATGAATGCTTATCACGCTGTGCCTTGGTCCTTCTCGTCTATAAGCGAACGTGACAGAAGATCCCACCATACGAGGACCAAGCAGCGTGTCCAGGAGCAGACAGCCTGGACCTGGTAGGAGATCCTGGACGGTAAGGGATCCTGGACTTGGGAGGAGATTCAGGCCGGGATGGATCGCCGTCCTTGGGAGGAGACAGTGGAGGCGCGATATAGAGAGGAACAGCGGCAACGCGGACGGCGCCAACAGTGCCGACGACGGAGACCCGAGAGGCAACCCCAATAAATGTTTTTGGGGAGGCACACGGTGTGGACGATGAGGCAGCAGGAGGCAGCGACAGGGCGATTCTGCAGGTTTGGAGAGGAGGCCACCAGGTTACGGGGACTATTGGTTCAGAGGGAGCAGGAGTTTTTTGGTCAGAGGGAGGAGCTACAGGAGGCTATAAGGGAGAAGGAGAGTGTAGAGGCACGGCGAGAGGAGCTGGTTAGGCAGCAGAAGGAGTTGGGGTTTATAAGGGAACCCAGTCCCGCTCCTCGCACCAATCAAGTGGTGCGTGTCGCCAGTCCGGTCCGGCCCGTTCCTGATCCCCGCAACAAACCAGTGGTGCGCGTCCCCAGTACGGCCCGACCCATTCCTGCTTCCCGCACAAGGCCAGTGGTGTGTGTTCCCAGTACGGTCCGGCTCATTCCTGCTCCCCGCACTAAGCCAGTGGTGCGTGTTCCCAGTACGGCCCGGCCCGGCCCGTACCTTCTCCCCGCACTAAGCCAGTGGTGCGTGTTCCCAGTACGGCCCGACCCGTTCCTGCTCCCCGCACTAGTGGTGAGCGTCGACAGCCCGGTCCGGCCTGTTCCTGTCCCTCTCACCAAGCCAGTGGTGCGCGTCGCCAGCCCGGCCCGGCCTGTTCCTGCCCCTCGCACCAAGCCAGTGGTGCGCGTCGCCAGCCCGGTCCGGCCTGTTCCTGTCCCTCGCACCAAGCCAGTGGTGCGCGTCGCCAGCCCGGCCCGGCCTGTTCCTGCCCCTCGCACCAAGCCAGTGGTGCGCGTCACCAGCCCGGTCCGGCCTGTTCCTGTCCCTCGCACCAAGCCAGTGGTGCACGTCGCCAGCCCGGTCCGGCCTGTTCCTGTCCCTCGCACCAAACTAGTGGTGCGCGTCGACAGCCCGGTCCGACCTGTTCCTGTCCCTTGCACCAAGCCAGTGGTGCGCGTCACCAGCCCGGCCCGGCCTGTTCCTGCTCCCCGCACCAGGCCAGTGGTGCGCGTCGCCAGTCCGGTACGGCCTGTTCCTGCTCCCCGCACCAAGCCAGTGGTGCGTGTCTTCAGCCCAGTCCGGCCCGTTCCTGCTCCCCGCACCAAACCAGGGGTGCGCGTCATCAGCCAGGTCCGGCCCGTTCCTGCTCCCCGCACCAAGCCAGTGGTGCGTGTGTCCAGTCCGGCACGGCCTGTGCCTGTTCCACTGGCACCGGTCAGCTGCTCCACTCCGGAGCCAGAGCAATCCGCTCCACCGGGGTCCAGTCCAGCTCCGGTCAGCGGCTCCACTCCGGAGCCAGAGCAGTCCGCTCCACCGGTGCCTGATCCAGCTCTGGTCAGCGGCTCCACTCCGGAGCCAGAGCAGTTCGATCCACCGTCGTCGGGTCCAGCTCCAGTCAGCGGTTCCAGTCCAGACCCAGACGTCAGCCCCTCTCCAGGTTCGGGGTCTCCCACACCAGGGTCCAGACAGGGCTTGGTACGTTGTGGGAGGAAGGAGAGGGGAAGCAGCGCGCCGAGGTCCAGACCAGACCAGGGGCGCAACGGGGAGGTGGAGAGTAAGTGGTGGTCACACCCGGAGCAGGATCCACCTCCGAGGCGGAATGCCCACCCGGCCCCTACCCTGTTCTGTTTATGTGGCGCGGTCGGAGTCCGCACCTTTGGGGGGGGGGGGGGGGGGGTACTGTCACGCCCTGACTCTGAGGACTTGTATTTGTTGAGTCAGGGTGTGTATTTTCCGTGTTGTGTGTTGCTATGTTGATTTCTATGTGTTAGATTCTAGTATGTCTAGATCTATGTTGGCCTGTGTGGTTCCAATCAGAGGCAGCTGTCGCTCGTTGTCTCTGATTGGGAACCATACTTAGGCAGCCATTTGGCACTAGTTAGTTGTGGGATCTTGTTCTGTGTAAGGTATGTTGTTTGTATGCTACCTTGGACTTCACGTTTCGTTTGTTGTTTTGTCGGGTGTTTATTCATTAGATAAATAAACATGAATGCTTATCACGCTGCGCCTTGGTCCTTCTCGTTCGTAAACGATCGTGACAGTATTGCTGGCTAACAGACTACTATGTTACAGTGGGGGGAAATCGAATAATTTTTCTGTTTGCTAACTTTGCTAGGTAGGTAGCTAAGTCAGCTAAACAGACATTTAAGAGGTTTTACAATCGGATATAGTTTCTATCTTGATTGTAAAACCTCTTCTCTTTTTAGTCGAAGATAAGGCTACTAAATAGCAAGCTACAACATTACTACCCGCCAACTAAAGCTAGGTTTACCAGCAAACCTTAGCATATGACTGGAGATGGTTAGCTAGTTAGCCTGGCGCCTGCTAACTTGTTATGCGCCACGCCTAACGTTTTAACTTAGTTGCAAATACGTGCAACATCAGCAACTGAAAATACATTTACTAGCTAGATACAGTATGTAACATAATTGACAAGGGTTAACATTTTTTATGATTATGACTGTGAATTTGTATTTATTAAGGATCCCCATTAGATGCTGCCAAAGGCAGCAGCTACTCTTCCTGAGGTCCAGCAACATTAAGGCAGTTATATACAGTACCAGTCAAAAGTTTAGAAACACCTACTCATTCAAGGGTTTTTCTTAATTTTTACTATTTTCTACATTGTAGAATAATAGTAAAGACATCAAAACTATGAAATAGCACATATGAAATCATGTAGTAACCAAAAAAGTGTTAAACAAATCAAAATATATTTTACATTTGAGATTCTTCAAAAAGCCACCCTTTGCCTTGATGACAGCTTTGCATTCTCTCAACCAGCTTCATGAGGTAGTCACCTGGAATGCATTTCAATGAACAGGTGTGCCTTGTTAAAAGTTAATGTGTGGAATTTCTTTCCTTCTTAATTCGTTTGAGCCAATCAGTTGTGTTATGACAAGGTAGGGGTGGTATACAGAAGATAGCCCTATTTGGTAAAATACCAAGTCCATATTATGGCAAGAACAGCTCAAATATGCAAAGAGAAACAACAGTCCATCATTACTTTTAAGACATGAAGGTCAGTCTTTCCGACATTTCAAGAACTTTGAAAGTTTCTTCAAGTGTCACAGGAAAGGAAGACCCAGAGTTAACTCTGCTGCAGAGGATAAGTTCATTAGAGTTACCAGCCTCAGAAATTGCAGTCCGAATAAATGCTTCACAGAGTTCAAGTAACAGACACATCTCAACATCAACTGTTCAGAGGAGACTGCGTGAATCAGTCTTCATGGTTGAATTGCTGCAAAGAAACCACTACTAAAGGACACCAATAATAAGAAGAGACTTGCTTGGGCCGAGAAACACAAGCAATGGACATTAGACCGGTGAAAATCTGTCCTGGTCTGATGAGTCCAAATTAGAGATTTTTGGTTCCAACCGCCATGTCTTTGTGAGACGCAGAGTAGGTGAATGGATGTGTGGTTCCCACCGTGAAGCATGGAGGAGGAGGTGTGATGGTGTGGGGGTGCTTTGCTGGTGACACTGTCAGTGATTTATTTAGAATTCAAGGCACACTTAACCAGCGTGGCTACCACAGCATTCTGCAGCGATACGCCATCCCATCTGGTTTGGGCTTAGTGGGACTATCATTTGTTTTTCAACAGGACAATGACCCAACACACCTCCATTCTGTGTAAGGGCTATTTTACCAAGAAGGAGAGCGATGGAGTGCTGCATCAGATGACCTGGCCTCCACAATCACCCAACCTCAACCCAATTGAGATGGTTTGGTATGAGTTGAACTGCAGAGTGAAGGAAAAGCAGCCAACAAGTGCTCAGCATTTTTGGGAACTCCTTCAAGACTGTTGGAAAAGCATTCCAGGTGAAGCTGGTTGAGAGAATGCCAAGAGTGTGCAAAGCTGTCATCAAGGCAAAGGGTGGCTACTTTGAAGAATTACATCTTACATTTTAGTCATTTAGCAGACGCTCTTATCCAGAGCGACATACAGTTAGTGAGTGCATACATTTTCATACATTTTCATACTCAAATATAAAATATATTTAGATTTGTTTAACACTTTTTTGGTTACTACATGATTCCATATGTGTTATTTCATAGTTTTGATGTGTTCACTATTATTATACAATGTAGAAAATTGTAAAAATAAAGAAAAACACTTGAATGAGTAGGTGTGTCCAAACTTTTGACTGGTACTGTACAATAAAAAATATTACATGACATTACATTTTATAACACTTTTCACAACACATTAAGTGTGTGCCCTCAGGCCACTACTCTACTACCATAAAAAATATTACATGACATTACATTTTATAACACTTTTCACAACACATTAAGTGTGTGCCCTCAGGCCACTACTCTACTACCACATATCTACAGTACCAAATCCATGTGTATGTGTGTTTAGAGTGCTTGTGTTATGTTGTGTGTTTGTGCCTGTGTGTGTATCTTTTCACAGTTCCTGCTGTTCCATAAGGTGTATTTTCTTCTGTTTTTTAAATCTGATTCTACTGTTTGCATCAGTTACCTGAAGTGGAATAGAGTTCCATGTAGCCATGGGTCTATGTAGTACTGTGCGCCTCCCATAGTCTGCTCTGGACTTTGGGATTGTGAAGAGACCTCTGGTGGCATGTCTTGTGGGGTATGCATGGGTGTCGGAGCTGTGTTCTAGTAGTTTAAATACACAGCTCGGTGCATTTAGCATGTCAATACCTCTTACAAGTAGTGATGAAGTCAATCTCTCTTCCACTTTGAGCCGTGAGAGATTGACATGCTTATTATTAATGTTACCTCTCCATGTACATTTAATGGCCAGCCATGCTGCCCTGTTCTGAGCCAATTATAATTTTCCTCAGTCCCTCTTCGTGGCACCCGACCACACGACCGTACAGTAGTCCAGGTGCGACAAAACTAGGGCCTGTAGGACCTGCTTTGTTGATAGTGTTGTTAAGAAGGCAGAGCAGTGCTTTATTATGGACATACTTCTCCCCATCTTAGCTACTGTTGCATCAACATGTTTTGACCATGACATTTTACAATCCAGGGTTACTCCAAGCAGTTTAGTCACTTCAAATTGCTCAATTAATGCATTTCAATGTCACAAAATTATAGGCATGAAGCAAGATGGGATTCCAAACAGATGTGAGTAACAAGTATTGTATATCCAGCTAGCTAGCTAAATGTACTAGCAAACAGTGAGGAGAAACAATAATACAACAATTTCCTCTTGTAAATCTCTAAACTTAGGTTGGTTTTACTATAAAACAATGTTTGCCTAAGCATGTCTGTTAGACATTACATTTACATTACATTTTCTTCATTTAGCAGACACTCTTATCCAGAGCAACTTACAAATTGGTGCATTCACCTTATGATAGCCAGTGGGACAACCACTTTACAATATATATATATACACTGCTCAAAAAAATAAAGGGAACACTTAAACAACACAATGTAACTCCAAGTCAATCACACTTCTGTGAAATCAAACTGTCCTCTTAGGAAGCAACACTGATTGACAATAAATATAAAATGCTGTTGTGCAAATGGAATAGACAACAGGTGGAAATTATAGGCAATTAGCAATACACCCCCAATAAAGAAGTGGTTCTGCAGGTGGTGACCACAGACCACTTCTCAGTTCCTATGCTTCCTGGCTGATGTTTTGGTCACTTTTGAATGCTGGCGGTGCTTTCACTCTTGTGGTAGCATGAGACGGAGTCTACAACCTACACAAGTGGCTCAGGTAGTGCAGCTCATCCAGGATGGCACATCAATGCGAGCTGTGGCAAGAAGGTTTGCTGTGTCTGTCAGTGTAGTGTCCAGAGCATGGAGGCGCTACCAGGAGACAGGCCAGTACATCAGGAGACGTGGAGGAGGCCGTAGGAGGGCAACAACCCAGCAGCAGGACCGCTACCTCCGCCTTTGTGCAAGGAGGAGCAGGAGGAGCACTGCCAGAGCCCTGCAAAATGACCTCCAGCAGGCCACAAATGTGCAATTGTCTGCTCAAACGGTCAGAAACAGACTCCATGAGGGTGGTATGAGGGCCCGACGTCCACAGGTGGGGGTTGTGCTTACAGCCCAACACCGTGCAGGACGTTTGGCATTTGCCAGAGAACACCAAGATTGGCAAATTCGCCACTGGTGCCCTGTGCTCTTCACAGATAAAAGCAGGTTCACACTGAGCACATGTGACAGACGTGACAGAGTCTGGAGACGCCGTGGAGAACGTTCTGCTGCCTGCAACATCCTCCAGCATGACCGGTTTGGCGGTGGGTCAGTCATGGTGTGGGGTGGCATTTCTTTGTGGGGCCGCACAGCCCTCCATGTGCTCGCCAGAGGTAGCCTGACTGCCATTAGGTACCGAGATGAGATCCTCAGACCCCTTGTGAGACCATATGCTGCTGCGGTTGGCCCTGGGTTCCTCCTAATGCAAGACAATGCTAGACCTCATGTGGCTGGAGTGTGTCAGCAGTTCCTGCAAGAGGAAGGCATTGATGCTATGGACTGGCCCGCCCGTTCCCCAGACCTGAATCCAATTGAGCACATCTGGGACATCATGTCTCGCTCCATCCACCAACGCCACGTTGCACCACAGACTGTCCAGGAGTTGGCGGATGCTTTAGTCCAGGTCTGGGAGGAGATCCCTCAGGAGACCATCCGCCACCTCATCAGGAGCATGCCCAGGCGTTGTAGGGAGGTCATACAGGCACGTGGAGGCCACACACACTACTGAGCCTCATTTTGACTTGTTTTAAGGACATTACATCAAAGTTGGATCAGCCTGTAGTGTGGTTTTCCACTTTAATTTTGAGGGTGACTCCAAATCCAGACCTCCATGGGTTAATAAATTTGATTTCCATTGATAATTTTTGTGTGATTTTGTTGTCAGCATATTCAACTATGTAAAGAAAAAAGTATTTAATAAGATTATTTCATTCATTCAGATCTAGGATGTGTTGTTTAAGTGTTCCCTTTATTTTTTTGAGCAGTGTATATATATATATATATATACAGTGGGGAAAAAAAGTATTTAGTCAGCCACCAATTGTGCAAGTTCTCCCACTTAAAAAGATGAGAGAGGCCTGTAATTTTCATCATAGGTACACGTCAACTATGACAGACAAAATTAGGAAAAAAAATCCAGAAAATCACATTGTAGGATTTTTAATGAATTTATTTGCAAATTATGGTGGAAAATAAGTATTTGGTCAATAACAAAAGTTTCTCAATACTTTGTTATATACCCTTTGTTGGCAATGACACAGGTCAAACGTTTTCTGTAAGTCTTCACAAGGTTTTCACACACTGTTGCTGGTATTTTGGCCCATTCCTCCATGCAGATCTCCTCTAGAGCAGTGATGTTTTGGGGCTGTCGCTGGGCAACACAGACTTTCAACTCCCTCCAAAGATTTTCTATGGGGTTGAGATCTGGAGACTGGCTAGGCCACTCCAGGACCTTGAAATGCTTCTTACGAAGCCACTCCTTCGTTGCCCGGGCGGTGTGTTTGGGATCATTGTCATGCTGAAAGACCCAGCCACATTTCATCTTCAATGCCCTTGCTGATGGAAGGAGGTTTTCACTCAAACTCTCACGATACATGGCCCCATTCATTCTTTCCTTTACACGGATCAGTCGTCCTGGTCCCTTTGCAGAAAAACAGCCCCAAAGCATGATGTTTCCACCCCCATGCTTCACGGTAGGTATGGTGTTCTTTGGATGCAACTCAGCATTCTTTGTCCTCCAAACACGACGAGTTGAGTTTTTACCAAAAAGTTCTATTTTGGTTTCATCTGACCATATGACATTCTCCCAATCCTCTTCTGGATCATCCAAATGCACTCTAGCTAACTTCAGACGGGCCTGGACATGTACTGGCTTAAGCAGGGGGACACGTCTGGCACTGCAGGATTTGAGTCCCTGGCGGCGTAGTGTGTTACTGATGGTAGCCTTTGTTACTTTGGTCCCAGCTCTCTGCAGGTCATTCACTAGGTCCCCCCGTGTGGTTCTGGGATTTTTGCTCACCGTTCTTGTGATCATTTTGACCCCACGGGGTGAGATCTTGCGTGGAGCCCCAGATCGAGGGAGATTATCAGTGGTCTTGTATGTCTTCCATTTCCTAATAATTGCTCCCACAGTTGATTTCTTCAAACCAAGCTGCTTACCTATTGCAGATTCAGTCTTCCCAGCCTGGTGCAGGTCTACAATTTTGTTTCTGGTGTCCTTTGACAGCTCTTTGGTCTTGGCCATAGTGGAGTTTGGAGTGTGACTGTTTGAGGTTGTGGACAGGTGTCTTTTATACTGATAACAAGTTCAAACAGGTGCCATTAATACAGGTAACGAGTGGAGGACAGAGGAGCCTCTTAAAGAAGAAGTTACAGGTCTGTGAGAGCCAGAAATATTGCTTGTTTGTAGGTGACCAAATACTTATTTTCCACCATAATTTGCAAATAAATTCATTAAAAATCCTACAAATCCTCCATTTCCGCTCGGCTTTCCCCTCAATTTGTCTGTCATAGTTGACGTGTACCTATGATGAAAATTACAGGCCTCTCTCATCTTTTTAAGTGGGAGAACTTTCACAATTGGTGGCTGACTAAATACTTTTTTTCCCCACTGTATATATATTATTTTTATTTTTTTGTGGTGGGGTAAGGGTGGGTAGAAGGATTACTTTATCCTATCCCAGGTATTCGTTACAGAGGTGGGGTTTCAAGTGTCTCCGGAAGATGGTGAGTGACTCCGCTGTCCTGGCGTCGTGAGGGGGCTTGTTCCACCATTGGGGTGCCAGAGCAGCGAACAGTTTTGACTGGGCTGAGCGGGAACTGTGCTTCTGCAGAGGTAGGGGGGCCAGCAGGCCAGAGGTGGATGAACGCAATGCCCTCGTTTGGGTGTAGGGACTGATCAGAGCCTGAAGGTACGGAGGTGCCGTTCCCCTCACAGCTCCGTAGGCAAGCACCATGGTCTTGTAGCAGATGCGAGCTTCAACTGGAAGCCAGTGGAGTGTGTGGAGGAGCGGGGTGACGTGAGAGAACATGGGAAGGTTGAACACCAGACGGGCTGCAGCGTTCTGGATGAGTTGTAGGGGTTTAAAGGCACAGGCAGGGAGCCCAGCCAACAGCGAGTTGCAGTAATCCAGACGGGAGTGCCTGGATTAGGACCTGGGCCGCTTCCTGTGTAAGGCAGGGTCGTACTCTGCGAACGTTGTAGAGCATGAACCTACAGGATCGGGTCACCGCCTTGATGTTAGCGGAGAACGACAGGGTGTTGTCCAGGGTCACGCCAAGGCTCTTTGCACTCTGGGAGGAGGACACAACAGAGTTGTCAACCGTGATGGCGAGATCATGGAACGGGCAGTCCTTCCCCGGGAGTAAGATCAGCTCCGTCTTGCCGAGGTTCAGCTGGAGGTGGTGATCCTTCATCCACACTGATATGTCTGCCAGACATGCAGATATGCGATTCGCCACCTGGTTATCAGAATGGGGGAAAGGAGAAGATTAATTGTGTGTCGTCTGCATAGCAATGACAGGAGAGGCCATGTGAGGATATGACAGAGCCAAGTGACTTGGTGTATAGCGAGAATAGGAGAGGGCCTAGAACTGAGCCCTGGAGGACACCAGTGGTGAGAGCACGTGGTGCGGAGACAGATTCTCGCCACGCCACCTGGTAGGAGCGACCTGTCAGGTAGGACGCAATCCAAGAGTGAGCCGCGCCGGAGATGCCCAACTCGGAGAGGGTGGAGAGGAAAATCTAATGGTTCACAGTATCAAAGGCAGCAGATAGGTCTAGAAGGACGAGAGCAGAGGAGAGAGAGTTAGCTTTAGCAGTGCGGAGAGCCTCCGTGACACAGAGAAGAGCAGTCTCAGTTGAATGACCAGTCTTGAAACCTGACTGGATCAAGAAGGTCATTCTGAGAGAGATAGCAAGAGAGTTGGCTATAGACGGCACGCTCAAGAGTTTTGGAGAGAAAAAAAAGAAGGGATACTGGTCTGTAGTTGTTGACATCGGAGGGATCGAGTGTAGGTTATTTGAGAAGGGGTGCAACTCTCGCTCTCTTGAAGACGGAAGGGACATGAGATTCCTAGGGTTAGAGGCAGATGCTTGGAATTTAGAGTGCTAGAAAGTGGCTTTAGCAGCAGAAACAGAGGAAGAAAATGTAGAGAGGAGGGAGTGAAAAGATGCCAGGTCCGCAGGGAGTCTAGTTTTCCTCCATTTCCGCTCGGCTGCCCGGAGCCCTGTTCTGTGAGCTCACAATGAGTCGTCAAGCCACGGAGCAGGAGGGGAGGACCGAGCCGGCCGGGAAGATAGGGGACATAGAGAGTCAAAGGATGCAGAAAGGGAGGAGAGGAGGGTTGAGGAGGCAGAATCAGGAGATTGGAGGGAGAAGGATTGAGCAGAGGGAAGAGATGATAGGATGGAAGAGGAGAGAGTAGCGGGAGAGAGAAAGCGAAGGTTGCGACGGCACATTACCATCTGAGTAGGGGCAGAGTGAGTAGTGTTGGAGGAGAGCGAGAGAGAAAAGGATACAAAGTAGTGGTCGGAGACTTGGAGTGGAGTTGCAGTGAGATCAGTAGAAGAACAGCATCTAGTAAAGATGAGGTCAAGCGTATTGCCTGCCTTGTGAGTAGGGGGGGACGGTGAGAGGGTGAGGTCAAAAGAGGAGAGGAGTGGAAAGAAGGAGGCAGAGAGAAATGAGTCAAAGGTAGATGTAGGGAGGTTAAAGTCACCCAGAACTGTGAGGGGTGAGCCATCCTCAGGAAAGGAACATATCAAGGCGTCAAGCTCATTGATGAACTCTCCAAGGGAACCTGGTGGGCGATAAATGATAAGGATGTTAAGCTTCAATGGGCTAATGACTGTGACAGCATGGAATTCAAATGAGGAGATGGACAGATGGGTCAGGGGAGAAAGAGAGAATGTCCACTTGGGAGAGATGAGGATTCCTGTGCCACCACCCCGGTGACCAGATGCTCTCGGGGTATGTGAGAACACATGGTCAGACGAGAAGAGAGCAGTAGGAGTAGCAGTGTTTTCTGTGGTAATCCATGTTTCCGTCAGGGCCAAGAAGTCGAGGGACTGGAGGGTAGCATAGGCTGAGATTAACTCTGCCTTGTTGGCCGCAGAA
The DNA here is from genome assembly GCF_964263955.1 of Coregonus lavaretus. Classification (NCBI taxonomy): domain Eukaryota; kingdom Metazoa; phylum Chordata; class Actinopteri; order Salmoniformes; family Salmonidae; genus Coregonus; species Coregonus lavaretus. The sequence continues at coordinate 23,715,403 of NC_140021.1, forward strand.
CGGCAGTTCCAGAGGCTGCCGGAGACCTGGAACTCCACGTGGGTCGTGCGTGCAGGGACCACCAGGTTAGAGTGGCAGCAGCCACACGGTGTGAGGCGTTTGTATAGCCTGTGCGGAGAGGAGAGAACAGGGATAGACAGACACATAGTTGACATGATACAGAAAATGGCTACAATAATGCAAAGGAGATCGGAATGAAATGAACTAAACATCTGGGAAAGCGAGAGAGCGGGGCCTCCCTCACTTACATTTCACTGAAACACTCAAATATAACTCTCCCAACTTCCACTTTAAAAATTATAATTGTTGTAAACATGTCTGTAGGTAGACACTGTCTGCCTACCTACCTGCCTAGGTACATTTGTCTGGTGACAGTTATGCCATATTTCTTTCTACTAGATATTGTTGTAAATGTAATATATGTGCCTGTGCACATCTATGCATGTTCAACAGTCTACCCTAATGTTGATGTTATGCTGGCACAGTTCAACTGTCGTTCAAACTACAATAGGTTACAATTGATTATATTTTTTTGTCTTACAGAAAATACTGTGTTGCCTGGGCTTCTTCCTGGAGTGGATTCTAGATACAGAAACATAATTCCTTTGCCTGCGTGTGTCATTGTAGCAGAACTGTATCCCGTGGACTGTATCCTTCTCGGGGGATTAGACATTATGCTGGATTTCAAGCAGATGACTCATGAGGAGCTGAATGGCAGTTTGATCATGACAACACTCCTCCCATATCTTAACAAGTATTCCCTGAACTTTACTACACTGATCATATTGTATTTTCTTTGTGAATGGCAATTTCATAATGACCTCTTAGCTCCCTATTGTTACACCATGAGTCATTTAATCAAATATTTTTGGTATCCATTACTGGGAGTTACAGGATAGGTACTTACACCAGATAATGTGATTTACCGAAAGATTTTTCCTACATCTTGTCTATTTCAAGTGTTCTCTCATTGATCGAGACAGATGGGTGTCCACCCCAATGTGCTGCATGTCATGATGACAGAGACTTGCCTCGATCAATGAGAGAAGACTTGAAATAGACAAGATGGCAGCGTACACATTGTTGGAGTACTTCATGGATTTAAAAAAGTGTTTACTTTAATAATGGAGCATTTTCTAAATTCAAACTGATCCCCTGCAACTGGACACAGACATTTTATGAGACTCCTGTTTCCCGCATCACTAAGGTTGGTCAAAAACTCTCTGTGCTACACCAAACATAATATGTAGCTGCAGTTCTCTGCACTTGTGTGTCTCTACACCTGAGACTCATTCGGACACACTGAACTGTCCTACACTGTTCATAAATAAAATGTGTATGTTAATTTTACCATATAACATTATTGTTGAATACCCAGTTCTCTTGAGTTAACATTTAAATAGTGTACACTCCCCTGTAGTATTAAATAGTGTACACTGCCCTGTATTTTAGATTTTGACAAATAAACATTCTTTGGATATCTGAATGTCTAGCATCTGTTTGATGCTACAGAGCCCTGTACAGCTTATATAAATATATTCTGTGAATTCATAAAAGCAGACACTTTTCGAAGAGTGATATATCCATATTTATTTTATGGTGGTTTTATGTCAGGGCTCTCCGACCCTGTTCCCAGAGAGCTACTGTCCTGTAGGTTTTCACTCCAACCCTAATCTAGCCCAATTTATTCTAATAATTAGCTGGTTGATAAACTGAACCAGGTTAGTAACAACTGGGGTTGGAGCGAAAACCCACAGGAGCGTACCTCTTCAGGGACAGGGTTGGAGACCCCTGCTTTACATGGTGAAATGCTGAGCCACACTAGCTGCGTTTTACACAGGCAGCCCACTAATTGGTCTTATTTCACCTGAGATCTTTTTCAAAACTGATCTGATTGGTCAAAAGACCAATTAGTAAAAAATGATTTGAATCGGGCTCCCTGTGTAAACGCAGCCATAGTCCTTTATCCGGCTTCGGTACACTGGCAATGGTGTTCGGCATGGTGGGCTGGGGAAGCTGAGACTCTTTGTGCTGATGGTGAATGGTCTTTTGCTGTCTGCGGTGTAAGTCGCTCTGGATAAGAGCGTCTGCTAAATGACTAAAATGTAAATGTAATGCGGTGAACAGCCAGCTGGATAAGAGGTTTAGGGCTTCTTAACCACCAACTTTGGTCCTCTTGCAGAAGATATGCTGGTACTGCACGTCTCCTGGAAAGACATGGTTGTGGTGTTAGCATTTTACACTTTTTGTGGAAGGGACGTAGGTCAACGCATTCGTTGGTAAAGGTGTTCATTGAATGAGACTGGCTAGCATATTGTTTAGGGAAAATGAAGGGACATTGGGAGCTAGTTTTTGAGAGGAAAGATCAGTCAACAAAGTGAATGGGCTGGAGGGCTAAAGAAGATGTGAAAAGTCTTCGGAGGTCATTTCTTACAGAGTACAGTGGTGAAAAAAAGTATTTAGTCAGCCACCAATTGTGCAAGTTCTCCCACTTAAAAAGATGAGAGAGGCCTGTAATTTTCATCATAGGTACACGTCAACTATGACAGACAAATTGAGAAAAAATAATCCAGAAAATCACATTGTAGGATTTTTTATGAATTTATTTGCAAATTATGGTGGAAAATAAGTATTTGGTCACCTACAAACAAGCAAGATTTCTGGCTCTCACAGACCTGTAACTTCTTCTTTAAGAGGCTCCTCTGTCCTCTACTCGTTACCTGTATTAATGGCACCTGTTTGAACTTGTTATCAGTATAAAAGACATCTGTCCACAACCTCAAACAGTCACACTCCAAACTCCACTATGGCCAAGACCAAAGGGCTGTCAAAGGACACCAGAAACAAAATTGTAGACCTGCACCAGGCTGGGAAGATTGAATCTGCAATAGGTAAGCAGCTTGGTTTGAAGAAATCAACTGTGGGAGCAATTATTAGGAAATGGAAGACATACAAGACCACTGATAATCTCCCTCGATCTGGGGCTCCACGCAAGATCTCACCCCGTGGGGTCAAAATGATCACAAGAACGGTGAGCAAAAATCCCAGAACCACACGGGGGGACCTAGTGAATGACCTGCAGAGAGCTGGGACCAAAGTAACAAAGCCTACCATCAGTAATACACTACGCTGCCAGGGACTCAAATCCTGCAGTGCCAGACCATGTCCAGGTCCGTCTGAGGTTTGCTAGAGTGCATTTGGATGATCCAGAAGATGATTTGGAGAATGTCATATGGTCGGATGAAACCAAAATATAACTTTTTGGTAAAAACTCAACTCGTTGTGTTTGGATGGACAAAGAATGCTGAGTTGCATCCAAAGAACACCATACCTACTGTGAAGCATGGGGGTGGAAACATCATGCTTTGGGGCTGTTTTTCTGCCAAGGGACCAGGACGACTGATCCGTGTAAAGGAAAGAATGAATGGGGCCATGTATCGTGAGATTTTGAGTGAAAACCTCCTTCCATCAGCAAGGGCATTGAAGATGAAACATGGCTGGGTCTTTCAGCATGACAATGATCCCAAACACACCGGGCAACGAAGGAGTGGCTTCGTAAGAAGCATTTCAAGGTCCTGGAGTGGCCTAGCCAGTCTCCAGATCTCAACCCCATAGAAAATCTTTGGAGGGAGTTGAAAGTCTGTGTTGCCCAGCGACAGCCCCAAAACATCACTGCTCTAGAGGAGATCTGCATGGAGGAATGGGCCAAAATACCAGCAACAGTGTGTGAAAACCTTGTGAAGACTTACAGAAAACGATTGACCTGTGTCATTGCCAACAAAGGGTATATAACAAAGTATTGAGAAACGTTTGTTATTGACCAAATACTTATTTTCCACCATAATTTGCAAATAAATTCATTAAAAATCCTACAATGTGATTTTCTGCAATTTTATTTCTCATTTTGTCTGTCATAGTTGACGTGTACCTATGATGAAAATTACAGGCCTCTCTCATCTTTTTAAGTGGGAGAACATGCACAATTGGTGGCTGACTAAATACTTTTTTTCCCCACTGTATGAATTGTTGTGGATGGGTGATTGAGGACCTCAGTCACTCTCATACACAATAATACATTTACTATCTAAGCACAACCAAAAAAACCTTCCTTGTCTCAAAGTACTGTCTAAACCTTCCCCAGCCCATTGACTTTCACAGATCATTCTTGTCAATAGTACCCCTTTGCAGGGGAATTTTGTAGACATGTCTTTGTATTGTGTTTTGAGATTCAGCAGAGAGAAGAATGAGGTGGTTGTGTCATTACTGTTGTAGTCTTGATTTTATACCTTTCAGTGTCCCTTGCTGGTTTCTGTCCCACATTCTTGTTGTGCTCCATAACCACATGGTGTGTCCTCCCCCTCATGCTTGTGTACCCAAAATGCAGCCACTTTGGGGTATTTTTCAGCAGGCCACTGTGGAATGACTAAAGATAACCTGAGTTTTACAAAGAGAAGAGGGGTAGACTAAATGTATTACATCGTCTGGAAGGTACTCTGTGGTCCTCAGGCTACCTCTAACTACATTTAACCCCATAGCCCAAAGACAAATCATACAAACACTACCCAATTAATGTTAGCCGTCAGCTTGTAAATATTTTTGCCAACTTACTTTCGACTTGTGCAGAGCTAGGGGTTGGAAGCGCTTGTTGATGGAATCAGATTCTGTACCACCTACAACAATACACAATTTAACCACCCCACTAATTATATTGATCTCTATTAGACTGGCTAGCTTACCATATCTAACATGGACATTTCAATATTGTCTTCTTGCTCTTAGCTAACTAGCGTCACTAAATATCTAGCTGAGACTGGCTGAGAACCAACTAACTAACCATAGACGATTTATACACATTCATCATTGCTAACGTTACCAACACACAAACAAAGAATGAGTTAGCTATATCATCAATTCAATTTTTTAATAGCGGAGTGTTTTCCAGACAAGGGTGGAATAGATGGCTACCAGATCTACTCTTATTTGCTAACATTAATTAGCTAGCCTACTTTAGCTAAAGTCAGTCAAAGATAGAATGAACAAACAAACATGTTTACTCTGCTGAAGGTAGTTACCAGTCTAGCAGTGACTACCATGGCATAAGCCATAAGAAATTGATTGACAGTGTGTATACCAAAAAAGATAGCTATATGATTTAGCAGATGGCTTTCAGAGTTCAATACAGGACTTTAACATTAGCTAGCTAGCTAACTTACCTAGCTAGTCCAGCTTGGCTAGCAAGCTAGCTATGGTTAGGTTAACTCTAATTGAGAATCTTCCATTTTCTTATGAATATATTTTGTATTTATTGATGATATCGCACCACTTCTCAGCTGTCTAGAAATGGATTCCCCATCAGTTCAGCCTGAAAATCCCTCTGATAGTCTTTGGTCACCAGTGCATTATTATTGATAGCCACAAGCCATTTACAGCATTGGGGTAAATCTCTGGTAGGAACAACTCATTTTGTTTGTAATTAGCACACCCAGGCACAGAGCACCACACAGGCATGTTAGTGAAAATGTTTTTCATTCTCTCGGTCCCAGCTTTGATGCACCTGTACTGACCTCGCCTTCTGGTTGATAGTGGGGTGAACAGACAGTGGCTTGGGCAGTTGATGTCCTTGATGATCTTTTTGGCCTTCCTGTGACATCGGATGCTGTAGGTGTCTTGGAGGTCGGGTAGTTTGCCCCCGGTAATGCGTTCGGCAGACCGCACCACCCTCTGGAGAACCTTGCGGTTGCGGGCGGAGCAGTTGCCGTACCAGGCGGTGGTACAGCCCGACAGGATGCTCTCAATTGTGCATCTGTAAAAGTTTGAGGGTTTTAGGTGCCAAGCCAAATTTCTTCAGCATCCTGAGGTTGAAGAGGCTCTGTTGCGCCTTCTTCACCACACTGTCTGCGTGGGTGGACCATTTCAGTTTGTCAGTGCTGTGTACGCCAAGGAACCTGAAGCTTTACACCATCTCCACTGCGGTCCCGTCGATGTGGATAGGGGGGTGCACCGTCCATGGGACCACGCAGCCGTAATACCTCTCAGGAAGGAGATGCGTTCTGTCTCCTAGAGATGAATGTACTTTGGTGGGAAAAGTGTAAGTCAATCCCAGAACAACAGCAAAGGACCTTGTGAAGATGCTGGAGGAAACAGGTACAAAAGTACCTATATCCACATAACCTGAAAGGCCACTCAGCAAGGAAGAAGCCACTGCTACAAAACCGCCATAAAAAAGCCAGACTACGGTTTGCAACTGCACATGAAGACAAAGATCGTACTGTTCGGAGAACTGTCCTCTGGTCTGATGAAACAAAAGTAGAACTGTTTGGCCATAATGACAATCGTTATGTTTGGAGGAAAAAAGGGATGGCTTGCAAGCCGAAAAACACCATCCCAACCGTGAAGCACGGGGGTGGCAGCATCATGCTGTGGGGGTGCTTTGCTGCAGGAGGGACTGGTGCACTTCACAAAATGGATGGGATCATGAGGAAGGAAAATTATGTGGATATATTGAAGCAACATCTCAAGACATCAGTCAGGAAGTTAAAGCTTGGTCGCAAATGGGTCTTCCAAATGGACAATGACCCCAAGCATACTTCCAAAGTTGTGGCAAAATGGCTTAAGGACAACAAAGTCAAGGTATTGGAGTGGCAATTACAAAGCCTTGACCTCAATCCTATAGAAAATGTGTGGGCAGAACTGAAAAAGCATGTGCGAGCAAGGAGGCCTACAAACCTGACTGAGTAACACCAGCTCTGTCAGGAGGAATGGGCCAAAATGCACCCAACTTATTGTGGGAAGCTTGTGGAAGGCTACCCGAAACATTTGACCCAAATTAAACAATTTAAAGGCAATGCTACCAAATACTAATTGAGTGTATGTAATCTTCTGACCCATTGGGAATGTGATGAAATAAATAAAAGCTGAAAGAAATCATTCTCTCTACTATTATTCTGACATTTCACATTCTTAAAATAAAGTGGTGATCCTAACTGATATAAAACAGGGCATTTTTACTAGGATTAAATATCAGGAATTGTGAAAAACTGAGTTTAAATGTATTTGGCTAAATTGTATGTAATCTTCCGACTTCAACTGTATTATCTAAGTGAGTTTCGGAGATAGTCAGAATATGAATGTCATCTGTTATTAGCAAGTTATTAATTTCATGAACATTTAACATTTTAGTCATTTAGCAGACGCTCTTATCCAAAGCGACTTACAGTTAGTGAGTGCATACTTTTTTCATACTTTCTTAAGTTATATATGTTAACGTGGGCTATTTTTTAGCACTTTTCTGTGATGCTTGATTGTTTTCATTGCTTAACTGGGAAGCTTAGCAGAAGTAGAAATGCTAATGTTATTTATGTTAGCGCAGGGTGCGCTGCACACTGGACTTCCTACTAGGGAACACTGTCTCAGTGCTAACAGTATAACTCTGGTTCATAGGCACATGATTACTGCATACAATAGCTGTGGGATCAGCAGAGGCATTCAGGACAGTTAAAGGGACATAAATGAGGTTACTTACATTGTGTCTACCAACAACCCTGGTATAATGTACATTTGCTGAAGCATTATGACAACTCAGCGACACAATGGTAGGGATTAACTATTGGAAGTGGATTTAACAGGTGACATCAATAAGGGATCATAGCTTTCACCTTGATTCACATGGTCAGTCTGTCATGGAAAGAGCAGGTGTTCCTAATGTTTTGTTCCTAGTGTATAATTAACGGGTATCGGCAATTTGACTGTTAAACTCGTGGGTACACTAGCAATGGCTGCCAGTCCTGACTTGGTTGGTTGCGGCTGTCAGTTTGCCTTACGCTAATTTCAAAATACATTCGCGAGAAAAACATACAGTTTGGAATGCAAATACCTACTGCTGAAAAGAGAAGACTAATCTGTCTCTACTTTTCAGCGATTCCAAGTGAACAGCACTGTTTTTCAAAGTAGTTATCTTGAGATAGGCTATTGGCATGAGCGCACAGGCCATCACTGGTGAGTAGCCTAGGCTTCATCTTCATCATTGGGTGAGTCAGTGGCCATATCCGAATACCTACTTTCTCTCTAAATAGTAGACATTTTGTGTATGTGAAACAATTAAGTTGTATACCATGTGAAATTTCAAAAATGATGTATGCTTTAAAAGCCAGGATGTCATACTCATTTTGTATTTTCATCTAGTAGAATTCCCTGCATACTATTGAGGAAGAGAATCGTATTTTGAGACCCACTGTCACAAATTCAGGCGAGGCTGCCCCTCTACCTTGCTCAGGCAGGCTTCGGCGTTCGTCGTCACCGGACTACTAGCTGCCACCGATCAATCTTTTCTGTGTTACACTTGTCTTGTCTGTATTGATCACACCTGTTACCCATTATGTTAATTTGTTTCCCTATTTTACCCTCTGGTTCCCTCATGGTGTTGTGCGTGATTGTTCGTTGTTTTGCTATCTTTTGGTGAGCCGGTATTTGCTCTTCCCTGCTTGGAGGATTTGCTCTGCTTATTTTGTTCCAGTAAAGAACTTTGTTTATACAGTTCTGTGTCCTGCGCCTGATTCCATCCTACCGCTACACCCAGACGCATGACACCCACGTGTGTCTGACAAACGCTGATAATTAGATATGGGTATGCGCTACCGAAATGGACGAATTGCGGGAAACAACGCAATTGTGCAATAGATGACGCATTCTAAGTATGGGTGATCCTAGTTTCTTCTAAATAGTAGGCTGTTTGTGTATGTAAAAATTTAACATTTTATAGTATTTGAACTTTTTGAAAATCGGGTATACTTTAAATGCCAGGATGTTATACTAATTTTGTCTTTTCGTCTAGTAGAATTCACTGCACACTTTCCGGGATTTTCACACCCACATAATGCATTGGAACCAGATAAGCTTGGACTTTTGATAGTTCTCTTCAAGTAAACAACAAAACAACTTGGAAGCCTAAATAAGTTCAGGAGTAAAAATGTGCTTAACAAGTCACATAATAAGTTGCATGGACTCACTCTGTGTACAATAATAGTGTTTAACATTATTTTTGAATGACTACCTCATCTCTGTACCTCACACATACAATTATCTGTAAGGTCCCTCAGTCGAGCAGTGAATTTCAAACACAGATGCCTTGCAAAGAAAGGCATCTATTGGTAGATGGGTAAAAAAAAACAGACATTGAATATCCCTTTGAGCATGGTGAAGATATTAATTACACTTTGGATTGTGTTTCAATACACCCAGTCACTACAAAGATACAGGGGTCCTTCCTAACTCAGTTGCCGGAGTGGAAGGAAACTGCTCAGGGATTTCACTATGAGGCCAAAGGTGAATTTAAAACAGTTACAGAGTTTAATGTCTGTGATAGGATAAAACTGAGGGTGGATCAACAAAATTGTATTTACTCCACAATACTAACCTAAGCCTGTAAAGAAAAACTATTCTGTTCTGTTGTAATGTTCATAATATTACAGTACATGGGACAGTGCGTGTCCCTTGCCAACCTAGCTCTCTAGCTATCAAACATCAATTAAGTTCGTTAACTTTAGCTAGCTAGCTAAGTCATTACCGTTGCCTGTAGGTAGTCAACCTTGCTACAGGAATGTAGTCACCGTAGCAAAATGTTTACCATTCCCTTCAGGCTAGTTGCCATGTAACGTTAACATGACAAATCAATAAACTGAAGTAGCTAATGGTACCAACAGTAACGTTAGCTAGCTCGTTAGCTAGGTCTAGCAACATATATTATTTATTAGGCATGTGGGGAAACCTTAGTAAGCTACTGTAGCTAGCTAGCTAACTTCAATTCTAGAGTCTAGTAGTAGGAACAATTGTTGTCAAAATAGTTAGCTAGCTAGCTAGCTATCTACATAACATAAATATACCATCGATGAAATAGACGAGTGGGAAACCTGTTTCCTCAGGGCTCTCGACCTCTGACGTTCCAAACCTTCGCCTCCTGATGTTGACAGCAACCACAGAATGCACATTATACATGCATACTGTACACACAAGTTTACTCCAAATACTTCGTTCCAAATACTAGCTAGCTAACGTTAGCTAGCTACTTAGCTAATGTTAGCCCAAAAAAACCACACTGCAGTGTTATTGAAAGGTCATTGGGTGGGGCTACAGATGATCCTTTCCCGTTTATAGCTACAGTATGTGAAACGTTCAAGACAACTGGGAACTCAGAAGAAAAAAAAAAAGAGCTCAGACTGAAAAAAATCTAACTGAAGATCACTGACATCATGACTTGTCTTGAACGCACTAAAAGTAATACGTTACCACCGTGGCATACTGCATACGTTTTTAATAAACAGTATGTGCTAAATAGTACGAAGTACGATTAGTACACGTTATTCAGTATGTAGTAGGCAAGCCAGATTTCAGACATGGCTACTGCAACTGGAAAGTTTATTTAGTAGCCAAGCCTACTGTAGCATATAAGCCTACTGTAGCAAAAGAAACATCCTCACTGTCAACTGCGTTTATTTTCAGCAAACTTAAGATGTGTAAACATTTGTATGAACATAACAAGATTCAACAACTGACACATAAACTGAACAAGTTCCACAGACATAATAATAATGGAATAATGTGTCCCTGAACAAAGGGGGGGTCAAAAGTAACAGTCAGTCTCTGGTGTGGCCACCAGCTGCATTAAGTACTGCAGTGCATCTCCTCCTCATGGACTGCACCAGATTTGCCAGTTTTTGCAGTGAGATGTTACCCCACTCTTCCACTAAGGCACCTGCAAGTTTCTGGACATTTCTGGGGGGAATGGCCCTAGCCCTCACCCTCCGATCCAACAGGTCCCAGATGTGCTCATTGGGATTATGATCCGGGCTCTTCGCTGGCCATGGCAGAACACTGACATTCTTGTCTTGCAGGAAATCACGCACAGAACGAGCAATATGGCTGGTGGCATTGTCATGCTGGAGGGTCATGTCTGGATGAGCCTGCAGGAAGGGTACCACATGAGGGAGGAGGATGTCTTCCCTGTAACGCTTAGTGTTGAGATTGTCTGCAATGACAACAAGCCTACAAGCCCTCAGTCCAGCCTCTCTCAGCCTATTGCGGACAATCTGAGCACTGATGGAGGGATTGTGCGTTCCTGGTGTAACTTGGGCAGTTGTTGTTGCCATCCTGTACCTGTCCCGTAGGTGTGATGTTCGGATGTACCGATCCTGTGCAAGTGTTGTTACACGTGGTCTGCCACTGCGAGGACGATCAGCTGTCCGTCCTGTCTCCCTGTAGCGCTGTCTTAGGAGTCTCACAGTACGGACATTGCGATTTATTGCCCTGGCCACATCTGCAGTCCTCATGCCTCCTTGCAGCATGCCTAAGGCATGTTCACGCAGATGAGCAGGGACCCAGGGCATCTTTCTATTGGTGTTTTTCAGAGTCAGTAGAAAGGCCTCTTTAGTGTCCTAAGTTTTCATAACTGTGACCTTAATTGCCTACCGTCTGTAAGCTGTTAGTGTCTTAATGACCGTTCCACAGGTGCATGTTTATTAATTGTCATGGTTCATTGAACAAGCATGGGAAACAGTGTTTAAACCTTTTAAAATGAAGATCTGTGAAGTTATTTGGATTTTTACGAATTATCTTTGAAAGACAGGGTCCTGAAAAAGGGACGTTTCTTTTTTTGCTGAGTTGATGTATATACAGCTCTGGAAAAAATTAAGAGACCACTGCAAATTTTTCTTAAATCAGCATCTCTACATGTATGACAGCCATTCCATTCCAGTGTCTGTTGAATTCCAACACAGGCACACCTCATTCTACTGAATTAGGTACTGATTAGTTGATCACCTGAACCAAATCTTATTTAACGAGGAAAAGTATAAAAACCGCTGCTTTGGTCCTCACTATCCTCTTGCAATAAGACCAACTGGATGGCAAAAACAGTGGTAATAGTACCTCAAAAGTAATATTAATCAAAAAATAACTATTGACCATGCCAAAAGAGTTGAAAAGGAAAGTTTTGATTGAGGAAAAGAAGGGTTCAATTCTGGCTTTACTGGCAGAGGGATACAGTGAGTGTCAGGTTGCTTCCATCCTTAATTTCAATGACGGCGGTTCATAAGAACAAGGTCAAGCAGCAGACATTGGGGACAAAGCTACAGACGGGCAGAGGGTGAAAACGACTCTACTGACCGGGATGACCGCCAACTAATTTGAATGTCACTCAACAACCATAGGATGACATCAAGTGACCAACAAAAAGAATGGCAAACAGCAGCTGGGGTGAAGTGCACGGCGAGGACAGTTCGAAATGGGCTCCTAGGGGCAGGGCTGAAGTCGTGCAAAGCTAGTAAAAAGCCTTTCATCAATGAGAAGCAGAGAAGAGCCAGGCTGAGGTTTGCAAAAGACCATAAGGATTGGACCGTAGAGGACTGGAGTAAGGTCATCTTCTCTGATGAGTCCAATTTTCAGCTTTGCCCAACAACTGGTCGTCTAATGGTTAGACTGAGACCTGGAGAGGCCTACAAGCCACAATGTCTCGCAACCACTGTGAAATTCGGTGGAGGATCGGTGATGATCTGGGGTTGCTTCAGCAGGGCTGGAATCGGACAGATTTGTCTTTGTGAAGGACGCATGAATCAAGCCACGTACAAGGTTGTCCTGGAAGAAAATGTGCTTCCTTTTGCTCTGACATTGTTCCCCAACTCTGAGGATTGTTTTTTCCAGCAGGACAATGCGCCATGCCACACAGCCAGGTCAATCAAGGTGTGGATGGAGGACCACCAGATCAAGACCCTGCCATGGCCAGCCCAATCTCCAGATCTGAACCCCATTGAAAACTTCTGCAACGTGATCAAGAGGAAGATGGATGGTCACAAGCCATCAAACAAAGCCAAGCTGCTTGAATTTTTGCGCCAGGAGAGGCATAAAGTCACCCAACATCAATGTGAAAGACTGGTGGAGAGCACGCCAAGACGCATCAAAGCTGTGATTGAAAATCAGGGTTATTCCACCAAATATTGATTTCTGAACTCTTCCTAAGTTAAAACATTAGTATTGTGTTGTTTAAAAATGAACATGAACTTATTTTCTTTGCATTATTCGAGGTCTAACAACACTGCATCTTTTTTGTTATTTTGACCAGTTTTCATTTTCTGCAAATAAATGCTCTAAATGACAATATTTTTATTTGGAATTTGGGAGAAATGTTGTCAGTAGTTTATAGAATAAAACAAAAATTTTAATTTCCCCCAAACACATACAGTGGGGAAAAAAAGTATTTTGTCAGCCACCAATTTTGCATGTTCTCCCACCTATAAAGAGGAGAGAGGCCTGTAATTTTCATCATAGGTACACGTCAACTATGACAGACAAAATGAGAGAAAAAAATCCAGAAAAACACATTGTAGGATTTTTTATGAATTTATTTGCAAATTATGGTGGAAAATAAGTATTTGGTCACCTACAAACAAGCAAGATTTCTGGCTCTCACAGATCTGTAACTTCTTCTTTAAGAGGCTCCTCTGTCCTCCACTCGTTACCTGTATTAATGGCACCTGTTTGAACTTGTTATCAGTATAAAAGACACCTGTCCACAACCTCAAACAGTCACACTCCAAACTCCACTATGGCCAAGACCAAAGAGCTGTCAAAAGTTTCTCAATACTTTGTTATATACCCTTTGTTGGCAATGACACAGGTCAAACGTTTTCTGTAAGTCTTCACAAGGTTTTCACACACTGTTGCTGGTATTTTGGCCCATTCCTCCATGCAGATCTCCTCTAGAGATCTAGTGTTTGGAGTGTGACTGTTTGAGGTTGTGGACAGGTGTCTTTTATACTGATAACAAGTTCAAACAGGTGCCATTAATACAGGTAACGAGTGGAGGACAGAGGAGCCTCTTAAAGAAGAAGTTACAGGTCTGTGAGATCCAGAAATCTTGCTTGTTTGTAGGTGACCAAATACTTATTTTCCACCATAATTTGCAAATCAATTCATTAAAAATCCTACAATGTGATTTTCTGGAAAAAAAAATCTCAATATGATGAAAATTACAGGCCTCTCTCATCTTTTTAAGTGGGAGAACTTGCACAATTGGTGGCTGACTAAATACTTTTTTTCCCCACAGTACCTATAAATAGTAAAACCAGAGAAACTTATATTTTTGCAGTGGTCTCTTAATTTTTTCCAGAGCTGTATATTCCTCCTAATATTGTACAATCTGTGTGTCTCTTCATTGGCCTGGGCTATTGTTTGCATTCAAGACCAGGTCGTTTTTACTGCTCTCAGTTTGTCACTGTCAAAGTAGGCACTAATTTCAGTCATTTGTGTGGTGTTAAAAAATATTCTGCTAATATCTTATATCATGTAAATTACATAGAATTGCATGAAATGCATTTATAAAAGAAAAACATTTTCCCAGACCCTGCTAACAAATGTTCCTCGTGTGGAAATCCTAAAAATGCCTCTACTCAACTGTATGCCACTACGCAAATGTGATTATAGATGCATACAATGATTTATTATAAAGGGGATTTTTTTTCCAGTTCCCCTCCCCAACTTAAATTTTTTTCTGCGGCTATGGGTGTGCATCATTATATTGGCGGCGTTGAGGAGCATTTGTCTCCCCTGAAGCGTGCCCTTGGCTTTGTGATTGAGCTTCACACCTGCGTTTTCACCCCTGTTACGTTTAAGCCTTGTTGAACCCTTCTATACCTCTCTCTCCTTGCACGCACAGCTGTGAAGGCTCCTCTTCTCCGTCAAGTCAAACTGTCAGGGAAGGAATGAAGCGACGGCAGCAGCACCTCTCCCTAAGCCTCAGCCCAGTCATGCGTTTGTAATCACTCCCCTAGCCGTGTTGCTGATTGGTGCTGCTGTGTCGGACCTGCGGTAGGTTAGTGACCCTCCAGGATACACCCGTCTGCTGTTGATCAATTGGCCCATTTAATCCTCCTGCAGAATGGATAACAGGCAACACAGCACAGGCAGTAGGTAGGTAGGGCTGCTACACACTCACCCAAAGAGCACCTTATTCCCTTTATAGTTTACTACTGTACTCCCTTAGAGAAAAAACATATGCATTTCACATGTGATAACATGTGACAACATGTAAAAGTAACATGTGATAACAAACTACACATGAAAACTGGTTGAAATACATTTCAACATGGGGATTCAAAATTTCAACATGTGATACCATGAAACTACATGGGACAACATTTGAACGTTTTTCACATGTAAGACAATGCAATTCCACATGTGGGAGATAGATTTTCACATGGTGAAAAGGTAGTGTCAATATGTGAACTCTAAATGTAATACAGTGGCTTGCGAAAGTTTTCACCCCCTTAGCATTTTTCATATTTTGTTGCCTTACAACCTGGAATTAAAATGGATTTTTGGGGGGTTTGTATCACTTGATTTATACAACATGCCTACCACTTTGAAGATGCAACATATTTTTTATTGTGAAACAAACAAGAAATAAGACAAAAAAACTGAAAACTTGAGCGTGCATAACTATTCACTCATTCAAAGTCAATACTTTGTAGAGCCACCTATTGCAGCAATTACAGCTGCAAGTCTCTTGGGGTATGTCTTTATAAGCTTGGCACATCTAGCCACTGAGATTTTTGCCCATTCTTCAAGGCAAAACTGCTCCAGCTCCTTCAAGTGGGATGGGTTCCGCTGGTGTACAGCAATCTTTAAGTCATACCACAGATTCTCAATTGGATTGAGGTCTGGGCTTTGATGAGGCCATTCCAAGACATTTAAATGTTTCCTCTTAAACCACTCAAGTGTTGCTTTAGCAGTATGCTTAGGGTCATTGTCCTGCTGGAAGGTGAACCTCCGTCCCAGTTTCAAATCTCTGGAAGACTGAAACAGGTTTCCCTCAAGAATTTCCCTGTATTTAGCACCATCCATCATTCCTTCAATTCTGACCAGTTTCTCAGTCCCTGCCGATGGAAAAACATCCCCACAGCATGATTCTGCCACCAGGTGGTGTTCTCTGAGTGATGAGAGGTGTTGGGTTTGTGCCAGACATAGCGTTTTCCTTGATGGACAAAAAGCTCAATTTTAGTCTCATCTAACCAGAGTACCTTCTTCCATATGTTTGGGGAGTCTCCCACATGCATTTTGGCAAACACCAAATGTGTATGCTTATTTTTTTTTTAAGCAATGGCTTTTTTCTAACCACTCTTCCATAAAGCCCAGCTCTGTGGAGTGTACGGCTTAAAGTGGTCATATGGACATATACTCCAATCTCCGCTGTGGAGCTTTGCAGCTCCTTCAGGGTTATATTTGGTCTCTTTGTTGCCTCTCTGATTAAAGCACTCCTTGCCTGGTCCGTGATATTTGGTGGGCGGCCCTCTCTTGGCAGATTTGTTGTGGTGCCATATTCTTTCCATTGTTTAATAATTGATTTAATGGTGCTCCGTGGGATGTTCAAAGTTTCTGATATTTTTTTATAACCCAACCCTGATCTGTACTTCTCCACAACTTTGTCCCTGACCTGTTTGGGGAGCTCCTTGCTCTTCATGGTGCTGCTCGCTTGGTGGTGCCCCTTGCTTAGTGGTGTTGCAGACTCTGGGGCCTTTCAGAACAGTGTATATATACTGAGATCATGTTACAGATCATGTGACACTTAGATTGCACACAGGTGGACTTTTTTAACTAATTATGTGATTTCTGAAGGTAATTGGTTGCACCAGATCTTATTTAGGGGCTTCATAGCAAAGGGGTGAATGCATATGCCCGCACCACTTTTCCGTTTTTAATTTTTTAGGATTTTTTGAACAAGTTATTTTTTTTCATTTCACTTCACCAATTTGGACTATTTTGTGTATGTCTATTACATGAAATCAAAAAAAAAAATACATTTAAATTACAGGTTGTAATGCAACAAAATAGGAAAAAATCCAAGGCACTGTGAAGGCACTGTGAACGACTGACCTCACATCTGTCTCTTTTGTTTTCATGTGAAAAATGTAGCTCAACATGTGAAAACAGCTATTTCACTTGTATTTTTTCTTGTAGGGGAAGTAATTAAATGGTTTGGAGGTTTTAAGGTAAGTGGTACCCTGTTCAGCTAAAATAGTGTAAACATATTTTAATCAATCATTACATTTGATATCATCACTTAGAGCTAACTTTTCAATATGACCTTACCTGGGATTTGAACTCACAACCTCAGGGTACGCTGATCTTTGTGCTGCACCACAAAGTCTGTAGCATTCAGTGTTGTGATGCAAAAATCCTAGCAAAATGTATAGCGCATAGAATTAAAAAGGTATTGTCGGATATTATTCATTCTAATCAGACAGGTTTTTTACATGGAAGATACATTGGAGATAATATAAGGCAAGTATTGGAAACAATAGAACACTATGGAAAATATGGGAAACCAGGCCTGCTATTCATAGCAGACTTCGAAAAGGCATTTGATAAAGTTCGACTGGGGTTTATATATAAATGCCTGGAGCATTTCAATTTTGGAGAATCTCTTATAAAATGGGTCAAAATCATGTATAGTAACCCTAGGTGTAAAATAGTAAATAATGGCTATTTCTCAGAAAGTTTTAAACTGTCAAGAGGAGTGAAACAAGGATGTCCACTATCGGCATATCTATTTATTGTGGCCATCGAGATGTTAGCTATTAAAATCAGATCCAATAATAATATCAGAGGATTAGAAATACAGGGCTTAAAAACAAAGGTGTCATTGTACGCTGATGATTCATGTTTTCTTTTAAAACCACAACTAGAATCCCTCCACAGCCTCATAGAGGATCTAGATACATTTTCTAACCTCTCTGGATTACAACCAAATTATGACAAATGTACTATATTACGTATTGGATCACTAAAAAATACAATTTTTACATTACCATGTAGTTTACCAATAAAATGGTCTGATGGTGATGTGGAGATACTCGGAATACACATCCCAAAGGAAATAAATGATCTCACTTCAATAAATTTTAATAGAAAGTTAGCAAAAATAGATAAGATCTTACTACCATGGAAAGGAAAATACCTGTCAATTTGTGGAAAATTCACCCTGATTAACTCTTTAGTATTATCCCAGTTTACCTATTTGCTTATGGTCTTGCCTACGCCTAGCGAACAGTTTTTTAAATTATATGAGAAAAAAATATTCAATTTTATTTGGAACGGCAAGCCAGACAAAATTAAAAGAGCATATTTATATAATGAATATGAATTCGGAGGACAGAAATTATTAAATATTAAAGCATTAGACCTATCACTAAAAGCTTCAGTCATACAAAAGTTATACTTAAATCCGAACTGGTTCTCAAGCAAATTAGTAGGATTGTCTCACCCAATGTTCAAGAAAGGCCTTTTTCCCTTTATTCAGATTACAACCTCTCACTTTCAGTTATTTGAAAAGGAAATAATCTCCCAAATGTCACTATTTCTAAAACAAGCCATAGAAAGTTGGTTGCAATTTCAATGTAATCCTCCAGAAATGACAGAACAAATAATGCAACAAATATTGTGGTTAAATTCAAATATACTAATTGACAAAAAACCTTTATTTTTTGACAGAATGTTTAAAAAAGGTATAATCTTCGTAAATGATATCATCGGTAGGACTGGTGGAGTTATGTCGCACATGCAGCTAACAAAAACATATGGAAATGTCTGCTCTACCCAAAATTACAACCAAATAATTGCAGCCTTACCGCAAAAGTGGAAGAGGAAAGTGGAAGGGGGAGAAAGTAAGGAACTTGTCTGTCGGCCTTGCATTAAAGAACATAATTGGTTAAGGAAAACTGTGATAAATAAAAAAGTATATCAGTTTCACTTAAGGACCAAAGGATTGACAGCCGTCCCATATAGATTGCAAAATAGTTGGGAAGAGATCTTTGACGTACCGATCCCATGGCATAGTGTTTATGAACTGACACGCAAAACGACACCGGATTCAAAAATTAGAATATTTAAATTTAAATTATTATATAAAATTCTTGCTACCAATAGAATGTTATTTATATGGGGGATACAATCTTCCCAGCTCTGCAGGTTTTGCTGTGAAGAGACAGAATCATTATATCATTTGTTTTGGTTCTGTCCATTTGTAGCTTGTTTTTGGACACAGGTCCAGGAATGGCTAAAGGATTGCAATATTTACCTGGAACTAACCTTGCAGATAGCATTACTGGGTGATCTGAAAAGTCATAGTCAATCAATCAATAATATAATAATACTTTTAGCAAAAATGTTTATTTTTAATTCACAATCTGTAGAAGCAATGAGAATAGAGAGGTTCAGAATTTTTGTGAAACATCACAGTACGGTTGAAATATATATGGCAAATAGAAATCCTATATGGATGGTGTTAAGAGATAGATGGGAGGTATTGAATAGAGTTGAAGGATGGGACTAATAACAAATAACAACAAATAATAACATAGATAGCTAATAATGTAAGCATACTGTGTCCATAATAAGTATATAGGTTGTATGTTGGGAGTTTTTGGGAAGGAGCACAGTTAGAAAGATATGGCATATAGAAGCAAACCGGATGGACACCATGAAAATGATCGGAGAGGTTGAGAGTAGAAGAAGTTCAGGAGCAAAAAAATAAAAAAAATAAAAAATGTTATATATATATATATATATATATATATATATATATAATTATTGTAAAATTAACTCTGTCCATAAGGTGTAGATAGTAAGTACAGTGGGGAAAAAAAGTATTTAGTCAGCCACCAATTGTGCAAGTTCTCCCACTTAAAAAGATGAGAGAGGCCTGTAATTTTCATCATAGGTACACGTCAACTATGACAGACAAAATGAGGAAAAAAAATCCAGAAAATCACATTGTAGGATTTTTAATGAATTTATTTGCAAATTATGGTGGAAAATAAGTATTTGGTCAATAACAAAAGTTTCTCAATACTTTGTTATATACCCTTTGTTGGCAATGACACAGGTCAAACGTTTTCTGTAAGTCTTCACAAGGTTTTCACACACTGTTGCTGGTATTTTTGGCCCATTCCTCCATGCAGATCTCCTCTAGAGCAGTGATGTTTTGGGGCTGTCGCTGGGCAACACGGACTTTCAACTCCCTCCAAAGATTTTCTATGGGGTTGAGATCTGGAGACTCCAGGACCTTGAAATGCTTCTTACGAAGCCACTCCTTCGTTGCCCGGGCGGTGTGTTTGGGATCATTGTCATGCTGAAAGACCCAGCCACGTTTCATCTTCAATGCCCTTGCTGATGGAAGGAGGTTTTCACTCAAAATCTCACGATACATGGCCCCATTCATTCTTTCCTTTACACGGATCAGTCGTCCTGGTCCCTTTGCAGAAAAACAGCCCCAAAGTATGATGTTTTCACTCCCATGCTTCACAGTAGGTATGGTGTTCTTTGGATGCAACTCAGCATTCTTTGTCCTCCAAACACGATGAGTTGAGTTTTTACCAAAAAGTTATATTTTGGTTTCATCTGACCATATGACATTCTCCCAATCCTCTTCTGGATGCACTCTAGCAAACTTCAGACGGGCCTGGACATGTACTGGCTTAAGCAGGGGGACACGTCTCGCACTGCAGGATTTGAGTCCCTGGCGGCGTAGTGTGTTACTGATGGTAGGCTTTGTTACTTTGGTCCCAGCTCTCTGCAGGTCATTCACTAGGTCCCCCCGTGTGGTTCTGGGATTTTTGCTCACCGTTCTTGTGATCATTTTGACCCCACGGGGTGAGATCTTGCGTGGAGCCCCAGATCGAGGGAGATTATCAGTGGTCTTGTATGTCTTCCATTTCCTAATAATTGCTCCCACAGTTGATTTCTTCAAACCAAGCTGCTTACCTATTGCAGATTCAGTCTTCCCAGCCTGGTGCAGGTCTATTTTGTTTCTGGTGTCCTTTAACAGCTCTTTGGTCTTGGCCATAGTGGAGTTTGGAGTGTGACTGTTTGAGGTTGTGGACAGGTGTCTTTTATACTGATAACAAGTTCAAACAGGTGCCATTAATACAGGTAACGAGTGGAGGACAGAGGAGCCTCTTAAAGAAGAAGTTACAGGTCTGTGAGAGCCAGAAATCTTGCTTGTTTGTAGGTGACCAAATACTTATTTTCCACCATAATTTGCAAATAAATTCATTAAAAATCCTACAATGTGATTTTCTGGATTTTCTTTTCTCAATTTTGTCTGTCATAGTTGACGTGTACCTATGATGAAAATTACAGGCCTCTCTCATCTTTTTAAGTGGGAGAACTTGCACAATTGGTGGCTGACTAAATACTTATTTTCCCCACTGTATAGACCGGAAGTAGAGGCCTGGGCATTGTTGTTCACTAATTTACTCCAAGTAGGGAAAGGATGGTGGGGTTGAAAAGTAATAAAGGGGAGTATATATATAAAAAATAAAAATAAACATGGGGGATTGGAAGTGATGCATACAATTACATTGATAGAAGATACAATCTATCTGCAATATTAAGCTGATCCATTCCATAAAAAAAACAAAAAAAAAACAATTTTTTTAGAAAGAATAAAAATAAAAGTATAAAAAAATTGAAAAAACATTTATACAAAAATTTGAAAAAAAGAAAGTAAAAAAGATAAAATAAATAAAAATACAAATAGATAATAAAAAGAACTGTAGCATTATGAGAAGTCCCCTAGAGATTCATTGCATATAATACATCTCTGCACTAATTACTGTATAAATAAACATACACAATGTAATCATGTATGTCAAAGTGTGTCAGATATGTAAGTTGAAAACACTGTGACTGCGTGACGTTCCGGGGACATCCTAGTGACATATTTTTGTTTGCAGGGCATCACCTGCGAAACTTTATGTGAAATATCATCAGATGTGAAGTGTTCCAAAACCACATGGTTGCACATGATTTCACATGTGAAATAACATATTACATGTGAAATCATGTGATTTTTCACACGTAAAATCATGTGGTTTTTCCATAAGAAAATATGGCGCTATACAGGGAATAGGGTGCCATTTGGGATGCAGATGTGTTCTCACTTTACAAGGTCTTTAAACAGCCTTGAGGTTTGTTTTGGTATGGTTTTACCACAGGAGGCTGTTGAGGGGAGGATGTTCATAATAATGGCTGGAATGGAGTGAATGGAATGGTATCAAACACAAGGAAACCATGTTTTTGATGTGTCAATACCATCCCACTGGGCAAACCAGTGGAGTTGCAAAATAGTTGGTTGAGATGTTGATCAATGAGATTTCAACCTTGGGAAATCCCAATGTGTTATCACTATGCATTCAACCATCTAAAAGCACAACACAATTCCAATGGAACAACAATGTCAGATATGTTTTATCTATGCAACAACTTAATGTGTTCTTACTGTGCTTCATCTAATAACACAACCAAATGACCTTGATTGCTGTTGAGATTACATTAAAAATACATAGTGTAAGTGATCAATGCTGTTTGATATTCTGTGCAGATTATTGTAACAATTGTTAAGATCTCCACAGACCTGCAACCTTCGCATGCTATCTTGAACATGCACACTTTCTATGATTACGTAAAATACATTAATAGTTACAGTAACCTCAAAATTGGTCCATGGATGTGATACTCATTTTAACATTTCATTTACATTTCAGTCATTTAGCAGATGCTCTTATCCAGAGCGACTTACAGTTAGTGAGTGGATATATTTTCATACCGGACCCCCGTGGGAATCGAACCCACAAACCCTGGCGTTGCAAACGCCATGCTCTACCAACTGAGCTACACGGGTCTTTTAAGGTTGAATAAATACTGTTCCATTAGTTTATAAGATAGCCTTAACTTTACTGTATTACAAAAGTAATATTGAATTGTGTTTGGTTGTCAACACAACCAAATAACAGCATTTGAAGGAGATGCATCTTTTCTATCACTGATTTAGTCTGGCTTTAATTCCAGGGTAACACTTGATTTGGATAGTCCATCTAGATGCTCTACAGAATATCAGTAACATTTCAAATAACTACTAAGCCTACTAACCCTAACCTTAGCCCTAACCCAACCTTAACCCTAAACTTAACCCTTACCCTAACCTTAACCCTTACCCTTATTCTAAACCTAACCCTAACAGCAACCTTAGCAAGCAGTTGCTTATCAGCAGATACCGTGCCTTTAGAAAGTTCTCATATCCCTTTGACTTATTCCACATCTTGTTGTGTTACAGCCTAATTTAAAAATTGATTAAAAAATAATCATTCACACCCATCTACACACAATATCCCATAATGACAAAGTCAAAATATGTTGTTAGAAATATTTGAAAATTAAATACATAAGTATTCACACCCCTGAGTCTGTGAGTCTTTCTGGGTAAGTTTCTAAGAGCTTTGCACAGCTGGATTGTACAAAATTGTTAAAGCTCTTTCAATTGGTTGTTGATCATTGCTAGACAGCCATTTTTCAATTCTTGCCATATATTTGCAAGCTGATTTAAGTCAAAATTGTAACTAGGCCACTGAGGAACATTCAATGTAGTCTTGGTAAGCAACTCCAGTGTATATTTGACCTTGTGTTTTAGGTTATTGTCCTGCTGAAAGGTGAATTTGTCTCCCAGTGGCTCTTGGAAAGCAGACTGAACCAGGTTTTCCTGTAGGACTTTACCTGTGCTTAGCTCTATTGCATTTAGTTTTATCCAAAAAGAAACTCCCTACTCTTTGCCAATGACAAGCGTACCCATAACATGATGCAGCCACCACCAAGCTTGAAAATATGAAGAGTGGTACTCAGTTATGTGGTGTGTTGGATTTGACGCAAATATAATGTTTTGTATTCAGGACATGAAGTTAATTTCTATGCCACATTTTTTT
This sequence comes from Coregonus lavaretus, assembly GCF_964263955.1. Taxonomy (NCBI): domain Eukaryota; kingdom Metazoa; phylum Chordata; class Actinopteri; order Salmoniformes; family Salmonidae; genus Coregonus; species Coregonus lavaretus. Next base: position 23,739,204 of record NC_140021.1, read on the forward strand.
GCAGTTTTACTTTAGTGCCTTATTGCAAACAGGATGCCTGTTTTGGAGTGTTTTTATTCTGTACAGGCTTCCATCTTTTCACTCTGTCATTTAGGTTAGTATTGTGGAGTAACTACAATGTTGTTGATCCATCCTCAGTTTTCTCATATCACAGCCATTAAACTCTGTAACTGTTTTAAAGTCACCATTGGCCTCATGGTGAAATCCCTGAGCGGTTTCCTTCCTCTCCAGAAACTGAGTTAGGAAGGACACCTGTATCTTTGTAGTGACCAGGTGTATTGATACACCATCCAAAGTGTAATTAATAACTTCACAATGCTCAAAGGGATATTCAATGTCTTTTTCTTTTTTTTTACCCATTTACCAATAGGTGCCGTTCTTTGCGAGGCATTGGACAACCTCCCTGGTCTTTGTGGTTGAATCTGTTTTTGTAATTCACTGCTCGACTGAGGGACCTTACAGATAATTGTATGTGTGGGGTACAGAGATGAGGTAGTCATTCAAAAATCATGTTAAACACTATTAATGCACACAGAGTGAGTCCATGCGACTTGTTATGTGACTTGTTAAGGACATTTCTACTACTGAACATATTTAGGTTTGCCAAAACAAAGGTTTTCAATAGCTATTGACTCAAGATATTTCAGCTTTCATTTTTATTTCATTTGTAAAAACTTCTTAAAACATAATTCAACTTTGACATTATGGGGTATTGTGTGTAGGCCAGTGACACAAAATATCAATTTAATCCATTTTAAATTCAGGCTGTAACACAACAACATGTTGAAAAAGTCAATTGGTGTGAATACTTTCTGATGGCACTGTAGTTTGTTGATAGTCTATGTAGATGCTGTACAGGTGGTCATACTATCTGGACTATCCAAATAAAGTGTGACCAATTCCAGTTTGTCTACAAATGTATAATTGATATGTTGGATTCACTTATCCATCTCACTTGAATCCAGCATTTCAGTTATTAATTTGTAGACAAACTGGATTTAAAGCCAGAATAAGTCAGTGGCATAGATGGAAGCAGAAGATACACCTGGTGATTTTTGGTTGCCTTGACAACCAAACACAATTCCATATCCAGATTGTCTACAAATGAATAATTGATATGTTGGATTCACATCTCCATCTCAAACAAAATTCGAAGTTAAAGAATAGGAGTAAATAAAATCAAACTGTAATTGCATTTTAAATAAAGATTGATTTGATTTAGTCCTATTCTTTAACTTTGATTTTTAGTTGAGATGGAGACGTGAATCCAACATTAATTATTAACTTGAAGATTACATTTGAAATCAACCAAAGCTTGAAACCTTAGTCCTACATGTTTTGTCTAGTTTTAGATTAATCCTGTGTTGAAACAATAGCTGTTGATGACTTTGCAAATGCTTATATAGGCCTAAATAGTTTCATTGATGATATACAGTGAGGGAAAAAAAGTATTTGATCCCCTGCTGATTTTGTACGTTTTCCCACTGACAAATAAATGATCAGTCTATAATTTTAATGGTAGTTTTATTACAACAGTGAGAGACAGAATAACAACAAAAACATCCAAAAAAACGCATTGATTTGCATTTTAATGAGGGAAATAAGTATTTGACCCCCTCTCAACCAGAAAGATTTCTGGCTCCCAGGTGTCTTTTATACAGGTAACGAGCTGAGATTAGGAGCACACTCTTAAAGGGAGTGCTCCTAATCTCAGCTTGTTACCTGTATAAAAGACACCTGTTCACAGAAGCAATCAATTAATCAGATTCCAAACTCTCCACCATGGCCAAGACCAAAGAGCTCTCCGAGGATGTCAGGGACAAGATTGTAGACCTACACAAGGCTGGAATGGGCTACAAGACCATCGCCAAGCAGCTTGGTGAGAAGGTGAAAACAGTTGGTGCGATTATTCACAAATGGAAGAAACACAGAAGACTGTCAATCTCCCTCGGCCTGGGACTCCATGCAAGAACTCACCTCTTGGAGTTGCAATGATCATGAGAACGGTGAGGAATCAGCCCAGAACTACACGGGAGGATCTTGTCAATGATCTCAAGGCAGCTGGGACCATAGTCACCAAGAAAACAATTGGTAACACATTATGCCGTGAAGGACTGAAACCCTGCAGCGCCCGCAAGGTCCCCCTGCTCAAGAAAGCACTTATACAGGGCCGTCTGAAGTTTGCCAATGAACATCTGAATGATTCAAAGGAGAACTGGGTGAAAGTGTTGTGGTCAGATGAGACCAAAATCGATCTCTTTGGCATCAACTCAACTCGCCGTGTTTGGAGGAGGAGGAATGCTGCCTATGACCCCAAGAACACCATCCCCACCGTCAAACATGGATGTGAAAACATTATGCTTTGGGGGTGTTTTTCTGCTAAGGGGACAGGACAACTTCACCGCATCAAAGGGACGATGGACGGGGCCATGTACCGTCAAATCTTGGGTGAGAACCTCCCTCAGCCAGGGCATTGAAAATGGGTCGTGGATGGGTATTCCAGCATGACAATGACCCAAAACACACGGCCAAAGCAACAAAGGAGTGGCTCAAGAAGAAGCACAGTGGCCTAGCCAATCTCCAGACCTTAATCCCATAGAAGATCTGTGGAGGGAGCTGAAGGTTCGAGTTGCCAAACGTCAGCCTCAACCTTAATGACTTGGAGAAGATCTGCAAAGAGGAGTGCAACATAATCCCTCCTGAGATGTGTGCAAACCTGGTGGCCAACTACAAGAAACGTCTGACCTCTGTGATTGCCAACAAGGGTTTTGCCACCAAGTACTAAGTCATGTTTTGCAGAGGGGTCAAATACTTATTTCCCTCATTAAAATGCAAATCAATTGATAACATTTTTGACATGCGTTTTTCTGGATTTTTTTGATGTTATTCTGTCTCTCACTGTTCAAATAAACCTACCATTAAAATTATAGACTGATCATCTCTTTGTCATTGGGCAATCGTACAAAATCAGCAGGGGATCAATTACTTTTTCCCCTCACTCTATGACTTATAAAGAATGGGTTCATTTAATTTGCTCTGTAAAACTTACCCTTTGGAATGACTTTGATAGCAACAGTGAACCTATTTAGTTATTAAGAGATCTCTCAACATCATTCTCACGATAGCACATTGGTAGTAGTCAGAGACACTAAGCTAAGCAGGGCTTGGTTAAAACCCTGGATGGGACCAAATGGATAGCTGTAGGAGGTGCTAGGAGTAGGAGGTGCTACCCAGAGTAGTATATTTTTTTGGGTAGTGGATATAACACTGTTTCAAACGTACAAATTCGACATATTTTATACAAAGTTTGTCTATATTGACAATTGGTTACCATTATGACATAATTGTTTAAATTTCACCATCAAAACAACATTTAAAATTGACATTTAATTTTTCAAATCCAATGTATTTTCCACATAGATTTCACATCACAATACCTTGACACATTACCTTGAAACAAAGGTTTGTGTCCAGTAGGATTCCATTAATTTCATTCCAGCATTCACTATGTACAGTGGGGGAAAAAAGTATTTAGTCAGCCACCAATTGTGCAAGTTCTTCCACTTAAAACGATGAGAGAGGCCTGTAATTTTCATCATAGGTACACGTCAACTATGACAGACAAAATGAGAAAAAAAATTCCAGAAAATCACATTGTAGGATTTTTTATGAATTTATTAGCAAATTACGGTGGAAAATAAGTATTTGGTCAATAACAAAAGTTTCTCAATACTTTGTTATATACCCTTTGTTGGCAATGACACAGGTCAAACGTTTTCTGTAAGTCTTCACAAGGTTTTCACACAATCTTGCTGGTATTTTGGCCCTTTCCTCCATGCAGATCTCCTCTAGAGCAGTGATGTTTTGGGGTTGTCGCTGGGCAACACGGACTTTCAACTCCCTCCAAAGATTTTCTATGGGGTTGAGATCTGGAGACTGGCTAGGCCACTCCAGGACCTTGAAATGCTTCTTACGACGCCACTCCTTCGTTGCACGGGCGGTGTGTTTGGGATCATTGTCATGCTGAAAGACCCAGCCACGTTTCATCTTCAATGCCCTTGCTGATGGAAGGAGGTTTTCACTCAAAATCTCATGATACATGGCCCCATTCATTCTTTCCTTTACACAGATAAGTCGTCCTGGTCCCTTTGCAGAAAAACAGCCCCAAAGCATGATGTTCTTGTGATCATTTTGACCCCACGGGGTGAGATCTTGCGTGGAGCCCCAGATCGAGGGAGATTATCAGTGGTCTTGTATGTCTTCCATTTCCTAATAATTGCTCCCACAGTTGATTTCTTCAAACCAAGCTGCTTACCTATTGCAGATTCAGTCTTCCCAGCCTGGTGTAGGTCTACAATTTTGTTTCTGGTGTCATTTGACAGCTCTTTGGTCTTGGCCATAGTGGAGTTTGGAGTGTGACTGTTTGAGGTTGTGGACAGGTGTCTTTTATACTGATAACAAGTCCAAACAGGTGCCATTAATACAGGTAACGAGTGGAGGACAGAGGAGCCTCTTAAAGAAGAAGTTACAGGTCGGTGAGAGCTTTATGTAGGCCCTAACAGTTTGTGGGCACTGTTTGTCACCGTTATAGTGCAATTAATGTATTTTTTTAGTGTGGTGTTGTGGCTTTAATGGCATGCATCTAAAAAAGAATATTGAGTTTGCCCCACCAAGATTTACATGCTAAAATCGCCGCTGATGACGTCCCCACATCAGTAATGGAAGGTAGGGCTTGTTACACTGACAGTCATAGAGTAAAGACACGTTGAAGTTTACCTCTGAGTCTCGTTGATTCAATTCAGTATAATATCCTAACTAATCACACGTTGAAAGTATAGGATTGACTGCTACAGTGAGCCTGCTTTGCTAACCAAAACCTATTGGAGGAGAGCCCTGGGCTAACATTAGCGCGGTCACTCAAATTAGCCACACAATGTGAAACAATTGAAGTGCAAATGTCCGCCATGCATGTGAGTACGGATGCTAAGGATAATGTGACCATGCATCGTGTTTTCAAAAAGGAGGGGATATATCACAAAAGGGGGCAGAGACAGAATGCAGAAGGAAAATACAAATTAGAGAAGGTGTGCTATCGTTGTGGACATGTAGATAATTTTGCAAAGGACCCTGCTTGTCCAGCACACGGCCAGACCTGCAAGAAATGTTATGGAAAGGAACATTTTGCTAAAATGTGCAAGATCAAAGGTACACTATATATACAAAAGTACAGTTGAAGTTGGAAGTTTACAAATACTTAGGTTGGAGTCATTTAAAACTTGTTTTTCAACCACTCCACACATTTCTTGTTAACAAACTATAGTTTTGGCAAGTCGGTTAGGACATCTACTTTGTGCATGACACAAGTAATTTTTCCAACAATTGTTTAGACAGATTATTTCACTTATAATTCACTGTATCACAATTCCAGTGGGTCAGAAGTTTACATACACTAAGTTGACTGTGCCTTTAAACAGCTTGGAACATTCCAGAAAATGATGTCATGGCTTTAGAAGCTTCTGATAGGCTAATTGACATCATTTGAGTCAATTGGAGGTGTACCTGTGGATGTATTTCAAGGCCTACCTTCAAATTGTAGACCTCCACAAGTCTGGTTCATCCTTGGGAGCAAGTTCCAAACGCCTGAAGGTACCACGTTCATCTGTACAAACAATAGTATGCAAGTATAAACACCAATGGACCACGCAGCCGTCATACCGCTTAGGAAGGAGACACGTTCTGTCTCCTAGAGATGAACGTACTTTGGTGCGACTAGTGAAAATCAATCCCAGAACAACAGCAAAGGACCTTGTGAAGATGCTGGAGGAAACAGGTACAAATGTATCTATATCCACAGTAAAACGAGTCCTATATCGACATAACCTGAAAGGCCACTCAGCAAGGAAGAAGCCACCGCTCCAAAACCACCATAGAAAAGCCAGACTACGGTTTGCAACTGCACATGGGGACAAAGATTGTACTTTTTGGAGAAATATCCTCTGGTCTGATGAAACAAAAATATAACTGTTTGGCCATAATGACCATCGTTATGTTTGGAGGAAAAAGGGGGCTGCTTGCATGCCGAAGAACACCATCCCAACCGTGAAGTACGGGGGTGGCAGCATCATGCTGTGGGGGTGCTTTGCTGCAGGAGGGACTGGTGCACTTCACAAAATAGATGGCATCATGAGGAAGGAAAATTATGTGGATATATTGAAGCAACATCTCAAGACATCAGTCAGGAAGTTCAAGTTTGGTCGCAAATGGGTCTTCCAAATGGACAATGACCCCAAGCATACTTCCAAAGTTGTGGCAAAATGGCTTAAGGACAACAAAGTCATGGTATTGGAGTGGCCATCACAAAGCACTGACCTCAAGCCTATAGGAAATTTGTGGGCAGAACTGAAAAAGCGTGTGCGAGCAAGGAGGCCTACAAACCTGACTCAGTTACACCAGCTCTGTCAGGAGGAATGGGCCAAAATTCACCCAACTTATTGTGGGAAGCTTGTGGAAGGCTACACGCAATGTTTGACCCAAATTAAACAATTTAAAGGCAATGCTACCAAATACTAATTGAGTGTATGTAAACTTCTGACCCACTGGGAACGTGATGAAAGAAATAAAAGCTGAAAGAAATCATTCTCTCTACTATTATTCGGACATTTCACATTCTTAAAATAAAGTGGTGATCCTAACTGAACATAATTTTTACTAGGATTAAATGTCAGGAATTGTGAAAAACTGAGTTTAAATGTATTTGGCTAAGGTGTATGTAAACTTCCGACTTCAACTGTATGTAGACACCCCTTCAAATTAGTGGATTCGGCTATTTCAGCCACACCTGTTGCTGACAGGTATAAAAAAAATCATATTGATGCCCATGATTTTGGAATGAGATGTTCGACGAGCAGGAGTCCACATACTTTTGGTCATGTAGTGTATTACAAGTGTGAATGTATTGAGGAGTTGTCCTCAAAGTACACTACATGACCAAATGTATGTGGACACCTGCTCCACGAACATCTTATTCCAAAATCATGGGCATTAATATGGAGTTGGTCCCCCCTTTGCTGATACAACTGTTACAGGAGGGGGTCGCAGTTCCGGAGTGACCCACAAGGTGTCTTCTTCCGACATTCTTAGGCACCTCCTCACGCACAGTCCGTTATTTTGTATTTTGGCTTCGGGACCACCAGTAAAGATCCTTGTTTCACGATCTCTGCCTACTGCCTACTGTATATCCTGCACCGCACCTGGGTCACACCTCACCCCAACCCTTACAACAACATCCTCCACTCTTCTGGGAAGGCTTACCACTAGATGTTGGAACATTGCTGTGGGGACTTGCTTACATTCAGCCACAAAAGCATTAGTGAGGTAGGGCACTGATGTTGGGCGATCAGGCCTGGCTTGCAGTCAGTCTTCCAATTTATCCCAAAGGTGTTCGATAGGGTTGAGGCCAGGGATCTGTACAAGCCACTCAAGTTCTTCTACACCGATCTTGACAAACCATTTCTGTATGGACCTCAGGGGCATTGTCATGCTGAAACAGGAAAGGGCCTTCCCCAAACGGATGCCACGAAGTTGGAAGCATAAAATCATCTAGAATGTCATTGTATGCTGCTTGGCTATAGAAACTCAATTCATGAAGCTCCCGACGAACAGTGCTTGTGCTGATGTTGCTTCCAAAGGCAGTTTGGAGTGTTGCAACCGAGGGCCGACGATTTTTACGCGCTACGCGCTTCATCACTCGGCTGTCCTGTTCTGTGAGCTTGTGTAGCCTACCACTTCGCGGCTGAGCCGTTGTTGCTCCTAGACGTTTCCACTTCACAATAACAGCACTTACAGTTGACCGGGGCAGCTCTAGCAGGGCAGAAATTTTACTAACTGTCTTGTTGGAAAGGTGGCACCCTATGACAGTGCCACGTTGAAAGTCACTGAGCTCTTCAGTAAGGCCACTCTTCTGCCAATGTCTATGGAGATTGCATGCCTGTATGCTCGATTTTATACACCTGTCAGCAACGGGTGTGGCTGAAATAGACGAATCCACTAATTTGAAGGGTGTCCATGTACTTTTGTATCTATAGTGTATCATTATTCAATACATTCGACTCAATATATAGTGATTAATTTAACTTGTTAGATGTTAATTCCCCTATTTAGGCTGACATTTTCGTGTACAAACCACTCGTTCCGACAGCCCCATCTGTCTGCTTTCCGCTACCACTCTGTCAGAGGAGCTGACTTGAAGTGTCAGGTTTTACTCCCAACAACATTTGCGTAGGGAGTGACGTGTCACCATTTTATGGCCTATCCAGACAAATAATGGACTTCCTCTCCCTCTGAGTGATGGAGCCAGAGAAGAAGAAGTGAAGAGAGGGGTTTACTCCGCCCAAAATCTGTCCATGTTAAGCAGATCATTCAATGTTAAGCAAGTGAGGAGATTTTGTATGGGGGGCAATGAGTTTCGAATTTAGTCGAGATAAAAATGTATTGCTATTTTGATATTTGATGCTTATTTGATCTAATAGTAGTTTTGTAATGCTTAGGTTGTTATGAATGTACTGATATAAGTGTGATGCACGTGATATCCCGGCAACTTTGAGAAAAAACGATTTATGTTGGAGTTGTCCCTGTTACAGTTTTTGACAAATCACAAAGCAAATTAAATGTTATCACCTCACAGATCATCACCCCAAATACAAGTCTACTGCCTAGCCTAACTGTAGCGCGAAAGCTAAACAGGGTTGCCAGATTTGATGAAACTATTTTATGGGGGTTTGAGGGGGGCGGGGGTCATTTAATTTGTGGGAGATTTCAAGTCCATGGGGGGTAGAAATGGGGGAAGGTATCATGGGGGGATATAATGCAGGAAATATTACTATGATGGGGGATTTATCAATAAATGGGGGGAAAACACAGGAGAAGTTTATAAGCTAAATTAAAATAAAAACCCTGGAAAGGGGGATCTGAGCTGGCAACCCGGAGTAACGATAGTTACAATCTAAGTCCATTGAGTGAACCATCCCTTCACCTCGTTTTGTTATAGCAGCTTTGGTCTGACAGACGTTTACGTGACAACCAGAATGCATTGTATAATGTCAACAAACATGGTGCCACATAGCTGGCAATTAGCTAGCTTTTTTTTTATGTTACCTTTTTTAACTAGGCAAGTCAGTTAAGAACAAATTCTTATTTACAATGACGCCTACACCAGCCAAACCCGGACGACGCTGGGCCAATTGTGACCCGCCCTCTGGGACTCCCAATCACGGCCAGTTGTGATACAGCCTGGAATTGAACCAGGGGGTCTGTAGTGACGCCTCAATCACTGAGATGCAGTGCCTTAGACCGCTGCGCCACTCAGGAGCAGCGGTCTACCTTCAAAAAAGTATTTTACACACATCATATGTGTCCATTATAATCTATGCAAGAATCAGAATGCATGATTTGTCACCAGTACGTGAAAACATGTAAATACATTATGCTCCATACATACATACATACATACATACATACATACATACATACATACGGTGTGCTACAGTAGAAACAAAGACACGATAAACAGAAACTATAATGATAACGTAATAAGGCATTTACTTTGATAGGAACGCACACATGTCCAAAGTTATTATTAGTAAGGAAAACAACAATGAAGGCAAAAACGATTTGGGTATTTGTCAATTATTAATATAATCCCAAAATGTTTTGCATGTCAGCAATCACGTTTTCAAGATATATAACTTTCAAAATACAGAAATACAGCTTGTATGATGCATTTTGCGTCATATGATGCAAAACACAGTGTCATATTATGCTAAATGCATCACACTGGCTGTATTTCTGTATTTTGAAAGTTATATATCTTGAAAACCTGATTGCTGACATGCAAAACATTTTGGGACTATATCAACAATGGCCCAATGAAACAAATGTTTTTTTCCTTTAAATGGATACAGCATTGCCCATTACTGTTATTCAAGCGCTACCTGCATAGCTTCAACATGGGCTATGCACACCACCGTGATGGGCTTTCCTTCCCCACAGAATTCCAACACCAGCAAAGTGTTTTCATGAAACTGAATCAAATGGGGTGCGGGGAACACAACCATATATGAATTTAAAAACTTGAGTAAATTCAGTAGAGGTGAGAAGTACCAGATAAACTGAATCCCTATGGCATGGGTAATGGCTTCATATATTTCTTCTGGGGTTTTAATGGAGGGACTTTTTTTCTTATCCTATTTCCTCTTCTTCTTTGGTGATATATGGAGTAGCCTGCTGCAAGCAGAATTGGAAATCTTGCAGCCGTCTTTGAAACTCTGCAAGCCTTTGAAATAGTTTGCTAAGGTCTTTGAAACCTTGCAGTTCTATCAGTGTTTTTTGGCCTAAAGATTCCGCAGACAGAAATATTTTGCAGCTTGAAATATTTCGCTGGCCAAAATATTTTGCGGATAGAAATATTTTGCAGGCCTTTGAAATATTTTGCAGCTTTTTACCAACTTCACAGGCCAAAATAATTCCCTGGCCAAAATATTTAGCAGGCATTTTAAGTATTTTGCAGCTTTTTAACAAACTTAACAGGCCTTTGAAATATTTAGCAGGCCTTTGAAATATTTAGCAGCTTTTTACCAAAATTCACATGCCGAAATATTAGCTGGGCAAAATATTTCGCAGACCGAAATATAAACGTAACATGCAACAATTTCCAAGGTTTTACTGAGTTACAGTTCATATAAGGCAATCAGTCAATTTAAATGCATTCATTAGGCCCTAATCTATCGATTTCACATGTCTGGGAATACCGATATGAATATGTTGGTCACAGATATCTTAAAAGAAAGGTAGGGACATGGATCAGAAAACCAGTCTGCGTCTGGTGTGACAACCATTTGCCACATGCAGCGCGACACATATCCTTCGCATAGAGTTGATCAGGCTGTTGATTGTGGCCTGTGGAATGTTGTCCCACTCTTCAATGGCTGTGCGAAGTTGCTGGATATTGGTGGGAACTGGCTTTTGACATATTTTGCAGCTTTTTACCAAACTTCACTGTTCAAAATATTTTGCAGCCTTCAAACTTTGCAGGTCGAAATGTATCTTTGCAGCTTTTTACCAAACTTAGAAGGCTTTTGAAATATTTGGCAGCCTTTTACCAAACCTCGCAGCCTATCATTTTGAAAGCTGGTTTGCCCCTTAGGAATGCCGTAATAATGTCACCACAAAGATTACTCACCCAACCAACTGCTTTCCTTGTGGCGGGGAATGTACTGTAAAGATAATCAGCGCAAATTCTATTTTCTACCTGGTCTCACCGTTTATCCATTGATGGTTATTTCCCCACTGAGCTGATATACATATCTCCTGCAGGAATCACAACTCAATAAGTAATTTGGATGAAAAAAGGATATGACATTTATATTACGTTTTTCCACTTTACCTTTCTAAATGATGTCAAGGTCATCAGGTTTCTGCATTGGCTTTAACCATTATAAGGGCTCATACAACATGCTTTGACAGGTAATAAAGCATTACACCTGTTGACATTAAAGTGTTACTGTCACACCCTGGCCTTAGTTATCTTTGTTTTCATTAATATTTTAGTTAGGTCAGGGTGTGACATGGTGAAGTATGTGTTTTGGTTTGTCTAGGGGTTTGGAGGTTTAATGGGGTAATGTCTTGTCTAGGTGTTTGGATGTTGATGGCTGCCTAGATTGGTTCTCAATTGGAGACAGCTGTGGTTTATTGTCTCTAATTGGGAGCCATATTTAAGGCAGCCATGGGCATCATGTGTTTGTGGGTAATTGTCTATGTTGAACGTTTGTTGCTTGTCTGTGCACTTACGTTATTTAGCTTCACGGTCGTTTGTTGTTTTGTAGTTTTGGATAGTGTTCGGTTTCGTGTTTTGCTCTCTTCCTAAATAAAGAGATGTATTTTGCACACGCTGCGCCTTGGTCCTCCTCTATGCTTGACGATCGTGACAGAATTACCCACCACAAAAGGACCAAGCAGCGTGTCCAGGAGCAAAGAGACTGGACATGGGAGGAGGCGCCTGGTAAGGAGATCGAGAGGCTGGCGATGGCCCAGGTGGGCAAATCGTGGTCCTGGGAGGACATGCTCGGGGGCAAGGGACCTTGGGGGAAGATCAAGGCCCTGGCGAGAGAGGAGCAACGGCGTCAGCAGGGTCATCGTCGGAAGGACGAGAGGCAACCCCAAAAAGTTTTTGGGGGGGGGCACATGGCTTGGGCGGCTGGGCAGCAGGAGGCTGCCACAGGGAGACGTGGAGAGAAGGCTACCGGTTTACGGGAGCCATTGGCGAGTAGAGGGAGGGAAGCAGTTGAGGCACGGCGTAAGAGACTGAGGTGTGTTACCAGTCCGGTCCGGCCCGTTCCTGATCCCCGGTTAAGGCCAGTGGTGTGTGTTCCCAGTACGGACCGGCCTGTTCCTACTCCACGCATCAAGCCCACGGTGTGCGTCGCCAGTCCAGCCCGGCCGGTTCCTGCTCCACGTACTAAGCCTACGGTGTACGTGGCCAGCCCAGCCCGACCTGTTCTTGCTCCACGTACCAGACCCACGGTGTGCGTCGCCAGTCCAGCCCGGCCGGTTCCTGCTCCACGTACTAAGCCTACGGTGTACGTCGCCAGCCCGACCCGGCCTGTTCCTGCCACTCGCACCAAACCTACGGTGCGCGTCGCCAGCCCGGTCCGGCCTGTTCCTGCCACCCGCACCAAGTCTACGGTGCGCGTCGCCAGCCCGACCCAGCCTGTTCCTGCCACTCGCACCAAACCTACGGTGCGCGTCGCCAGCCCGGTCCGGCCTGTTGCTGCTCCCCGCACTAGCCCTGAGATGCGTGTCCTCAGCCCGGGACCACCAGTTCCGGCACCACGCACTAGGCCTTATGTGCGTCCCCAGGGTCCAGCATGCCCTGTTCCTTCTCCCCGCACTAGCCCTGAGATGCGTGTCCTCAGCCCGGTACCTCCAGTTCCGGCACCACGCACCAGTTCTATAGTGCGTCTCGGCCGGCCAGAGTCTGCCGTCTGCCCAACGGCGCCTGAACTGCCCGTCTGCCCAACGCCGTCTGAACTGTCCGTCTGCCAAGCGCTGCATGAACTGCCCGTCTGTACTGAGCCTGCTAAGCCGCCCGTCTGCCATGAGCCTTCAGAGCCGTCCGCCAGACCGGAGACGCTAAAGCCTTCCGCCAGACAGGAGCCGCTAGAGCCTTCCGCCAGACAGGATCAGCCAGAGCCTTCCGCCAGACAGGATCAGCCAGAGCCTTCCGCCAGACAGGATCAGCCAGAGCCTTCCGCCAGCCATGAGCAGCCAGATCCGTCAGCCAGCCATGAGCAGCCAGATCCTTCAGCCAGCCATGAGCAGCCAGATCCGTCAGCCAGCCATGAGCAGCCAGATCCGTCAGCCAGCCATGAGCAGCCAGATCCGTCAGCCAGCCATGAGCAGCCAGATCCGTCAGCCAGCCATGAGCCGTCCAGCCAGGATCCGCCAGAGCCGTCCAGCCAGGATCCGCCAGAGCCGTCCAGCCAGGATCCGCCAGAGCCGTCCAGCCGGGATCCGCCAGAGCCGTCCAGCCAGGATCCGCCAGCCAGCCAGGATCCGCCAGAGCCAGCCAGCCAGGATCCGCCATTCAGTCCGGTGCTGCCCCTTAGTCCGGTGCTGCCCCTTAGCCCGGTGCTGCCCCTTATCCCGGTGCTGCCCCATATCCCGGTGCTGCTCCTTATCCCGGTGCTGCCCCTTATCCTGGTGCTGCCCCTTAGTCCGGTGCTGCCCCTTAGTCCGGTGCTGCCTCTTAGTCCGGTGCTGCCCCTTAATCCAGTGGGGTTAAGTTGGAGGGTGGTCATTTGGAGGAGGCTACGAAAGCGGGTAGTGACTATGGTGGGGTGGGGACCACGACCAGTGCCAGAGCCGCCACCGTGGACAGACGCCCACCCAGACCCTCCCCTAGACTTTATGCTGGTGCGCCCGGAGTTCGCACCTTAAGGGGGGGGTTATGTCACACCCTGGCCTTAGTTATCTTTGTTTTCATTAATATTTTAGTTAGGTCAGGGTGTGACATGGTGAAGTATGTGTTTTGGTTTGTCTAGGGGTTTGGAGGTTTAATGGGGTATTGTCTTGTCTAGGTGTTTGGATGTTGATGGCTGCCTAGATTGGTTCTCAATTGGAGACAGCTGTGGTTTATTGTCTCTAATTGGGAGCCATATTTAAGGCAGCCATGGGCATCATGTGTTTGTGGGTAATTGTCTATGTTGAACGTTTGTTGCTTGTCTGTGCACTTACGTTATTTAGCTTCACGGTCGTTTGTTGTTTTGTAGTTTTGGATAGTGTTCGGTTTCGTGTTTTGCTCTCTTCCTAAATAAAGAGATGTATTTTGCACACGCTGCGCCTTGGTCCTCCTCTATGCTTGACGATCGTGACAGTTACGGCTTTGTATCCAATAGTAATCTAAACAGCCAACTCCATAGTTATTTCTTGGTCGTGTTGTATATATATATATATATATATATATATATATATATGCCATTTAGCAGACGCTTTTATCCAAAGCGACTTACAGTCATGCGTGCATAAATTTTTTGTGTATGGGTGGTCCCGGGGATCGAACCCGCTACCTTGGCGTTACAAGCGCCGTGCTCTACCAGCTGAGCTACAGAGTAACAACAACAATATTTGTGTACCATTCTGGAACATTACTCAAGTCACATAACAATCATCTCCAAGGCCTATTTAATAAAAGGTAATAAGACACAAATGTGTCTTACTTTAAGTTATTTATTGCTTTTGCCTGACCCTGAATGTTTGATTCTCTTATACATTTTCCTCTTTCTGGGACACTGACTGTGTGTATGTATGTATGTGTGTGTATGTGTGTGTTTGTGTGTGTGTGTGTGTTCCTGCCTGTGTGTGCGTGTCTGTGTGTGTTCTACACACAGTCACTCAACCTGAGTGAACCCGAGCCAGTAGTAAAATGGCAGAGCGGAGAACAGACAGGATGTGTCCCAAATGGCACCGTTATCCCTCTATGTAGTGCACTACTTTTGACCAGGACCCATAGGGCTGTGGTCAAAATTAGTGCACTACATAAGGAATAGTGTGCCATTTGGTGTGCCATCCACACACTTTCTCTACCAGCTCCTCCATCATCCCATCTCCCAATCACACTCTATGACTGAGGCCAATCAGTACCGTCTCGGCCTGCCTCTGCTTTCCCCACTCCAGCATCAGTGACCCATTCCCTCTGTATTAGCCCTGCACTCAAAATACAACTCTCCCTTCAGAATCGTCCAAAATGTTATCCCCGCCTAATTGAGGTTTTACAGAAGTCTGCTACTTACCTATGGCTCAATCAATGTCAAGAGTGCATACATAAACATTGTGTGCTGGCGTATGTGTGTGTCTGTCTATGCCTGTGTAAATGCTGCTGTGTGCTGCTTCTGTATATGTCTGAGGCAGAGAGACATAAACGTTTTACATGGACTGAGTTGCAAATATGGCTGTTTCTTTTGTATTTTTATTGTTGATTTCAGTATAATAAATCCAATTAAAATATGTATTAATAATATCATCATTTATATCATTATTATTATTATTATTATTGCCACAGTCAGAGAAACATATAAGGCCTGTTGTGACAGTCAAAATCATTTTAGAGAATTGCTGCTGTAGCAGGTAAGTACTCTGTGCATCATGATAAGCGCAAATGTCTTATGGTAAGAGCAAATGCCTCTTGGTAAAAGGCCGTGCATGGTCAATCCGACATCTGCAGTGGCCGGACAGCATTTACTGTGAAATCACATTTAATTATGGTAATTTATCTTAACAGAATAACTCGAGGATGCAACGGCGTGCGCCCATTCCAATGCAATTAACGGGAAAACACCATTGTCAAAATCCCACCACACATGCGAGCGGTTTCATGACACAGAGATTAAAATATCCATTAGAAATGTAGAAAGAGGGGAGATATAAGTTGCTAATATGACTAGGATTTTGCCTTTGGCTACTGGACAATGAAATAAAGTTGATTTGAAAACCAATAGAACATGAGAGAAATAGGCTACTGGTTTCAATGGCGTATGGAAGTGATTATAAAATAATTGCCTGCATGCTTGGTTGGATTTTGGCTAGGCTACTTTGAAGCAAGGTAAGACATGCCTCATAATATGTAGTAAAACGTTCAGGTTTCAAACAATTAAGTATATGTTTTCAAAATGCATACTGCCTCCAGCTCATTGCAAAGTGGTGTGTGATGTGCTGAAGCCTGTCTAGTTGCCTATGCACTTGAATGGCGAATGGGAAGCGTGTTTCAATTACCAGTTGAGAAATAAAAATAGTAGCTCTTTTTAATCGTGGCCATTGTTTTTAACCCACGATTGCATTTAGAATTGTTGCGCAATAATTGGGCTTATAAAAGCACGTTTCACTCCAGCAGCAACCAACAGTTATTTGATGAGCGTTAGCAGCAGCTCTCCTGGTACATTGACTGGTATTTCCATCAATGAATAGGCTAAAATGCATTATTTCGCAATGGGATTTTTTAAATTCTCTTGGACAATTTTCTATTTTTTTATCGGCCAAAAGTCGGCTACTACCGTCTGATGTAAACCCTAGTGTGTGTGTTTGTGCAACTGACATAGGCATGATATGCTCCTACCCTCCTGAGCCTGTAGTTTGGGTGGCCGCAGCACGCTCCTCCCTGGGAGATTATATTGAGTGACATCTAGGCCATTAGTCACCGGACTGCAGGGTCAGCCTTGGGAGACAGGGCTCAGTCATGGCTGTCCACCTTGTATCAACGTGCACACACATACAAGTAGACACAACTTTGTTATACTATCCTTGTGAGGACCAAACAATTGATTCCCATTCAAAATCCTATTTTCCCTAAGCCCTAACCCAACCCTAACCCTAACCTTAACCCCAAACCCTAACCCATAACCCTAACCCTACACTTAAACATGCAAGTTGAAACCAAATAAGGTTCTTGAGAGTTAACCATTTCAGGGTCTCTGAATAACCATAAATGGGTTGGTTCTTTGAAGAACCATCGCATTCATTTCCAGTGCCGTAAATGAATAGCCCTGCTGTAGGGTTTTAAGCCTAATTTGCATATTTCCCAGGGTGCCTTTCGAGTGAATATTAGAGTTACCAGTACCATCCATGACTGTGTTTGCTTGTGACAGACACATGGTTGTTGCATTCATTCATTTTCAGTCCTGTGGCCTTCACCAAGTGAGATCCTAAGTGAGTATGTTGTCATAAAAATTAAATTCTCTACGACAATACATATTTCATAAGGACTTCTTTTGAGGGCCAGGTTTTACCCTAATACAGTGGCCTGAAACTCATAGTTTACAGGCATCATACCTGCAAATTACATTATGCTGGCTTGCAAAGTGATGAGTAATTCTTATTGGAATCCAGCTAGAGTGGGGAGATCCAACATTTTAATGTTTATTCACCCACAACCTGCATTCAGATTGACTGCCAGGGTTGGGAAGACCAAGATGTGAGACTAGCTTAAACATCTAAACTGGAACAAACATTTCAGTAACGGGTGCAATAATTCCAAGTAACAGATTGGAATAGTTTAGAAAAATGTTAGTTATTTATATTTGAGTAGCATAAGATTAATTAATCAATCAATGTACATGTAAAAACATAGACATTGAAACAAACAATTCTAAAAACTCAACCTGCAATAGAGCATGTTGGAAATATGATAATGATGGGCAGGGTTTTGGTTTAACTCTGGTTATTAACACCAACACTGAGATTATTTTACTAGAACAGTTTTGACTGGGCTGAGCGGGAACTGTGCTTCCGCAGAGGTAGGGGGACCAGCAGGCCAGAGGTGGAAGAACGCAATGCCCTTGTTTGGGTGTAGGGACTGATCAGAGCCTGAAGGTAAGGAGGTGCCGTTCCCCTCACAGCTCCATAGGCAAGCACCATGGTCTTGTAGCAGACGCGAGCTTCAACTGGAAGCCAGTGGAGTGTGCGGAGGAGCGGGGTGACGTGAGCGAACTTGGGAAGGTTGAACACCGGACAGGCTGCAGCGTTCTGGATGAGTTGTAGGGGTTTAATGGCACAGGCATTGATCACGCTTAAGCCTACTTGATGGTAATAATGCTCACTGTTGCCCCTATTGGCCGGTTTTGAAGGCATCTCCCAACATCCTGAGGACCTGGACGAAGAGTTAAATATCGACTTGGATCTTGAATGACCTGGCTGGCTCTATACTCACTCAGCTTGCCAGTCTCCCTGTGTCTTCCAACTCAGTTGTTAATTGCATTTATAGAATATATTTGATAATAATTTGTTTGAGGACTGCTTGCTGTGCACAGGTGGAGAGGGATGAACCCTCAACCTTCGTGGTACGTTGTGTACCGTAACAGAATACAATTATTTGTTTTTAAGGAGAACTGTCATCAATTGGATATTATCTTAAGACTGAATGTGATAATTGCTGGATACAATGTTCCAGACACGAAGCACTCAGACAATGCAAGATGAAAAGTAGCCAGTACTATGAAGCCCATGGATTAGAGGAAAACATGTCTGGTCGGGTGATCAAGTCCCTTCGAAGACTCAGTAGATAGCGATCAACTGGGTTCAGTAACACACAATCACACGCACGCATAAGTGCACACACACAAACACACACGCTGTGTGGCAATATAAAAGTGAAAGGAAATGTTTTCTAACATAACCAGCTCAGCAAGGGTGGGTGACATTTTGACACCATATCTAGTGAGAAGATTCCAACAGTACTGATTTCAGCAGTAGAGTGCAGATTTGTGAGTTAGACTTTAATTGAAAAATACATGAGGGGAAAGCCTATTGTTACTCAGGGACATTGTTTTGCTGGGAGGCTAGCAGAAACACTAGAAAGACGTGACACACACACAACCCAAACACAAAACTTATTTAGCTCACCGTCTGTAACATGGGCTGTACCAGGCACAACAGGCAGGCACTGCTACACCCTTACAGAAAAAATATGTGCTCTAATGTGAATTTATTGGGATAACATGTGACAACATGTAATAGCAACATGTGATAACATGAAACTACACATGTAAAAAACATGATCTCATGTGAAATAAATGTGACAACATGGGGATGCAACATTTCTAAATGTGATACCATGAAACTACACATTTGAGCACAGGTGAAAACATGATCTCGTTAAATAAATGTGTTAACTTGGGCATTCAACATTTCAACAAAGTTTTTCACGTGAGAATGCAATTTCGATTTTCACAGGTGAAACATGTTATTCTCCTCACATGAAAAGGTGGTGTTAACATGTGAACTCTAAATGTAATGCATGCGAACATATGGTTTCACAAGTGAACAACTGTCTGTTGTTTTTACATGTGAAAATGTCAGCTCAACATGTGATAGCTATTTCACGTGTTTTATGTAAGGAAATTAAATGATATGTGGTTTTTAAAGTAAGTGGCATGCTGTTCAGCTAAAATAGTGTAAAAAATATTTAATCAATGACAATATAATTACATTTGACATGTTCACTCAAATCAAATCAAACGTTATTGGTCACGTACACGTGTTTAGCAGATGTTATTGTGGATGTAGCAAAATGCTTGTGCTTCTAGCTCCGACAGTGCAGTAATATCTAACAATTTCACAACATATACCCAATGCACACAAATCTAAGTAAGAAATTAATTAAGAATATATACAGTACCAGTCAAAAGTTTGGACACACCTACTCATTCAAGGGTTTTTCTTAAGTTGTCCTATTTTCTACATTGTAGAGGAATAGTGAAGACATCAAAACTATGAAATAACACCTATGGAATCATGTATTAACCAAAAAAGGGCTAAACAAATCAAAATATATGTTATATTTGAGATTCTTCAAATAGCCACCCTTGCTGGTCACACTGTCTGTGATTTATTTAGAATTCAAGGCACACTTAACCACCATGGCTACCACAGCATTCTGCAGCGATACGCCATCCCATCTGGTTTGGGCTTAGTGGGACTGTCATTTGTTTTTCAACAGGACAATGACCCAACACACCTCCAGGCTGTGTAAGGGATATTTTACCGAGAAGGAGAGTGCTGCATCAGATGAGCTGGCCTCCACAATCCCCCGACCTCAATGCAATTGAGATGGTTTGGGATGAGTCGGACGGCAGAGTGAAGGAAAAGCAGCCAACAAGTGCTAAGCATATGTGGGAACTCCTTCAAGACTGTTGGAAAAGCATTCCAGGTGAAGCTGGTTGAGAGAATGCCAAGAGTGTGCAAAGCTGTCATCAAGGCAAAGGGTGGCTATTTGAAGAATAAAATATATTTTGATTTGTTTAACACTTTTTTGGTAACTACATGATTCCATATGTGTTATTTAATAGTTTTGATGTTTTCACTATTATTCTACACTGTAAAAAAATAGTAAAAATAGAGAAAAACCCTTGAATGAGTATGTGTGTCCAATTTTTTGACTGGTAGTGTACATTTTATATAATTTGCATGTCATGTGGGCCTACAGTATAGTCTAACCGTTTCTCCTAAAATGCCCTTGATGGCAATACCTTTTAACGTGCGTAAACAGACAGACACTAACTAGAGGCAAGAGACAGAACTAGTCTGTTTGGTAACATCGCTAATAAACCAGACACTAACTAGAGGTAAGAGACAGAACTAGTCTGTTTGGTAACATCGCTAACAGACCAGACGCTAACTAGAGGTAAGAGACATAACTGGTCTGTTTGGTAACATCGCTAACAGACCAGACACTAACTAGAGGTAAGAGACAGAACTGGTCTGTTTGGTAACATCGCTAACAGACCAGACGCTAACTAGAGGTAAGAGACAGAACTGGTCTGTTTGGTAACATCGCTAATAGACCAGACACTAACTAGAGGTAAGAGACAGAACTAGTCTGTTTGGTAACATCGCTAACAGACCAGACACTAACTACAGGTAAGAGACAGAACTAGTCTGTTTGGTAACATCGCTAACAGACCAGACGCTAACTAGAGGTGAGAGACAGAACTGGTCTGTTTGGTAACATCGCTAACAGACCAGACGCTAACTAGAGGTGAGAGACAGAACTGGTCTGTTTGGTAACATCGCTAACATACCAGACTCTAACTACAGGTATGAGACAGAACTAGTCTGTTTGGTAACATCGCTAACAGACCAGACACTAACTAGAGGTAAGAGACAGAGCTAGTCTGTTTGGTAACATCGCTAACAGACCAGACACTAACCAAAGGTAAGAGACAGAACTAGTCTGTTTGGTAATATCGCTAACAGACCAGACACTAACTAGAGGTAAGAGACAGAACTAGTGTGTTTGGTAACATCGCTAATAGACCAGACACTAACTAGAGGTAAGAGACAGAGCTAGTCTGTCTGGTAACATCGCTAACAGACCAGACACTAACTAAAGTCTATTAATCTAAAGTGGAAGTTGGGAGAGTTATATTTGAGTGTTTCAGTGAAACGTGAGGGAGGTCCTGCTCTCTCGCTTTCCCAGATGCTTAGTTAATTTCATTCCGATCCCCTTTGCATTATTGTAGCCTTTTCTGTATCCTGTCAACTATTTGTCTGTCTATCCCTGTTCTCTCTTCTCCGCACAGGCCATACAAACGCTTCACACGGCGTGGCTGCTGCCACTCTAATCTGGGTGTCCCTGCGCACACGACCCACGTGGAGTTCCAGGTCTCCGGTAGCCTCTGGAACTGCCGTTCTGAGGCCAACAAGGTAGAGTTTATCTCAGCCTATGCAACCCTCCAGTCCCTCGACTTCTTGGCGCTGACGGAAACATGGATTACCACAGAAAACACTGCTACTCCTACTGCTCTTTCCTCGTCTGAGCATGTGTTCTCGCATTCCCCGAGAGCATCTGGTCAGCGCGGCCGTGGCACAGGAATCCTCATCTCTCCCAAGTGGACATTCTCTCTTTTCCCCCTGACCCATCTGTCTATCTATTTGAATTCCATGCTGTCACTGTCACTAGCCCATTCAAGCTTAACATCCTTGTCATTTATCACCCTCCAGGTTCCCTCGGAGAGTTCATCAATGAACTTTACGCCTTGAAAAGTTCCTTTCCTGAGGAGGGGTCACCCCTCACAGTTCTGGATGACTTTAACCTCCCTACGTCTGCCTTTGACTCATTTCTCTCTGCCTCCTTCTTTCATCTTTTGACCTCACCCTCACACCATCCCCCCCTACTCACAAGGCAGGCAATACGCTTGACCTCATCTTTACTAGATGCTGTTCTTCTACTAATCTCACTGCAACTCCCCTCCAAGTCTCCGATCACTACTTCGTATCCTTTTCTCTCTCGCTCTCCTCCAACACTACTCACTCTGCCCCTACTCAGATGGTAATGTGCCGTCGCAACCTTCGCTCTCTCTCTCCCGCTACTCTCTCCTCTTCCATCCTATCATCTCTTCCCTCTGCTAAATCCATCTCCCTCCAATCTCCTGATTCTGCCTACTCAACCCTCCTCTCCTCCCTCTCTGAATCTTTTGACTCTCTATGTCCACTATCCTCCCGGCCGGCTCGGTCCTCCCCTCCTGCTCCGTGGCTTGACGATTCATTGCGACCTCATAGAACAGGGCTCCGGGCAGCCGAGCGGAAATGGAGGAAAACTAGACTCCCTGCGGACCTGTCATCTTTTCACTCCCTCCTCTCTATATTCTCTTCCTCTGTTTCTGCTGCTAAAGCCACTTTCTACCACTCTACATTTCAAGCCTCTGCCTCTAACCCAAGGAAGCACTTTGCCACCTTCTCCTCCCTGCTGAATCATCCTCCTCCTCCCCCTCCCTCCTCCCTCTCTGTGGATGACTTCTTCAACCTTTTTGAAAAGAAGGTTGACGACATCCAATCCTAATTTATTAAGTCAAATGACACCGCTGGTCCTGCTCACACTGCCCTACCCTATGCTTTAACTTCTTTCTCCCCTCTCTCTCCAGATGAAATCTTGCGACTTGTGACGGCTGGCCGCCCAACAACCTGCCCGCTTGACCCTATCCCCTCCTCTCTTCTCCAGACCATTTCCGGAGACCTTCTCCCTTACCTCTGTCAGAGTGTGCTGATGTGGATGCGGTGGTGTAGTCAAGCGCAGGACACAGAGGATAAGTCAAGACGACTTTACTAACACTTGAAATAGTACACAAAATAAACGGCCTCAAAACACTGGAGGCAAACAAATACGCGGAGTGCGTAAAACAACACGAAGAGTCAAAATACGCGGAGTGCATAAAACAACAACGTAGAGCCAAGGCACCGAACCTATCCATACACGACAGGTGGAACAATAACACACAAGATACAAACATAACATAGGGGAACTTATAGGTGACATAATCAATACAGAATACGAAACAGGTGCACTAACTAGACATGACAAAACAAACATCGAAAACATTAAAACGGTAGTAGCTAGTACTCCAGGGACGACGAACGCCGAAGCCTGCCCGAGCAAGGAGGAGGAGCAGCCTCGGCGGCATCCGTGACAGTACCCCCCCTTGACGCGCGGCTCCAGCCGTGCGCCGACCCCGGCCTCGGGGACGGCCAGGAGGACGCGGAGCAGGGCGCGTGGGATGACTCCGGTGGAACTCCGTCAGGAGGGAGGGATCTAAAATGTCCCTCCTAGGCACCCAGCACCGTTCCTCCGGGCCGTACCCCTCCCACTCCACGAGATACTGCAGACCCCCCATCCGACGTCTCGAATCCACAATGGACCGGACTGAGTACGCCGGAGCCCCCTCGATTTCCAGTGGGGGCGGAGGAGTCTCCCGTATCTCATTGTCCTGGAGTGGACCAGCTACCACCGGCCTGAGGAGAGACACATGGAACGAGGGGTTAATGTGATAATCATTAGGCAGTTGTAACCTGTAACATACGTCGTTCAATCTACTCAGGACTTTAAATGGCCCCACAAACCGCCGACCCAGCTTCCGGCAGGGCAGGCGAAGGGGCAGGTTTCGAGTCGAGAGCCAGACTCGATCTCCAGGTGCGTACACTGGACCCTCACTGCGGTGGAGATCGGCGCTCGCATGTACATGCGCAGCGTTCCATGTCTCCTCCGAGCGCCGAAACCACTCATCCACCGCAGGAGCCTCGATCTGGCTCGTGTGCCATGGTGCAAGAACCGGCTGATACCCCAACACACACTGGAAAGGGGTCAGATTAGTAGAGAAATGGCGAAGAGAATTCTGGGCAATCTCCGCCCACGGGATATACCCCGACCACTCCTCCTGCCGGTCCTGGCAATATGATCTCAGAAACCTACCCACATCCTGGTTCACTCTCTCCACCTGCCCATTACTCTCAGGGTGGAAACCCGAGGTAAGGCTAACCGAGACCCCCAAGCGTTCCATGAACGCCCTCCAGACTCTAGAGGTGGATTGGGGACCCCGATCAGACACTATATCCTCGGGTACCCCGTAGTGCCGGAAGACGTGGGTAAACAAAGCCTCAGCAGTCTGTAGGGCAGTAGGGAGACCCGGCATTGGGATGAGACGACAGGCTTTAGAGAACCGATCCACAACGACCAGAATGGTGGTATTCCCCTGGGAGGGGGGAAGGTCTGTGACAAAGTCTACCGAGAGGTGAGACCACGGCCGTTGTGGAACGGGAAGGGGTTGTAACTTCCCCCTGGGCAGGTGTCTAGGCGCCTTACACGGAGCGCACACCGAGCAGGAGGAGACATAAACCCTCACGTCCTTAGCCAATGTTGGCCACCAGTACTTTTCGCTAAGACAGTGCAATGTCCGGCCAATACCAGGATGTCCAGAGGAGGGTGACGTATGAGCCCAATATATGAGACGATCCCGAATCTCGAGCGGAACGTACGTCCGCCCCACTGGAGACTGAACCCTCATCAGGCTAGGTGGACCATGTTTCTGGCCCGGTTTGTGTTTAAGCTCACTTACATCCCAGGGTCCCAGAACGGTAAGGTAGACGCCCTGTCACGGCGATATGACACAGAGGAGAGGTCCATTGAGCCCATACCCATACTGCCATATCGACCTCCCACAACACCGGCGCCACCAGACAAGACTTCGGCAGTATGGGAGTGGGCTCAATGGACCTCTCCTCTGGGTCATATCGCCGGGACAGGGCGTCTGCCTTACCGTTCTGGGACCCTGGGATGTAAGTGAGCTTAAACACAAACCGGGCCAGAAACATGGTCCACCTAGCCTGACGAGGGTTCAGTCTCCTAGCTGCCCGGATGTACTCCAGGTTATGATGGTCAGTCAGAATGAGAAAAGGGTGTTGAGCCCCCTCAACCCAATGCCTCCACACCTTTAGGGCTTGAACCACGGCTAGCAGCTCCCTGTCCCCCACGTCATAATTACGCTCCGCCGGGCTGAGCTTCTTAGAGTAAAAAGCGCAGGGCCGGTGTTTAGGGGGCGTGCCTGAACGTTGAGACAGTACAGCCCCAATACCAGCCTCTGACGCGTCCACCTCCACCTGGAACGCTAAAGTGGGATCCGGATGCGCCAGCACCGGAGCAGAGGTGAACAGGTCCTTCAGTTTACCAAACGCCCTGTCCGCCTCAGCTGACCACTGCAAATGCACCGGGCCCCCCTTCAGCAAGGAGGTGATGGGAGCCGCTACCTGTCCAAAACCCCGGATAAACCTCCGGTAGTAATTGGCAAAACCCAAAAACCGCTGCACTTCCTTTACCGTGGTTGGAGTCTGCCAATTACGCACGGCTGAAACGCAGTCAATCTCCATCTCCACCCCTGACGCGGACAATCGATGGCCCAGGAAGGAGATGGACTCCTGGAAAAACAGACATTTCTCTGCCTTGACATACAAGTCATGCTCCAACAGCCTACCCAACACTCGACGCACCAGGGCTACATGCTCGGCTCGTGTAGACGAGTAAACTAGTATGTCGTCAATATACACTACTACACCCTTCCCATGCAAATCCCGGAAGATCTTGTCCACAAAGGATTGGAAGACTGAAGGAGCATTCATTAACCCGTATGGCATGACGAGATACTCATAGTGACCCGAGGTGGTACTAAATGCTGTCTTCCATTCATCTCCCTCCCTAATGCGCACCAAGTTGTAGGCGCTCCTGAGATCCAGTTTTGTGAAGAAACGCGCTCCGTGTAATGATTCCGTCATACTCGCAATCAGAGGGAGTGGATAACTGTATTTCACTGTGATCTGATTGAGACTACGGTAATAATATAATAATAAATAATATGCCATTTAGCAGACGCTTTTATCCAAAGCGACTTACAGTCATGCGTGCATACATTTTTTTGTGTATGGGTGGTCCCGGGGATCGAACCCACTACCTTGGCGTTTCAAGCGCCGTGCTCTACCAGCTGAGCTACAGAGGACCACGTAATCAATACACGGGCGCAACGCTCCATCCTTCTTCTTCACAAAAAAGAAACTCGAGGATGCAGGGGAAGTGGAGGGCCGTATGTATCCCTGTCTCAGAGACTCAGCTATGTATGTCTCCATAGCCGCCTTCTCCTCTTGAGACAGAGGATACACGCGCCTGCCTGGAGGTCTATCGCACAATCCCCCTGTCTATGAGGTGGCAATCGCGTCGCCCTAGTCTTCCTGAACACGAGTGCCAAATCCTCATACTCAGAAGGAATGTACAATGCTGGCAATTGGTTCGGACTTTCCACCGTGGTCGCCCCTACGGAAACACCTAGACATCGCCCAACACACTGGTCAGACCACTCCTTGAGAGCCCTCTGTTGCCACGAAATGGTGGGGTCATGGGTGATTAACCAAGCAAGCCCCAACACCACGGGATACGCAGGAGAGTCGATCAGATATAACTGAATGATCTCTTCATGACCCCCCTGCGCCTTCATCTTTAGTGGTGCTGTGACCTCCCTAATCAAACCAGATCCCAACGGACGGCTATCTAGGGCATGAATAGGGAAAGGCACATCTACGGGTAGGAGGGGAATCCCTAACTTAACACAAAAATTCCGATCAATAAAATTCCCAGCTGCGCCTGAATCGACTAGCGCCTTATGCTGGGAATGAGATGCAACCTGGGGAAATACTACAGGTATACACAAATGAACAACAGAGAGCTCTGGGTGAGTTGGGCGCCTACTCACCTGGAATGACTCCCCAGTGCGTGCCCTGTTGCCTCGATCCCCTGGAGGCCCTCCCCAGCACCGAACCGCAGTGTGTCCTCTATGGCCACAGTTGGTGCAGGGGACGACCTCCCTCCGGATCTCTCTCCTCTTCTCTCTAGCGCCAGCACCTCCGAGCTCCATAGGGCTCGGCTCGGAGGTGCTGGGGGATGGAATGGACGGCCCCAACTCCGGACGTCCGCGGGTGGCCAGCAGGGTATCCAGACGGATTGACATGTCCACCAACTGGTCGAAGGTTAGATTGGTGTCCCTGCAGGCCAACTCTCGTCGAATGTCCTCTCGCAGGCTGCACCGATAGTGGTCGATGAGGGCCCTCTCATTCCACCCCGCATCCGCCGCTAGAGTCCGGAAGTCCAGGGCGAACTCCTGTGCGCTCCTCTTCCCCCGCCGCTTTACCCTCTGGGGGGTGATCGAACACAGCCCTGAAGCGGTGGGAGAACTCTGCGTAGCTGATGGTGGCGGCGTCTATTCCCCTCCATTCGGCATTGGCCCACTCCAAGGCCTTGCCGGAGAGACAGGAGATGAGGGCGGAAACGCTCTCCTATACCGAGGGCGCCGGGTGTATGGTTGCCAGGTAGAGTTCCACCTGAAGGAGGAACCCCTGACACCCGGCTGCGGTGCCATCATATGCCCTCGGGAGCGAGAGCCGAATCCCACTGGACTCCGGAGCTAGTATGATGGGGCTGGCCGATGGTGGTGGTAAGGTAGGAGGAGGTGTGGGCAGGCCTTCTCTTTCCCATCGGCACAGAGTGTCCATGACGCCTTGCATGGCGGAGCCGAGTCGATGGAACATGGCGTCCTGGCTGCTGACCCGATCCTCCAGTGACTCGGCTACCGCCGCTGCTCCTGCTGACTCCATAGGTGGTGTGTTATTCTGTCAGAGTGTGCTGATGTGGATGCGGTGGTGGAGTCAAGCGCAGGACACAGATGATAAGTCAAGACGACTTTACTAACACTTGAAATAGTACACAAAATAAACGGCCTCAAAACACTGGAGGCGAACAAATACGCGGAGTGCGTAAAACAACACGAAGAGTCAAAATACGCGGAGTGCATAAAACAACAACGTAGAGCCAAGGCACCGAACCTATCCATACACGACAGGTGGAACAATAACACACAAGATACAAACATAACATAGGGGAACTTATAGGTGACATAATCAATACAGAATATGAAACAGGTGCACTAACTAGACATGACAAAACAAACATCGAAAACATCAAACGGTAGTAGCTAGTATACCGGGGACGACGAACGCCAAAGCCTGCCCGAGCAAGGAGGAGGAGCAGCCTCGGCGGCATCCGTGACAACCTCACCTCGCTCATCAACTCATCCTTGTCCGCTGGCTATGTCCCTTCCATCTTCAAGAAAGCGAGAGTTGCACCCCTCCTCAAAAAACCTACACTCGATCCCTCCGATGTCAACAACTACAGACCAGTATCCCTTCTTTCTTTTCTCTCCAAAACTCTTGAGCGTGCCGTCTATAGCCAACTCTCCTGCTATCTCTCTCAGAATGACCTTCTTGATCCAAACCAGTCAGGTTTCAAGACTGGTCATTCAACTGAGACTGCTCTTCTCTGTGTCATGGAGGCTCTCCGCACTGCTAAAGCTAACTCTCTCTCCTCTGCTCTCATCCTTCTATACCTATCTGCTGCCTTTGATACTGTGAACCATCAGATCCTCCTCTCCACCCTCTCCGAGTTGGGCATCTCCGGCACGGCTCACTCTTGGATTGTGTCCTACCTGACAGGTCGCTCCTACCAGGTGGCGTGGCGAGAATCTGTCTCCGCACTATGTGCTCTCACCACTGGTGTCCCCCAGGGCTCAATTCTAGGCCCTCTCCTATTCTCTCTATACACCAAGTCACTTGGCTCTGTCATATCCTCACATGGTCTCTCCTATCATTACTACGCAGACGACACACAATTAATCTTCTCCTTTCCCCCTTCTGATAACCAGGTGGCGAATCGCATCTCTGCATGTCTGGCAGACATATCAGTGTGGATGTCGTATAACCACCTCAAGCTGAACCTCGGCAAGACGGAGCTGCTCTTTCTCCCGGGGAAGGACTGCCCGCTCCATGATCTCGCCATCACGGTTGACAACCTGTAGGTTCATGCTCTACAACATTCGCAGAGTACGACCCTACCTTACACAGGAAGCGGCACAGGTCCTAATCCAGGCACTCGCTGTTGGCTGGGCTCCCTGCCTGTGCCATTAAACCCCTACAACTCATCCAGAACGCTGCAGCCTGTCCGGTGTTCAACCTTCCCAAGTTCTCTCACGTCACCCCGCTCCTCCGTACACTCCACTGGCTTGCAGTTGAAGCTCGCATCTGCTACAAGACCATGGTGCTTGCCTACGGAGCTGTGAGGGGAACGGCACCTCCTTACCTTCAGGCTCTGATCAGTCCCTACACCCAAACGAGGGCATTGCGTTCTTCCACCTCTGGCCTGCTGGTCCCCCTACCTCTGCGGAAGCACAGTTCCCGCTCAGCCCAGTCAAAACTGTTCGCTGCTCTGGCACCCCAATGGTGGAACAAGCTCCCTCACGACGCCAGGACAGCGGAGTCACTGACCACCTTCCGGAGACACTTGAAACCCTACCTCTTTAAGGAATACCTGGGATAGTAAAAAAGTAATCCTTCTACCCCCCCAAAAAAACAAAAAATTAATAAATGAATTACCAAAAAAACAAAAAATAAATAAATTTATAATGAAAATTAAAAATATACTCAAAAAATTTAAAATAAATACTAAAATAAAAACACATTTGTAAAATGGTTGTCCCACTGGCTATCATAAGGTGAATGCACCAATTTGTAAGTCGCTCTGGATAAGAGCGTCTGCTAAATAACGTAAATGTAAATGTAATGTAAATGTAAAAAGGAACCATGACCGCATTGCATCAAACGCGGACAATAACAACAAACGAATTGACCATGTCCTATGACTAATGCACAGAAAATGTCATATCACCAGTATAAGAAGGAGATCTCATACGATCAGCATTATTGTAATGTCTGTTTTCAGACAGGCGACCCACTACAGTATCGACTCAAGCTTTCCCAACAAAGCAGCCCATCACTAGGCTATGCGTAATTTCATTCTGTGCAGTGGCGCTTTCCAGAATTCAGTTTGTCAGTGATATGTACGCCGAAGAACTTTCCACCTTCTCCACTGCTGTCCCGTCGATGTGGATGGGGGGTACTCCCTATGCTGTTTCCTGAAGTCCACGATCATCTCCTTTGTTTTGTTGGCGTTGAGTGAGAGGTTATTTTCCTGACACCACACTCCGAGAGCCCTCACCTCCTCCCTGTAGGCTGTCTTATCGTTATTGGTAATCAAGCCTACTACTGTTGTGTCGTCTGCAAACTTGATGGCGTGCATGGCTACGCCGTCATGGTTGAACAGGGAGTACAGAAGGGGGCTGAGCACACAGTGTTGAGAATCAGCAAAGTGGAGATGTTGTTTCCAACCTTCACCACCTGGGGTCGGCCAGTCAGGAAGTCCAGGACCCAATTGCACAGGGCAGGGTTGAGACTTGGGCCTCAAGCTTGATGATGAGGTTGAAGGGTACTATGGTGTTGAATGCTGAGCTATAGTCAATGAACAACATTCTTACATAGGTATTCCTCTTGTCCAGATGGGATAGGGCAGTGTGCAGTGTGATGGCGATTGCATCGTCTGTCGACCTATTGTGGCGGTAAGCAAATTGAAGTGGGTCTAGGGTGACAGGTAAGGTGGAGGTGATATGATCCTTGACTAGTCTCTCAAAGCACGTCATGATGACATAAGTGAGTGTTACGGGGCGATAGTCATTTAGTTCAGTTACCTTTGCATTCTTGGGTACAGGAACAATGGTGGCCATCTTGAAGCATGTGGGGACAGCAGACGTGGATAGGGAGAGATTAAATATGTCCATAAACACACCAGCCAGCTGGTCTGCGCATGCTCTGAGGACGTGGCTAGGAATGTCGTCTGGGCCAGCAGCCCTGCAAGGGTTAATACATTTAGGCTTAGTGGGACTATCATTTGTTTTTCAACAGGACAATGACCCAACACACCTCCAGGCTGTGTAATGGCTATTTTACCAAGAAGGAGAGTGATGTAGTGCTGCATCAGATGACCTGGCCTCCACCCAATTGAGATGGTTTGGGATGAGTCGGACCGCAGAGTGAAGGAAAAGCAGCCAACAAGTGCTCAGCATATGTGGGAACTCCTTCAAGACGGTTGGAAAAGCATTCCAGGTGAATCTGGTTGAGAGAATGCCAAGAGTGTGCAAAGATGTCATCAAGGCAAAGGGTGGCTATTTGAAGAATCTCAAATATAAAATATATTTTGATTTGTTTAACACTTTTTTGGTTACTACATGATTCCATTTGTGTTATTTCATAGGGTTGATGTCTTCACTATTATTCTACAATGTAGAAAATAGTAAAAATAGAGGAAAAACCCTTGAATGAGCAGGTGTGTCCAAACTTTTGACTGGTACTGTATTTCACCCTCTTCGGAATTCATGCCAGCAAATTACCCAGTGATTAACATCAATTCCAAATGTACAAATGAATAAAAAAGCTTTATGATAAATATAGTTTATACTTTCTCTATTCATCCATTGACTCTTGAGTTCATGGAACTCTAAGCAGGCTGCTTTCAAAGGTTGATCATGACAATTCTTGCTTGCAGGGCTTAAGCAGTCCGCTATGATAGTGTGTCCCAAATGACACCCCATTCCATATATAGTGCACTACTTGGCCCATAGCGCTCTGGTCAAAAGTAGTGCACTATATATGGAATCGAGGGCCTCGGAAGCTGCCACTGCAGTATTCTACTATCATAGAAAGGGTTCAAATTATTTTTGAACTAATGTAACACAATGGGGAAAAGTATTTTGGGGTTGGAAGGGTTGGGGGAGCTGGAACGGGACATTGGTTGGTGGTGTCATACACTGCAGAAATGGAATCCCTTTGAATGTGTGGAGTTTTTACTCTGTCATGATAATCCAGTGCGGTTTTGTATTTGATTCAAAGTATGAAATGCCATGGGTTGCCCCCAAAATATAGATCCCCTTGGATCATATTAAAGGGTCTTGTTGGGTATTGCCACCAGATATTGCACACTAATGTTGGTAATAATGTTTTGGTTTAGATCAAGGGGATATATGGGGTGGCCAAGGGGACACAACACATTGGACCAATTCTTGGACCGATTCTACAAAATAATTAAATAATAATGTTGGATTTAAAGTGCCTTACAAAATCACACCACACACACACACACAAACACACACACACACACACACACACACAAACAAATCTCATGACATATGTTTCTCCTCTCTGACAGACTCTTCAGTACACATTTCTGTCTAATTAGTACAGCACAGCTAACCTAGGATGTGTCCCAAATGGCAACCTCTCAACATATTGCACTACTTTGACCAGAGCCTATGTGCCCTGGTCAAAAGTAGTGCACTATACTGTATAGGGAATAAGGTGCCATTTGAGACAGATGCCTAATTAAACCCTCCTCCTGAATCTGAATGGCACCAGACCCTTGACAATTAATAATGTCGATAAAATAAATAATATTCAGAGAGTATTTGCATTGCATCCCATGAAAATGCTCCTTACAAATGTGTGTTAGCAATGATAAAGCATTAAATACAACCTTCCACAATAGGCTTCTTCACTTCTCTCCCTATAGGCTCTGGTCACAAGTAGTACATTATATAGAAATAGGATGGGATGCATGCACTGTGACGTAGAGCCATTAGGTTAACATTACCATACGATTGGTTCGTGGGTATACATATATCATAATGTCCTCATTTCCAAGCTGTTTGATCAGTACATTTTCAGGTTAACAATGCATTTCATAACCACAAGACTACTCATATGGAGTGTTCCGGCAAATTATCCACATTCCTTTGCACATTCAATGTTCCAAAGTGGCTGACTACTGTATCGCTCTGTACTCCCCTGTCACCTATCTCACTTATAATGCATATGTGATGTTGACAGTTTACAGTGTCTGCAAATAGAAGTCGTTAAGAGATACATTTTGGCGATCATGCATGTGTAATGTTGACCTTATCTAGGATGACTCTGAGTGGGGACCAAAGTGATTCACTATATTGGAGAGATCTTTATGACTCTATGCTCAGTCAATCTGGACACAATGTTCTCTTTAGAGGATGTTGGTAGCTTTGGCTAGGTGTAAATAAGGTCAGCCTACACCCTTGTGACATAATTTGATGTTTTTATCTCCCATAGTTTATTCTTAGATTGCATGAATACCAAAGAGTAGCTTCATTTCTCATGTGTTGCAGTCCAGACACATATAGTTGGGCATTTGTGATCCAGTTAGCGAAGGTGACTGTTGTTATTTTTTTTCTCTATTAAACAGAGTAGAGAAATGGAAGAGAGAGTGAGGAGAGGAGGAGATTCACTTCTTCAGTATTCAGACTAGGTAGTCCTGATAGTGGTTGCTGGTCCTTTTCCCTACAGGGCTTCATCCCAAATACCACCCTTTCCCTGCACTGCTTTCGACCAGGGCCTTATAGATCCTGGTCAAATGTAATGCGCTATATAGGGAATAGGTTGCCATTTGAGACGCATCCCAGTAGTGATTGATTTACATGGCAAACTCTGTATTCAGAGCGTGTCTCTCTTTCAGCAGACAGATTTATGGGTGTACAAATATGCTCAGAGGTCAAAAAACAACAACACTGAATATAGAAGAGCCATGCTGTTCAGATGCAGAATGTTATTTAGACTATAGGACAGACATTAATTGCATAACGTCACACACACAGTAACAGCATAATGTAATTTCATTCATTACAGTTGAGAGAGATGTCAATGGTGGGTGGAACAGATGTCCACATTTCGTTTAAAACAGGCCTTTACTCTCATGTAAAACTTAAATATGACTTTATCATTTGGTGTTTTAACCCACATAACATATGAACACATAACACATAAACCTACCTGTCCTTCACAATTGCAAAATAGCTTTGGGTACTTCAAAATAGCAACACAGAACAGGTCATGCAATATCTTCGACACAACCTTGCAGCTTTGCACTACCATTCACCATTATGAAAAGGCAAGACCTATAGAACAAATTAGAAACAAAAAAAACATGTTTTAAGTGAGAATAGGCATTGGTCTGAAGCCGAACAATGAAGCTAATTCACATGAGCACCACAATGCCTATTCAACCTGTGCTTTGCAGCACACAGCTATGACCTACTACAGTTGCTATATTGGTATTGTACTTCAAACTATGTTTAGGCAGGTTGCTTAGGATTCAAACCTTCTCAAGCAGCCTAATTCATACTCTTCAAAGGGATAATGGACTTTACAATGTCCTGCTATTAAAATTATGTACACCGGTGTATATATGTATATACAGTGGGGAGAACAAGTATTTGATACACTGCCGATTTTGCAGGTTTTCCTACTTACAAAGCATGTAGAGGTCTGTAATTTGTATCATAGGTACACTTCAACTGTGAGAGACAGAATCTAAAACAAAAATCCAGTAAATCACATTGTATGATTATACAGAAGATAGCCCTATTTGGAAAAAGACCAAGTCCATATTATGTCAAGAACAGCTCAAATAAGCAAAGAGAAACAGTCCATCATTACTTAAAGACATGAAGGTCAATCAATATTTATTCAAGTGCAGTCGCAAAAAACATCAAACGCTATGATGAAACTGGCTCTCATGAGGACCACAGGAGTTACCAGCCTCAGAAATTGGAGCCCAAATAAATGCTTCACAGAGTTCAAGTAACAGACACATCTCAACATCAACTTTTCAGAGGAGACTGTGTGAATCAGGCCTTCATGGTCGAATTGCTGCAAAGAAACCACTACTAAAGGACACCAATAAGAAGAAGACACTTGCTTGGGCCAAGAAACATGAGCTATGGACATTAGACCGGTGTACATTTGTACTGGTTTGGAGTCCAAATTGGAGATTTTTGGTTCCAACCACTGTGGCTTTCTGAGACACAGTGTGGTTGAACCGATGATCTCTGCATGTGTATTTCCCACCGTAAAGCATGGAGGAGGAGGTGTTATGGTGTGGGGGTGCTTTGCTGGTGACACTGTCTGTGATTTATTAAGAATTCAAGGCACACTTCACCAGCATGGCTACCACAACATTCTGCAGCGATACGCCATCCCATCTGGTTTGGGCTTAGTGGTACTATCATTTGTTTTTCAACAGGACAATGACCCAACACACCTCCAGGCTGTGTAAGGGCTATTTTACCAAGACGGAGCGTGATGGAGTCCTGCATCAGATGACCTGGCCTCCACAATCCCCGGACCTCAACCCAACTGAGATGGTTTGGGACGAGTCGGACCACAGAGTGAAGGAAAAGCAGCCAACAAGTGCTCAGCATATGTGGGAACTCCTTCAAGACTGTTGGAAAAGCATTCCAGGTGAAGCTGGTTGAGAGAATGCCAAGAGTGTGCAAAGCTGTCATCAAGGCAAAGGGTGGCTATTTGAAGAATCTCAAATACAATATATTTTGATTTGTTTAACACTTGTTTGGTTACTACATGATTCCATATGTGTTATTTCATAGTAAAAATATAGAACAACCCTTGAATGAGTAGGTGTTTCCAAACTTTTGACTGGTACTGTATATATTTTTTTATACTTCAAGGGGTCTTAAAATTCTAAGTTAAATAGCTAAATGATCCTTGGGATGACCTTAAAACAATTCCATATATGTTAGTAGAACCCCCTCCCCCACCTCTCCCCCGGCTTAGACAGGGCTTAGACTCTGATGCGTTAAGGGAATATGTTGTAATTGAAATGACATTTTTTAAGACATTACATGCCACATCAGGCCTGCAAGTCACATTATGCTTACGCTGGCTTGCAAAGTGATGTAAAATGTATTTATTATTTATATATCTATTGGAATATAGCCAGAGTGGGACATCTAACATTTGGAAACACATTTCACCCGCAGCCTGCATTCAGAATGACTGCCCGGGTTGCGAAAACTAAGATATGAGACTACCTAAGATATCTAAACTGGAATGACCATTTCAGTGACGGTGCAAGTAACAGATTGGACAAGTTTAGATAAATGTATGTTTTTATATTTGAGTAGCATAAGATTAATTAGTCAATCATGTACATGCAAAAACATAGATATTGAAACAAACCATTCAAAAAGTCAAACCGCAATAGAGCATGGTGGGAAATTTGATAATGATAGGCATGGTTTTGGTTCAACTCTGTTTATTAACACCAACACTGGGGTTATTTTACACCACTGATGGTTAATTTAACTCTTTACAGTGTTAATTTAACTCTCAAATCCAACACTAGTTAACACTGGCCAATTAGAACCATTTTAATTCAGTGTATACTAATCGAAGTGGTACAGGCCAGATGTTGATGTAGCCTACTATGTTGGAAGGATCTTATAGGGGCTTGCCACCATGGCTGATTATATTCTACTTTGTTTTGGCCGGAAGTATAGACCCAGAATTTAATCACGCAACTGACCAAATTACACAAGAGTTTACTTCTGGTTTAACTGACATTTAGCCAAGTCGTGAACCAGGCTTACCTAAAACGTAAAGCCTGTGGAAGTTACTGGCAGAAAAATAGCTAAATAGGGGTGGGAACCGGGTGTCAATCAGTGATGCCTTGCAACACATCAAACCAATCAATGTCTTGCTTAAGGGAGTTCCAATAGTGCTCACTAGATTGGTGTCGTAGGTGCAACAGTGCGTGAGAATGGCCGGGAAATTGCAGATTAAAACCCCATCAATACTGTATGTCGATTTTATGCATAGAGCACACTTTTGGCAAAACAAAATTCAGTTCTTCCTTAAGGTTTTCTTCAATTTTCTGCAATGTTGCAAACTAGCATACGGAACAACTCTCTGCAAAATGTGTCCTTCCCGGTCTGAAAGCAGTAAATAACATAACATATAGCACAAACAGGCATGTGGGGGGAGGGTTCTTGAAATGTAACATCCAATCAAAATCTTACCACTAGGAGCCAGTGGACCATTCAAATTGTTTTTGCAATACAACATTCTACAGACCTCCAAGGGAGACGACATGGCAATGCAAGCCTGACAGAGATTAGACTACCAGCTACTTGAAACGTGGACATCAAATTGGTATTTTAACTCCTCACCACTTCCAGACAACCTCCTCCTGCATGTGAAAACAACCTCCTGTGACTTCATAAAGGCCTTAGAAAATGTCACATGTAAATACATTGAAATGTCCACACCATGAATAAAAAGTGGCAAATAGGATAATAAAGCGTACTCGCTTTGCAATTATAATGAGAGCTACGTGGTAATTGCGTTTCGATCTGTACGGCCGGAGTGTGTATGTTATTATTCTTGTTTAGTAGCACCTTTATGTTGGAGCACTGGCTAATGAAATCCTCCTCAGGCTCCCCTGCAGTTCAAGAGGCTTGCCCCGGCCTACCTTTCCTCGCTGGAGCACAAGTGTAATGAAAACATTATGAACTGTGTATGCATGTGAATGTGAGTAACATTTTTAAAATTGGCTTATGACTGTGATTGAATTATCTCTGGGTCAATTGCAACTTTCGAAAGCCACCAGACTATCGGAAGCTGATCTCTTGTTAAACCATCAATACTCGCTAAAATCATTGATGAGCGTACACATCCACATCGCCGAGGTGTAGTGGAGCAGGTTGAGAGATTTAAGTTCCTCTGTGTCCAATTCACTAAGGACTTAAAATGGTCCACACAAGCACACAGCGCTTCTTTCCCCTCAGGAGGTTGAAAATATTTGGCATGGGCCCTCCAATCCTCCAAAAGTTCTACAGCTGCACCATTGAGACCATTTTGACTGGGTGCATCACTGCTTGGTATGGCAACTGCTTGGCATCCAACCGCAAGGCGCTACAGGGTAGTGCGTACGGCCCAGTACATCACTGGGGCCGAGCTCATGCCATCCAGGACCTCTATACCATTTGGTGTCAGAGGAAGGCCCTAAAAATGGTCAGACTCCAGCCACCCAAGTCATAGACTGTTCTCTCTGCTACCGATGCACCATGTCTGGAACCAACAGGACCCTGAACAGCACTCTTTTGACTCATCACACTCTTTTTACTCATCACATACGCTGCTGCTACTGCTTATTATCTATCCTGTTGCCTAGTCACTTTACCCCTACCTATATGTACATATCTACCTCAATTACCTCGTGCCCCTGCACATCGACTCTGTACTGGTACCCCATGTATATAGCCAAGGTATCGTTACTCATTGTGTATTATTCCTTGTGTTATTATCTTTCTATTATTTTATCAATTTTTCTCTGTATTGTTGGGAAGAGCAGATAAGTAAGCATTTCACTGTTAGTCTACGTCTGTTGTTTACGAAGCATGTGACAAATACACATTTATTTTACTATAATTATTTGATTTTGATTTTATCTTTGCGAGGCTCGGCCCTCTCATTTCAGACACTGCATACAGACCTATGAATTCCACGTGGCAGCAAGTCATGGTTTACATATATCAGGCATATGGACCCTTGCTCTTTCCCTGAGATGTCTTGCGTTCTGTCAATTACTAAGGAAAACGGAGTAATCGGTAGGTATTGGCTATTCTTCTAATTATGTCATTGCTCATTAAGTTAAGAATCACATTTTGTATCTTAGGGCTAATGTAATCATGGTTGCTCTTCTTCAACCAGCTGTGAAGGACTGTGTCATATTCTGCCTTGTCTTTTAAAGTTGGTACAGAGTTAAGCTTTCTTCCTCATGACCTCTTAAGGTCTCACCCTGTCTTGCCACGCACTTCACTGAACCTACAATTTTCATTAGACAATGTCTTGCTTCCTCTTGTTGTCTGGCTAAGCCAGTAGATAACTGTGAGTCCACAGGATTATTGTGCACTAACTGTAACTGAGTGGCAATGGGAGTAACTAAGTATGAACTGAATACTTCTCAATATCTTTCATCCAATTTCTAAAGCCTTTGCTGACAAATGCAGGGTTTGATTTTGTGCCAAAGGGTGACCTCTTATTCAGAAAAATGTTGGTGCAATGGAATTATAAAGCCCCCTTTAAAGAGGAACTGTAATGCAGACAGGGGAAATCTTGAAACCACTTCTCTTGAAATGACAAAATTACGTTACCTCGCTTCTGGATAACAATTAACTTGGAATGTGGTTTATTTGGCTTTGTGCCGGTGCTGATGTCGAATATCTTCTATTTTTCCTGTGGCTATGTACCTGTCATCTGTGCTCTACTGGTCCCTGTCTTTTGGCTCAGTCCCATACAACAAACATGACAACAAACTTTTTCTTACTTTCTATTGCCAAAATAGAAGGGCCTTTCTATTGTCAAAATATGAAACTTAAACAATCATATATCTACAAGACATGTCTTAGGACTACACTTAAATATTCACATTTGTGCGTTCACTATTGTTTCCTACCACTACATTACAAATTCTCACTTGATGACCTGTTCGTCCTCTCGTGGGCGGTGTTCTCTCTATCGCTCTCTCTACCTGTTCGTTCTCTCCCTGCCTCAACATGTGCAAAACATGTTATTCTCCTCACATGTGAAAAGGTGGTGTCAACACGTGAACTCAAAATGTCATACATGTGAACATATGGTTTTGCATTTGAACAACTGACCTCGCGTGTATATTTTTCATTTATTTTGTATTTTTAGCTATTTCACATATGAAAATACAAGGGAATTGAATGATATGGGGGTTTAAAGGAAGTGGTACGCTTTTCAACTAAAGTAGTGTAAAACATATTTAATCAATGACAATATGATCAAATTTGACATGATCATTTAGTACTGACTTTTCAATATGTCCCCACCTGGAAATTGAACTCACAATCTCTGGATTTGGGGTACGCTGATTTTTCTGCTGTGCCGCATAGTCCGTAGCATCCCTCTACACATGCATTACCTACAATATAATACATCTCTGCACTTAGCAAAAGTGTGCCATCTGCACTATTTTAGTTTGAAGTTCTGACTATTCTGTCATCATTGATTTAATGTACTTATTTCAGCTATTTATAGTTGCCTAATATGGGTGGGGCATTTTATTCTGTTTTAATGTTACACCTTAATCACTATGATACATAAAATAGTTTTTATAGAGTGTTTTTTTAACAAAGCTGAGATTTACTTTACATAAGTCCAAAGTGTGGGAATACAGGTGATATCAGTCATTGAGACAGACATGGTGGTGCAGCAGGAAGCATGGAATGCTGTGAACAAAGAGGTTGTGAGTTCAAATCCCAGGTGAGAACATGTTGAATAATAATTACTGTATAAACATACACAATATAATTGTGTGCGTCAAATATGGGACTTCTGGAACATGTGAACTTTCATGTGCCTTAATAACAAAATTGTATGCCATCTGTAAATACAAATGAAATTGTTAAATTACGAGCCTAGTTGGTTTAGCCACAGAAAAAGACAACAACCTTCCCGCGAGCCATGATTGGCTGAGATAATGAGTGGGCTGGACATGCCAAGAGATGAGTTCGGATTGATCTGCCATGTAGCACGCTTCTGTCTATAACATGAGCTGGTCAGCATGTGTAGGTAATCCTTTCAAACACAGCTTTTTTGAAAGATATCACATAGTAGAACTACATAAGTGTTGCTCTCCATGTTCTGGAGGACCGAGTTTTGAAATCAGAGTATGATAGCTAAGGAGATGGAGAAAATTCTGGCATTTGTTTGCAAATATGCAGACGGAGTCAAAAATAGAACACACAGAAGGCTGTTGTATAAAACACCTGTCTCCGGATTACATCTTCAAACTAAGGCAACCATGGCATCCGTGACAGAGAGGGAGAAGCATCCATCCATGTATACGGGTAAAAGAGTCTAGCTAGCTACATTTTCAGAAATTACACATTTCTAATTTTGTCAGAAGGTCGTTTTCATTTCAAGTTAAAGTGTACTGTTAGCTAGCTAGCTAACGTTAGCTGGCTGGCTCTCTAGCTAACGTTACGTGTATGATCTGTGTAGTAATATTGTTCGACAATATAATCACAAGAGTTAAAGGAAAACTCCACCCCAAAACGTTGGTATTTGTTTCATTAGTCCATTGTTGATATAGTCCCAAAATATTTGGACTGTCAGCAATCAAGTTTTTAAAGATGTATAACTTTCAAAATACAGAAACTCAGCCATATGAAACAAATACCAAAATATAGTGTTGGGTGAAATGTTCCTTTAATTCAACTACTATGGAGTCAAACTCAACACTATTTTGTGGTTTATATGGTCCCAATTCAGGAGTAAGGTGTGAAGTCTCATATACACATATTTTGGTGGCTTTTAATGTGACATCCAATCTCAAGTGGTATCTGTTTAAAAGGGAGGATGTCCAGCAAATTTACTCACAACACCCACAACTTACTTTCAGAATGCATGTCAGAGCAGGGACGAAAGTACTGTTGTTGGAGACTACCTACATCATGTAAACTGGAAAATCCTTCTCAGTAACAGTTACAATAAATCCAGCCACGTACAGATGAGATTAATTGAGGAAAATGTATGTTACATATCATTGTGTAGAATTATTATTTTTTTAAACAATAAATATTATTGAAACAAACTACAGTGGGGAAAAAAAACATTTAGTCATTCACCAATTGTGCAAGTTCTCCCACAGAAAAAGACGAGAGAGGCCTGTAATTTTCATCATAGGTACATGTCAACTATGACAGACAAAATGAGAAAGAAAATCCAGAAAATCACATTGTAGGATTTTTAATGAATTTCTTTGCAAATTATGGTGGAAAATAAGTATTTGGTCAATAACAAAAGTTTCTCAGTACTTTGTTATATACCCTTTGTTGGCAATGACACAGGTCAAACGTTTTCTGTAAGTCTTCACAGGGTTTTCACACACTGTTGCTGGTATTTTGGCCCATTCCTCCATGCAGATCTCCTCTAGAG
The DNA here is from genome assembly GCF_964263955.1 of Coregonus lavaretus. Lineage (NCBI taxonomy): Eukaryota > Metazoa > Chordata > Actinopteri > Salmoniformes > Salmonidae > Coregonus > Coregonus lavaretus. The sequence continues at coordinate 23,781,342 of NC_140021.1, forward strand.
CAGTGATGTTTTGGGGCTGTCGCTGGGCAACACAGACTTTCAACTCCCTCCAAAGATTTTCAATGGGGTTGAGATCTGGAGACTGGCTAGGCCACTCCAGGACCTTAAAATGCCTCTTACGAAGCCACTCCTTCGTTGCCCGGGGTTGTGTGTTTGGGATCATTGTCATGCTGAACGACCCAGCCACGTTTCATCTTCAATGCCCTTGCTGATGGAAGGAGGTTTTCACTCAAAATCTCACGATACATGGCCCCATTCATTCTTTCCTTTACACGGATCGGTCGTCCTGGTCCCTTTGCAGAAAAACAGCCCCAAAGCATGATGTTTCCACCCCCATGCTTCACAGTAGGTATGGTGATCTTTGGATGCAACTCAGCATTCTTTGTCCTCCAAACACGACGAGTTGAGTTTTTACCAAAAAAGTTCTATTTTGGTTTCATCTGACCATATGACATTCTCCCAATCCTCTTCTGGATCATCCAAATGCACTCTAGCAAACTTCAGACGGGCCTGGACATGTACTGGCTTAAGCAGGGGGACACGTCTGGCACTGCAGGATTTGAGTCCCTGGCGGCGTAGTGTGTTACTGATGGTAGGCTTTGTTACTTTGGTCCCAGCTCTCTGCAGGTCATTTACTAGGTCCCCCCGTGTGGTTCTGGGATTTTTGCTCACCATTCTTGTGATCATTTTGACCCCACGGGGTGAGATCTTGCGTGGAGCCCCAGATCGAGGGAGATTATCAGTGGTCTTGTATGTCTTCCATTTCCTAATAATTGCTCCCACAGTTGATTTCTTCAAACCAAGCTGTTACCTATTGCAGATTCAGTCTTCCCAGCCTGGTGCAGGTTTACAATTTTGTTTCTGGTGTCCTTTGACAGCTCTTTGGTCTTGGCCATAGTGGAGTTTGGAGTGTGACTGTTTGAGGTTGTGGACAGGTGTCTTTTATACTGATAACAAGTTCAAACAGGTGCCATTAATACAGGTAACGAGTGGAGGACAGAGGAGCCTCTTAAAGAAGAAGTTACAGGTCTGTGAGAGCCAGAAATCTTGCTTGTTTGTAGGTGACCAAATACTTATTTTCCACCATAATTTGCAAATAAATTTATTAAAAATCCTACAATGTGATTTTCTGGATTTTTTCTTCTCAATTTGTCTGTCATAGTTACAGGCCTCTCTCATCTTTTTAAGTGGGAGAACATGCACAATTGGTGGCTGACTAAATACTTTTTTCCCCCACTGTATTCAAAAAATCTACCTGCAACAGAACATTCTGGGAAATATGACAATGACGCCCTTCCCACATCACTACATCGTTTTATCTCCCTGTCGCCATGTCCTTTTGATCGGTTTAATTACAGCCAGTTTGGAAGCCTTTGTTTAGGCATCTAGAAGTGCAAGTGACACCATATACAGTTCATTCGGAAGGTATTGAGACCACTGCACTTTTTCCACATTTTGTTACAATCATTTTTTCCCCTCATCAATCTACACACAATAAACCATAATGACAAAGCAAAAACAGTTTTTGTGAAATTTTTGCAAACGTATTAAAAATAAAAAACGTAAATATCACATTTACATAAGTAAATGACCCTTTACTCAGTATTTTGTTGAAGCACCTTTGGCAGCGATTACAGCCTCAAATCTTCTTGGGTATGACGCTACTAGCTTGGCATACCTGTATTTGGGGAGTTTCTCCCATTCTTCTCTGCAGATCCTCTCAAGCTCTGTCTGGTTGGATGGGGCGCGTCGCTGCACAGCTATTTTCAGGTCTCTCCAGAGATGTTAGTCCAGGCTCTTGCTGGGCCACTCAAAGACATTCAGAAACTTGTTCCTAAGCCACTCCTGAGTTGTCAGGGCTTTGTGCTTAGGGTTGTTGTCCTGTTGGAAGGTGAACCTTTGCCCCAGTCTGAGGTCCTGAGCACTCTGGAGCAGGTTTTCATCAAGGATCTCTCTGTACTTTGCTCCGTTCATCTTTCCCTTAATCCTGACTAGTCTCCCAGTCCGTGCCGCTGAAAGACATCCCCACAGCATGATGCTGCCACCACCATGCTTCACCGTAGGGATGGTGCCAGGTTTCCTCCAGACGTGACGCTTGGTATTCAGGCCAAATCGTGCAATCTTTGTTTCATCAGACCAGAGAATCTTGATTCTCATAGTCTGAGAGTCCTTTAGGTAGTTTAGTGGTTAAGCGCGTTGTGCCAGTAACCGAAAGGTTGCTGGTTCTAATCCCCGAGCCAACTAGGTGAAAAATCTGTCGACGTGCCCTTGAGCAAGGCACTTAACCCTAATTGCTCCTGTAAGTCGCTCTGGATAAGAGCGTCTGCTAAATGACTAAAATGTTTTGGCAAACTCCAAACGGGCTGTCATGTGCCTTTTACTGAGGAGTGGCTTCCGTCTGACCACTCTACTATAAAGGCCTGATTGGTGGAGTGCTGCAGAGATGGTTGTCCTTCTGGAAGGTTCTCCCATCTCCACAGAGGAACTCTGGAGCTCTGTCAGAGTGACCACCGGGTTCTTGGTCACCTCCCTGACCAAGGCCCTTCTCCCCCGATTGCTCAGTTTGGCTGGGCGGTCAGCTCTAGGAAGAGCCTTGGTGGTTCCAAACTTCTTCCATTTAAGAATGATGGAGTCCACTGTGTTCTTGGGGACCTTCAATGCTGCAGACATTTTTTGGTACCCTTCCCCAGATCTGTGCCTTGACACAATCCTGTGTTCGGAGCTGTATGGACAATTCCTTCGACATCATGGCTTGGTTTTTGCTCTGATATGCACTGTCAACTATGGGACCTTATATACAGTAGACAGGTGTGTGCCTTTCCAAAACATGTCCAATTAATTGAATTTACCACAGGTGGACTCCAATCAAGTTGTAGAAACATCTCAAGGATGATCAATTGAAACAGGATGCACCTGATCTCAATTTCGAGTCTCATAGCAAAGGGTCTGAATACTAATGTAAATAAGGTATCTCTGCTTTTTGTTTTTAATACATTTGCCCCAAAAAATTAAATACCTGTATTTGCTTTGTCATCTACATTTACATTTTAGTCATTTAGCAGACGCTCTTATCCAGAGCGACTTACAGATAGTGAGTGCATACATGAATTTCTTATTTTTTCATACTGGCCCCCCGTGGGAATCAAACCCACAACCCTGGCGTTGCAAACGCCATGCTCTACCAACTGAGCTACATCCCTGTCGGCCATTCCCTCCCCTACCCTGGACAACGCTGGGTCGTAACCTGGCAATGTTCTGTAGTTGGACATATTTTACTTTTGTCATACTCTTGTTGTGGGCCTCAAATGAGAGCTGAATGTCAAATATCACACCCAGGTTGTTTACCTCACTGGAGGGGAGGACCTTAACACCATTAATATTGAGGCTATAGCTGCTGATCTTGTTTATGATGGTGTGAGTGACAATCAGGACGACCTCTGCAGGAAACTCAACTGCAACCACACTTTGATATCCTTCAGGCAGTTAACTAGGACTGCAGTGGCATTGGCAGTGTCATTGTTTATGGAGACATACAGCTGAGTGTCGTCAGCATAAAAGTGAAAGCCCAGTCCATGTTTCCTCAAGATGTTTCCCAGTGGCAGCATGTAGAGAGAAAACAGTAATGGCCCCAGGACTGAGCCTGTCTGACAACAACTGTGACTGACTAGGGCTATGGTGGTCATTCTGTCCGCTGGTTATTGTCATGCAAAAAACGGTAAGTGACTGTTAATTAACATAAACACCTATAGCATCCCCAGGCCTCCACGCATACAAGCCACATACAAGATGATGCGCACCTTTGGAACATCTACATTAAAAAAAGTATAATAAATCAATTTCATATACACCATCACATTAAATATATTCTTTATTTTAGGTAGGTCTAAAGAAACATTATGATATGAAGAAAATGTATTTCAGAAGCACAGAATATGAGTTGACCTACTGTATGTTCTCTGGCTATGCGCCATGCCATAGGTTGTAGGCTTGTTTATTTAGCAGACAATATATGTTTATAATTCCTGTGCCATTATTATATATTATATGATTTTATAGTAAGAAGAATAGAATTTAGCTTAGCTGAATAAAATAGAAATATATGTTTTCCATTACAGAGCGAGTACGCATATTAAGTGACTATGTTGAGCATAAACGTGATCATTTGAAACAGGTCCTATATGCTACATTTAGAGTTATTTGGCAACTTTAGTTGTGAATGATACAAACCTTAGAATGTCTTAGAAATCAAAACATACACCACTGTTTGAGGAGCATGCAGCCTCTTACTGTGTGACAGGTGTTATTCCCCCCAAACTCTGTATGCCATCGGCTCTCCAACCCTGTTCCTGCAGCTACCCAGTGTTTAATTTGGGAAACCAAGTGCAATCTGTTTGGGCACATCGATAGTAACATGTTTTCACAACTAAACATATTTCATTAAACTGTTGACAGACCCTCTCTCTGCACGCTCTAGAAAGGAATGAAGGAGAGAGGGGAGGAAATGGAAACACATGGTGGTGAGATATTCTGTAGCTAAAGGTAATGTGTCAGCCTACTAATTGTGAAAATATAACAATTGCGTAATTACTAGGCTATTCAAAATAAAATATAAATTCGCTATAATTGTAGGCTAACTCTGTAAGCCGCCCTGCACAATCAATGAACCAACAGCATCACCTAGGCCTTTACATTCTCTCCCAGACTCATGGATGTAAAGTTTGGAGCGTAGCATAAGGTAACCAGTCCATCCAGTATGCATAATAATACAGTCCCAAGTCAAAGGCGATTACTAGAATTTGTTTAATTTTGGAGTATAGGCTTGACCGATTATTTACCAAAGACATAATAAATCAGTTTCTTTATATATTATATAACGGAACAATCATTATTTTAATTCAGGGTTTTTTTTCAGCCTTGGGCTCATCTACAGGCCTTAGCTATACATAAGCTCTAATATGCGTATGGTGTGTTTGAATTAATCATCACCTTACAAACCGCTGTCCAGTTTGTTGTTAGGCTTTGAAACATCATCCACAACGACCATGTTTTCAACTCGGTTTCAACCTGTTGTTGAACTTCTTTCTTCAAATCGATCAATCACAGTGAGGTGAGTTTCAAAAGCACATACTGTTTTGATGTGATTTTTGATACCATTTGCATTGATGTCAGAGTGGTTAGAGCAGCGTTTCCCAAACTTGGTCCTGGAGACCCCAAGGGGTGCACGTTTTGGTTTTTGCCATGGTGCTACACAGATGATTCAAATGATCAACTCGTCATCAAACTTTGATTATTTGAATCAGCTGTGTAGTGCTAGGGCAAAATCCAAAACATGCACCCCTTTGGGTCCTCAGGATCGAGTTTGGGAAATGCTGAGCTAGGGTGAAGGTGATGAGTTTATGGATTCGACATGTACTGTATGTTGAAATTACCAAGCACTAGCATAGCAGGGCACAAGGGCCTCAGGAGTGTTAGTAGCTCAGATAATTCAACAAGAAAGTCAGAGTTGAGCTTAGGAGGCCGATGAATCAGCACAGCCAGTACTGATACAGAGCCATAGATCTTGAAAGCCAAGCATTCAAAACAACAGCTGGTACTGGAGAAGACGTCACAGTGCTGTCAGTCCTGCAGATTACAGCCAATCCGCCACCCCGTCTGGATGTGCCAGGTAGGTGTAGCCAGATGGAGTGCATTGGTTGAGGGATATGTACTCAGCGGGCTGATGCCTAAGTCTCAGTGAGGCAGAGAAAGTCTAGACTACTATCAGTGATGATGCCATTCAGTAGTAAGCCTTTGTTGTTTATGGATCATGCATTTAAAATCCCCAGTTGAATTATTTTGGAAGGTGCCTGAGAGGCAGCCTGCAGAACTGGCCAGTGTCCTTTATCATCCACCTCCGGTGTGATGTACTGCTCGCAGTGCGAGTGCATACAATAGACTTAAGTGTCTAACTATGACTGTGATATGTGTTTTTTTTTATCAACCTTTGATGAATGCGCTGACTGTAAATCCCTCTGGACAAGAACATCTGCTAAATGACCAAAGTGTAAATGTTTTAAAAATTAACAGTTGAAAAGCACACTGCTGAGTATTATTCTAATGAGCTCCGCCTTCAAGCTACTTGTATTTTGCTCAATTTGGACTTGTTTGGGGCCGGACTTCATTAGAATAATACCCAGCAGTGTGCTTGAAAGTGTTTTCATTTTTAGATTTACATTTTGGTCATTTAGCAGACGCTATTATCCAGAATGACTTACAGTCAGTATATTAAACTAAGGTAAACAAGAATATACCACAGTCATAGCAAGTAAAGAGATTATGTTACCGTTACCATGAATGTTGTAGTTAAGCGGGCTACATGCAAGTACAGTTGAAGTCAGAAGTTTACATACACCTTAGCCAAATAAATTTAAACTCAGTTTTTCACAATTTTTGGCATTTAATCCTAGTAAAAATTCCCTGTGTTAGTTCATTTAGGATCACCACTTTATTTTAAGAATGTGAAATGTCAGAATAATAGTAGAGAGAATGATTTATTTCAGCTTTTATGTATTTAATCACATTCCCAGTGGGTCTGAAGTTTACATACACTCAATTAGTATTTGGTTGCGTTGCCTTTAAATTGTTTAACTTGGGTCAAACGTTTCGGGTAGCCTTCCACAAGCTTCCCACAATAAGTTGTGTGAATTTTGGCCCATTCCCCCTGACAGAGCTGGTGTAACTGAGTCAAGTTTGTAGGCCTCCTTGCTCGCACACGCTTTTTCAGTTCTGCCCACAAATTTTCAATAGAATTGAGGTCAGGGCTTTGTGATGGCCACTCCAATACCTTGACTTTGTTGTCCTTAAGCCATTTTGCCACAACTTTGGAAGTATGCTTGGGGTCATTGTCCATTTGGAAGACCCATTTGCGACCAAGCTTTAAGTTCCTGACTGATGTCTTGAAATGTTGTTTCAATATATCCACATAATTTTCCTTCCTCATGATGCCATCTATTTTGTGAAGTGCACCAGTCCCTCCTGCAGCAAAGCACCCCCACAGCATGATGCTGTCACCCCCGTGCTTCATGGTTGGGATGGTGTTCTTCGGCTCGCAAGCAAACCCCTTTTTCCTCCAAACATAACGATGGTCATTATGGCCAAACATTTCTATTTTTGTTTCATCAGACCAGACCATTTCTCCAAAAAGTACGATCTTTGTCCCCATATACAGTTGCAAACAGTAGTCTGGCTTTTTTATGGCGGTTTTGGAGCAGTGGCTTCTTACTTGCTGAGTGGCCTTTCAGCTTATGTCGACATAGGACTCGTTTTACTGTGGATATAGATACTTTTGTTCCTGTTTCCTCCAGCACCTTCACAAGGTCCTTTGCTGTTGTTCTGGGATTGATTTGCACTTTTCGCACCAAAGTACGTTCATCTCTAGGAGACAGAACACGTCTCCTTCCTGAGAGGTATGACGGCTGCGTGGTCCCATGGTGTTTATACTTGCATACTATTGTTTGTACAGATGAACGTGGTACCTTCAGGCATTTGGAAATTGCTCCCAAGGATGAACCAGACTTGTGGAGATCTACAATTTTCTTTCTGAGGTCTTGGCTGATTTCTTTTGATTTTCCCATGATGTCAAGCAAAGAGGCGCTTAGTTTGAAGGTAGGCCTTGAAATACATCCACAGGTACACCTCCAATTGACTCAAATGATGTCAATTAGCCTATCAGAAGCTTCTAAAGCCATGACATCATTTTCCTGAATTTTCCAAGCTGTATAAAGGCACAATCAACTTAGTGTATGTAAACTTCTGACCCACTGGAGTTGTGATACAGTGAATTATAAGTGAAATAATCTGTCTGTAAACAATTATTGGAAAAATGACTTGTGTCATGCACAAAGTAGATGTCCTAACCGACTTGCCAAAACTATAGTTTGTTAACAAGAAATTTGTGGAGTGGTTGAAAAACAAGTTTTAATGACTCCAACCTATTTGTATGTAAACTTCCGACTTCAACTGTATGTATTTGTATTTTAAACTACACAATGCATTTATTCTAATTAAACTCTTACAAAATAGGCTGTATGAATTGTAGTTCAGGCAAGTGAAATATAAATTACAAAATAGGTATTGAAAGTATTGAAATACCTATATCAAATAGTTGTAAGATAAATACTGCCTGTCGTTGGCACTAGCTACAGTACCTGCACTGTACATCTGCAACAGTTTACTATCCACTGTGCTTCCAGTAATATGCTGTACATTTGTGTTACAGTAAAGATCCTGTAAATCTACAATAATTTACTGGCTACTGTGCAGCCAATAAATTACTTTAAAAATGACAGGGAATGTTTTACAGTGTACTTCAACATTCTGAAAACGAAATTACACTTTAATCAAATGATGGTAAATTAGCGTTTTTGTACTCATGTGGATTGTACTTTGGAAAAAATATGCACATCATGAAGTAAACATTTATATTTTCGTTTTACAGAATGTGCAAATTACTGTAATTTTGCTAAATTAACTGTCTGTTTAAAAAAATATATGTTATAACACAAATTACATGTCTAATGATGTTTTGATAAGAAATAAGTTGATATTTTGCTATGATTGTTGCTTTTCCCAATAGTTTCTTCCTGGGGCCAAAATGTCCCCAGTTTGTAATTTATTTAGGGTGAAGTAGGAAATAATGGGGTATCATATAAACTGGGACAGCTTGGTCTGACAAGAGATAATCTAAACTAGTGTGTTACTAAGCCCTTGAAGGGAAACCACATGATCAAAATCACATCACTTCATTGGTGTGACATTATATAGGGGGGCAGAGCAAGCTTCAACAAGCAAGCTCGCCCCGAGAAGGTTATAAAGCTGTCATAAATAATGCACTGTGCCAAATTGTGATGTAAATGTGCAAACTATGTACTGGTGCATCAAAATACGTACATTAAAAAAAGCTGGCAATATTGTGTTTAAATTTTGCAATTCTTTATTATTATTATTTTGCCGCTTTACCAACCATAGCTAGCTAAAGTAGGACAGCATGGAGTAGCGTGTAGTACTATATCCTGTTCAGTTGTTCTTAATATTCTTATTATTTGAGTGAATGCAGAAAAAGTGGGACTCTTCTGTAACCTCTTCGGATATCTATCCAACATATTAGTCCAACATATTATACTTCTCTGAAATCCTCTGTTGTTTTCTAATCACACAAAATTGAATTCTTATTGGGGAACAATTAGGACTATAATAATGGTATCCCAGCTAATCTAACCTACTGTCCCAGTCTACCAAATGCAAACTGAAAATATGGTTTTGACTGTGTACACAAATGGGTGTGTCATGCCTCCTGTGAATGTGATATCAACATTAGTTTTTTGTGTGATTGGGAAACATCTTGAGTATTTCAGAAATATGTTGGATAGTAGTCGAAAGAGGTTACAGAATACGGAAATGCAAAAAGTGTCACACTTTTTTCTAATTAAAATACGTTTTGACGGTTAAGAGATTACTGTGCATTTCCCAGTAACTTAATGGCAATTGGTCACCAGGAAGTTCAAGTTTATATTTCATCAATTTTCTGTCAGCTTGCATCAAGTAGATATTGTAAAATTCACAGTAACTTAATGTGACTGATCTCTGATACGCTCACTGACCTGAAGGTGTGGCAGGAAGGTCAGTTTGCTGTCAAGGTTGAGGCCAGGTGATTCCCAAGTGTGCTCACCACAAATAATGCTTAGTAGTTGTCATCTGATGTAAAGCTATCTTGTAATCAGAACATTTCAATAAAAGTACAGTAAATTACTGGCAGCTAGTTGCAAGGGAGTTAGTAGCAGTTACTGGCTATTAACTTACTGACAGCTGGTTGCCAGTTAAGTAACGCAAAATTCACAGCAACTTCCAGGCAACTAACTGCCATTAAGTTAGTGTGAAATGCACATTACCATTTGACAATGCAACTCTTTATTACCACATACTCTTAGAAAGATTGTAGAACTGACAGTGTTAAAAAGAAGTGCTCAACCTTAGATAACATAACCATCAACCACTTAAACTGGTACAACACTTCCACTGACGGTTGGCACAAATACACAAAATGTAGTAACATGTTGTTTACTGTACTTGCACTGCAACCAGTAGCCTGTAGTATACTGTAAAATTTCAGGAACTTTTTAACAGTGTAGCATTTCATGGCACAAAGGAAAACATGGTGTAGAGGGAAATAACATAATTGTTCTTCACAACGATCACAGCAGTAAAGAACCCTTCCTGATATGCATTTTTTTTACATGTCACTCACCCCTGAAAAATAACCCCTCAATAACTTTTTTTTTTTTTGTGTAGTAATAACCTGACTATGTCGTGAGTCATGCCGTATGAGCACTCCTCTAACAGTCAGTTTGCATCTCAAATGGCACCCTATTCTCGTTATAGTGCACTACTTTCGAACAGGGCCCATAGTACTCGGGTCGAAAGTACTGCACTATATAGGGATTAGGGTACCATTTGGGATACAGTCTCAGTCTCTCCTTTCTTCCCTTACATGAGATGCAAAAGGCACTTGCTCACATCCTAAAGACCTCAGAGTCAGAGACAGGATGACAAATGTCATCACTACAGCATCATGATGAATCACTAGGCCAGAAGAAAAATCTGATTCAGAATGTCCGTCAAGAGTGCATTATTGTTTTTGGCCAATTCCAAAAGGGGACTGACATTCTAGAGTGAAAAGAGGCCATAAGGTGTAAATTAATAATTGCATGCTTGTGTTATTTTTGTGTGAATTAATGAGCTCTGTTTAAATCTGAGCAGAGCAGAAATCACTGTGGAATTATGCTCAGATGTAATTGCATAAAATTCCCTCCTTCCTTCTTCAGTAGCTGGCATATTACAAGTCATGAAACATTTTGGCAGGTAATTTACAGAGACCTACAGTCCATACATTTTTCATATGATTTATTTTTCCCTGCAGCAGCATGGTGTCTTAACAAAAGAAATTACCCTCCATCAAAGTCACGTTTTGTATGCTTCTCTGTTTCTGGAATCATCAGGGCAAGCTTTGTATTCAGTTTAATCCGTCCACTGAACTCAGGAGAAGGAGAGGGAGAGGGAGAGGGAGAGGGAGAGGGAGAGGGAGAGGGAGAGGGAGAGGGAGAGGGAGAGAGAGAGAGAGAGAGAGAGAGAGAGAGAGAGGTGTTGGTGGTTGTGAAGATGATGATGAGTTAATAGCATTTCTATTCATCTCTGAGTATGCATCACAACTTTTGATTTACAGTTCAGAGGCATTCCACCTTGTTCCTAGAGATATCAACAACATTAATATCAGTTGTGCATCTCATGCTGTGAACAGGTGTCTTCAACTGAGCCTTGTGTATTCATTCGCCTTACACCATAAATCCACTCCTAGCCACACAAAGCATATTACTAGCCCGCCGATAGAAAGTACACTCATTAAGTTGTTTTTTGGGGAACCTAGGATGTACGTACCTTCTGCTGGTACAACATTTAATTTAAAGAGAGAGATTTAGACAGGTTGAATTTGGAATGAAGCCAAGACCTAGCAAGCAATATATTTGTCAGACTGTTCGACACCTGTTGATTATAGGTGTTGGCTTTAAACAGCTGTGTGAGTAAACAAACAGCTTAAATTAACTACCATCTATGTCTGACTGAAATATAAGGCTGTTTCCCAAATGGCACCCTATTCTCTATGGGCCCTGGTCAAAATAAGTACACTAAAGAATAGGTAATAGGGTGAGATTTGGGAGACATTTATTATTTTAAGGAGATGGTGACAATACTAAGGGAAAGCATATCATATTACTGAATGTTTACATTCCCCAAGAACATTGAAACTTTGCAAACAACAAACAAGCAAAATGCCTAAATGTAATGAACATGTCCAGCTATTCAACCGGGGGTCTGCGGATGTACTGCAGGGGGTCAAATATTATTTTATTTTTTTCAAATCAAATAATAATAACAAAAAAGAGTGGTAAATACATATTCTTTATGTCAATGTCTTTAGGAATATTGCTAGCAACAACAGAATAAACACATTTTGAATTACATACCTACAGTAGAACGGAGGAGAAAATCTTATTTCTATTGATGTCAACTTTATTTATGAACTCCTAATATTGAATAAATTACAATCATTTGAGCCTATTACACTCACTGGAGTATCTGACATAGACTTTGAAAATACTTGTGAATAGGCTATCAGTGCTGCAGGTGCCTCTGGCTGCTGGTAAGCTTTCTTGACTTGGACATACATTTTTGCCAAAACATGGCTAACCTTTGTTTAACCAGCTAAACAGCTGCTCTTAGCGAAAATGTGTAGCCTATGTTAGAGTTTACACTTTCTCTTCCAATTATAATGTGGGGAGGTCAAAATAATGAAAAACTAGGTGTGTCCAAACTTTTGACTGGTACTTTATATATATATTTTTTAGAAGCATAAGATGAATTAATCAATCACTGTACATGCAAAACATAGATATTGAAACAAACAATTAAAATACTCTGCAGTACCAGTCAAAAGTTTGGACACACCTACTCATTCCAGGGTTTTTCTTTATTTTTACTATTTTCTATATTGTAGAATAATAGTGAAGACATCAACACTATGAAATAACACATATGGAATCAAGTAGTAACCAAAAAAGTGTTAAACAAATCTAAATATATTTTATATTTGAGATTCTTCAAATAGCCACCCTTTGCCTTGATGACAGCTTTGCACAGTCTTGGCATTCTCTCAACCAGCATCACCTGGAATGCTTTTCCAACCGTCTTGAAGGAGTTTCCACATATGCTGAGCACTTGTTGGCTGCTTTTCCTTCACTCTGCGGTCCGACTCATCCCAAACCATCTCAATTGGGTTGAGGTCGGGGGATTGTGGAGGCCAGGCCATCTGATGCAGCACTCCATCACTGTTCCTCTTGGTAAAATAGCCCTTACACAGCCTGGAGGTGTGTTGGGTCATTGTCCTGTTAAAAAACAAATGATAGCCCCACTAAGCCCAAACCAGTTGGGATGGCGTATCGCTGCAGAATGCTGTGGTAGCCATTCAGGTTAAGTGTGCCTTGAATTCTAAATAAATCACAGACAGTGTCACCAGCAAAGCACCCTCACACCATAACACCTCCTCCTCCATGCTTTACGGTGGGAAATACACATGCGGAGATAATCCGTTCACCCACACCGCATCTCACAAAGACACGGCAGTTGGAACCAAAAATCGCCAATTTGGACTCCAGACCAAAGGACAAATTTCCACCGGTCTAATGTCCATTGCTCATGTTTCTTGGCCCAAGCAGGTCTCGTCTTCTTATTGGTGTCCTTAAGTAGTGGTTTCTTTGCAGCAATTCGACCATGAAGGCATGATTCACACAGTCCCCACTGAACAGTGGATGTTGAGATGTGTCTGTAACTTGAACTCTGTGAAGCATTTATTTGGGCTGCAATTTCTGAGGCTGGTAACTCTAATGAACTTATCCTCTGCAGCAGAGGTAACTCTGGGTCTTCCATTCCTGTGGCGGTCCTCATGAGAGCCGTTTCATCATAGCGCTTGATGGTTTTTGAGACTGCACTTGAAGAAACTTTCAAAGTTCTTGAAATGATCCGTACTGACTGACCTTCATGTCTTAAAGTAATGATGGACTGTCGTTTCGCTTTGCTTATTTGAGCTGTTCTTGCCATAATATGGACTTGGTCTTTTACCATATAGGGCTATCCTCTGTATAACCAACCCATTTTTCCTATTTTGTTGCCTTACAACCTGAAATTAAAATAGATTTTTTGGGGGTTTGTATCATTTGATTTACATAACATGCCTACCACTTTGAAGATGCAAAATATTTTTTCTTGTGAAACAAACAAGAAATAAGAGCTACAAACAGAAAACTTGAGCGTGCATAACTATTCACCCCCCCAAAGTCAATACTCTGTAGAGCCACCTTTTGCAACATTTACATCTGCAAGTCTCTTGGGGTATGTCTCTATAAGCTTGGCACATCTAGCCACTGGGATTTTTGCCCATTCTTCAAGGCAAAACTGCTCCAGCTCCTTCAAGTTGGATGGGTTCCGCTGGTGTACAGCAATCTTTAAGTCATTCCACAGATTCTCAATTGGATTGAGGTCTGGGCTTTGACTAGGCCATTCCAAGACATTTAAATGTTTCCCCTTAAACCACTCGTGTAATGCTTTAGCAGTATGCTTAGGGTCATTGTCCTGTTGGAAGGTGAACCTCCGTCCCAATCTCAAATCTCTGGAAGACTGAAACAGGTTTCCCTCAAGGATTTCACTGTATTTAGCGGCATCCATCATTTCTTCAATTCTGACCAGTTTCCCAGTCCCTGCCGATGAAAAACATCCCCACAGCATGATGCTGCCACCACCATGCTTCACTGTGGAGATGGTGTTCTCAGGGTGATGAGAGGTGTTGGGTTTGCGCCAGATATATCATTTTCCTTGATGGCCAAAAAGCTTAATTTTAGTCTCATCTGACCAGTGTACCTTCTTCCATATGTTTGGGGCGTCTCCCACATGGCTTTTGGCGAACACCAAATGTGATTCCTTATTTTTTTCTTTAAGCAATGGCTTTTTTCTGGACTCTCCTCCGTAAAGCCCAGCTCTGTGTAGTGTATGGCTTAAAGTGGTCCTATGGACAGATACTCCAATCTCCGCTTTGCAGCTCCTTCAGGGTTATCTTTGGTCTCTATGTTGCCTCTCTGATTAATGCCCTCCTTGCCTGGTCCGTGAGTTTTGGTGGGCGGCCCTGTCTTGGCAGGTTTTTTGTGGTGCCATATTCTTTCAATTTTCTAATAATGGATTTAGTGGTGCTCCGTGGGATGTTCAATGTTTTGGATATTTTTTTATAACCCAACCCTGATCTGTACATCTCCACAACTTTGTCCCTGACCTGTTTGGAGAGCTCCTTTGTCTTCATGGTGCCCCTTGCTTAGTGGTGTTGCAGACTCTGGGGCCTTTCAGAACAGGTGTATATATACTGAGATCATGTGACACTTAGATTGCACCCATGTGGACTTTATTTAACTAATTATGTGACTTCTGAAGGTAATTGTTTACACCGGATCTTATTTAGCAAAGGGGGTGAATACATATGCACGCACCACTTTTCGGTAATTTTTTTATTTTTATTATTTGAAACAAGTTATGTTTTTCACTTTACTTCACCAATTTTGACTATTTTGTGTATGTCCATTACATGAAATCCAAATAAAAATCAATTTAAATTACAGGTTGTAATGCAACAAAATAGGAAAAAGGCCAAGGGGGATGAATACTTTGCAAGGCACTCTAAATTCCACAAATTAACTTTTAAGAAGGCACACCTGTTAATTGAAATGCATTCCAGGTGACTACCTCATGAAGCTGGTTGAGAGAATGACAAGAGTTGGCAAAGCTATCATCAAGGCAAAGGGTGGCTATTTGAAGAATCTCAAATATAAAATATGTTTATTTGTTTAACTCATTTTTGGTTACTACATGACTACATGATGTGTTTTTGATTCACTATTATTCTACAATAATAAAATAATAAAATAAAGAAAAACCCTTGAATGAGTAGGTGTGTCCAAACTCTTGACTAGTAGTGTATATTAAAGTATATATATATATACAGTGGGGAAAAAAATATTTAGTCAGCCACCAATTGTGCAAGTTCTCCCACTTAAAAATATGAGAGAGGCCTGTAATTTTCATCATAGGTACACGTCAACTATGACAGACAAATTGAGAATTTTTTTCTCCAGAAAATCACATTGTAGGATTTTTTATGAATATATTTGCAAATTATGGTGGAAAATAAGTATTTGGTCACCTACAAACAAGCAAGATTTCTGGCTCTCACAGACCTGTAACTTCTTATTTAAGAGGTTCCTCTGTCCTCCACTCATTACCTGTATTAATGGCACCTGTTTGAACT
The DNA here is from genome assembly GCF_964263955.1 of Coregonus lavaretus. Taxonomy (NCBI): domain Eukaryota; kingdom Metazoa; phylum Chordata; class Actinopteri; order Salmoniformes; family Salmonidae; genus Coregonus; species Coregonus lavaretus. The sequence continues at coordinate 23,797,276 of NC_140021.1, forward strand.
TGTTATCAGTATAAAAGTCACCTGTCCACAACCTCAAACAGTCACACTCCAAACTCCACTATGGCCAAGACCAAAGAGCTGTCAAAGGACACCAGAAACAAAATTGTAGACCTGCATCAGGCTGGGAAGACTGAATCTGCAATAGGTAAGCAGCTTGGTTTGAAGAAATCAACTGTGGGAGCAATTATTAGGAAATGGAAGACATAGAAGACCACTGATAATCTCCCTCGATCTGGGGCTCCAAGCAAGATCTCACCCCGTGGGGTCAATAATGATCACAAGAACGGTGAGCAAAAATCCCAGAACCACACGGGGGGACCTAGTGAATGACCTGCAGAGAGCTGGGACCAAAGTAACAAAGCCTACCATCAGTAACACACTACGCCGCCAGGGACTCAAATCCTGCAGTGCCAGACGTGTCCCCCTGCTTAAGCCAGTACATGTCCAGGCCCGTCTGAAGTTTGCTAGAGTGCATTTGGATGATCCAGAAGAGGATTGGGAGAATGTCATATGGTCAGATGAAACCAAAATATAACTTTTTGGTAAAAACTCAACTCGTCGTGTTTGGAGGACAAAGAATGCTGAGTTGCATCCAAAGAACACCATACCTACTGTGAAGCATGGGGGTGGAAACATCATGCTTTGGGGCTGTTTTTCTGCAAAGGGACCAGGACGACTGATCCGTGTATGTAAAGGAAAGAATGAATGGGGCCATGTATCGTGAGATTTTGAGTGAAAACCTCCTTCCATCAGCAAGGGCATTGAAGATGAAACGTGGCTGGGTCTTTCAGCATGACAATGATCCCAAACACACCGCCCGGGCAACGAAGGAGTGGCTTCGTAAGAAGCATTTCAAGGTCCTGGAGTGGCCTAGCCAGTGTCCAGATCTCAACCCCATAGACAATCTTTGGAGGGAGTTGAAAGTCTGTGTTGCCCAGCGATAGCCCCAAAACATCACTGCTCTAGAGGAGATCTGCATGGAGGAATGGGCCAAAATACCAGCAACAGTGTGTGAAAACCTTGTGAAGACTTACAGAAAACGTTTGACCTGTGTCATTGCCAACAAAGGGTATATAACAAAGTATTGAGACACTTTTGTTATTGACCAAATACTTATGTTCCACCATAATTTGCAAATAAAATCATTAAAAATCCTACAATGTGATTTTCTGGATTATTTTTTCTCATTTTGTCTGTCATAGTTGATATGTACCTATGATGAAAATTACAGGCCTCTCTCATCTTTTTAAGTGGGAGAACTTACACAATTGGTGGCTGACTAAATATTTTTTTTCCCCACTGTATATATATATATATATACTTTTATATACACTACCAGTCAAAAGTTTGGACACACCTACTCATTCAAGGGTTTTTCTTTATTTTATATATATATATATATATATATATATATATATATATATATATATATATATATATATATATATATATATATATATATATATATATATATGTATATACTGGATTAAGGATTTCCTGCTTATTCCCTCCCATTTCTTGGAATCCAACTGGGTAGACCTGGGAAAGATGCCCACATGTTGCATCCCTACCTGCAAGTCACATTATGTTGGCTTGCAAAGTGATTTGTAATTCCTATTGGAGTTGGATAGCCAACTGTTAGAATGTATATACACCCGCAACCTGCAATCATAATGACGGTCAGGTCAGGGTTGGGAACATTGTGAGGAGCCATTTAAACTGGAACAACCATTTCAGTAACGGCTGCAAAAAATCTAACTAACTAATTAGATTAGTTTAGAAAAATATATGTTACAGTATTTATATTTGTGTAGCATAAGATTAATCTATCAATCAATGTACACAGATATTAAAAACTATTTTATTTTTTAACTCTACCTGCAGTAGAGCATGCAAATATGAGGAGGATAATAATTGTGGTACAAATTTGCCTTTTTGGGTACCACCCCAGTGACAAATCCGTTAATTCCTTTTAGGTGTAAAAAATTCATAATTGTACCTTGGTGGGTATTAAGGGTATTGAGGGTATACAAAATAGGATTGTATCCTGGGAAACAGAAATGTACCTTCACATTGTATCCCTTTTTTGAGAGTGAGTGTGATGATTGTACTTATTTAATTTTTTTAAATATACACATGTACCCTAAAAGGTACTAAGCAGTACCATGTGAGATCATTGTGTGTACCTCTGAAGGTACGTTATGTGTATTTAGATATTTTTGTACCCCAGGGAACAATCCCATACCCTTATTTCTAAGAGTGTATGGTAGGCTAAATCCTGAAAAGGTCAGTTATTTAGAAAATGTGCCTTATAATCAGACTAGCACCACCTTAAAGCAGCTTCATGAAATACCCCCTCAGGTACCTACTCCCTGTTCTTGCTAATGAGAAAAATATGTTTTCAGGCCTGTTTCTTTCTCCACCCACTCAGGAAATAAATAGTCCAGACAGCTTAGCCCTTCGGCTGTCTCAATAATGGGTTCATCTTAAACTCCCCTTCTAGAGGTGTTTGGAAATGCAAACATCTACTAACCCCAGGCTGCAGACTGCCTTGGATTATGATTAGCTTGTTACCATACCAACACAAGACATGGATGATGTGTGCAGGGGTGGTGTGTGTGGTGTGCATTTTGTGTGTGTGTGTGTGTGTGTTAGAAGGAGTGATGATTTTGCATGTGTGTTATTAGCCATCAAAAAAATACTTCGGACATACCGAAGGCTTCTGGACAGCTACAGTAAAAGTGTAACTTTGATTTGTGGTGGTCCTATTTTTGAAAGCTTTAATCCCTGAGCAACACTAACTAACAGGTCTTCAGTAGCCCTCCCTCTGTGTATAGTAAGCAAGAGAGACGGTCTTAAATAGAGCAGTGACCAATGAAGGGTGACAATAACCCAGTTTTCTTTTTACTGTGCAATACATCAAATCTGTCCCACTGTAAGTGAAAGGCAGTCTGTAATGAATGTGTGTTCTGTTCTCTTTAGTAATTACATTCAAAAGGACAGCTTAATCATCTTTTGTATGGATGTCAATGCAGTAAATTAAGACAAATTATTAAAGATTTCGCAACAATCCAAAAAACTGAGAACCATTGTGAGAAAAAAAAAAACCACAGTGGTGTTAATGGTGAAAAATAGAAATGGCTAAAGCATGCATACAGTACTAATTTGATCTGCGATACAATTGGATGTCACATACACAACTTAGTATTTCAGATACACTGGGGAAAAAGGGAAGGAAAATTAGCATGTACCAACAGTGTGTCAAAACAGCAGCTTTTTGGGGCCTATTTTGGGGAAAAATACACTTGAAGTTTGTCTTCCCCCAATTATAACCAGCAAGCATATGTTCACCATGACCCTAGACTCCCCCTGTAAACGAGCTGTCTCATCCACAACCCCCACACAGACACACACACGGACACACACACTGTAACTAAAACAAAGAAATCTGTACTTTGTCATGCAGAGACATGTCTGGGACTTTGCCAACATGTGTAAAGACAGTCGCAGTGACAGAGAGGTTGCCGTGCGGCACAACCTTCCAATACACACCTCAAAAAAATACAGGTTGACCCTGTAATTGGTCAAGGTGACTCTTAAATCTCTCCCCGCGTCCCTTTCCTCAACCTCCCTATGAAAGCTGAAATCTCTCGGTAAAAGTATGTTATAGCAGGTGACATTCTGTTTGAAATGTTACTGTGGTCACCAGTAGCGGTGCGTGGGTAAAATCACTGGGGAAGCCAAGCCAGGAAAAAAATGCCTAATTATGTGTTATGATAATTGCCTTGTTTGCTCTATAACCTGTTAGTTAACCCTCCCGTTGTCCTAGGGTCAAAATGACCCGCCACTGTGTTGAACCAACTTTATTTAATTTTTATATTTATGGGATCATTTGTGAGAAGGAGGCAGTGAGACTTTAAAGAAAGTATCACTGCCTCCTTCTCACAAATGATCCAAAAAATATAAAAATTAAATAAAGTTGGTTCAACACAGTGGCGGGTCATTTTGACCCTAGGACAACGGGAGTTATGCCTTGCCACCGTGATATATAGGCCTAAGGACGAGCCAAAGAAGACAGTGGCAGAATAAATGTAATCCGTGTAAAGTTCTGTATTTATTTTCTTAGTTCACCTTGTGTTCTTGAACGTAGCCCTGTTTCTTTGTGTTCTTGAACGTAGCCCTGTCTTTCATTTTTGTTCATTGATTTCACCTGTGTTAGTTACTCACCTGGTCTCATGAGCTGTTCTTTCTGTTTGTGCCTTGTGAGGTATTGTTCATTTTGACTCTACTAAGCCTTGTCCTAGCTCGTTTGTGAGAATCCGTTTTAGCCTTCAGTCCTAGTTTTGTTTCGCCAACCTGTGTATGACCATTGCCAGCCTGTGACCACGATTCCTGCCTTCTGCAAAGGCGTAATAAACACCTGCCGCATTCTTCGCGTGAATCTACACCTTTTTCTCCCTGAGTATTCATTACGGAATACCTCACCAAAAACGGAATGGATTCAGCAGAGCTACAGTGGCGCCTAACCCGGCAAGAGGAGCATTTGGAGGTAATCGGCCATCTTCTCCGCCAGCCTATTCCTACTCCTCCAATGCCAGATATCATAACCCTTTTATTCATATCCATGCCTGAAAAATTTGACGGTTCACCTGGGAAATGTCAGGAATTTCTGATGCAATGCAGCAAATACATTGAGCACAACCCCACCAACTTCGCCACCGACAAGAGCAGGGTGGATTTTGTTGTGTCTCTACTCACAGGCAAAGCCCTGGATTGGGCCACCGCCAAATGGACTGCCAACAGCACAGAACTCGGATCCGAGACTCATTTCCACACCCTCTTCAAAGAGGTATTCGATCACTCTCCTTCCGGTCGTCCTATAGGGGACCTCCTCATAGACCTTCAACAAGGAAGCAATTCAGCTGCCGAGTGTGCCCTCAAGTTCCGCACCATGGCTGCAGGGAGTGGATGGAGTGAGGCTGCTTTACTTACCGTCTACCGAAGAGGGCTCAACAGGGAACTTCAGGCGGAGCTGGCCTGTAGAGGTGACCTTCAGGATTTTAATCAATACATTCGTATGTCCATCTCCATCGACCACCTCATCACCGACCGCCGAAGAACTCTGCCACCCAGGAAAATGAAACCTTCTCTTTCCATGATTCCATCATCCCGTCCGAGTCTTCCAGAGCGCATGCAGTTGGGCCATGCTCCTCTCCCGTGTATTGAACGTCAAAGGCGGATCCAAGAAGGGCTCTGCCTATACTGTGGAGGGAAAGGTCATCTACTCAGCCATTGCCCTGTTCGCCCCACACGGAGAGATGAGAAGGGTCCCTCCGCTGCCATGCAGGTAGGCGGGTCCGTATTTCTAAATATCTCCCAGAAGCAATTCTCCATCCCAGTATTGATAACCGTGAAGGGGGTTACGAAGTACATGGAGGGCTTGATAGATTCGGGAGCAGCAGGTAGTTTTATCGCTCACCAGCTAGTACAAGAGCTTGACATTAATCTTACACCTGTCACCGTTCCCTTAAGGATTAACACCCTGGACGGGCAGCCATTGGGCACGGGCTTCATTACGTACCTGACACAGAGCATCATCCTCCAGATTGGAGTCTTCCACACCGAAACCATTCAACTCATGGAACTCTCATTTCCCAAACAGCCACTTATCCTCGGACACCCCTGGCTTTGTCGTCATGACCCGGCCATCTCGTGGCGACAAGGTGAACTACTGCCCTGGTCTTCTACCTGCTTCACCAGTTTTCTCAGCCTACCCTGCAGAGCCACCACCATTGAGGACTCTGCCTCTGCAGTGCCACCCACCATACCATCTGAATATGCCCAGTACAATATGCCCAGTACAGCAATGTTTTCAGCAAAATCAAGGCCTCCACTCTGCCACCACATCGCCCAGGGGACTGTGCTATTGACTTACTCCCTGGAGTGTCCCCACCGAAGGGCCGTGTTTACAAAGGGTTCTTCAACGGCTCCTTGACCATAACCTTTATGTGAAGAATGAAAAGAGCACCTTCCATGTAACCTCAGTAAACTTCCTCGTTTCATACTGACACATGGAGGGGTCAGCATGGATGAGAACAAAGTCACCGCCGTCAGTAACTGGCCCAAACCCACCACCATTAAGGAACTCCAACGTTTCATTGGGTTCTCCAACTTCTATCACTGGTTCATTCAGAACTTCAGTTCTACTGCCGCTCCCCTCACTACCCTTACCAACCAAAAGACCCAGACCCTTCAATGGACTGATACTGCACTGACTGCTTTCAACACCTTGAAACGCCTCTTCACTTCAGCTCCTGTCCTTCGCCAACCTGATCCAACCCTTCCTTTCACCCAGGAGGTGGATGCCTCCGAAGTAGGAGTAGGAGCCATACTCTCTCAGTGGGTGGGAACACCTCCAAAATCACATCTTTGTGCCTTCTTCTCCAGGAAGTTATCCCCGCTGAGAGGAATTACGATGTGGGGAACAGAGAACTCCTTGCCATCAAGCTGTCCCTCGAGGAGTGGCACCACTGGTTGGAGGGCACACAACATCCCTTTCTCATCCTAACAGATCATCGTAATCTGGAATATATCAGAGGGGCCAAGAGGTTAAACTCCATACAAGCCCGCTGGGATCTCTTCTTCACACGCTTCCATTTTCATGTTACTTAAATCCCTGGAAAGAAAAACGTAAAAGTTTATGCTCTCCCCGCCAGTTTGACCTTCCGACCAGTAACTCAGACCCTACACCCTTTCTTCCTTCCTCTTGCATTTTGGGACCGGTACAGTGGGAGGTTCACTCTGCCATACAAGAAGCACTAACAGGCTCCTCCTGAGACACCAGCTGGGAAGAGTTACGTACTAGCAGCTGTTAGACCCCAACTGATGCAAGAGTGTCACATGTCCTTGGGGTCAGGACATCTGGGCATTACACGAACCACCAAACTTCTATCCCGTAAATTCTGGTGGTCCTCACTGGCATCCGACGTCAGGGATTACGTACTCTCCTGTCCAGTCTGCGCCCAAACCAAAAGCCCTCATCATCTCCCTTCCAGTAAGCTTCAACCTTTGCCAATCCCTCACAGTACTTTAAGGTTCTGTATTTATTTTCTTAGTTCACCTTGTGTTCTTGAACGTAGCCCTGTTTCTTTGTGTTCTTGAACGTAGCCCTGTCTTTAATTTTTGTTCATTGATTTCACCTGTGTTAGTTACTCACCTGGTCTCATCAGCTCCATATTTAGTTCAGATTTTTCTGTTTGTGCCTTGTGAGGTATTGTTCATTTTGACTCTACTAAGCCTTTTCCTAGCTCATTTGTGAGAAGCAGTTTTAGTCTTCATTCTCTCTTTCCCCCCTGACCCATCTGTCTATCTCCTCATTTGAATTCCATGCTGTCACAGTCACTAGCCCATTCAAGCTTAAAATCCTTGTCATTTATCGCCCTCCAGGTTCCCTTGGAGAGTTCATCAATGAGCTTGACGACTTGATAAGTTCCTTTCCTGAGGATGGCTCACCCCTCACAGTTCTGGGTGACTTCAACCTCCCTACGTCTACATTTGACTCATTTCTCTCTGCCTCCTTTCCATTCCTCTCCTCTTTTGACCTCACCCTCTCACACGTCCCCCTCTATTCACAAGGCAGGCAATACGCTTGACCTCATCTTTACTAGATGCTGTTCTTCTACTAATCTCAATGCAACTCCCCTCCATGTCTCCGACCACTACTTTGTATCCTTTTCTCTCTCGCTCTCCTCCAACACTACTCACTCTGCCCCTACTCAGATGGTAATGCGGCGTCGCAACCTTCGCTCTCTCTCTCCCGCTACTCTCTCCTCTTCCATCCTATCATCTCTTCCCTCTGCTCAATCCTTCTCCCTCCAATCTCCTGATTCTGCCTCCTCAACCCTCCTCTCCTCCCTTTCTGCATCCTTTGACTCTCTATGTCCCCTATCCTCCCGGCCAGCTCGGTCCTCCATTCCTGCTCCGTGGCTTGACGATTCATTGCGACCTCATAGAACACGGCTCCGGGCAGCTGAGCGGAAATGGAGGAAAACTAGACTCCCTGCGGACCTGGCATCTTTTCACTCCCTCCTCTCTACATTTTCTTCATCTGTTTCTGCTGCTAAAGCCACTTTCTACCACTCTAAATTCCAAGCATCTGCCTCTAACCCTAGGAAGCTCTTTGCCACCTTCTCCTCCCTGCTGAATCCTCCTCCCCCTCCCCCCGCCTCCTCACTCTCTATGGATGACTTCGTCAACCATTTTGAAAAGAAGGTTGATGACATCCAATCCTCGTTTGTTAAGTCAAATGACACTGCTGGTCCTGCTCACACTGCCCTACCCTATGCTTTGACTTCTTTCTCCCCTCTCTCTCCAGATGAAATCTTGCGACTTGTGACGGCCGGCCGCCCAACAACCTGCCCGCCTGACCCTATCCCCTCCTCTCTTCTTCAGACCATCTCCGGTGACCTTCTCCCTTACCTCACATCGCTCATCAACTCATCCTTGACCGCTGGCTATGTCCCTTCCGTCTTCAAGAGAGCGAGAGTTGCACCCCTTCTCAAAAAACCAACACTCGATCCCTCTGATGTCAACAACTACAGACCAGTATCCCTTCTTTCTTTTCTCTCCAAAACTCTTGAGCGTGCTGTCTTTAGCCAACTCTCTTGCTATCTCTCTCAGAATGACCTTCTTGATCCAAACAAGTCAGGTTTCAAGACTGGTCATTCAACTGAGACTGCACTTCTCTGTGTCACGGAGGCTCGCCGCACTGCTAAAGCTAACTCTTTCTCCTCTGCTCTTGTCCTTATAGACCTGGCTGCTGCCTTTGATACTGTGAACCATCATATCCTCCTCTCCAACCTCTCAGAGTTGGGCATCTCCGGCGCGGCTCACTCTTGGATTGCCTCCTACCTGACCGGTCGCTCCTACCAAGTGGCGTGGCGAGAATCTGTCTCCGCACCACATGCTCTCACCACTGGTGTCCCCCAGGGCTCAGTTCTAGGCCCTCTCCTATTCTCGCTATACACCAAGTCACTTGGCTCTGTCATATCCTCACATGGCCTCTTCTATCATTGCTACGCAGACGACACACAACTAATCTTCTCCTTCCCCCCTTCTGATAACCAGGTGGCGAATCGCATCTCTGCATGTCTGGCAGACATATCAGTGTGGATGACGGATCACCACCTCAAGCTGAACCTCGGCAAGACGGAGCTGCTCTTCCTCCCGGGGAAGGACTGCCCGTTCCATGATCTCACCATCACGGTTGACAACTCCGTTGTGTCCTCCTCCCAGAGTGCGAAGAGCCTTGGCGTGACCCTGGACAACACCATGTCGTTCTCCGCTAACATCAAGGCGGTGACCCGATACTGTAGGTTCATGCTCTACAACATTCAGAGAGTACGACCCTGCCTTACACAGGAAGCGGCACAGGTCCTAATCCAGGCACTTGTCATCTCCCGTCTGGATTACTGCAACTCGCTGTTGGCTGGGCTCCCTGCCTGTGCCATTAAACCCATACAACTCATCCAGAATGCCGCAGCCCGTCTGGTGTTCAACCTTCCCAAGTTCTCTCACGTCACCCCGCTCCTCCGCACACTTTACTGGCTTCCAGTTGAAGCTCGCATCTGCTACAAGACCATGGTGCTTGCCTACGGAGCTGTGAGGGAAACGGCACCTCCATACCTTCAGGCTCTGATCAGTCCCTACACCCAAATGAGGGCATTGCGTTCATCCACCTCTGGCCTGCTGGCCCCCCTACCTCTACGGAAGCACAGTTCCTGCTCAGCCCATTCAAAACTGTTCGCTGCTCTGGCACCCCAATGGTGGAACAAGCTCCCTCACGATGCCAGGACAGCGGAGTCACTCACCACCTTCCGGAGACACTTGAAACCCCACCTTTTTAAGGAATACCTGGGATAGGATAAAGTAATCCTTCTACCCCCCCACCCAAAAAAAAAGATTTAAAAAAAAAACATATTTTCAAGTGGTTATCCCACTGGCTATAATGTGAATGCACCAATTTGTAAGTCGCTCTGGATAAGAGCGTCTGCTAAATGACGTAAATGTAAATGTTAGTTTTGTTTCACCTGCCTGTTTGCCTACCTGTGTATGACCATTACCTGCCTGTGACCACGATTCCTGCCTACTGCGAAGGCATAATAAACACCTGCCGCGCTCTGCCCGTGAATCTACACCTTTTTCTCCCTGAATATTCATTACACTCCGGAGAGATACATTCAGCCTCTTAGCGAATTGAAGGAAAATTATGGAATACAGAGAGATGAAAGATACATTATTTATGTTTTTTTCTTGTTACATTTTTTGGGGAAGCCCGGCTTCCCTTGGCAACCATGAATAAATACCCCTGGTGGTTACAGCTTTATCTATCAATGGGTTCACATTGAATGTGATTAACTTAACTGCTCGCTGCAGTTATAAAAAAATTACATTGAAGCACTAGTGTAATAATTTGTTGTGTTTTAAATTATATAGAGGAAGTACAAAAAAATAGAAATTAGCTAGGTTTCCATCCAATTGGTGACAGATTTTCATGCAAATATTCCAAAATCCACATAAATAAAAAATATGCATTTTCCCACCAGAGACGTGTTTCCATCAAATTGACTTGTTGCGGATAAAAATATGTGCGTGATGACGAAGTGCACATAAAAATTACTTTTGCGGTTAAATTCCCATGTACCGAATAAAAAATACAAGTTATAATATAATAATAATATAATATGCCATTTAGCAGACGCTTTTATCCAAAGCGACTTACAGTCATGCGTGCATACATTTTTTTTTGTGTATGGTTTCCATCACATTTTCAACTCTACTGATGGTTTTGTTGCAAAGAAAGGTGTTATATAGCTAATGTGCCAACACTGGTATTAGTATGTGCGCTCTAACCAACAGGCAGGTGCTCTTTTGTAGCTTTGGCAACTATTTGTGTGTTTTCTATTACAGTTCGCTCCTCTCCCTGTAGGCTTTACAGAGGCTCCCCACCCCTTGGATGCAACCCTTCTAATTTAGTGTACCTTGCGCGCACAACCCATGTGGAATTCCAGGCCTCTGGCAGTGTTTGGAACTGCCAATCTGCAGTCAAGAGTGGCAAGTTCATCTTAGCCTGTGCTGCCCTTCATTCCCTTGACCTTTTGGCCTTGACAGAGACATGGATCACCCCAGAGAACAGTGCTACTCCAGCTGCGCTTAGAGTTCCTCAATGAGATTGACACCTTGATAAACTAATTTCCTTATGATGGCTCGCTGCTCTTCGTACTTGATGACTTCAACCTCCCGAAGTCTGCCTTCGGGTCATTTTCCCGACGTAGTGAAAGCTCATGGTGCAGATACATATCCCCTCCACGCCACCTGGTAGGAGCGACCTGCCAGTTAGCATGCAATCCAGGAATGTGCCGAGCTTGAGATGCCCAACCCTGAGAGGGGGATCTAATGAATGAGAACAGAGGTTAGAGAGTCAGTTTTGGCAGAGCGGAGGGCCTCTGTGACACAGGAGAGCAGTCTCAGTTGAGTGAGCCACTTTGAAACCTGACTGGTTAGGGTCAAGAAGATCGTTCTGAGAGAGTTAACGAGAGAGTTGGTCAGAGACAGCAGGAGAGGTTGGAGTCTGTTTGATTGAGTGTGGGGACAGGTGTCTTTTATACAGGTAATGAGTTCAAACAGGTGAAGTTAATACAGGTAATGAGTGGAGAACAGGAGGGCTTCTTAAAGAAAAACTAACAGGTCTGTGAGAGCCGGAATTCTTACTGGTTGGTAGGTGATCAAATACTTATGTCATGCAATAAAATGCAAATTAATTACTTGAAAATCATACAATGTGATTTTCTGGATTTTTGTGTTAGATTCCGTCTCTCACAGTTGAAGTGTACCTATGATAAAAATTACAGACCTCTACATGCTTTGTAAGTAGGAAAAACTATAAAATCGGCAGTGTATCAAATACTTATTCTCCCCACTGTATATATTGTATACCTAAAGGGGTTGTAAAATGTCATATGTTAGCTTAATAGAAAAGTCACCCAGTACGATGAGTGGTGAGCTGTAGTCAGGAAAATACGAAATAACCTGAAAAGGTTTCCATTGATGAGATGGTCACCATTTGGTTACAATATTATAACCAGTTAATTTTAAAGTCTTATGTAAAGAACGTGTTTGGACTAATTATTTCATGTTATGGAAACAACTTAATATCTTGACTAACAGGAAATTGATTGATTTGCTTGTAACCCAATTGAAGAAATTTGAATAGGTAATTCCGAAGTGAAAAATCTACAACATGGGAAAATTGGCAGTATATATATTCATTTGCATTTATGTTATTTATTAGGTTTAACCAAAGGGAGAAAGTAAATTGAGTGTTGAAAGAAATAGGTTGCAACTTGAAATATACAGTAGGTTTATTAATCATCAAATACAACAGTTGGCATGGAATGATATAGTTGGAGAAAAATGCAGTTTTTTTATTTACTTCTAACCAGTTGAAGCAATTTCATTTTGGTTGATCGAGAGTCATTTTTTACAATGCATATTGTCAGTGTTGTTGTATGTGTTGTTGCGTTATATTCTCAGTGAGACCATCAGTGTCAAAGTCTAGAATATTTCCTTTGTTTGTGAATGTCAGGGGACTACTCTACATGTGAATTAACTCGTTCTACCATTTTGAAACCATTCTGAATTATTTGATGCCACTCTATGAAATAAAATGTGTGAAGTGCTTTGAACAACAGTCACTCCTCAAAGTTAGATTCATAGCAGCGTTCTAGAATTCTACCTTTGTTCTCTTCTCTCTACCTCATCTAACACTTTCTGAAAGTATCAAGTAAAGCACTGATTTTTTATTAATAACCAGATAGCAATAGACAATAGAACAACGTTCAGATAATGTAACAATTATTGGTGAGAGCATTATTGGCTAGATTGAAAACCTAGCTGTCCACAACTGCACTGGATTGATTTCACTGGTGTCCTTTAGTTGGGAAAACATGCCACTAAATAGCTGTGTGACCTCTGACACCCATCATTTACAGTTAGTCATTTGCTGCTGTAGTAGGCCTCATTCATCTTCATTTACATTGACAGTGTCCCAAATGGCACCCTATTCCCTAAATAGTGCACTACTTTTGACAAGGGTCTATCGGGCTGTGATCATTGTACAGTGTATATTTTTTTTAAAGAACATTTATCCAATCCCACTCACCCACTACACATCAAACACATCAAGTCATACATTTCAATCCATTTTACAATTGTTGATTACATACTTTTCTTGTTCTGTTTTATTTCAGAAATAGAACCCAGGAGTCAAACAAAGTATTTCATTTCAGGTAAACAAACATATGTTACATATATTTTTTGGGAACATTTCCCCAACCCCCCCCCCATCAAACGCCTCAAGTCATACATTTTACAATTATACTTTTTTAAATATCAGCATAAAGCAACAATTGTATCAGCCACTATAAGCGTACTTTCCACTTAGATGTGCTTCAGGGTGTGGTACTCACCAAAGCAATTAACTGCACACAAGGCTGTGACAAATGGCTCACACATGTACTTGGTCAACTTCCTTTGTTTCTGTCATCGGGTAGATGTTAGCGAAACCTTGCAATGTCTCCTTGTGCTTTTTTTGCAGGGTGGTCTGAGGGACATCACTTGGAAAGCGGCGTCCAGTGAGGCGTAGAGGACTGTCAGAGAAAGGCCGGTCCCCAGCAGACAGATGACGAAGAGTGTGGTGGTCCTCAAGGAGCAGCCGCATCAGGTTTATCCTGTACCGCTGGCATGAGATCACCTGTCCTGTGACCTGCCGATGGACAATGTGGCAGTTGAGAAGAGCTATATCTATTAGGTGGAAGAAAATAGCTTCTTGTACCATTTAAGGGACTTTCTGGCACACTCAACAAAACTGTTCTGGATGTCCAATTTGTCAACTGCTCCCATCTTCTTGTTGTACTCCAATACACAGTCTGGCTTCATTTTCCTCTCTCTGGTGACATACAGTGGCTTGCAAAGGTATTCACCCCCCTTGTCATTTTTCCTATTTTGTTGCCTTACAACCTGGAATCAAAATATATTTTTGGGGGGTTTGTATCATTTCACCACTTTGACGATGCAACATTTTTTTTTGTGTGAAACACACAAGAAATATGACCCCAAAAAAGAACTTAAGCATGCATAACTATTCACCACCCCAAAGTCAATACTTTGTAGAGCCACCTTTTGCAGCGATTAGAGCTGCAAGTCCCTTGGCGTATGTCTCCATAAGCTTTGCACATCTAGCCACTGGGATTTTTGCCCATGCTTCAAGCCAAAACTGCTCCAGCTCCTTCAAGTTGGATGGGTTCCGCTGGTCTACAGCAATCTTTAAGTCATTCCACAGATTCTCAATTGGATTGAGGTCTGGGCTTTGACTAGGCCATTCCAAGACATTTAAATGTTTCCTCTTAAACCACTCAAGTAATGTTTTAGCAGTGTGTTTAGGGTCATTGTCGTGCTGGAAGGTGAACCTCCGTCCCAGTCTCAAATCTCTGGAAGACTGAAACATGTTTCCCTCAAGAATTTCCCTGTGTTTAGCGCCATCCATCATTCCTTCAATTCTGACCAGTTTCCCAGTCCCTGATGAAAAACATACCCACAGCATGATGCTGCCACCACCATGCTTCACTGTGGGGATGGTGTTCTCGGGGTGATGAGAGGTGTTGGGTTTGTGCCAGACACAGCGTTTTCCTTGATGGCCAAAAAGCTCAATTTTAGACCAGAGTACCTTCTTCCATATGTTTGGGGAGTCTCCCACATGCCTTTTGGCGAACACCAAACGTGTTTGCTTATTTTTTTCTTTGAGCAATGGCTTTTTTCCGTCCACTCTTCCGTAAAGCCCAGCTCTGTGGAGTGTACGGCTTAAAGTGGTCCTATGGACAGATAATCCAATCTCCACTGTGGAGCTTTGCAGCTTCTTCAGGGTTATCTTTGGTCTCTTTGTTGCCTCTCTGATTAATGCCCTCCTTGCCTGGTCCGTGAGATTTGGTGGGCGGCCCTCTATTGGCAGGGTTGTTGTGGTGCCATAATCTTTCAATTTTTAAATAATGGATTTAATGGTGCTCCGTGGGATGTTCAAAGTTTTGGATATTTTTTTATAACCCAACCCTGATCTGTACTTCTCCACAACTTTGTCCCTAACCTGTTTGGAGAGCTCCTTGGTCTTCATGGTGCCGCTTGCTTGGTGGTGCCCCTTGCTTACTGGTGTTGCAGACTCTGGGGCCTTTCAGAACAGGTGTATATATACTGAGATCATGTGACACTTAGATTGCTCACAGGTGGACTTTATTTAACTAATTATGTGACTTCTGAAGGTAATTGGTTGCCCCAGATCTTATTTAGGGGCTTCACATCAAAGGGGGTGAATACCTGGGCATGCACCACTTTTCCGTTATTTATTTTTTCTAATTATTTCAAACAAGTTATTTTTTTCATTTCACTTCACCAATTTGGACTATTTTGTGTATGTCCATTACATGAAATCTAAAGAATTAATCCATTTAAATTACAGGTTGTAATGCAACAAAATAGGAAAAACGCCAAGGGGGGTGAATACTTTTGCAAGGCACTGTAGTCCAGTTTTCCTGTGTCTGACATTTTGGAGGTGTGCACAGTGGACAGAACGTTGATATCGCATTTGTCGTGCCATTTCACTGCAATTATCGCCCCGTTGGTTTGGAGCTCCACTCCCAATTGCTCATTTTCTTTTTGAATATTGGCATCTCCTTCCTGTTGGATATCACTGTGCCTCAAAATGTGCTGGAAAAGGGTAGGGCTACTGTATACAGTGTGCCCCTTTCTGAGGTAAGGCTGCAGCATGGTGATCATCACTGATCCAGATATGCCAAGACCCTCAAAATGCCTTATATCTGTGGTGGTGTCAGTGTAGATGATCAGGTTCTGTACATATCCTGTCAGACAGTCACATAAAACAAAGAACTTGACTGTGGCACTTTGATGGGATGTGTTGGCGGAATGCAAGCCTTCCTTTCCAAGCCATGATACACTCATCAATGCAGAAGTCCTTGTGAGGAACAAACACTCTTCCAAATGCCCTGGTGAAGCTGCCTAGGACATTCCTAATTTTGTGAAGGAGGTCGGCGAGGTGTGCTGTGGCGTTGTTCACAAAGTGGAGCGCTCTCATTAAGACAAGGAAGCGGTCCTAGGAGAAAAGGGTTGGGAAAAAAGGGGTCTGCAGTATGGATTCAGTGGTCCAGTAGTCCCTCACAGAGCCCTTCTTTACTAGCCCCATCAGCAGCACCGTGACCAGGAAGGTATACATTTCACTGATGGTAGTGTTCACCCATTTTGAGAGCTTCCGTCTTCTCTTTCAGTTGATGAGAATACCTGCGAACAAATATGCATATTTATTAGGCTAAAGGCATTCTGACTTTTGATACATTTGAAGAGAGCCTTGGGTTTTTCTGTAATATGATAATGGGAATACCTGTTGGTTTTCTGCACCGCACCAGACAGGGTGTCATTGAAGTCTATCTCTGATAGTGTGAAGTGACAGGATCTCCAGCAGCGGGGACCATCCTCCTCAACTTCAAGCTCTTATCCCTCACAGCCTACAAGATTGGCTGCAGCACCAGCATCTTGGGGAGGTGAGGGATGTTCTTTGGCTGCAAGGTTGGGGTGGGCACCATTTTCCCCACGCTCACAGTCCCTCAGTCAAGTATTGAATTTCAAGCACAGATTCAACTACAAAGACCAGGGAGCTTTTCGAAAACCTCATAAAGAAGGGGAGTAATTGGTAGATGGGTAAAAAATAACAAATCAGACATTGCATATCTCTTTAAGCATGCTCAAGTTAATAATTATGCTGTGGATTATGTTTTAATGGTACATTTTTCTACCCAATATTTAGAAAATAAGGTACAATAATCACTGCGCTTTGAAATGTATGTGGGTTAATGTACCGGTGGGGCTCATTAGCATATTTGGGGGCATGGTCTAATATCTGCTTATGTGTGCCAACCATCAGTGAAAGTGTAGTTATGTCATCAAATGTTGAGCACCTCTTAACATTACAACCACTTTAACTGAAACAACACTTCCACTTAGGGTTGGCACAAATGCAACATATTTTAGACCATACTCCCAAATATGCTAATGAGCCCCCACCAGCACATTGCTGCAACTCAGTAGCCGGTAATTTACTGTCAAAAGACGGTGCCTTCAGAAAGTATTCATCCCCCCTTACTTATTCCACATTTTCTTGCGTTACAGCCTGAATTCAAAATTGATTAATATGTTGTTTTTTTCACCCATCTACAGAGAATATCATATAATGACAAAGTTGAAAACATGGTAACAAGACATTCTTGCAAATGTATTGAAAATTAAATACAGAAATATCTCAATTATTAATCTTTCTAACCCTGGCAGTCATTCTGAGAGCAGATTCTGGGAATCCACTCTGGCTGGATTCCAAAGGAATTAAATATCACTTTGCAAGCCAGCATAATTTGACTTGATGCTGGTTTTGCTTTAGCTTATGCTGGTCACCAGTGTCGAAAACACAGCGAGGGCTGGTCACCAGAGAAAAACACAATGAAGGCTGTTCACCAGCGAAAACACAACGAATGCTGGTCTGCCAGCATAACCAGCTAGAACATACTGGTTAGACCAGTTTGACAAGCTAGACCATGCTGGTCTGCCAGCATAACCAATTAGACCATGCTGGTCAGCCAGCAGAACCAGCTAGACCAGCTTGACCAGCATCTGACCAGCATTGACAAGCATAGACCAGCATGGACCAGGATAAACCATCACGGACCAGCTTGAAATGTATGCTGGTCTATGCTTTTTTTTTTGCAGGAAAAATGTCGCTTCAGGGTGTCAGAGGTCTAGTATGTAGGCCATCTTCTCACAGACATGGGTGTCAAGCCTGATCAAGCCTCATCACTTGAACTCAACTAGTGAACCCCATGCTAGCAAGATAATGCAAGTAGTACTTTTGTTTTTAACATAACATCCCCATATGAGGCATTATGCCTCCATTTGGGCTGTCATATGCCTCTAGCTTTGCGCAAAATTTGCTGTGCATGAGGTTGATTGGCCATGGTGAACCACCTGATTGAGATATATAGGATAAATGTTTTTATTTGACTCCAATTGGCTTAATGCCTCCGATATTTTCTCCTTCATCGCACTTCCCAATGAGAGAGATTACAAGTTGGTCTTTAAACAATGACCTCCACTCCGTCGTTTCCTGGAGGACCAGTCCGCCCACTTCACAGATCCAAAGTGGAAAGACTGTGTCCTCGAGTCCTCCTTTGAACTAAATCTAAAGAACATTTTTGTTAAGTTCTGGACGGGGAGAATTCTGGACCATGATGTGGAGCTCTTCCTAAATCGGTATTGTGAGATTCTACAGCCTGTCTCCAAGTCCCTAGACAAGTTCGGGATCAGAAGGTACAAAGTACGCCTGAGGAAAACGCCATCACGATGAGTCCCTACAACGGGAAAAATCAGTAACCAAGGTCAGATGCATCGCTGCTATATCTGCCAGAGTCTGGACCATCAGGTCAGAGATTGTCCTAATGTTAAATGCTGGAAATGTGCTGGCCTGGGCCACAAAGCAAAGGCCTATACAGAAGAAGCCATGTACAGCCTGTGTGGAGGTAGAGGCCACACTTTCTTCCAATGTCCAGTGTCCTATGCAGGGTGGGCATGGTTGGAAGAGGTCCATCCTCTAAACCAAAGCCTGACGAGGAGGAAGAAAAAGAAAGTGATCCTGCAGCATCCAACCCAGCACCCCAGCACCATCACCCATGCTCTGGCAGAGGTTGCCGTCAACGCTGCTGGTCCAGAAGCTGTGACAGAGAGCGAGCCCAGGAGAGAGAGAGACGAAATGGCGAAAGAAGACGGAACCAGTAAGGTCGACCACCAGAGTCCTGAAGCAGACATCTCCCACTCCGCTAACCCTATCCCAAGTGATGGTGAGGATAAAAGTGACAGCAGTGAGAGAAAGGCCGACAGTGAAGATGAGAGAGACGGAGATGATACCTACGAAAGCGCGGACAGCGAGTACATTAGCGACTCCCCGCAGTCCAACAGCAAGGGGGAGGAAGATGAAACAGAATCCCAATCCCTGCCCCTCTTCCCATTCCTCCCTGATTCCATCCCCTCTTCGCCCCCATCCCTATTTCCCAACAATGGCCTGACCAACAGCACCCCCATCATCACGCAGGGTCCAAAAAGACAGTGAATCTTTCCCCTAGAGGAGAGAAGATAGAAGAAGACAAATAATGAAAAGTAAACCCACTTTGAATGTGTGAGGGGTCCAGTCACTTAAAAATAGACATGAAAAACTAAATTATTTATTGCAAACAAATTTAGACAATCTCTGCCTCCAAGAGCTCAGGCTTAAAACCAATAGAGATGTCAATGACAAAATTTGATGTGGCATAAGGGGCGTGCTGTTATCTCAATTGGAGAGGACAGGGCAGATGGAATAGCAGTCCTTTTTAAAACTAACAATGTCACTATTCAAAGGAGAAGATATACTGTATAATCCCTGGGAGACTGTTAATGATTGACTGTTTACTTTAAAGACATAAGAATAATAAACATGTACGCAGCCCCAGGAAAAGCTAAGAAAGTACAACTATTTAAGAAAATCCGATAATTATATGTGTTGGCTATAACATAATTGTTTGTGGGGATTTTAATACCATAACAGAAGCAAATGACCGGGAGGCGCGAACAGCTTTTATCGAGGTAGAGAGAAGAGAACAAAAGCCATGCTAAAGGGTTCTCCAAAGGTAGAATTCTAGAACGCTGCTGTGAATGCTGCTGTGATGTACTTTGACTGTTGTTCAAAGTACCTCACACCTTTTATTTCATAGAATGGCAACAAAGAATTCAGAGTGGTTAAATGAACTGCTGAAGTAAATATTGCAATAAGTTAAAGAAGATTTTCAATTGAAAGACTCTTTCAGAGAACTCTTACCAAAACAGTTTGGATACAAGTGGGCTGACCAATGTACTAAAACCCGAATCGACCACATCTACTTTTCAAAGGAAATTACATTTTAAATGATCAGACAATACTTTTGATTAATTCAGACCATTTAGGAGTCAAATCAGAAATAGAACTATCCGGAGAAAAGCTGAAAACCTACTGGAAATTGAACACTCAGTGCCGGTAAGCTAATGAACTGCTAAATGAACTGAGAAAAGAAATTAAAAGAATAAAGAGCCTAAGATGCTTAACCAAAATGAAAAATGACATGTGGGAAATATTCAAGGAATGAATTAAAACGTCTTTTACATGTAATTGCAAATTATTATATGATGAAAATAAATGGGAATAATGTATAATTTATTAAATAAATTCACTGATTTAAGAGTAGAAAATGACAAAACAGATGAGGAAGAAAATGAACTATCACAAATTTAAGAAGAAATTGAAAACTATAACAAGGAATTGGTCAAGAGCTTGCAATTCCACTCCGGACAATATTCCATTAATGCTGCACAAAGTTATAATATTCAAAACATTATTGACCACTATAAGGAAAATAAATAAAGTAAACATCACAGCAATTGAAAATGGAGATGGAGACATTATAACTAAAGCAGACAAAAAAAGAAATACAATCATATGTTTGATGACGAATATGTATGAGGACATCTCTATTAACGAAAATGAAATTGACTCCTTTTTACGGCCAGCCGCTCTGACCCAGTGCAGAGGTATGGATGTCTTAATCGGTGAAATAACAATAAAATAAGTTGAAGAAGCTAAAAGACAACTAAACAGGAAAAAAGTCGCCAGGTGAAGACGGATTGCCTGGAGAATTTTACCCCTCCTCTCACATGTGTTCAATGAAGGGATCAAACAATGTCTCCTGTATGAATCCTTTTATCGATTAATAATCTCACTTATAATTTTTTATTTAGAAGGGAGGAAAAGGACTTGAATAATTGGAGACATTTAATGCTGATGAATGTAGATTACAAAATATTTGCAAAGCTAATGATGAATAGACTGAAAGAATGCCTGTACACTTTAATTGAAAAAGAGCAAACCTGCTCTGTAAAGGGTAGACTAATGTTGGACAATTTCTGCACCCTATGATAGATCCTGAGCAAAACAAAGTAGGATGTACAGGGGTTTTACATAGTTGCTCTTTATCAAAAGAAGGCTTTTGACCTCATATTGAGAAAATACTTATGGAACGCTATGACGGCCTCTGGGTTCCCAACAAGTTTTATAAACATGGTGAAATGTATGCCAAGTCTGTATGCCAAGTGAACATAAATGGCCACCTGACAGAGGATGTGATCATAAAGTTGGAAGTTAAACTAGGCTGCCCTCTCAGTGCTGCCCTATACATTATTGCTATAACTCTCTTATTGAAAAACATTTCAGAAGATGAACGAATAAAGGGTGTATTTCTAGATGTAAAAAACTGGATGTCTGCATATGCCAACAACGTGACTGTCTTTGTTCAAACACAAAACAAACTTGTATAAGAGCACTTTTGGCAATATGAGAAAGTATCTGGGGCAAGGCTCAATCAGGCCAGATCAGAGCCAGTATGGCTAGGTAAAGCTTAAAAGAAACCCCTTTGGACATAGAGGTAAAGGACCAAATAAAAATGTTGGGACTGATTATGTGGAATAAAGATTCTGCAGAGAGAAATTGGCAAGAAAAATAATTGGAATTGAACAAAGAATTAAATAAATGGTCAAACAGAAACACAACTCTCAAGTCAATAATTTATATCATAAAATGTTTTATCCTATCCAAAGTGATGTCATGTTTCACTGTATTGGATCACTCCGATATATTGGTATCACTCCGTGGCGGTGGGATACATCCGAGGTGAGGATTTACATATTTTCTCCCTATATATTGCAGTTGCAGTAAAAATCAAATAAAAATGTTTTTCATTACCTGGTTGATGTTTTTTGTCTGCCTGTTTTTCCCACACGGGTCTTCCCCGATTTTTGCAGAGTTACTGGGTAATTTATCCCTATTCTGCCCTACTGGATGCCTGTTTTGTGTGGTGGCGTGATTGGAGGCCATATGCAAGTGGCTCGGCCAGGCTCGGGCTCAGGCTGGGGACGAGCTCCCTCCCTCAGGAGTGGTGCGCCAGCGAGCTGTTAGTCCCTCTACTGGCCCAGTACCCCTACCAGGAAGTGTGGCCGGAGCCACCGCAGGCAGAGCCCATCTGCTGCGGGTCCTGGACGGGGGCAGGAGTCGGATCGCTGGGACCACCTTGAACGGAGGGTGCATGCACTGCGTCAGGAGGTTGATAGCTTCGGTGGTGACGACAGCTGTTCCCTGTTGGCCAGTGATAGGCTGTTCCTGGGGGACGATGCTGGCACTGTTCACCGCCGTGAGCGGGGCTACCAGGCTGACAGGCCATCAAAAGCCAGCAGTGGGGCTTCATCACCAACTCGCTCGGGTAGCCACTGCACTGGATATCAAACTGGTGGACACTTATGACTCTCCATCTGTCCCAATCTCTGCTGAGTTCTGCGAGGCCTTGCAGGAGAGCTGGGCCTCTGCCAGGGGGTGCTTCCGACTCACAGCAGAGACTGGACCATGGAGTTAGGTTCTGGGAGTACCCAACCATGGACACCATGATAGCTGCCATGGTCCTCCCGGACCAGAAGATTATAGGGCGGAACCTGCGACTGAAACCGGGACCCCCCAGAGTCTTTGATGTGGACTTGAAAGCCACATATGGGTCCCTCTGCTCTCTTGGCCACCTTACCAACGCGGCCATGCTGCTGCAGGCCTACCTGCAGACTCTGTTTCCCCGGCTTCAGGAGGGCACAGAGGATCTCCTCCGGGAAGCGATGGAGGAGTCTCGCCTGCTTTCCCTGCAGGTGGTTACTCCCGGCGCCATCTCTGGCTGGCCCAATCCTGTCTGCCAGCTGCTCTCCAGAGCACATTTGCCACTCTCCCCACACCCCAGGGCTGACGTTTGGCCCAGAGGTTGATGACATTCTGGAGCAGACCGATTAGATTTGTAGGGACCGGGAGACCCTGAAACGGTTCATGCTGCCTCCTCAGGTCCCGGGTCCAAGGCAGATGGACTGTCGCCCTCACCTGCACCCGAACGATGAAGGGGGTCCCTCTCCTGCCCCATCGCCTTGTGCTGAGGGACGACAGTGGGAAGGGGCACAGTGTGCAGTGAAGCAACAACCTGTCAACTGTCACTGCCATAGGGACGTGCCTGGGGGACCCAGGTGCTCAGGGCATCAGAGGAGAGGCGGGCCCTGGCAGGACCCCTGACACACCCTTCCCCGGCCTTGGCCGCTTCTCCCGGTCTCAAAGGGCAAAGTGGGAGGAAGATGTGGAGTCCCCCTGGGTGTTGTCCACAATGCTCGAGGGGTACCGACTCCAATTCTGGTGCCGGCCCCCGTCCTTCAGGGGCCTTCGTGTCACCACAGTGGCCGACCCCCTGAAGAAGAAAACCCTGTGGCTGGAGATCTCCTCACTCCTGGACAAGGGTTCCATCCGCAGGATCGAGACATCAGAACGGCTAGGTGGGTTCTACTCCACTTATTTTGTTGTCTTGGCAGCTTTGGCAAAGCTGCCTTTCAAACCGTTGAGTCTGCCTCCCTGAAACACCTCTCTATGAAGGTGGTTTTCTTGGTAGCGATTACTTCCATGAAGAGGGTAGGTCGCTCCATGCTTTTTTGGTAAGTTCTGAGTGGTACCGGATGGACCCCAGTGGGAGGAGTATATCTCTCCGCCCCTTCATTCCTCCCAAAGGTACTTTCAGACAGGCATTTTAACATCCCTTTTATCCTGTCTGCTTACGACCACCCGGCAGTGGCAGGGGAGTCTGGGGCTCCGTCCGGCATGCTGTGACCTGTGCGGGCACTGGCTGCCTATGTGGAGCGGACATGGTCAGTGAGAACAACAGACCAGCTCTTTGTCTGCTATGGTGAGAGAGTCCTGGGGGCTGGGCTATCAAAGCAGAGGCTCTCTCACTGGATCGTGGACACGATTACTACAGTATACCGCCTGGCTGGCAGGCCAGTGCTGGGATATGTGGTGGCACATTCAACACGAGGTGTGGCTGCATCCTGGGCTCTACTGAGAGGAGTGCCTCTCACTGATATCTGTGCTGCGGCCAGCTGTGCTTCCGCCAGCTGTGCTTCCTCTTGCACTTTTGCTAGGTACTATCGGGTAAATGTGGCACCTCCCTCTGCGGTTGGTTCAGCGGTCCTGGGTGTCACCTCCCCTTCCGGGGACTGTGCCGGGACCCCCCTTCCACATTGACGGCCCCCGCGTCTCGGTTCCGCGCTGGGACTTTGCCGCTGGCTGGCCAGGTCCCTCTAGCACCGACTAAATCTGGTACGGGTATACCAATATGTTGGAGTGATCCAATATAGTGAAACATAACGAAGGTTGCGTATGTAACCACAGCTATGTGAGCTATATGGATCACTCCAATTCTCTACGGTGCTAGAGGCGCCTCAAAAATGATGTAGAGAACGTGTGTCTGGGCCATTGGGTGTATATATAGGGGCGGACCCCAGCCGTGATAGAGGTGTACATGGGAGTAAATCTGTAAATCCGCACCTCGGATGTATCCCTCCGCCGTGGAGTGATACCAATATCTTGGAGTGATCCATATAGCTCACATAACCGTGGTTACATACGCAACCTTCGTTCTGTGTATCCTCCCACAGACAAGTGTGCAAGGAAATTAAATGAAGAATGTTGTCGCTTGTTGTGGCATTAAATTGATGATCACAATGTGTAAAACAGTTGCAAAGGTAATAAATAGAAATGGCTGGTGTATGAAATGGCTGGCACTTCTCTGATATCATCATCAAGTGCTGGCCTGACTCATCAAAGGGACTTCCAAACGATGTGCGCATGTTTTCTGCCATGAGGGATGAGCTCACCGTCAGTGACGGCCTCCTACTACAGGATCAGAGGTCTGTCATATCACACACACTCCAGCAATACTACGTAAAACAGCTCCATCAGGGCCATCCTGGCATTGAGGCCACAAAGCACAGGGACAGAGAAACCATGTTCTGGTCCTTCATGTACTGCGACATCGACAGAGAGGTGTCCAAATGTGTGCCCTGCAACGTACTCAAACCACATCAGATGAAAGAGCCCCTCCACCTACACAAGGTTCCAGACGTGCCATGGTCTCTCACTGCAGCAGACATTTTTGAGTGGCGGGGAAAATAGCATTTGGTGCTGGTGGATACGTACTCTGGCTGGTTTGAAAAATGGACTACCTCCCCAACCTAACCAGTGCTACAGTGATCACAAAGTTGAAACGCCACTTTGCAGTGCACTGGATTTTACGGCAACTAATGACTGACAACGCAAGAACATTCACTAGCAGCGAGTTCAAAGAGTTTGCACGCACATGGGACGCGCAGGTCACCAATAGTCCCCTTTACCCTCAGTCAAATGGTCTAGCACAGCGAGCGGTGCGCTCAGCCAAGCACCACTTAAAGAAATGTGCACGCGATGGTACAGATATATGATACACTGCTTCACCGAGAGATGGATTGCCATCACCAGCACAGCACCTGGTGTCAAGAAGGACGACGACAACACTAACGACTGCTGCCTCAGGTCATGGCAGTCATGTAACGCGCCAGCTACCTGGGCCAACTGTGAATGTGACGCCTCCAGCCGAGGCAACTCCCCAAAACTTACCAGAACCACAACACAACGGAAATATGGAATCTGGATGGACACACACACAGGTGCCCGCCATTGCTACTCGCTCAGGGAGAGTACCCATACCAAACCCAAGGTACAAAGAGTTTGTGAATTAAACACTGAAACCACAGCAGTCCTCACTGCACAAAATACATTTATGTT
Organism: Coregonus lavaretus; assembly: GCF_964263955.1. Classification (NCBI taxonomy): domain Eukaryota; kingdom Metazoa; phylum Chordata; class Actinopteri; order Salmoniformes; family Salmonidae; genus Coregonus; species Coregonus lavaretus. The sequence continues at coordinate 23,823,167 of NC_140021.1, forward strand.
GAAAAACTAAACAAAAAAGAGAACATTTCTTACAACTGTATTATAATGCTGTATGTTGTGACACTTCACGTTTCTCATAAAGGTTTCTCCCAAGTTTTTGTGTCTGTGTTGTAGCATGGGCATTATGCTTATATTGTTACGTGTGAGTATTTACTAAAGAAGTGTTTATTTTTTGGTGAGGGAGGCCTGCACTCTCCTTTCCCTGATGTTCAGTGCATTTCATCCCGATCTCCTCTGCATTATTGTAGCCATCTGTTGCAGCCTGTCAACTATGCCTCTGCCTATCCCTGTTCTCTCCTCTCTGCACAGGCTACACAAACGCCCCACACCGCGTGGCTGCTGCCTCTCTAACCTGGTGGTCCCTACACGCACCACACACCTGGAGTTCCAGGTCTCAGGCAGCCTCTGGAACTGCCGTTCTGCTGCCAACAAGGCTGACTTCATCCCAGCCTATGCTAATCTCCAGTCCCTCGACTTCCTGGCGCTGACGGAAACATGGATTACCACTGAAAACACTGCTACTCCTACTGCTCTCTCCTCATGTGACCATGTGTTCTCGCATACCCCGAGAGCATCTGGTCAGAGGGGTGGTGGCACAGGAATCCTCATCTCTCCCAAGTGGACATTCTCAATTTTTCCCCTAACCCATCTGTCTATCTCCTCATTTGAATTCCATGCTGTCACAGTCACTAGCCCATTTAAGCTTAATATCCTTGTCATCTATCGCCCTCCAGGTTCCCTTGGAGAGTTCATCAATGAGCTTGACGCCTTGATAAGTTCCTTTCCTGAGGATGGCTCACCCCTCACAGTTTTGGGGGATTTCAACCTCCCTATGTCCACATTTGACTCATTTCTCTCTGCCTCCTTCTTTCCACTCCTCTCCTCTTTTGACCTCACCCTCTCACCGTCCCCCCCTACTCACAAGGCAGGCAATACGCTTGACCTCATCTTCACTAGATGCTGCTCCTCTACTAATCTCACTGCAACTCCCCTCCATGTCTCCGACCACTACTTTGTTTCCTTTTCTCTCTCGCTCTCCTCCCACACTACTCACTCTGCCCCTACACAGATGGTAATGCGCCGCCGCAACCTTCGCTCTCTCTCTCCCACTACTCTCTCCTCTTCCATCCTATCATCTCTTCCCTCTGCTCAATCCTACTCCCTCCAATCTCCTGATTCTGCCTCCTTAACCCTCCTCTCCTCCCTTTCTGCATCCTTTGACTCTCTGTGTCCCCTATCCTCCCGGCCGGCTCGGTCCTCCCCTCCAGCTCCGTGGCTTGATGACTCACTGCGAGCTCACAGAACAGAGCTCCGGGCAGCGGAGCGGAAATGGAAGAAAACTAAACTCCCTGCCGACCTGGCATCTTTTCACTCCCTCCTCTCTACATTTTCTTCATCTGTTTCTGCTGCTAAGGCCACCTTCTACCACTCTAAATTCCAAGCATCTGCCTCTAACCCTAGGAAGCTCTTTGCCACATTTTCCTCCCTCCTGAATCCCCCCCCCCCCTCCTCTCTCTCTGTGGATGACTTCGTCAACCACTTTGAAAAGAAGGTTGACGACATCCGATCCTCGTTTGTTAAGTCTAATGACACTGCTGGTCCTGCTCACACTGCCCTACCCTATGCTTTGACTTCTTTCTCCCCTCTCTCTCCAGATAAAATCCTGCGACTTGTGACTGCAGGCCGCCCAACAACCTGCCCGCTTGACCCCATCCCCTCCTCCCTTCTCCAGACCATCTCCGGTGACCTTCTCCCCTACCTCACCTCGCTGATCAACTCATCCTTGACCGCTGGCCATGTCCCTTCCGTCTTCAAGAGAGCGAGAGTTACTCCCCTTCTCAAAAAACCAACACTCGACCCCACTGATGTCAACAACTACAGACCAGTATCCCTTCTTTCTTTTCTTTCCAAAACTATTGAGCGTGCCGTCTTTAGCCAACTCTCTTGCTATCTCTCTCAGAATGACCTTCTTGATCCAAACCAATCAGGTTTCAGGACTGGTCATTCAACTGAGACTGCTCTTCTCTGTGTCACGGAGACTCTCCGCACTGCTAAAGCTAACTCTCTCTCATCTGCTCTTTGCTTTCTAGACCTGTCTGCTGCCTTTGATACTGTGAACCATCAGATCCTCCTCTCCACCCTCTCCGAGCTGGGCATCTCCGGCGCGGCTCACTCCTGGATTGCGTCCTACCTGACCGGTCGCTCCTACCAAGTGGCGTGGCGAGAAGCTGTCTCCGCACCACGTGCTCTCACCACTGGTGTCCCCCAAGGCTCAGTTCTAGGCCCTCTCCTTTTCTCCCTATACACCAAGTCACTTGGCTCTGTCATATCCTCACATGGTCTCTCCTATCATTGCTACGCTGACGATACACAACTAATCTTCTCCTTTCCCCCTTCTGATAACCAGGTGGCGAATCGCATCTCTGCATGTCTGGCAGACATATCAGTATGGATGACGGATCACCACCTCAAGCTGAACCCTGGCAAGACGGAGCTGCTCTTCCTCCCGGGGAAGGACTGCCCGTTCCATGATCTCGCCATCACGGTTGACAACTCCGCTGTGTCCTCCTCCCAGAGTGCGAAGAGCCTAGGCGTGACCCTGGACAACACCCTGTCGTTCTCCGCCAACATCAAGGCGGTGACCCGCTCCTGCAGGTTCATGCTCTACAACATTCGGAGAGTACGACCCTGCCTTACACAAGAAGCGGCACAGGTCCTGGTCCAGGCGCTTGTCATCTCCCATCTGGACTACTGCAACTCGCTGTTGGCTGGCCTCCCTGCCTGTGCCATTAAACCCCTACAACTCATCCAGAATGCCGCAGCCCGTCTGGTGTTCAACCTTCCCAAGTTCTCTCACGTCACCCCCCTCCTCCGCACACTCCACTGGCTTCCAGTTGAAGCTCGCATCCGCTACAAGACCATGGTGCTTGCCTATGGAGCAGTGAGGGGAACGGCACCTCTGTACCTTCAGGCTCTGATCAGTCCCTACACCCAAACGAGAGTATTGCGCTCATCCACCTCTGGCTTGCTGGCTCCCCTTCCTCTGCGGAAGCATAGTTCCCGCTCAGCCCAGCCAAAACTGTTCGCTGCTCTGGCACCCCAATGGTGGAACAAGCTCCCTCACGACGCCAGGACAGCGGAGTCACTCACCACCTTCCGGAGACATTTGAAACCCCACCTCTTTAAGGAATACCTGGGATAGGATAAAGGAATCCTTCTACCCCCCCCCCAATTGTAAAGTGGTTATCCCACTGGCTATAGGGTGAACGCACCAATTTGTGAGTCGCTCTGGCTAAGAGCGTCTGCTAAATGACGTTAATGTGCCCCTGAGCAAGGCACTTAACCCTAATTGCTCCTGTAAGTCGCTCTGGATAAGAGCGTCTGCTAAATGACTAAAATTTAAATGTAAATGTAAGTGGGGGTCCAGGATGTGTTGTTGTTTACAGTTGCCTAGTTACAAGGTCATCACTAGAGCATCATGGGTAGGTCACAGGGGCACTCGGATGTACCACTGTATGTTAGCTAGTAATGTGCAATAAACCAACGGACTTCGTAAGTAAAGTTTAACCGTTTCCTTATCACTACACACATCCACAGAACCTTTAGGGTTGAACACTGACAGTTGTGTAGCTTCAATTAGGCTAACAGAGGTCTATGAGTTCCTCAAGAGCCCATGGAAATCCCAAAGAGGGAAGAGTTACCACTTTATTACTGTATATAATCAGCTATTTTAATATTATTAATAGTAAGGTCATTTTATTTCATTGTACGTAAGTCAATACAAACACAAATTTCAATCAAAAAATATAAATTATTCAAAATGTTCAATGAATAACAAACAATTAAATCAAACCAAAACTAAGCAGATCAAATCAAAAAGCAAATCCAACAGTCATCAAAATCAACAGAATTTGATGAAACAGAAAAGGTCCTTAAGGTTAAAATTGTCTAGTTGTTTTGAACCAAGAACCGGGAACTGGGGCTGCTGCAGGTGCTTGGGCGGGACCTAGGTCTGTAGAGGGGAGGTAGGACAACCTGAGGAGCAAGCAGGCACAAAGGAGCCCTAGATCCGGGGGTAAATGGTGACACTCCCCTGTGGTCTCCTCGCACCAGGAGATGGTCTGGTGTTTGGTCCCTCTTCCACGCCTCTTCCAGTGTTCTTGTGTTGTGACTGGGTCTGGTGCTGGAACTGGTGTTGGATCTGCAGAGGGGAGGAAGGTCAACCTGAGCAGTGAACAGACCCATTTGGAAGCCCAGGACCCAGAGGTCAGTGATGGTACTCCCCTGTGGCCTGGTGTGGTGACTGGTTCCTGGTTATGGTCCGGTTATGGTTCTGTGCGACGGATAGGTGTAGAGGAATATGGTGTAATTGCAGACCACAATTCGGGGCATAACTTGATGTGGGAGTTCCCTGATATCAGGAAACGCCCATCAATACCTGCCATTGGTCGGTTCCAGTGTTATGCGACTGATGAGAGAAAGAAGGTAGAGCGAGAGGGATACAACCCCAAAAAATCTCCACCACACAGGGTTGTGCATAATGAGTGCACGACACAGTGTCATATTATTATTATATTAGAATATATATATATATATATATATATATATATATATATATATATATATATATATATATTGTAGTGTACAAACTTAACACGATGAACAGGAATGACATTTACACTAACGGGTTACCAAAAGCCACATCTTCAATTAGCCATGCCTCCAATCTGATAGGCTGCCACCTCTACAATATATTATTAAAAGGGTTTAAAATTGAACCCCTCCCATCACAAAAAGCAAAAAGGTTCTAGTTTGAACCTATACACAGTGGTTCATCAGAGACCCTTTTCATAGGAAAACTGGAAAGGTTCCGCTGGTGTGGTAACCCAAAAGGTTCTTCCAGGCACCTTTACTTCTAAGAGTGTATGCTGCAAGTTTCCATACATTTCAAGAACGTTTTAGAATTCTGAAGAACCATAGATGCCACGTCAAGAACCCCACACTTAACTCAAAGGTTCTTTATCAGGAAAGAGTTCTCCAAATAACCTTAAGAGCTGAGGAAGACAATGCAACCTGAGGCACTATGGTGATACAGAGATATGATGTCACTCTGAGGAAAGAGTTCAGCCTTGGGTCACAATAATATCTCTATACGTAATTTTAATCAGTGATGACTATACTCCTCCTATTGAGGGGATTGGATTTCAGATGATATTAATATTGATATGAATAATTCTAAAACTACTTAAAAATACTGGAGTAAAGCAAGAAGAATAAAGGGTAGGATTCGTCAGGTACAGTAATCATCTAAACATACTGTTGATAAAAGGTTATTTCTGTTCACATATACACTATATATACAAAAGTATGTGGACACCCCTTCAAATTAGTGGATTTGGCTATTAAAGCACAACCATTGCTGACAGGTGTATAAAATCGAACACACAGCCATGCATTCTCCATAGACAAACATTGGCAGTAGAATGGCCTTACTGAAGAGCTCAGTGACCTTCAACTTGGCACCATCATAGGATGCCACCTTTCCAACAAGTCAGTTCATCAAATTTCTGCCCTGCTAGAGCTGCCCCGGTCAACTGTACAGTGAGGGAAAAAAGTATTTGATCCCCTGCTGATTTTGTACGTTTGCCCACTGACAAAGAAATGATCAGTCTATCATTTTAATGGTAGGTTTATTTGAACAGTGAGAGACAAAATAACAACAAAAAAATCCAGAAAAACGCATGTCAAAAATTGTATACATTGATTTACCCAAATTTAAAACCAACTAATTGCAGCATTCCCGCAAAAAGAGGGCTCCCGAGTGGCACAGCGGTCTAAGGCACTGCAACTCAGTGCTTGAGGCGTCACTACAGACCCCCTGATTCGATTCCAGGCTGAATTACAACCGGCCGTGATTGGGAGTCCCATAGGGCGGCGTCTGATTTTGGCCGGTGTAGGCCGTCATTGTAAATAAGAATTTGTTCTTTACTGACTTGCCTAGTTAAATAAAGGTAAAATAAAAATAAAAGTAAAATAAAATCAGGATATTACTTTATTCAAAACATATTAATAAGGTAATAAGTGAGGCTGGTCTGCCCAACAGTCTTGACTGATGGGCTGAGAGCCCTGACACAAAGAATACAAAGATATTTTATAGCAAAGATACACCCTCTTAGTCTACATGACAAATAACAGATGTATGCAATGGGTCACAAGGTGAGACTTGATATATGAGAAAGGAGTATCTCCCATCCAGATAGCATTTGCCATGAAGACTGTTCTTACTGTATGGAAAACAGAGTTTGGCCCCAAAAACAAGCCTCCTCTCATCATTATCCATACCCGAGCCATCTCTCCCTGGTACCTCACATTACACAAACACCAACTCATTCTATAGAATGCATGCTGTAGGTTTTATCACCAAAGGCATCGTTAATCTACTGTCAGTATTAACACAGACACATGAGAGTTCTAAGAACCCTATTCTATTTCAGAAAACAACCATTTGATGCAATAACTGTATTATAACATAATCTTGTAATTTTGCTCTCACTGCTGTTTTTCATGTTTCGGGCTAGGCCCCTTAGTTCCAGTGAAGGGCAATCTTAACGCTACAGCACTCAATGACATTTTAGATGATTCTGTACTTCCAACCTTGTGGCAACAGTTTGGGGAAGGCCCTTTCCTGTTTCAGCATGACAATACCCCCATGCACAAAGTGAGGTCCATACAGAAATGGTTTGTCGAGATCGGTGTGGAAGAACTTGACTGGCCTGCACAGAGCCCTGACCTCAACACCATCGAACACCTTTGGCATGAATTGGAATGCCGACTGTAAGCCTGGCCTAATCACCCAACGTCAGTGCCCGACCTCACTAATGCTCTTGTGGCTGAATGGAAGCAAGTCCCGATGGCAATGTTCCAAAATCTAGTGGGAAGCCTTCCCAGAAGAGTGGAGGCTGTTACAGCAGCAAAGGGGGGACCAACTCTATATTACTGCCCATGATTTTGGAATTAGATGATTGACGAGCACATACCACATACTTTTTGTCATTTAGTATTTGTATTTGTATTTATTATGGATCCCCATTAGCTGCTGCCAAGGCAGCAGCTACTCTTCCTGAGGTCCAGCAATTTTAAAAACATTACAATCCATTCACAGATTTCACAACACACTGTGTGCCCTCAGGCCCCTTCTCCACCACTACCACATCTCTACAATACAAAATCCAGGTGTACGTGTGTGTATAGTGCGTATGTTATCATTTGTGTGTGTATGCATGTGTCTGTGCCTATGTATGTGTTGCTTCACAGTCCTCGCTGTTCCATAATTTATTTGGGAATTCAAAATGCCCGCTTGAGTGTGGGCAGGTTAATTATTGGATGCCCTGAGGTTTAAATTACTGTCTTAAACAGTTAACTTTTTTTGATTTCTTTGTTGATTTCTTTTTTGGATTTATCGACCGACGGCCTGTAAGGTCCGGAAAGATATATCCATATTTTGTTTTGTTATGTTTTGACATCACCTTTTGTCTAAGTACTCAGCCCAACTAAGAAGCTTTGATTGCAGGAGAACACTGAATCCAGCAAATATCTATTTGAGGACCAACCATCCATTGATTCATAAGTAAGTATCCTCACTGTATAATGCTGAATAGTATTTTTGATACATTTCAATGTTAAACAAATTACTTTAAACATTAACACTACAATTAAAATGGCTGCTGTAGTTGTGGCTATTTTCAGCGATGCAAAAACTAATGTCAAGGAAAATGAGACCTGGAGCAAGGTTGTAGGACGAAATGCCCTAAAGGAGACAGTTTTACCTATTTTTAGCATGGAGAGAGAAATCCTGGCAAAGGAAGAGGCCCTAGCCAACCCCATTGAGCAGGAGGAGTTCTACCACAGTCTCATACATGAAATTCATCCAAACCACTTGAGGTCAGTACAGAGAGTACGTGCACTCTGGCATATTTATCTTCTCAGTAAGGAAGCAAGGGCAAAGTTTCTGATCAGAGGAATAACAGTCAAAGGAAAACATGTTGTGTTCAAAGAGAATAATACTTTCAGTTTGAAGTCGGGCATGGCTGACCAGAACTCAATTCAAGTTGTAATTAAAGAACTACCTGAATCAGCAGATGATAGTGTTGTGACTGAGTTTCTGGCTAAAGCTGGATGTAAGGTGGTGGGGAGAGTGATGAGGCACATGATAAGATACAAGGGTCAACTTACAAACTGCTCCAATGGAGATTGTTTTGTATATGTTGAAGCAGCACCCATCACTCCCATAACACGGTCTGTAAAGATGGGCCCTCACTGGATCAAAGTATTTTATGATGGAGAAGGCCCTGCGCGTAGACAGGACAGGCAGACACAATCCCACTCTAGAGGGGGTCAGGAGATGGTAGAGTACAGTCCTACTACACTGGACAACATAAGGTGTGTAGAGGAAACTTCTTCACACTATGTGCAGGACAACATTATGAAAAATGTATGCACTCACTAACTGTAAGTCGCTCTGGATAAGAGCGTCTGCTAAATGACTAAAATGTAAAATGTAACAATCCTGTCCCCAAGAGTAGGGCTGACGTATCACATACCTCAGCTGAAATGACAGAAAGTGAGACTGAGGTTGAAGAGCATAATTTCCCGGCTCTCAAGGACATAGACGGAGTGAATGAAACATTGGAGTTGGTACCTGGTGAGCCAGAGTCTACAACAATGACCTCTCATTCCAAGAAAAAGAAGAAGAAGAGGAAAAATGCTAAAAATGAAGCTGGGAAAGTGTCTACTGAGACCAGTGACAATCATAGCCTAATAGAGAACTCTGAGGACAATAAGGGACCCGAAGGTGTTGCAACTCTCTGCGGAATACAAAAGAAGGCAGCCAAACATCAATGCTGGGCTTCCTTCAAACAATCCGGACTCAACAAACACCCAAGAGACCCAGAGAACCAAGCTCCCCATCAGAGTCTGGAGTTAGGTCACCTGCAGAAACAAAGGCTGGGAGAAGTGGAGAAAAGGCCTCCTAATTAGCCATCCAGACCGAAATCATTGATGAATGATTGAAATAATCTATATTTGTGTAGCCTATATTATCTGGTTCAGAGAACGACATTCTGTGTATGTAAGCATAACCTCTGTCATTAACATGGCTTTTCAAGAGAATGAGCTATCTGTAGATAATCTAATTTCAATGCAAACTCTTGATACATGTCCCAAACTAAACCCACCTTCGAGACAGAAACTAGGTTCCCTTAACCCAGCTATTAGAATATTGTATGATGAAACTTTTTCAAACCGTTAATCAGGCTAAAATGCTCTGGGACCCTCGTTCCAAGCCTAGAGGAATATTAGGAGGTCATCTGAATATTCAAAGCATTATTTCTAAGAGTGAACAGGTAGAACATTTATTGAATGACTCTATTCTTGATTCTTTATGTTTCTCTGAGACATGGCTGAAGAAATCTTCTCCTATTCCTGCCTTTAATGTCCCTGGATATTCCATATACAGGAGGGACAGGGGAGAGGGCAGAGGGGGTGGATTGCTTCTGTATATGAAAAATAACTTTAAATGCAATCGTATCATATGGAAACATGCCAATGACCTTGAATGTCTGGGGCTGAATGTCTTCCTCTCCCCTCATATGTCTCTCACTATTATTGGATTATATCGACGACCAACATCTGATATCTTGTTTTATCAAATCAAATCAAATTGTATTTGTCACATGCAAGTGTTTAGCATATGTTTTTGCAGGTGTAGCGAAATGCTTGTGCTTCTAGCTCCGACAGTGTAGTAATATCTAACAAGTAATATCTAACAATTTCACAACATATACCCAATACACACAAATCTAAGTAAGGAATGAAATTAAGAATATATACATAATTTATATGGATGAGCAATGACAGAGCGGCATGGACTAAGATACAGTAGAATATTATAGAATACAGTATATACATATGAGATGAGTAATGCAAGATATGTAAACATTATTAAAGTGACTAGTGTTCAATTTCTTAAAGTGGCCAGTGATTTCTATAGGCAGCAGCACCCTCTAATGTGCTAGTGATGGCTATTTAACTGTCTGATGGCCTTGAGATAGAAGCTGTTTTTCAGTCTCTCGATCCAAGCTTTGGTGCACCTGTACTGACCTCGCCTTCTGGATGATAGCCGGGTGAACAGGCAGTGGCTCGGGTGGTTGATGTCCTTGATGATCCTTGATGGCCTTCCTGTGACATCGGGTGCTGTAGGTGTCCTAGAGGGTGGGTAGTTTGCCCCCGGTATTGCGTTTGGCAGACCGCACCACCCTCTGGAAAGCCCTGCGGTTGCGGGCGGTGCAGTTGCATACCAGATGGTGGTACAGCCCGACAGGATGTTCTCAATTGTGCATCTGTAAAAGTTTGTGAGTGTTTTAGATGCCAAGCCAAATTTCTTCAGCCTCCTGAGGTTAAAGAGGCTCTGTTGCGCTTCTGTATCACCATCTAAATGTCATGCTTAAAGAAAGTGATCATAAGAAGGAGATCATCTTAATGGGCGATTTCAATATAAACTGGGGAAACAAAACTTGCAGGAAAAAACTCAAAGAGATCACAGACTATTTCAACCTGACTCAACTAATACAAGGACCAACCATAGTAACACAGACATCCCAGACTCAAATTGATCAGGTGTTTACTAACAGACCTGATCGAATAACTAAGTCCATTAACTTACTAACTGGCATATCTGACCACAATGTTACATTGGTGGTTAGAAAGCTCACTAAAACAAGATTTAAGAACCATATTAATGTGCAACAGTACGATAAAAAAATCCCAAAAAGTGAGCAGAGTAACTACGATGCAGCTATAAGTCAAATTGACTGGTCTGATCTGTTAAGCAATGAAGATCCAGAGTCTGGATACAGAACGTTTCTGTCAGCTACTGACAAAGTGTATACCTCTTTTACCAGGAAATGTCAACGTAAGCCAAGACAAACACCTCTCTACCATGGCTCAATGAGGACCTCTGGAGACAGATGAGAGAACGGGATCTTTCCTTGAAAAAAGCACTTACGTCTGGTTAGAATGACAGGCGTATATTTACATCACTGAGAAATAAGGTGGTAAGGAATATAAAAAAAGCAAAAGCAGAGTTCTTCCTCAGAGTTATCAATGAAGCAAAAGGAAATGGCAAAGTGATTTGGGAAACTCTTAATAAACTAACAGGGAGAGGAGCTGAAAAGTCCAAAAAACATCCTGAATTAAAGGAGAATGGGATTCTAATTGAAGACTCCAATTTTATATCCACCACCTTTAACCATTTCTTTGTTGACTCTGTCAGGGAATCATGAGGTCCTCCTATCCAAACTATTCTCCCTTAATGTGTCCACTGAAGCCATTAGTTGGATGTACAGCGGGGAAAAAAAGTATTTAGTCAGCCACCAATTGTGCATGTTCTCCCACTTAAAAAGATGAGAGAGGCCTGTAATTTTCATCATAGGTACACGTCAACTATGACAGACAAATTGAGATGTTTTTTCTCCAGAAAATCACATTGTAGGATTTTTTATGAATTTATTTGCAAATTATGGTGGAAAATAAGAATTTGGTCACCTACAAACAAGCAAGATTTCTGGCTCTCACAGACCTGTAACTTCTTCTTTAAGAGGCTCCTCTGTCCTCCACTCGTTACCTGTATTAATGGCACCTGTTTGAACTTCCCAGAACCACACGAGGGGACCTAGTGAATGACCTGCAGAGAGCTGGGACCAAAGTAACAAAGCCTACCATCAGTAACACACTACGCCGCCAGGGACTCAAATCCTGCAGTGCCAGACGTGTCCCCCTGCTTAAGCCAGTACATGTCCAGGCCCGTCTGAAGTTTGCTAGAGTGCATTTGGATGATCCAGAAGAGGATTGGGAGAATGTCATAGGGTCAGATGAAACCAAAATATAACTTTTTGGTAAAAACTCAACTCGTCGTGTTTGGAGGACAAATAATTTTGTCTGTCATAGTTGACGTGTACCTATGATGAAAATTACAGGCATCTCTCATCTTTTTTGGGGAGAACTTGCACAATTGGTGGCTGACTAAATACTTTTTTCCCCCACTGTATTCCTACAGTGCCTTGCAAAAGTATTCACCCCCCTTGGTGTTTTTTCTATTTTGTTGCATTACAACCTGTAATTTAAATTGATTTTTATTTGGATTTCATGTAATGGACATAGCTCAGTTAGTAGAGCATGGACGTGTAGCTCAGTTGGTAGAGCATGGCGTTTGCAACGCCAGGGTTGTGAGTTCGATTCCCACGGGTGGCCAGTATGAAAAAAACAATTATGCACTCACTAACTTTAAGTCGCTCTGGATAAGAGCGTCTGCCAAATGACTTAAATGTAATGCACAAAATAGTCCAAATTGGTGAAGTGATATGAAAAAATAAATTGTTTCAAAAAATTCTAAAATATAAATAACGGAAAAGTGGTGCGTGCATATGTATTCACCCCCTTTGCTATGAAGCCCCTAAATAAGATCTGGTGCAACCAATTACCTTCAGAAGTCAAATCATTAGTTAAATAAAGTCGAACTGTGTGCATTCTAAGTGCCACATGATCTCAATATGTATACACCTGTTCTGAAAGGCCCCAGGGCCTGTAACTGTCATGAGCCTCTCACTCCACCGGGTTACCACCTTAATTTTCTTCCACTCTGCTCACCACTCTCTCTACTCAGCCTAACTAGCTCCACCTGTCCCTGCTCTGCTCTGCTCTAATTACTCTGCCAGCTGCGCTGCATTACCCACTACCTCTCCCAGTATTTAAGGCCCTGTCTTTCAGCTCTCCGGTGTCAGATCGTCTGCAAAGCTCACACCCGGAACCTGTTTGCTCGCGCTTCTGGCTCACCCTGGTTTTGTGACCCCGGACCTGCCTGATTTTTGGATACTCTTCTGCCCCAGGAGATCCAGACCTGCTTCTGCCATAACGACTCCTGACCACTCTTCAATCCCGGTAACTCTGACCAGCCTTCTGCCTTGCTACTACGTATTTTGGATTTCCCTTGAACTGTACTGCTGCCTTGTTTCATTCCGGCCTGTTGTGTCTGTGTCTCCCCCCCCCAGGACTTCTGGACCACCCACCACCGGCTTCATAGGACGCATCGCTGCCACTGGGGGGGGCACAGACCCAGCACATTGGACGGGATCCCTGTTACCCCTGGAGCCTTCATTCACTCCCTACTTCCCTTTTCCCTTAAGTTTTAATAAACTTTCTGGTGTGACGCAATTGTGGTCCTCTGGTCGTCTGTCTGAACCGTGACAGTACGATCTGACCATTATGGACTCAGCGCACACTTTCCCCGACATGGAAACCGATGAGCATGAGCAGCAGTTCCAGCAGCAGCAACAACAACTCGCCATGATCATTCAACTCCTCACCAACCTTACCCCAGCCAGTCTGCCCACCAGCCCTGCCCCCGAGTTACCTGCCCCGGTCATTGCAGCCGCTGCCCCGGAACCCAAGATTGGAAACCCCGAGCGGTTCAACGGCGATTCAACCCAGGTCCGGCCATTCCTGACTAGCTGCCGACTTCAGTTCTCCTTGCAGCCAAGGACCTTCGCCACGGAGGGGGCTAAAGTTGGGTATGCCATCACTCACCTGACGGGCCGAGCTCGACTCTGGGGAACAGCAGAGTTCGAACGTCAAACCCCCGCATGTGCAACCTTCGACCTGTTTGCTGAGGAGATGCTGAAGGTGTTTGACCTGGATTCACCAACCGCAGAGGCGTCTCGTGAACTGTTCAGTATTCGACAAGGCAGACGTACAGTCGCAGACCATTCCATCGACTTCCGAACCCTGGCTAGACGAAGTTCTTGGAACACACCATCGTTGGTGGACGCGTTCTTCCATAGTTTGGCTGACTATATCAAGGACGAGTTGGTCTCCCATGAACTGCCTTCCACTCTTGATGAAGCCATCGCACTGACTGTCAGGATCGACAGAAGGATACAGACTCGTCGTCGTGAGAGGGGGCGCCAAGGTCCACCTACTACCGGCATTCGGAGAGATCCGACTGGGCTCCTGTCATCTACTGCCACTCACCCAGGTCAGCTTGATCAGTCTGAGCCTATGGAGATTGGGCGAGCCTCTCTCACTCCTGCAGAGCGCCAGCGCCGCTTCACCTCAAACCTCTGCCTCTATTGTGGAGGTGATGGACATCGTGTGGTAACCTGCCCTTTAAAGGGCCGAAGCTCACCGGGCATAGGGCGAGTCCGGTTGAGTTCAATGACCATCCAGTCCTCCGACCGCAAACCCCTGCTGCAAGTTCACCTCCGCCTCTCTGACTCAACTCACACCCTGGCTGCTCTGGTGGATTCTGGCGCCGAAGCCAACATAATGGACATCAAGCTGGCACGCCAACTGGGACTGGAGAACCTCCGTTTGACACCTCCTATTCCTGCCCGGGCACTGGACGGACACTTACTCGGATCGGTCACTCATGTCACGGCCCCGGTCTCGATGGGTCTGTCCGGAAACCATCAAGAAACTATCCAGTTTCACCTGCTCCCCTCTCCAGGCCAACCCCTCATCCTGGGTTACCCATGGCTCCGCCGGCACAACCCTCAGCTCGACTGGGTGACCGGGGTGATCAGGGAGTGGGGAGAGGACTGCCACCGAACCTGCCTGCTTGCTGCCGCACTACCCCCTCGGCCAGTACCTACTAACTCCGCTCCTGACCTCTCCAATGTCCCAGAATGCTACCATGGTCTCAGAGAGGTGTTTAACAAAGCAAGAGCCACATCTCTGCCCCCTCACCGACCGTACGACTGTGCCATCGACCTCCTCCCTGGAACAGCCCCTCCAAAGGGTCGTCTTTATTCGTTGTCTGCTCCTGAAAGAAAGTCCATGGAGGTTTACATCAATGGCTCTCTGTCCGCAGGATTAATCCGTTCATCTTCATCTCCTGCTGGTGCTGGCTTCTTCTTTGTGGGGAAGAAGGACGGATCTCTTCGCCCCTGCATCGACTACAGGGGACTCAACGACATCACAGTGAAAAACCGTTACCCTCTGCCTCTGCTCACCTCTGCTTTTGAGTTGCTCCAGGGAGCCACTGTTTTTACCAAGTTGGATCTCAGAAACGCTTACCACCTAGTGCGGATCCGGGAGGGAGATGAATGGAAAACCGCATTCAATACACCAACAGGCCACTACGAGTATCTGGTTATGCCTTTTGGCCTCACCAATGCTCCTGCTGTGTTCCAGGCTCTAGTGAATGATGTACTGCGGGACATGTTAAACAAGTTTGTCTTCGTTTACCTGGATGACATCTTAATCTACTCCAGAAACCTGTCTGAACACACCCGCCATGTCCAGCAAGTCCTTCATCGTCTTCTGGAGAATTCCCTCTACGCCAAGGCAGAGAAATGTGAGTTTCACGTCAAGACAGTGGCCTTCCTGGGGTACATAGTGGCAGAGGGAAGTATCCAAATGGATCCTGCCAAAGTATCAGCAGTCACTTCATGGCCAGTTCCGGAGAACAGAAAGAAGCTGCAACAGTTTCTGGGGTTTGCTAACTTCTATAGAAAGTTTATCCGGAACTACAGTACCGTTGCTGCCCCTCTCACTGCTCTAACCAGCACCAAGCAACCCTTCACCTGGACCCCAGCAGCCGACAAAGCCTTCAGTACCCTCAAGGTGAGGTTCACCTCCGCTCCCATCCTCCAGATGCCTGATGTGGACCGGCAATTTATTGTGGAGGTGGACGCCTCGGATGTGGGAGTTGGTGCTGTGATTTCTCAGTGGGCTGCGGAGGATAGGAAGCTCCATCCCTGTGCTTTTTTCTCACGTCGGTTGTCCCCCTCTGAGTGCAATTACGACATAGGGAACCGTGAGCTGCTGGCTGTGAAGCTTGCCTTGGAGGAGTGGCGTCACTGGCTGGAGGGGTCCACCATTCCATTTCTCGTTTGGACCGATCATAAGAACTTGGAGTACATCCGCACGGCCAAACGGTTGAACTCCAGGCAGTCCCGCTGGGCCCTGTTCTTCACCAGGTTTAATTTCACTCTGTCATACCGGCCTGGATCACGCAACACCAAGCCAGACGCCCTCTCCCGTCAATTCCAGAAGGATGACACCCCCTCCAAGGACCCTGTGTCGATTCTGCCAAGTCCCTGCATCGTTGCAGCTCTGACCTGGGCTGTTGAGGAACAGGTGCTGGAGGCTCTCCGTAACCAGCCAGGTCCCAGCACTTGCCCAGCTGACCGCCTTTTTGTCCCCGAAGACCTGAGGTCCCAGGTCGTTCAGTGGGGACATGACTCCCGCCTAGCTTGTCACCCTGGCTCCACCCGCACTTACAACCTGCTCGCCCAGAGGTTCTGGTGGCCCTCTCTGAGAAAGGATGTACGGGAATTCGTCCAAGCCTGCCCCATCTGCAACCAACACAAGTCGTCCTGCCAGCCCCCAGCCGGATTGCTGCAGCCCCTGCCTGTGCCCAGACGTCCCTGGTCTCACATCGCCCTTGACTTTGTCACGGGGCTGCCCCCTTCAAGTGGCATGACCGTCATTCTCACCATAGTTGACCGTTTCAGCAAGATGGCACACTTCATTCCCCTCCCCAAGCTCCCAACCGCCAAGGAGACCGCCCAGGTGGTCCTGGAACACGTCTTCCGGATCCACGGACTGCCAAAGGATGTAGTTTCTGACCGTGGTCCACAATTCTCCTCCGCTTTTTGGAAGGAGTTCTGTCACCTGCTGGGAGCCACAGTCAGTCTGACTTCCGGATTCCATCCCCAATCCAATGGGCAGTCAGAGCGGGCTAATCAGGAGCTCGAGAAGGCACTGCGATGCATGACTTCACGCAACCCCCACTCCTGGTCGCAGCAATTGACATGGGTGGAGTACGCACACAATTCTCTGACCTGCTCTGCCATCGGTATGTCCCCTTTCCAATGTGTTTATGGATACCAGCCTCCTCTATTTGCCAGCCAGGAAGAGGAGGTTACTTGCCCATCTGCACTTGCTTTTGCCCGTCGATGTCGCCGCACCTGGTCACAAGCCCGAGCCACACTCCTCAGATCCGTTGCCAGCTACACTACCGGGGCCAACCGTCGGAGAATTCCTGCTCCCACCTACCATGTTGGTCAAAGGGTGTGGTTGTCATCGAAGAACCTGCCACTCAGGGTGGAGTCGCAGAAGCTGGCACCTCGGTTCATTGGCCCATTCCCTATCATAAGAGTGATTAGCCCAACTGCTGTCCGGCTCCAACTGCCTAATTCCCTGAGGGTGCACCCCACTTTCCATGTGTCTAAGATTAAGCCCATCCATGAGAGTCCGCTGGTCCCTGCTGCGCCTTGTCCTCCTCCTCCACGGCTCGTCGATGGTGGTCTGGTTTACACCGTCCGCCGCCTGCTTCGGTCCAGACGGAGGGGTAGGGGTCTCCAGTACCTCATTGACTGGGAGGGCTATGGACCTGAGGAAAGGACCTGGGTGCCAGCTAGTCGGATTGTGGATAGGACTCTCATCACCGCTTTCCACCAACGGCATCCTGATCAACCTGCAATCCGTAGGGGCCGCCCCAGAGGGGTCCCTAACCGTCCTGCCCGCTCGGCTTCCTGTCCTGTGCCTGATCCTGTCTCGGGACCTGTCCCATCTCCCGACCACGGCCCTCCGGCTTCCTCCGAGGATGAGGACGTTCACTCGGACCGTTCGGAGGAGTTCTAGCCCTCCTCCGGCTCCCCTCCTCCCGCCCGGCGTGGTGTTGCTCTTGGGACTTCTGGGGCCGTCCCTTGGGGGGGGGGTTCTGTCATGAGCCTCTCACTCCACCGGGTTACCACCTTAATTTTCTTCCACTCTGCTCACCACTCTCTCTACTCAGCCTAACTAGCTCCACCTGTCCCTGCTCTGCTCTGCTCTAATTACTCTGCCAGCTGCGCTGCATTACCCACTACCTCTCCCAGTATTTAAGGCCCTGTCTTTCAGCTCTCCGGTGTCAGATCGTCTGCAAAGCTCACACCCGGAACCTGTTTGCTCGCGCTTCTGGCTCACCCTGGTTTTGTGACCCCGGACCTGCCTGATTTTTGGATACTCTTCTGCCCCAGGAGATCCAGACCTGCTTCTGCCATAACGACTCCTGACCACTCTTCAATCCCGGTAACTCTGACCAGCCTTCTGCCTTGCTACTACGTATTTTGGATTTCCCTTGAACTGTACTGCTGCCTTGTTTCATTCCGGCCTGTTGTGTCTGTGTCTCCCCCCCCCCAGGACTTCTGGACCACCCACCACCGGCTTCATAGGACGCATCGCTGCCACTGGGGGGGGCACAGACCCAGCACATTGGACGGGATCCCTGTTACCCCTGGAGCCTTCATTCACTCCCTACTTCCCTTTTCCCTTAAGTTTTAATAAACTTTCTGGTGTGACGCAATTGTGGTCCTCTGGTCGTCTGTCTGAACCGTGACAGTAACACCACTAAGCAAAGGGGCACCACCAAGTAAGCTGTGATGAGTACTGAGTATACGAAGAGGCAGGATGCAGATGCAGGAATAAACAAGGTCAAGGTTTACTTAAACAATGTGAAAGAGAAATAACAAAGATAGAGTACATGACACGAAGTTAAACAATCACACACAACATCATTCAGAGCAGTCCAGGGCTAAATAGGGGTGATGATGAGGTGCAGGTGCGCTGGAGGTGATTAGGGTGCGTTGGGATTCCATTCCGGTGGTGCGCTCAGACTGGTGTCTCAGTAGATTGGCAAATCAGAGCGCTGGAGGGGAGCAACGGGAGGAGACGTGACACCAGCGGCACCATGAAGACCAAGGAGCTCTCCAAACAGGTCAGGGACAAAGTTGTGGAGAAGTACAGATCAGGGTTGAGTTATAAAAAAATATCTGAAACTTTCAACATCCCACTGAGCGCCATTAAATCCATTTATAAAAATTTCAGTAATATGGCACCACAACAAACCTGCCAAGAGAGGGCTGCCCACCAAAACTCACGGACCAGGCAAGGAGGGCATTAATCAGAGAGGCAACAAAGAGACCAAAGATAACCCTAAAGGCGCTGCAAAGCTCCACAGCGGAGATTAGAGTATCTATCCATAGGACCACTTTAAGCCGTACACTCCACAAAAAAGCCATTGCTTAAAGAAAAAAATAAGCAAACACGCTTGGTGTTCGCCAAAAGGCATGTGGGAGACTCCCCAAACATATGGAAGAAGGAACTCTGGTCAGATGAGACTCAAATTGAGCTTTTTGACCATCAAGGAAAACGCTATGTCTGGCGCAACCCCAACACCTCTCATCACCCCAAGAACACCATCCCCACAGTGAAGCATGGTGGTGGCAGCATCATGCTGTGGGGATGTTTTTCATCGGCAGGGACAGGGAAACTGGTCAGAATTGAAGGAATGATGAATGGCGCTAAATACAGGGAAATTCTTGAGGGAAACCTGTTCCAGTCTTCCAGAGATTTGAGACTGGGACGGAGGTTCACCTTCCAGTATTACAATGACCCTAAGCATACAGCTAAAGCAACACTCGAGTGGTTTAAGGGGAAACATTTACATTTACATTTGACATTTTAGTCATTTAGCAGACGCTCCGTGGGAAACAAACCCACAACCCTGGTGTTGCAAGCTCCATGCTCTACCAACTGAGCTACAGGGGACCTAGTCAAAGCCCAGACCTCAATCCAATTGAGAATCTGGGGTATGACTTAAAGATTGCTGTACACCAGCGAAAGCCATCCAACTTGAAGGAGCTGGAGCAGTTTTGCCTTGAAGAATGGGCAACAATCCCAGTGGCTGGATGTGCCAAGCTTATAGAGACATACCCCAAGAGACTTGCAGCTGTAATTGCTGAAAAAGGTGGCTCTACAAAGTATTGACTTTGGGGGGGTGAATAGTTATGCACACTTAAGTTTTCTGTTTTTTTGGTCTTATTTCTTGTTTTTTAACAAGAAAAAATATTTTGCATCTTCAAAGTGGTAGGCATGTTGTGTAAATCAAATGATACAAACCACCCAAAAATCCATTTTAATTCCAGGTTGTAAGGCAACAAAATAGGAAAAATGCCAAGGGGGGTGAATACTTTCACAAGCCACTGTTTCTGACAATCAGAAGTCAAAGGGTTAGTCTGGGGGACACTCAGTCATACTCTCTTTACTATAACATTGGGGTCCCACAAGGGTCAATATTAGGCCCCCTTCTGTTTACCATCTATATAAATGATTTCCCACTTGCTTGCCCACAAGTTAACATGCAGATGTATGCAGACGATACAGTCCTGTATGTCCACTCAAAAAACAGACAACTGAATCTATGGTACACGTTTGTAAATGGATGACTGATTCTTGTTTGCATTTAAATATCTATAAGACTGGTTGTATGTACTTCTCTTAAAAATCCATTGATTCTTCACAATGAGCTGTTCTTGTTAATGGGGAGAATCTGAAAGTTATCTCTAACTTCAGGTCTCTCGGACTTCAACTTGAAATTTAAGAAACGTGAAGAAAGTGGTAAACAGCGTCAAGTTTGGATTACCAAACTTTAGGTTATCCAGAGCGACTTACAGTTAGTGAGTGCATACTTTTTTCATACTGACCCCCCGTGGGACTCGAACCCACAACCATGGCGTTGCAAGCGCCATGCTCTACCAACTGAGCTACAGGAGACCTTACCGTCCTCTGGAAGCCGCCAAACTATAAATGCATGCTATGATCTTCTCACATCTGAGATATTGCCTCACATGCTGGTCACAAGCAGGAGCTACTATTCTGAAATCAATTGAATCACTCTACAAACAAACACTTAAGATTTTTGATAACAAACCAAACAGTTACCACCATTGTCACATCATTCACGAACATTATTTATTCAGTCTGGATAGCTTTAAGCAGTATGTCGATGCAAGCCTTGTCTTTAAGATCCTGCATGGCCTTGCCCCTCCACCCTTATGCCGGCATATCATGCTCAAGGAAAGCACCTGCAGGATAACAAGGGCAGTAACTAGAGGGGATTGCGTTGTCCCTTTTCGACACAGCAATATCGGTCAATCGGCCTTCTCTGTTAGAGCTACAATATATTGGAATGTAGTGACCATGGACTTGAAAAGCTGCACTGATTATTGTGCTTAAAATGTAAATTGAAAACATGGCTCAAATCTATCCAAACCTGTGCACATGAGTTATCTGTGGTTCCTCATATGTAAGACGACAGTGTGTTTATTATGAATAAGTTGTTGTTGTTGTTAGAATGATATATTATTGGATGTAATGTATTTGTATTTTGTATTGTTTTAGTGTGTATTTGTATTGTGGCTGTGTAATTGCCTTTACCTGCCCTGGGACTATGGGTGCAAATTACCTTTTAGCTAACCCGGCACATTTACATGGATGTTGCATTATTGTAATATTGATGTTGATGAATATGCAGTGTCCCCTATAAATAAATACAAAATAAAAATACAAAAAAGTGTATTTGTATCTGTTTTTTAAATCAAATTTTACTGCTTGCATCAGTTACTTCATGTGGAATAGAGTTAAATGTAGTCATGGCTCTATGTAGTACTGTGCGCCTCCCATAGTCTGTTCTGGACTTGGGGACTGTGAAGAGACCTCTTGTGGCATGTCTTGTGGGGTATGCATTGGTGTCCGAGCTGTGCACCAGTAGTTCAAACCGACAGCTCGGTGCATTCAACATGTCAATACCTCTCATACATACAAGTAGTGTTGAAGTCAATCTCTCATCCACTTCGAGCCAGGGGAGATTGACATGCATATTATTAATGTTAGCTCTCTGTGTACATCCAAGGGCCAGCCGTGCTGCCCAGTTCTGAGACAATTGCAATTTTCCTAAGTTCCTTTTTGTGGCACCTGACCACACGACTGAACAGTAGTGCAGGTGTGACAAAACTAGGGCCAGTAGGACCTGCCTTGTTGATAGTGCTGTTAAGAAGGCATAGCAACACTTTATTATAGACAGACTTCTCCCCATCTTAGGTACTGTTGTTTCAGTATGACAGTTTACAATCCAGGGTTACTCCAAGCAGTTTAGTCACCTGAACTTGCTCAATTTCCACATTATTTATTACAAGATTTAGTTGATGTTTAGGGTTTAGTGAATGATTTGTCCCAAATACAATGCTTTTAGTTTTAGAAATATTTACGATGAACTTATCCCTTGCCACCCAATCTGAAAGTAACTGCAGCTCTTTGTTAAGTGTTGCATTCATTTCAGTCGCTGTAGTAGCTGATGTGTATAGTGTTGAGTCATCCGCATACATAGACACACTGGTTTTACTCAAAGCCAGTGGCATGTTGTTAGTAAAGATTTAAAAAAGTTATGGGCCTAGACAGCTACCCTGGGAAATTCCTGATTCTACCTGGATTATGTTGGAGAAGCTTCCATTAAAGAACACCCTCTTTATTCTGTTAGACAGGTCATTCTTTATCCACAATATAGCAGGGGGTGTAAAGCCATAACACATACGTTTTTCCAGCAGCAGACCATGATCGATAACGTCAAAAGCCGCACTGAAGTCTAACAAAACAGTCCCCACAATCTTTTTATCATCAATTTCTCTCAGCCAATCATCAGTCATTTGTGTAAGTGCTGTGCTTGTTGAATGTCCTTCCCTATAAGCGTGCTGAAAGTCTGTTGTCAATTTGTTTACTGTAAAATAGCATTGTATCTGGTCGAACACCATTTTTTCCTAAAGTTTACTAAGGGTTGGTAACAGGCTGATTGGTCGGCTATTTGAGCCATTAAAGGGGGCTTTACTATTCTTAGGTAGCGGAATGACTTTTGCTTCCCTCCAGGCCTGGGAGCACACACTTTCTAGTAGGCTTAAATTGAAAATATGGCAAATAGGAGTGGCAATATCATCCGCTATTATCCTCAGAAATTTTACATCCAAGTTGTCAGACCCCGGTGGCTTGTTATTCTTGATATAAAACAATACTATTTTCACCTCTTCCACACTCACTTTACGGAATTCAAAATTACAATGCTTGTCTTTCATAATTTGGTCAGATGTACTTGGATGTCAATAATTGTTGCTGGCATGTCATGCCTATGTTAGGTAATCTTGCCAATGAAAAAAATCATTAAAGTAGTTGGCAATATCAGTTGGTTTTGTGATGAATGAGCCATCTGATTCAATGAATGATAGAGCTGAGTTTGCCTTTTTCCCAAAATGTCATTTAAGGTGCTCCAAAGCTTTTTACTATCATTCTTTATGTAATTTATCTTTGTTTCATAGTGTAGTTTCTTCTTCTTTTTATTCAGTTTAGTCACATGATTTCTCAATTTGCAATACTTTTGCCAATCGGTTGTGCAGCCAGACTTATTTGCCATTCCTTTTGCCTCATCCCTCTCAACCATACAATTTTTCAATTCCTCTTCAATCCACAGGGATTTAACAGTTTTTACAGTCATTTTCTTGATGGGTGCATGATTCTTAGTAACTGGAATAAGCAATTTCATAAATGTGTCAAGTGCAGCGTCTGTTTGCTCCTCATTACACACAAGGAACCAACAGATATTCTTTACATCAACAACATAGGAATCACTACAAAACATATTGTATGACCTCTTATACACTATATTAGGCCCAGCCTTAGGAACTTTGGTTTTCCTAGATATGGCTACTATATTGTGATCACTACATCCGATGGATCTGGATACTGCTTTCAAGCAAATTTCTGCAGCATTAGTAAAGATGTGACCAATTCATTTTGATGATTTGATTCCTGTGCTGTTTGTAACTACCCTGGTAGGTTGACTGATAACCTGAACCAGGTTGCAGGCACTGGTTACAGTTTGAAGCTTTTTCTTGAGTGGGCATCTTGATGAAAGCCAGTCAATATTTAAATCACTCAGAAAAGATACCTCTCTGTTGATATCACATACATTAGCAAGCATTTCACACATGTTATCCAGATACTGACTGTTAGCACTCGCTGGTCTATAGCAGCTTCCCACAATAATGGGCTTTAGGTGAGGCAGATGAACCTGTAGCCATTTCACTTCAACAGTATTTAACATGAGATCCTCTCTAAGCTTTACAGGAATGTCGTTCTGAATATAAACAGCAACACCTCCACCATTGGCATTACTGTCTTTTCTGTAAATGGTATAACCTTGTATTGCTACCACTGTATTATCAAAGGTATTATCTAAGTGAGTTTCAGAGAATATGAATGTAATCGGTTACTAGCAAAATAGTCTGAATATGAATGTAATCTGTTACTAGCAAATTATTGATTTCTTAAACTACATATCTTGCATTACTCATCTCATATGTATATACTGTATTCTATACTATTCTACTGTATCTTAGTCTATGCCGCTCTGACATTGCTTGTCCATATATTTATTTATATATTCTTAATTCCAATGCTTTCCTTAGATTTGTGTGTATTTGGGTATTTGTTCTGAAATGGTTAGATATTACTTGTTAGATATTACTGCACTGTCGGAGCTAGAAACACAAGCATTTCGCTACACCCGCAATAACATCTGCTAAACACGTGTATGTGACCAATAAAATTTGATTTGATTTGATTTTGATTTGATTTACATATGTTAACATGGGCTATTTTGAGCACTTACTTGTTTTCAATGCTTTACTGGGAAGCTTAGCAGCAGTAGATATTCTCATGTTATTTATGTTAGTGCAGGGTGAGCTGCACACAATGGACTTCCTACTAGGGCACACCGCCTCAGTGCTAACAGTATAAATCTGGTTCATAGGCACATGATTACTGTAGTGTAGTCCGTGAACTGAAATACTTACCTTTTACCTTTTTACTTACCAATATTCCCTCTCAATAGAAAAAATTGCATTGCGCTTTCGCTTTCACCGGAGGGTTGATGGTCATCTACAGTGAGGGAAAAAAGTATTTGATCCCCTGCTGATTTTGTACGTTTGCCCACTGACAAAGAAATGATCAGTCTATAATTTTAATGGTAGGTTTATTTGGACAGTGAGAGACAGAATAACAACAAATAAATCCAGAAAAACGCATGTCAAAAATGTTATAAATTGATGTGCATTTTAATGAGGGAAATAAGTATTTGACCCCTTTGCAAAACATGACTTAGTACTTGGTGGCAAAACCCTTGTTGGCAATCACAGAGGTCAGACGTTTATTGTAGTTGGCCACCAGGTTTGCACACATCTCAGGAGGGATTTTGTCCCACTCCTCTTTGCAGATCTTCTTCAAGTCATTAAGGTTTCGAGGCTGACGTTTGGCAACTCGAACCTTCAGCTCCCTCCACAGATTTTATATGGGATTAAGATCTGGAGACTGACTAGGCTACTCCAGGACCTTAATGTGCTTCTTCTTGAGCCACTCCTTTGTTGCCTTGGCCGTGTGTTTTGGGTCACTGTCATGCTGGAATACCCATCCACGACCCATTTTGAATGCCCTGGCTGAGGGAAAGAGGTTCTCACCCAAGATTTGACAGTACATGGCCCCGTCCATCGTCCCTTTGATGTGGTGAAGTTGTCCTGTCCCCTTAGCAGAAAAACACCCCCAAAGCATAATGTTTCCACCTCCATGTTTGACGGTGGGGATGGTGTTCTTGGGGTCATAGGCAGCATTCCTCCTCCTCCAAATACGGCGAGTTGAGTTGATGACAAAGAGCTCCATTTTGGTCTCATCTGACCACAACACTTTCACCCAGTTCTCCTCTGAATCATTCAGATGTTAGTTGGCAAACTTCAGACAGGCATGTATATGTGCTTTCTTGAGCAGGGGGACCTTGCGGGTGCTGCAGGATTTCAGTCCTTCACGGCGTAGTGTGTTACCAATTGTTTTCTTGGTGACTATGGTCCCAGCTGCCTTGAGATCATTGACAAGATCCTCCCGTGTAGTTCTGGGCTGATTCCTCACCATTCTCATGATCATTACAACTCCACGAGGTGAGATCTTGTATGGAGCCCCAGGCCGAGGGAGATTGACAGTTATTTTGTGTTTCTTCCATTTGCAAATAATCACACCAACTGTTATCACCGTCTCACCAAGCTGCTTTGCAATGGTCTTGTAGCCCATTCCAGCCTTGTTTAGGTCTACAATCTTGTCCCTGACATCCTTGGAGACCTCTTTGGTCTTGGCCATGGTGGAGAGTTTGGAATCTGATTGATTGATTGCTTCTGTGGACAGGTGTCTTATATACAGGTAACAAGCTGAGATTAGGAACACTCCCTTTAAGTGTGCTCCTAATCTCAGCTCGTTACCTGTATAAAAGGCACCTGGGAGCCAGAAATCTTTCTGATTGAGAGGGGGTCAAATACTTATTTCCCTCAATAAAATGCAAATCAATGTATTATATTTTTGACATGCGTTTTTCTGGATTGTTTTGTTGTTGTTCTGTCTCTCACTGTTCAAATAAACCTACCATTAAAATTATAGACTGATCATTTCTTTGTCAGTGGGCAAACGTACAAAATCAGCAGGGGATCAAATACTTTTTTCCCTCACTGTACTGACATTATTCATTAAAAAGCCTGTCTCCACTCTGCTTCCTTTGGGCAGTTTGGCTCTGCATTTGCATCAAAGGTTGTTTTGAGAAATACTGTAATATCTTATTATTTTCTTATCCTATCCTTATCCAGATTTCAGGTACATCAAAACACACTGTTCAGATGCATTTATAATGGTGGACATTCTTTAGACTGTAATACTGCTACAACCCGCTGTGGTTTCTGTCTTCGTGTTCTCTCCCCTGACCTGGACTATTGGCAAATATCCCTTAATCTCTCACTGTGATCCATTAATTGGCAACTAGGCCCTAATCTATGTGGTGTGCAAAATCGTAGGCCTACGTTAATTTTCATAAGAACTCTGATGTCTGATCCCTGACCTACACATTGGTAGTAGTACCCATAATCCCGCAGAATCATTACCGGTCTGTTACATGTAACAATGCATTAGGTCAGACTGATGATTTTCAAACGAAGCCAGGCATGGTGGTAAATCATTATCCCCCTAACAAGTCATTTTGGAAAACACTGTTTTAAAGATGTTCAGATACTGATACTGTCACTGACTCTTCTGCTGCCAAAGTTGTGAAGTTCAGAGGCTTTGCAGCTTCACAGAGTAAGTCGCAATCAGGGACTGGTGTTGTCAGGGGCTGCATGGGGCTATGAGTTAAGGATCTATTAAAATAGGAATAATTTTCCTACCGCCTTTCCTGGGACTGTGTGGGCAGCAGTTCATTAAGGAGGCAGCTTGGGGAGCAGGGCAGATATAAGACAGTGGGGCTCAGCTATTCTCGTCCAAAATGGCACCCTATTTTCTATTTAGGGCGCTTTTTAAAAGTAGTGCACTATATAGGGAATAGGGTGCAATTTGGAACGCACAACAGACTCAGGCGTTGGAGGTTATTGATGAGTGACTGCAGTAGACCTCAGAGCTGTGCTGTTCGCTGCTGCATCAGGCACCGTTTGATGATTAGAGCAGTGTTTTAGCTTCTTTAAACAGATTGCTCAATTATTTAAAAGTGTGCTTTCTATATCAATCCCTCTTTTACATATTCTTTAAGAACCGCAGACAACTTAAATATGCAGAAGTCTTGGAATACCAGATAAGTTGACAATGTAGCTCCAGCAGACAGCCAATTGATGAAAGTGCTATTATGTGTTTTGTAATGTTCTTCAAAAGTATTGCAAACTAAACATCAATAGGCGTCAATTATACACCTATTATAAACCTATTAAGACTTTTCAATTTCAAAATGCTCTTAAGGTACAATATAGTATTGTTGGTGGAACTTTCATTGAGTAGTAATGTAGTTACATGTCATTGAGTTCAATCTCCGTTTGGGGATCAAACAAAGGACTTAACACTGAAAAACACCAAACAATAGTTGGCTGTAGATGTGAAATTGCAGCTTATGTAAACAAATAGCCTATGAAATAGTTTGCAGCTCTACCCATTGAAAGATGGAGTGTCATATTTCAATAGTCATCTCTCCAAACTCAACTCCTGTGACATTTATCGAATTCACTGAACAAAAGCAGTGGTGGAAAAAGTACCCAATTGTCATACTTTAGTAAAAGTAAAGATATCTTAATAGAAAATGACTCAAGTGAAAGTCACCTAGTAAAATATTACTTGAGTACATTTTTTTGGGTTTTAAACATACTTAAGTATCAAAAGTAAATGTAATTGCTAAAATATCAATCGAACGCTGCTGGCACCCGCCCACCCGACTAGAATCACCACTCTCGACGGGTCTGACCTAGAGTATGTGGACAACTACAAATACCTAGGTGTCTGGTTAGACCGTAAACTCTCCTTTCAGACTCACATTAAGAATCTCCAATCCAAAGTTAAATCTAGAATCGGCTTCCTATTTCGCAACAAAGCCTCCTTCACTCATGCTGCCAAACATGCCCTCGTAAAACTGACTATCCTACCGATCCTTGACTTCGGCGATGTCATTTACAAAATAGCCTCCAACACTCTACTCAGCAAATTGGATGTAGTCTATCACAGTGCCATCCGTTTTGTCTCCAAAGCCCCATACACTACCCACCACTGTGACCTGTACGCTCTTGTTGGCTGGTCCTCACTACATGTTCGTCGTCAAACCCACTGGCTCCAGGCCATCTATAAATCACTACTAGGCAAATCCCCGCCTTATCTTAGCTCATTGGTCACCATAGCAGCACCCACCCGTAGTCTGCGCTCCAGCAGGTATATCTCACTGGTCATTCCCAAAGCCAACACCTCCTTTGGCCGCCATTCCTTCCAGTTCTCTGCTGCCAATGACTGGAACGAATTGCAAAAATCTCTGAAGCTGGAGACTCTTATCTCCCTCACTAATTTTAAGCATCAGTTGTCAGTGCACCTTACCGATCACTGCACCTGTACATAGCCCATCTGAAATTAGCCCACCCAACTACCTCATCCCTATATTGTTATTTATTTTGCTCTTTTGCACCCCAGTATCTCTATTTGCACATAATCTCTTGCACATCTAGCATTCCAGTGTTAATACTAATTGTAATTATTTTGCACTATAGCCTATGTATTGCCTTACCTCCATAATTTGCTACATTTGCACACACTGTATATATATTTTCTGTTGTATATTTTTTTGACTTTATGTTTTTTTACCCCATATGTAACTCTGTGTTGTTGTTTTTATCGCACTACTATGCTTTATCTTGGCCAGGTCGCAGTTGTAAATGAGAACTTGTTCTCAACTGGCTTACCTGGTTAAATAAAGGTGAAATAAAAATAAAATAAAAAATATACTTAAGTATCAAAATAAAAGTATAAATAATTTCAAATTCCTTATATTAAGCAAACCAGACGGCACAATTTTCTTGTTTTTAAAATGTACGGATAGCCAGGGGCAAACTCCAACACTCAGACATAATTTACAAACAAAGCATTTGTGTTTAGTGAGTCTGCCAGATCAGATGCAGCAGGGATGACCAGGGATTTTCTCTTTAAGTGTCCTGCTAAGCATTCAAAATGTAACGAGTACTTTTGGGTGTCAGGGAAAATGTATGGAGTAGAACGTACATTATTTTCTTTAGGAATCTAATGAAGTAAAAGTAAAAGTTGTCAAAAATATAAATATTAAAGTAAAGTACAGATACCCCAAAAAAGTACTTATGTAGTACTTTAAAGTATTTTTACTTAAGTACTTTACACCACTGGTTCAAGCATAGCCGCGGGAAGTAGGGGAGCTGAGGGTGCTGCAGCACCCCCTGAAAAATCATTCGGAAAGTATTCAGACCCCTTCACTTTTTCCACATTTTGTTATGTTACAGCCTTATTCTAAAATTGATTAAATAAATAAAAATCATCATCAATCTACACACAATACCCCATAATGACAAAGCGAAATAACAGGGAGGTCACCAAGAACCCGATGGTCACTCTGACAAAGCTCCAGAGTTCCTCTGTGGAGATGGGAGAACATTCCAGAAGGACAACCATCTCTGCAGCACTCCACCAATCAGGCCTTTATGGTAGAGTGGCCAGACAGAAGACACTTATCAGTAAAATGCATATGACAGCCCACTTGGATTTTGCCAAAAGGCACCTAAAGGACTCTCAGACCGGGATGAAGGTTCACCTTCCAACAGGACAACGACCCTAAGCACACAGCCAAAACAACGCAGGAGTGGCTTCGGGACAAGTCTCTGAATGTCCTTGAGTGGCCCAGCCAGAGCCCGGACTTGAACCCAATCGAACATCTCTGGAGAGACCTGAAAATAGCTGTGCACTACGCACCCCAGCCAACCTGACAGCGCTCGAGAGGATCTGCAAATAATATTGGGAGAATCTCCCCAAATACAGGTGTACCAAGCTTGTAGCGTCATACCCAAGAAGACTCGAGGCTGTAATCGCTGCCAAAGGTTATTCAACAAAGTACTGAGTAAAGGGTCTGAAAACGTATGTCAATGTGAAATATCTGTTTTTTTATTTTTATACATTTGTAAAAATTTCTAAAAACCTTTTTTTGCCTTGTCGTTATGGGGAATTTTGTGTAGTATGATGAGGAAAAAAACAATTTAATCAATTTTAGAATAAGGCTGTAATGTAACAAAATGTGGAAAAAGTGAAGGAGTCTGAATACTTTCCGAATGCATCATGTATATATATAGTACCAGTAAAAAGTTTGGACACACATACTCATTCAAGGATAATTCTTTATTTCTTACTATTTTTTTTGTTGTTGTAGAATAATAGTGAAGACATCAACACTATGAAATGACACATATGGAATCATGTAGTAACCATAAAAGTGTTAAACAAATCAAAATATATTTATATTTGAGTTCCTTCAAATAGCCACCCTTTACCTTGATGATAGCTTTGCATTCTCTCAACCAGCTTCATGAGGTATTCACCTGGAATGCATTTCAATTAACAAGTGTGCCTTCTTAAAAGTTAATTTATGCGTTTGAGCCAATCAGTTGTGTTGTGACAAGGTATACAGAAGATAGCCCTATTTGGTAAAAGACCAAGTCCATATTATGGCAAGAACAGCTTCACTAAGCCCTCACTCACTTTAAGCATCAGTTGTTAGAGCACCTTACCGATCACTGCACCTGTACACAGCCCATCTGAAATTAGCCCACCCAACTACCTCATCCCCATATTGTTATTTATTTTGCTCATTTGCACCCCAGTATCTCTATTTGCACATAATCTCTTGCACATCTATCATTCCAGTGTTAATACTAATTGTAATTATTTTGCACTATGGCCTATTTATTGCCTTACCTCCATAACTTGCTACATTTGAACACACTGTATATATATTTTATATTTTCTGTTGTATTTTTGACTTTATGTTTTGTTTTACCCCATATGTAACTCTGTGTTGTTGTTTTTAATCGCACTGCTTTGCTTTATATTGGCCAGGTCGCAGTTGCTTACCTGGTTAAATAAAGGTAAAATAAATAAATATATATATATATTTTTTTTAAATAAGCAAAGAGAAACGACAGTCCATCATTACTTTAAGACATGAAGGTCAGTCAATAAATAACATTTCAAGTGCAGTCGCAAAAACCATCAAGCGCTACGATGAGGACCACCACAGGAATGGAAGACCCAGAGTTACCTCTGCTGCAGAGGATAAGTTCATTAGAGTTACCAGCCTCAGAAATTGCAGCCCAAATAAATGCTTCACAGAGTGACACAAGTCACAGACACATCTCAACATCAACTGTTCAGAGGGGACTGTGTGAATCAGGCCTGCATGGTCGAATTCCTGCAAGAAGCCACTTCTAAAGGACACCAATAAGAAGAAGAGACCTGCTTGGGCTAAGACACACGAGCAATGGACATTAGACCGGTGGAAATGTGTCCTTTGGTCTGGAATCCAAATTGGAGATCTTTGGTTCCAACCGCTGTGTCTTTGTGAGACGTGGTGTGGGTGTAGTTTCCACCGTAAAGCATAGAGGAGGAGGTGTTATGGTATGGGGTGCTTTGCTGGTGACACTGTCTGTGATTTATTTAGAATTCAAGGCACACTTAACCAGCATGGCTACCACAGCATTCTGCAGTGATATGCCATCCCATCTGGTTTGGGCTTAGTGGGACTGTCATTTGTTTTTTAACAGGACAATGACTCAAGACACCTCCAGGCTGTGTAAGGGCTATTTTACCAAGAAAGAGAGTGATGGAGTGCTGCATCAGATGACCTGGCCTCCACAATCCCCCGACCTCAACCCAATTGAGATGGTTTGGGATGAGTCGGACAGCAGAGTGAAAGAAATGCAGCCAACAAGCGCTCAGCATATGTGGGAACTCCTTCAAGATTGTTGGAAAAGCATTCCAGGTGAAGCTGGTTGAGAGAATGCCAAAAGTGTGAAAAGCTATCATCAAGGCAAAGGGTGGCTATTTGAAGAATCTCAAATATAAAATATATTTAGATTTGTTTAACCCTTTTTTAGTTACTACACGATTCCATATGTGTTATTTCATAGTTTTGATGTCTTCACTCATATTCTACAATGTAAAAAATTGTAAAAATAAAGAAGGGTACAGTACCTTTGACTGGTACTGTACCCGCAAAACACCAGTCTCAACGTCAACAGTGAAGAGGCGACTCCACCTTCTAGGCAGAGTTGCAATGAAAAAGCCATATCTCAGACTGCCCATCTTAATCTTTTATTTTTATTGGCCAGTCTGAGATATGGCTTTTTCTTTGCAACTCTGCCTAGAAGGTCAGCATCCCGGAGTCGCCTCTTCATTGTTAACGTTTAGACTGGTGTTTTGCGGGTACTATTTAATGAAGCTGCCAGTTAAGGACCTGTGACGCATCTGTTTCTCAAACTAGACGCTCTAATGTATTTGTCCTCTTGCTCAGTTGTGTACCGGGGCCTCCCACTCCTCTTTCTATTCTGGTTAGAGCCAGTTTGTGCTGTTCTGTGAAGGGAGTAGTACACAGCGTTGTACGAGATCTTCAGTTTCTAGGCAATTTCTCACATGGTATAGCCTTGTAATGAGGTGTGAATGAAGGAGTCAGGCGCAGGAGGTAAAACACCGAAGTCCAGAGTTTATTCCGTTTACATAAATAAAATGCACCAAGCGTCAAAACGAAACTATCACAAGGAAAATATTCCACCTTGGCAATAACAAATGGAAGAGTAGCTCAACCGAGGTACTCGCTCTCACAATGAAACAATCACTCATGGAAGACAAGGGGAACAGAGGGAACACTTATACACATACTAATTAGGGGAATGAGCACCAGGTGTGTGTGATTGACAAGACATGACAAGTGGAGTGATGAGAATGGGATCGGCAGTAGCTAGTAAGCCGGTGACGGCGAACGCCGAAACCTGCCCGAACAAGGAGGGGAGGCAGCCTCGGCGGAAGTCGTGACAGTACGTTCCATGAACGCCTTCCAGACTCTAGACGTGAACTGGGGAACTCGGTCGGACACTATATCCTCTGGTACCCCGTAGTGCCGGAAGACGTGAGTAAACAGAGCCTCCGCAGTTTGTAGGGCCGTGGGGAGACCGGGCAGAGGAAGGAGGCGGCAGGACTTCGAAAAGCAATCCACAACGACCAGGATAGTGGTGTTACGTTGGGAGAGGGAAAGATCAGTAAGAAAATCAATACTAAGGTGAGACCATGGTCGTTGTGGAACTGGTGAAGGTTGTAGCTTACCCGCTGGGAGGTGCCTAGGTGCCTTACTCTTGGCGCACA
Source organism: Coregonus lavaretus (assembly GCF_964263955.1). NCBI lineage: Eukaryota > Metazoa > Chordata > Actinopteri > Salmoniformes > Salmonidae > Coregonus > Coregonus lavaretus. The sequence continues at coordinate 23,856,842 of NC_140021.1, forward strand.
TTGAGCAGGAGGAAACATACACCCTCATGTCCCTAGCCAAGGTAGGCCACCAGTATTTCTCAGTCAGGCAGCGCATTGTACGACCAATAACTGGATGACCAGAGGAGGGTGACGTGTGTCCCCAGTAGATCAGACGATCACGGATAAGCGCAGGCACGTACTGCAGCCCAGCTGGACACTGGTGGAGATGGATCTGTGCGTAATGCCTGCGCTATATCCGCGTCCATCACCCATACTACCGGCGCCACAATGCATGAGGCCGGGAGTATGGGGGTGTTGTCTCTGGGCCTCTCCTCTGTGTCATACAGCCGAGACAGTGCGTCTGCCTTCACGTTCTTCTTACCCGGAATGTATGAGAGTGTGAAATCAAACCGGGTGAAGAAGAGGGCCCACCTGGCCTGGCGAGTATTCAGCCTTCTCGCTGCCCGAATGTACTCCAGGTTACGGTGGTCTGTCCAAACGAGGAAAGGGTGTTTCGCCCCTCGAGCCAATGCCTACACACCGTCATAGCTCGGACAACAGCCAGCAGCTCCCGATCACCAACGCCGTAGTTCTGCTCCGCCGAGCTGAGCTTCTTCGAAAAGAAGGCACAGGGGCGGAGCTTGGGTGGCGTGCCCGAGCGTTGGGATAAGACAGCGCCTATCCCTACCTTGGACGCATCCACCTCCACTACGAACAGTAGTGACGGATCGGGGTGAGCCAATACCAGGGCGGAGGTGAACAGACCCCACAATCTACTGAAGGCCAAATCAGCCTCAGCAGACCAACGGAGCCGGGACAGCCCACCCTTCAACAAGGAGGTAATGGGAGCTGCGACCTTGCCAAAGCCCTGAATAAACCTCCAATAGTAGTTGGCAAAGCCAAGGAAGCGCTGCACCTCCTTCACCGTGGTTGGAGTCGGCCAATTACGCACAGCTGAAATGCGATCTCCTCCATCTCCACACCTGTGGTAGTAATGCGGTATCCGAGGAAGGAGATCGACTGCTGGAAAAACTCACACTTCTCTGCCTTGGCAAAAATATCATTTTCTAGCAGCCGGACCAGTACCTTGCGAACCAGGGACACATGCTCGGCGAGCGTAGAGGATTACACCATGATGTCATCGATGTAGACCACCACACCGTGACCAACTATGTCCCGAAACACCTCATTCACAAAGGACTGGAAAACGGATGGAGCATTCATCAAACCGTAGGGCATCACCAGGTATTCATAATGCCCCGATGTTGTGCTGAATGCTGGTTTCCACTCCTCCCCTTTCCGAATACGCACCAGGTTGTAGGCACTCCTGAGGTCTAATTTGGTGAAAAAAACGGGCCCCATGCATTGACTCAATCATTGAAGGAATGAGGGGAAGAGGATAACTAAATCGTACCGTCACCTTATTCAGTGGTCGATAATGTTAGATTAATTTGTATTTTAAGAATAATGACTAAAGGATTTCACCCCAAATACAGTATAAATGTGTGAACGGTGTTAAGAGTTATAATGTAGTGGCAACCCACTAACAAAGGGGGGCGGGACTAAACATTCCAGGGTGAAGGAGACTGCGGAAACTGTTTAAGAAAGCCTCCTAAAGGTGGGCGGAGCAAAGTGCCTTTGTGTGTCAAGGGGAATAAAACAGTATGTATGGGTTTTTGGCGCCAGAGCTCTCAATGAATAAAAATACAGATAATTCTTGCTGGTTGTGGACCTTGAATCATTTATGATTAAAACCAGAGCCTTACAACCCCTGGTAATGATTCAAGCTTAGGTTGAATTAGAGATAGAAATTCTCATGACAGATAATCAATGCACGGGCGTAAACCGCCATCTTTCTTCTTCACAAAGAAGAAACTTGAGGAAGCAGGTGAAGTGGAGGGACGTATATACCCCTGGTGCAGGGACTCAGTGACGTATGTTTCCATAGCCTCCGTCTCAGCCTGCGACAGGGGATACACATGACTCCTGGGAGTTACAGCGTCTACCCGAAGGTTTATCGCGCAATCCCCCTCCCAATGAGGTGGTAATTTAGTCGCTTGCGTCTTGGAAAACGCGAGCGCCAGATCATGGTACCGAGCTACTCGCTCTCACAATGAAACAATCACTCACAAAGACAAGGGGAACAGAGGGAACACTTATACACATACTAATTAGGGGAATGAGCACCAGGTGTGTGTGATTGACAAGACAAGACATGACAAGTGGAGTGATGAGAATGGGATCGGCAGTAGCTAGTAAGCCGGTGACGACGAACGCCGAAACCTGCCCGAAAAAGGAGGCGAGGCAGCCTTGGCGGAAGTCGTGACAAGCTTTCATTTCTCAGAATAAGAATAGACTGACGAGTTTCAGAAGAAAGTTATTTGTTTCTGGCCATTTTGAGCCTGTAATCGAACTCACAATTGCTGATGCTCCAGATACTCAACTAGTCTAAAGAAGGCTAGTTTTATTGCTTCTTTAATCAGCACAACAGCTTTCAGCTGTGCTGACATAATTGCAAAAGGGTTTTCTAATGATCAATTAGCCTTTTAAAATGATAAACTTGGATTAGCAAACACAACGTGCCATTGGAACACTGGACTGATGTTTGCTGATAATGGGCCTCTGTACGCCTATGTAGATATTCCATTAAAAATCAACCGTTTCCATCTACAATAGCCATTTACAACATTAACCATTTCAACACTGTATTTCTGATCAATTTGATGTTATTTTAAATGGACAAAAAATTGCTTTTCTTTCGAAAACAAGGACATTTCTTAGTGACCCCAAACTTTTGAACGGTAGTGTAAATATATATCATAGTCAAAAGTGAATACTTTCCGAATGCATTGTGTGTCACGGTTTCGGCCGAGGCTGCTCCTCCTCCTGGTTCGGGCAGGCTTCGGCGGTCGTCGTCCCCGGAGTACTAGCTGCCACCGATCTATGTTTCATGTTCGTTTGGTTTTGTCTTGATGTTGTACACCTGTGTCTTGTTAGTCCTCGTTAGTGTCCTATTTAGTTCTCGTTGTGTGTGTTTGTCTTTGTGTGTGATTGCTCTTCTGTTTCGTGTTGGAGCTACGTACTTCCCTCCAGTGTTTTGGAGAGGTTTTTCGCACATGTTAGTGCGCCGTTTGATTGACGCCTGTGTGCGCCGTTATTTCGCCTTCGGGCTTATTGTGCTTATTTTCTACGTGAATATTGCACTAAAGTCTTTTGGACTGAGCTTCTGCGTCCTGCGCTTGATTCATGCACCACACCCACCTTCAGCACCCCTTGACAGAATCACACACCAAAATGGAATCAGCAGGATCTGCAGTTACGCCTGAGTCGCTCGAGGAGCATGTTCGCGGCCAAGATGACCAGATACGACAACTGGGGACCGCTCTACAGGACGTCATCAACACCCTGCACCGATGGGAGGCCAGCAGGGTACCCACACATCCACCTACCCTGCCAACCCCATCGGCCGGTCCACCAGTCCCAGGTCCGGAACCCAGGAGGATTCGGCTCTCGCTCCCGAGGGCGTATGACGGAACAGCTGCCGGGTGTCAGGGGTTCCTCCTGCAGGTGGAGCTCTACCTGGCCACTGTACACCCGGTGCCCTCGGGACACGAGAGCGTTTCAGCCCTCATCTCCTGTCTCACGGGCAAGGCGTTGGAGTGGGCTAACGCCGTGTGGAGGAAGATGGACGCCAACACCATCTCCTACGCCGAGTTCTCCCGCCGCTTCAAGGCCGTGTTCGACCATCCACCTGAGGGCAAAGCGGCGGGGGAGCGTCTAGTCCACCTGAGACAGGGGAGGAAGAGCGCACAGGCGTTTGCTCTAGAGTTCCGGACTCTAGCGGCGGACGCAGGGTGGAATGAACGGGCCCTCATCGACCATTTTCAATGTAGCCTACGGGAGGACGTTCAACGTGAGTTGGCCTGCAGGGATACCCATCTCACCTTCGACCAGTTGGTCGATATGTCCATCCGTCTGGACACCCTGCTGGCCACCCGTGGACGTCCCGAGGGGGGTCCGTCCATTCCGCCCTCCGGCACCTCCGAGCCGAGCCCTATGGAGCTCGGGGGTGCCGGCGCTAGAGAAAGGAGGAGGAGGAGCCCGAGGGGGCTTGTCTCCTGCACCAAGTGCGGTCGTGGAGGGCACACTCTGGCCAGGTGCTGGGGAGGGTTCTCCGGAGGAGAAGACAACAGGCCACGCACTGGGGGGGCCTCCCAGGTGAGTAGACGTCCCACTTACCCAGAGCTTTCTGTTGCGCACTTTTGTATATCTGTGTGTTTTCCACAGGTTGCACCTCATTCCCAGCATAAGGCGCTAGTAGATTCAGGCGCAGCTGGGAATTTTGTTGATCGGAAGTTTTGTTTAGATTTAGGGATCCCTCTCCTACCTGTTGACAAACCTTTTCCCGTTCATGCCTTAGATAGCCGCCCGTTGGGGTCGGGGTTGATTAGGGAGATCACAGCACCACTTAGGATGTGTGCGCAGGGGGGTCATGAAGAGACTATACAGCTGTATCTGATCGACTCTCCTGCGTAGCCAGTGGTGCTGGGAATTTCCTGGTTAAGCACCCATAACCCTGCTATTTCGTGGCAACAGAGGGCTCTCGATGGGTGGTCTGCTCAGTGCGAGGGGCGATGTCTGGGTGTTTCCGTGGGGGCGACTTCGGTGGAAAGTCCAAACCAAGTACCCGCACTGCACATTCCGCCTGAATATGGGGATTTAGCTCTCGTGTTTAGTAAAACTAGGGCGACGCAGTTGCCTCCTCATAGACAGGGGGATTCTGCGATTGATCTCCAGGCAGGAGCAGCGCTCCCACGGAGCCACGTGTATCCTTTGTCTCAAGAGGAGAGAAAAGCTATGGAGACTTACATAGCCGAATCTTTGAGACAGGGATACATTCGGCCCTCCACTTCTCCCGCCTCCTCGAGTTTCTTTTTTGTGAAGAAGAAAGATGGAGGGTTGCGCCCGTGCATTGATTACCATGGTCTCAATCAGATTACTGTGAAATACAGTTATCCACTCCCTCTGATTGCGACCATGACAGAGTCATTGCATGGAGCGCGGTTTTTCACAAAATTGGATCTCAGAAGCGCGTATAACTTGGTGCGCATTAGGGAGGGCGACGAATGGAAGACAGCGTTTAGTACCACGTCAGGTCATTTAGAATATCTCGTCATGCCATATGGGTTGATGAATGCTCCATCAGTCTTCCAATCCTTCGTAGATGACATTTTCCGGGATATGCAGGGACAAGGGGTGGTCGTGTACATTGATGACATTCTGGTGTACTCGTCTACCCGAGCCGAGCATATAACCCTGGTGCGTCGTGTATTGAGGAGGCTGTTGGAGCACGACCTATATGTCAAGGCAGAGAAATGTCTGTTTTTCCAGGAGTCGGTCTCCTTTTTGGGTTATCGGTTGTCCGCGTCAGGGGTGAGAATGGAGGTGGATCGTGTGTAAACACTGTAAAAGAGGTGCAGCAGTTCTTGGGCTTTGCGAATTACTACCGGAGGTTTATCCGGGGTTTTGGACAGGTGGCAGCTCCCATCACGTCCCTTCTGAAAGGGGGTCCGGTGCGCCTGCAGTGGTCAGCTGATGCGGACAGGGCCTTTAGGAGACTGAAGGACCTGTTTACGTCGGCTCCGGTGCTGGCGCATCCGGATCCCGCATTACCCTTTCAGGTTGAGGTAGACGCGTCTGAGGCTGGTATAGGGGCCGTTCTCTCTCAACGGTCCGGCACGCAACCTAAACTCCGCCCCTGTGCTTTTTACTCAAAAAAGCTCAGCCCGGCGGAGCGTAACTATGACGTTGGGGACAGGGAGCTGTTAGCTGTAGTTCAAGCCCTTAAGGTGTGGAGGCATTGGCTTGAGGGGGCTCAACACCCTTTCCTCATTTTGACTGACCATCGGAACCTGGAGTACATCTGGCAGCGAGGAGACTGAACCCTCGCCAGGCTCGATGGAGTATGTTTCTCACCAGGTTCGTATTTAAAATCACGTACATCCCTGGGTCCCAGAATGGTAAGGCAGATGCGCTGTCCCGGCGGTATGACACGGAGGAGAGGTCCGTTGAGCCTACTCCCATACTACTGGAGTCTTGCCTTGTGGCACCGGTGGTGTGGGAGGTCGATGCCGAAATCGAGCGAGCGTTGCGTACCGACCCCAGCCCTCCACAGTGTCCTGAGGGTCGGAAGTACGTTCCGCTCGAGATTCGGGATCGACTCATTTACTGGGCTCACACGTCACCCTCCTCTGGACATCCGGGTATTGGCCGGACAGTGCATTGACTTAGCACTAAATACTGGTGGCCCACTTTGGCTAGGGATGTGAGGGTTTATGTCTCCTCCTGCTCGGTGTGCGCCCAGTGTAAGGCGCCCCGACATCTGCCCAGCGGTAAGTTACAACCCCTGCCCGTTCCACAACGACCATGGTCCCACCTCTCGGTGGATTTTGTGACAGACCTTCCCCTCTCTCAGGGGAATACCACCATCCTGGTCGTTGTGGACCGGTTCTCTAAGGCCTGTCGTCTTCTCCCTATGTCGGGTCTTCCTACTGCCCTACAGACCGCTGAGGCCCTATTTACCCACGTCATCCGGCATTACGGGGTACCCGAGGATATAGTGTCTGATCGAGGCCCCCAGTTTACCTCCCGTGTTTGGAGAGCGTTCATGGAGCGTTTGGGGGTCTCGGTTAGCCTTACCTCAGGGTACCACCCGGAGAGTAACGGGCAGGTAGAACGTGTCAACCAGGATGTGGGTAGGTTTCTGAGATCGTATTGCCAGGGCCGGCCGGAGGAGTGGGCACGGTACATTCCCTGGGCCGAGATGGCCCAGAACTCTCTCCGCCACTCCTCTACCAACCTAACCCCCTTCCAATGTGTGTTAGGTTACCAGCCGGTTCTGGCACCTTGGCAGCAGAGCCAGATCGAGGCCCCTGCGGTGGATGATTGGATGAGGCGCTCGGAAGAGACGTGGAACGCTGCCCACGTCCACCTGCAGCGGGCCGTCCTTCGTCACAAGGCGAGCGCCAATCTCCACCGCAGTGAGGGGCCGGTGTACGCACCCGGAGATCGAGTCTGGCTCTCTACCAGAAACCTACCCCTCCGCCTGCCCTGCCGGAAGCTGGGTCGGCGGTTTGTGGGGCCCTTTAAAGTCCTGAGAAGATTGAACGAGGTGTGTTATAGGTTACATCTACCTGTTGAGTATAAGAATATTAACCCCTCGTTCCATGTGTCTCTTCTCAGGCCGGTGGTAGCTGGTCCACTCCAGGACAATGAGATAGGGGAGACTCCTCCACCCCCACTGGACATCGAGGGGGCTCCGGCGTACACCGTTCGGTCCATCTTGGACTCAAGACGCCGGATGTGGGGTCTCCAGTATCTCGTGGAGTGGGAGGGGTACGGCCCGGAGGAGCGGTGCTGGGTGCCGCGGAGGGACATCCTAGACCCATCTCTCCTGTCGGAGTTCCACCGGGACCATCCCGCGCGCCCTGCTCCGCGTCCTCCTGGTTGTCCCCGAGGCCGGGGTCGGCGCACGGCTGGAGCCGCGCGTCAAGGGGGGGGGGGTACTGTCACGGTTTCGGCCGATGCTGCTCCTCCTCCTGGTTCGGGCAGGCTTCGGCGGTCGTCGTCCCCGGAGTACTAGCTGCCACCGATCTATGTTTCATGTTCGTTTGGTTTTGTCTTGATGTTGTACACCTGTGTCTTGTTAGTCCTCGTTAGTGTCCTATTTAGTTCTCGTTGTGTGTGTTTGTCTTTGTGTGTGATTGCTCTTCTGTTTCGTGTTGGAGCTACGTACTTCCCTCCAGTGTTTTGGAGAGGTTTTTCGCACATGTTAGTGCGCCGTTTGATTGACGCCTGTGTGCGCCGTTATTTCGCCTTCGGGCTTATTGTGCTTATTTTCTACGTGAATATTGCACTAAAGTCTTTTGGACTGAGCTTCTGCGTCCTGCGCTTGATTCATGCACCACACCCACCTTCAGCACCCCTTGACATTGTGTGTATATATACAGTACCAGTCAAAGGTTTGGACACACCTACTCATTCAAGGGTTATTCTTTATTTCTTACAATTTTTTACATTGTAGAATAATATTGAAGACATCAGAACTATGAAATAACATATGGAATCATGTAGTAACAAACAAAGTGTTAAACAAATCAAAATATATTTTATATTTGAGATTCTTCAATTAGCCACCCTTTGCCTTGATGACAGCTTCACACTTTTGGCATTCTCTCAACCAGCTTCATGAGGTAGTCACCTGGAATGCATTTTAATTAACAGGTGTGCCTTCATAAAAGTTAATTTGTTAAATAAAGAAAAAACCTTTAATGAGTAGCTGTATCCAAACTTTTGACTGGTACTGTATATATATATCTATAAATAAACATATTTTTTCACAAAAGTAGTCCATTGGGCCTTTACTTGTATTAGCAGACTGATTATAGACATCTTTAGCAGGGGCAAAACATTTTTTTCTGCATCTCAGCTTTGGCAATAAATGTAGATGTACAATTAAGAACAGTATCTTGCACGATTCAATAGTTGGAATTATAAGAGTTGTTGCCCTGTCCCTGTCCTTAAACATTTACATTAAAAGGTGCAATGTTATAAATAATCCACATCAAATGGAATATTTTTCTTGATCAAATAACATGGAAAACAACCGCTTTTTGTGCAGTATGTATTTACCATCCTTACAAATCACTTAATATAAATGTACATTACTGTATTGTACATAGGCTGGTCATCTAGGTTTGTACCTGTAGACTTTCCATCACCATGAAGAAAAAGAATGCACAATACATGAATTTAGTACATTGAGACATCATGTGGTTTGTGATGAGGTGATGATGTGATGATGTGGATCAATTGGTAGAGCATGGCACTTGGGGGACCAGTATGATAAAGTGTGCATAAAGTGTGCACTCACTAACGTAAGTTTCTCTGGGAAAAGTGTCTACTAACATGGAAAAGGAATGAATAGACCATTTTAGTTTTCACATGTAAGTAAATTGCATTTGCAAAGTATTTCAAGAAAGTATTTTTATGTTCCATGAGTATTATCAGATTAACTGTTTTGTACGCCTACAGATAATTATCAGACTCATGTTACAAATGCTGGTAAACACTCAAATACATTTAGTTTTTAAAAAGTCACAAAAGTAGTACGCTGGGCCTTTACTAGTCCTGTAATAAAGATATATTTTCAGCCCCCCCCTCCCCCTGCCATTTCGGACAGATCCATTGTCTCTCTTCACTCAACAAGGATGAGCATCAGATAATCTCAAGAACCAAACTAATTAAAGTGTAACGTAATACAGCGTTGCTCTACACTCTTAGAATTACTGGTGACTCGAGGAACCCTGGAGATCCTCAAGGAACCATTGTTAGTCAATGGTCCATATTTGCACCTTTGGTTAGTTCAGGGGTTCTTGGAGGAACCTTTAATGTTGCAATGTAGCAACAGGTTCCTGGAGTGGAGGCGTGACTTAGTCGGGATGTGGCTTGCAGATAGATCTTTTTTTGGCTACCCGTTAGAGCAAATGTCATTCCAGTTAATTTGTTCTGTTGTATTGTCATCACATGTTGAAGTTGAGCTCTAACAGTTTTGTATTTTCAGTGAGGCTAACATCATTATACACAAACATGTACGGTGGAGATTTTCTGGGGTATCCTTTTCTCTACCCTCTTCTATATCGCTGTTGTTTTATTTTCTTTTGATGGACTAGTGGACAGTGCTAGTAACAGTGGCTGCGGTTGGTGCCGACAACTGAAGGACTTTCTTCAGACGGCTGTTCATCGTTCCTTCCCCACTAGGGAATCCATCCGTAGATTGCACAAGGTATGTACAGAGAACTTCCTCCATGAATGCACTCACACAGAATACACCTAACGACAGTTTGTGAGCGCTCCATGGCAGCCCAGGCTGATGGCCATACCCCAACCCGCACGCCCATCCCCACCCCACTTCTCCCTCTCCATCTCTCTACCCTTTCCTCCCTCTACACCTATCCCTCTCACGGAACCAGACCAGAACCAGGAACCATTCATCAACACACCAGAAGAGATGCAGAGGGAGGACCAAAGATCTAGACCTATGCCGGAGCGAGCAAACCACAGTGGAGTACCATCACTGACATCCGGGTCCTGGGCTTCCAGTTGTGTCTGCTCACTCCTCAGGTTGTCCTTCCTCCCCTCTGCAGATCCAACACCAGTCCCAGTTCCAGACCCAGACCCAGCCCCAGCACCAGCACCAGACCCAACACCATGGGCCTCATTCAAAACTGTTGTGTAGATTTTGCACTAAATATCTGAGTGAGCCATTTCTGAAAAATCTGTGCACAGACAAAAATATTGAGATTTATAAACTTGGTGCACGCCATACATACGCATGTTTCCCGTTATAAATCAGACCTTTCATAAAACTGTGGAGCATGAACAAGCATTATAACGCCGCCTGGAAAATGCCTCCAATCACCTTTTATGGTGACAATAACGCCCTTTATTTTCTGTATAATGTGGAACTATTGGCATTAGGCCATGGCATGCAAAATACAAACTGTTCTTTAATATTTATTTATCAATAGTTTATCAATAGATTATTGGGTTTATGTGTCCTGCCTTGGTATGCTATAGTCTCTGAGATTAAATAGGGAATGATGTCGCGCTCCTATCCCACAGCAATACTGTCAAATACTTTAAATAAGCTACCGGTCTAGACACTGTGTTGGCAGAATTTTTTAATATTCAGCAGTAATTGTCTGTGTCAGGACTGTGTCAGTTTCTGAAGGAGAAAACAATAGTAAATTGTCATGGACCGGTCAGCAGAATGTTTGAATTCAACAATGTTTTGCATCAACTTTTCCTCCAACCTAAATATGGTCTGCCCGCGAATTCTGAAACATTGTAGGGCAGGCAAAGAAATGCAATTACAGTACTTACAGTTCTATTTCTCATGTATTTTATAGTGCTACTGATATTCATTACTGTATTGCTGGGAAAGAGCAAGAAAGGCAGTTCTTTGCACCTGACAATAAAAACTTAACTTGATGCATAGGCCTACTTCAATGTAAACGATCTGCTGTTAAATTCGACTGTATACCGGTATTATAAACCGCACTGCCTATGATATTGCAAAACATGAAAGCCTACTAGGTCCAATTAAATGAGAGATGTGCATGGTAATTTGTTGTATGGGTCCTTTGGGAATATGTGGGAAAAGGTGAGGAATAATAAAATAGGAAAAAGATTCCTATGTCTAATTATTTTAGATTCTAAAATTAAAACACAGATTTTCGCTCGTCACTAACGGCAAATGGTTGCATTCTTCTTAATATGTTTTTACATTTTTTTGAATGAATAAGCTTATCATCATATCCCCCATTTCCACAAAATACTTACTTGCCAGCTTGCATTACAACTTTTCAACTACTAGCAGATGTGCGTATGCATAGTTAACATTTTGCGGGGAGGAAAGCACATTCTTACGTCAAGTTCAGTTTCTATAAATGCCAACCTTTGAATGAAAACTGGCACATTTTGGGGTCTATTTCATACCTATGGCCGGTGTGAGCAGGCCACTGGGGAGTGCAATCACTGACCTCTGGGTCTTGGGCTTCCAGGTGTGTCTGCTCGCTCCTCAGGATGTCCTTTTTACCCTCTGCAGACCCAACACCAATCCCATCACCAGCACCAGAGCACTAGACAAGGTGCGAAGGAGGGACCAATGATCTTCACCCGGAGCGAGCAGGTCTCAGGAATACCACCATTGACATCTGGGTCTAGGGCTCCCTTGTGTGTCTGATTGCTCCTCAGGTTGTACAGCTTGCCCTCTACAGACCCAGCACCTGCACCAGCCCCAGTTCCCTTTTCCTGGTTCCTGTTTCCCGGTCCCCTGTCCCAGCACCAGACTCAGCCCCAACCCAAGGTTTCCAGTCCCGGCCCCAGCACCAGCACGGTTCCCAGTCCAAGCACCAACCCCTTACCCAACCATGGACACAGCAGTGGCAACTGCAAATGCCACCCCATCCAACAACTGCTAGCCCAGCCCAGACCCCACCCCTTTCCCCTTATCCCTCCCCCAACACAAGGACACAGACCATCAACCACTCCTCCAGACTAATCACACAGGTAAAAACGACAAAATCAAACAGGCAAGACCGACTTCCCAACAGACACTGTGAAACAAACAAACTAACTAACTAACTAACTGTGAAAATATCTCATTTTGTTATTTAATAGTTTTTTTCTTTCATATCCTTCCTTTTGGAACAGTTGATTTGCGCTTACCAGATGTTTTTCACCTGCCTTTTTTTTCTTTGCTATGATGACTTATTGATATAATGATTATTATTTGAAATGTTGATTTATGAAAGGACTGATTATCTTTAAAGCTAATTGCAATTTTTTTAACCTGTAAAATGAAGAAATCTAATAAAATGACTTCCTACAGTGGCTTGCGAAAGAATTCACCCCCCTTGGCATTTTTCCTATTTCGTTGCCTTACAACCTGGAATTAAAATGGATTTTGGGGGGTTTGTATCATTTGATTTACACAACATGCCTACCACTTTGAAGAGGCAAAATATTTTTATGTGAAACAAACAAGAAAAAACAAAACTTGAGCGTGCATAACTATTCACCCCCCCTAAGTCAATACTTTGTAGAGCCACCGTTAGCAGCAATTACAGCTGCAAGTCTCTTGGGGTATGTCTCTATAAGCTTGGCACATCTAGCCACTTGGATTTCTGCCCATTCTTCAAGGCAAAACTGTTCCAGCTCCTTCAAGTTGGATGGGTTTCGCTGGTGTACAGTAATCTTTAAGTCATACCACAGATTCTCAATTGGATTGAGGTCTGGGCTTTGACTAGGCCATTCCAAGACATTTAAATGTTTCCCCTAAACATTTTACATTTACGTCATTTAGCAGACACTCTTATCCAGAGCGACTTACAGTTAGTGAGTGCATACATTTTCATACTGGCCCCCCGTGGTAAACGAACCCACAACCCTGGCGTTGCAAGCGTCATGCTCTACCAACTGAGCTACAGGGGACCACTCAAGTGTTGCTTTAGCAGTATGCTTAGGGTAATTGTCTTGCTGGAAGGTGAACCTCCGTCCCAGTCTCAAATCTCTGGAAGACTGAAACAGGTTTCCCTCAAGGATTTCCCTGTATTTAGCACCATCCATCATTCCTTCAATTCTGACCAGTTTCCCATTGACTGCCAATGAAAACATCCCCACAGCATGACGCTGCCAAATGGGATGGTGTTCTCGGGGTGATGAGAGGTGTTGGGTTTGCGCCAGACATAGCGTTTTCCTTGATGGCCAAAAAGCTCAATTTTTGTCTCATCTGACCAGAGTACCTTCTTCCATATGTTTGGGGAGTCTCCAACATGCCTTTTGGTGAATACCAAACGTGTTTGCTTATTTTTTTCTTTAAGCAATGGCTTTTTTCTGTCCACTCTTCCATAAAGCCCAGCTCTGTGGAGTGTACGGCTTAAAGTGGTCCTATGGACAGATACTCCAATCTCCGCTGTGGAGCTTTGCAGCTCCTTCAGGGTTATCTTTGGTCTCTTTGTTGCCGCTTGCTTGGTGATGCCCCTTGCTTAGGGGTGTTGCAGACTCTGGGGCCTTTCAGAACATATACTGAGATCGATCATGTGACACTTAGATTGCACACAGGTGGGCTTTATTTAACTAATTATGTGACTTCTGAAGGTAATTGGTTGCACCAGATCTTATTTAGGGACTTCATAGCAAAGGGGGTGAATACATATGCACGCACCACCTTTCCGTTATTTATTTTTTAGAAATTTCTGAAACACATTATTTCACTTCACCAATTTGGACTATTTTGTGTATGTCCATTTAAAAAATTAATAATAATATTTCACCTTTATCTAACCAGGTAAGCCAGTTGAGAACAAGTTCTCATTTACAACTGCGACCTGGCCAAGATAAAGCAAAGCAGTGAGATAAAAACAACAACACAGAGTTACATATGGGGTAAACAAAACATAAAGTCAAAAATACAACAGAAAATATGTATACAGTGTGTGTGAATGTAGTAAGTTATGGAGGTAAGGCAATAAATAAATAGGCCATAGTGCAAAAATAGTTACAATTTCGTAATTAACACTGGAATGATAGATGTGCAAATAGAGATACTGGGGTGCAAATGAGCAAAATAAATAACAATATGGGGATGAGGTAGTTGGGTAGGCTAATTTCAGAATGGCTGTGTACAGGTGCAGTGATCGGTAAGCTGCTCTGGCAACTGACGCTTAAAGTTAGTGAGGGAGATAAGAGTCTCCAGCTTCAGAGATTTTTGCAGTTCGTTCCAGTCATTGGCGGCAGAGAACTGGAAGGAATGGTGGCCAAAGGAGGTGTTGGCTTTGGGGATAACCAGTGAGATATACAGTACCTGCTGGAGCGCAGACTACGGGTGGGTGTTGCTATGGTGACCAGTGAGCTAAGATAAGACGGGGATTTGCCTAGCAGTGATTTATAGATGACCTGATTTATAGATGACCATTACATGAAATCCCCCCCAAAAAACATTTAAATTACAGATTGTAATGCAACAAAATAGCAAAAACACCAAGGGAGATGAATACTTTTGCAAGGCACTGTATATGAGTTCCTCAAGCACCAATGCAAAACCCAAAGTCAGAATAGTTACAACTTTATGTAATCAATATAATCAATGTTAACATTATATTAGAATACGCAATATGCATAAATATTAAAGGAACATTTAAATTTGCAGAGTACAAACTTAACATGATGAACAGGAATAACATTTATTCCAACGGGTGCCCAAAAATAACTTACTGAAAGGCACGCCTGTCACGCACGTTGACTGATGACTCATGCAACCAAGGCGCAGCGTGATAAGCATACATTTTATTTCATACACAACACACGAACAAAACAACAAAACGATACGTGAAGTCCTGAGGTTACACAACACAAACCTTTACGCAACAAGATCCCACAAACTAACTGGTGCCAACAGGCTGCCTAAGTATGGGCCCCAATCAGAGACAACGAGCTACAGCTGTCTCTGATTGGGAACCACCCTGGCCAACATAGATCAACACGATCTAGAACAAAAACATAGAGAACTAAACAATGAAAATCCACACCCTGGCTCAACATTTAAGAGTCCCCAGAGCCAGGGCGTGACAACGCCTCCAATATTCCCATAGGCTGCCACCTCTACAATATATAGAGGTTTGCCAGGTGATGTAGACGCCTCCTGGCGGCCATGTTGGAAGTCCTCCTCATCAATTCTTCCGACAACAACAGCTGTGGCTACCCCAAGCTGCATTTTAACAGTGCCTAAAACGAGTTGATTTATCACCATGTTATATTTCTGTGCAGTATTTGGCTGCTCTAACAAAGCAGGAAAAACAACTGCAATTAAAATTTTTACAGATTACCCGCAATTATGAAACACCAAGGAGATTAGACTGAAGAACTGTCAGAAACGCGAATAAACCTTTTTGCCATCAAGACCTGAATCTAGACAGCTGTCAGTACAGGGTCTGTGATGATCATTTCATCACTGGTAAGTCTGATTGATTTCTAGTTTAGTTAGCTGTTAGCGGTTATGCTAACCTGGTGTTGACAACAAAACTAAGTTAGCCAACATTAGCTATCTAAATAGCTTGTAGTCTAGCTATTAGCATGCATCTCTCTTATAGGCGGCATGCGAGTTTCAACTTTTGGGGAAGCCATTTTTCACCATAAAAATGCACCTTCTAATAAAGCATTGCATTCATCTATCATCACATTTGCAGACTAATGTAAGCCTACTATTCCTAATGTGATGAGTAGATTGGATGGATATAATTTATTAGGCTATTAATATAACTCAATCTAATTACTGTGCACCGCTGAGCGAATAGTGGCATAGGCCTATAAGCTATATCTGAGAGACATTTATTTTATTTCCTTTGCACGGGAAAAATGTGGCCATTGATAAACACATTTCGTGCAATTCTACTACACTTTATATGACTGGAGACATTAGCAGAATCATATTAATACGCCAAATCACAGGGTTGCCTAGGCTTACTCTGCTGACACTGACAAACAGATAAATAAAAACAACCTTGTCTTGAATGCAACCATCTAATCTAGGCTGATGAAAAGGGGAGACACAAATTGTACAATATGACATCCATTTAGCCTGGAGGAGGACATTATTGTCCCAAAAACTCCAGTGGCACTGACCCAATGATAATTTGTTAAGAAATATATTCACAAGGAGGACAAAGGCCTCAATGGGATGGGACAACCTGCTGTGTTGGTTGTTCCAGCCCAACAATATATTTAATCTTTATATGACACTAAAACACCTGAATGAATTAAATAAAACCAAACAATCAAGAGCCCTGATAGGTGACCTAAAGAAGTTATATTCTAACATCAGGAGCTTGTTTCTGGACACAGGTCCAGGAATGGCTGAAGGATTGCAATATTTGCATGGAGCTGACCCTGCAGATAGCACTACTGGGTGATCTGAAAAGTAATATTCAATCGATCAATAATATAATAATACTTTTAGCAAAGATGTTTATTTTCTAATCACAAACTGTAGAAACAATGAGAAGAGAAAGGTTCAGAACTTTTGTAAAACCTCACAGTACAGTTGAAACATGTATGGCAAATAGAAATCCAATATGGATGGTGTTAAGAGATAGATGGGATATGTTGAATGGAGCGGAAGGATGGGACTAATACAAAACAACTAATAACAACAAGGTAACTAGTGTAAGACATGCTGTGTCCATAATAAGTATATAGGTTATATAGTGTGAGCTTTTGTGAAAGACCACAGTTAGAAAGATATGGCATATAGAAACATACCAGATGGACATCATGGAAATGATCGGAGGAAGTTCAGGAGTAAAACCAAACAAAATATATTTATTGTGTACATAAAATGTATATAGTATGTCTAAGCATGAAGTAGAGGCCTAAGCATTGTTGTTCACTAGTTTACTCCAATTAGGGAGGGGATGGTGGGGTTGGAAAGTAATAAAGGGAAATATATATATTTTTAAAGGATATGTATGTATATATATATATATATATGTATGTATGTGTATACATATATATATGTATGTGTATGTATATGTAAATGTAAAGTGAGGGAAAAAAGTATTTGATCCCCTGCTGATTTTGTACGTTTCCCACTGACAAAACAATGATCAGTCTATAATTTTAATGGTAGGTAAATTGATTTGCATTTTAATGAGGGAAATAAGTATTTGACCACCTCTCAATCAGAAAGATGTCTGGCTCCCAGGTGTCTTTTATACAGGTAACGAGCTGAGATTAGGAGCACACTCTTAAATGGAGTGCTCCTAATCTCAGCTTGTTACCTGTATAAAAGACACCTGTCCACAGAAGCAATCAATCAATCAGATTCCAAACTCTCCACCATGGCCAAGACCAAAGAGCTCTCCAAGGATGTCAGGGACAAGATTGTAGACCTACACAAGGCTGGAATGGGCTATAAGACCATCGCCAAGCAGCTTGGTGAGAAGGTGACAACAGTTGGTGCGATTATTCGCAAATGGAAGAAACACAAAAGAACTGTCAATCTCCCTCGGCCTGGGGCTCCATGCAAGATCTCACCTTGTGGAGTTGCAATGATCAAGAGAACGGTGAGGAATCAGCCCAGAACTACACAGGAGGATCTTGTCAATGATCTCAAGGCAGCTGGGACCATAGTCACCAAGAAAACAATTGGTAACACACTAAGCCGTGAAGGACTGAAATCCTGCAGCTCCCGCAAGGTTCTCCTGCTCAAGAAAGCACATATACAGGGCCGTCTGAAGTTTGCCAATTAACATCTGAATGATTCAGAGGAGAACTGGGTGAAAGTGTTGTGGTCAGATGAGACCAAAATGGAGCTCTTTGGCATCAACTCAACTCGCCGTGTTTGGAGGAGGAGGAATGCTGCCTATGACCCCAAGAACACCATCCCCACCGTCAAACATGGAGGTGGAAACATTATGCTTTGGGGGTGTTTTTCTGCTAAGGGGACAGGACAACTTCACCACATCAAAGGGACGATGGACGGGGCCATGTACCGTCAAATCTTGGGTGAGAACCTCCTTCCCTCAACCAGGGCATTGAAAATGGGTCGTGGATGGGTATTCCAGCATAACAATGACCCAAAACACACGGCCAAGGCAACAAAGGAGTGGCTCAAGAAGAAGCACATTAAGTAGCCTAGGCAGTCTCCAGTCCTTTATCCCATAGAAAATCTGTGGAGGGAGCTGAAGGTTCGAGTTGCCAAACGTCAGCCTCGAAACCTTAATGACTTGGAGAAGATCTGCAAAGAGGAGTGGAACAAAATCCGTCCTGAGATGTGTGCAAACCTGGTGGCCAACTACAAGAAACGTCTGACCTCTGTGATTGCCAACAAGGTTTTTGCCACCAAGTACTAAGTCATGTTTTGCAGAGGGGTCAAATACTTATTACCCTCATTAAAATGCAAATCAATGTATAACATTTTTGACATGCGTTTTCTGGATTTGTTTGTTGTTATTCTGTCTCTCACTGTTCAAATTAACCTACCATTACAATTATAGACTGATCATGTCTTTGTCAGTGGACAAATGTACAAAATCAGCAGGGGATCAAATACTTTTTTCCCTCACTGTATATATATATATATATATATATATATATATATATATATATATATATATATGCAAGAAAGAAAAAAAACATATGGGGGATTGGAAGTGATGCAGACAATTACATTGATGGAAGTTACAATCTATCTGCAATATTAAAGCTAATCTACCCCCTAAGAAAAAAAAGAAAAAACATCAGCTGTGCTTTTCATTTGTTTATGTACTTCACCAGCTGACCGATATCAAGACACCCATGTCGAATGAATTCCCACTGTGAAGATGATCAATGCTGCAGCAGTATCAGTTTCTGCTTCTAATACTTCCAGATATGAAAGGAGACATCTCTCAATTAGACAAAATGGTTGTCATATGCTGTGCCTTGGTCAGTCTGAATGATTCTGTTCTGCAATTTGAGTAGAGAGTACCTTCAACTTGTTGTCTTGACAAAAGTGCCCACATTACCCCCTAGAGTCGATGTCCGCGCCCTGCGGAAATTTAATTAGTATGATACAAAATCCCCAACAAAATCAGTCAGTTTAAGCTAGAGATATCAGGGTTTTTTGAATGGGCTGCATCTCAATCCACCACATCCGCCGATGTCGCCTTCCGCGGTGAAAGTTGGCAGAGCTAGAGTGGTGTTTTTCAGACCATGAGACATCCCGAAAATCGGTCTTCTAACGAAAACATCTGTAGTGTCCGAATGGTTCAAACGATTATGACCTCTCTACGGAAATATGATACTTTCACTTAATGTGTTGTGTGTTCTCTATTTTGCTCCACAAACCCCACAAGTGTCACGGGACTCATCTGAAGTCAGAACAGCCGATCTGCCAACTTCTGTCTGTAGCGTCGGAACAGTTTGGGCTACACACTAAAAGGGGAGTCTCTCACGAACACGTACATGTTGGTTGTTCTGCTCTAGGATCCCCACAAGCCTCTCAAGACTAATCTGAAGGTAGCCGGGTGCCAGTTGAAAAACAATTATGGAAGTACAGTGCCTTCGGGAAGTATCAAATCAAATGTTTTTGGTCACATACACGTGTTTAGCAGATGTTATTGCGGGTGTAGCGATGTTAATGCTTCTGCTTCTAGCTCCGAAAGTGCAGTAATATCTAACAAGTAATATCTAACAATTGCACGACATGTACCCAATACACACAAATCTAAGTAAGGAATGGAACTAAGAATATATACATATATGGACGAGCGATGTCAGAGCGGCATGGACTAAGATACAGTAGAATAGTATAGAATACAGTATAAACATGATAGATATGAAAGATATGTAAACATTATTAAACTGGCTAGTTTTCCAATTCTTAAAGTGCCCAGTGATTTCTAGTCTATGTCTATGGGCAGCAATGATGCCATTGAGATAGAAGCTGTTTTTCAGTCTCTCGGTCCAAGCATTGATGCACCTGTACTGACCTCGCCTTCTGGATGATAGCGGGGTTAACAGGCAGTGGCTCGGGTAGTTGATGTCCTTGATTATCTTTTTGGCCATCCTGTGACATTGGTTGCTGTAGGTGTCCTGGAGGGCGGGTAGTTTGCCCCCGGTAATGTGTTGGGCAGACCTCACCACCCTCTGGAGCGCCTTGCGGTTGCAGGCGGTGCAGTTGCCGTACCAGGCGGTGATACAGCCCGACAGATGCTCTCAATTGTGCATCTGTAAAAGTTTGTGAGAGTTTTAGGTGCCAAGTAAACATTTCTTTAGCCTCCTGAGGTTTAAGAGGCTCTGTTGCGCTTTCTTCACAACACTGTCTGTGTGTGTGGTACATTTTAGTTTGTCAGTGATGTGTACGATAAGGAACTTGAAGCGGTCCCGTCAATGTGGATAGGGGGGTGCACCCTCCACTGTTTCCTCAAGTCCGAGATCATCTCCTTTGTTTTGTTGACATTGAGTGAGAGGTTATTTTCCTGGCACCACACTCCCAGAGCCCTCACCTCCTCCCTGTAGGCTGTTTCGTCATTGTTGGTAATCAAGCCTACTACTGTTGTGTCATCTGCAAACTTGATGATTGAGTTGGAGGCGGGCTTGGCCACGCAGTCATGGGTGAACAGGGAGTACAGGAGTGGGCTGAATGGGCACCCTTGTGGGGCCCCAGTGTTGAGGATCAGTGAAGTGGAGGTGTTGTTTCCTACCTTCACCAACTGGGGGCAGCCTGTCATGAAGTCCAGGACCCAGTTGCACAGGGCGGGGTTCAGACCCAGGGCCTCAAGCTTAATGAAGAGCTTGGAGGGTGCTATGGTGTTGAATGCTGAGCTATTCTCAACATTCAACTGATATGATCCTTGACTAGTCTCTCAAAGCACTTCATGATGACAGAGGTGATTGCTACGGGGCGATAGTTGTTTATTTCAGTAACCTTTGCTTTCTTGGGTACAGGATCAATGGTGGCCATCTTGAAGCATGTGGAGACAGCAGACTGGGATAGGGTATTCAGACCCCTTGACTTTTTCCACATTTTGTTAGGTTACAGCCATATTCTAAAATTGATCAAATAATTTTTTCCTTCATCAATCTACACACAATAATGCATAATGACAAAGCAAAAATAGTTTTTTTGAAATGTTTGCTAATTTGTTAACAAGAAAAACATCACATTTACATAAGTATTCAGACCCTTTATTCAATACTTTGTTGAAGCACCTTTGGCAGCGATTACAGCCTCAAGTCTTCTTGTGTATGACACTACAAGCTTGGCACATCAGTATTTGGGGAGTTTCTCCCATTCTTCTCTGCAGATCCTCTCAAGCTCCTTCAGGTTGGATGGGGAGCGTTGCTGTACAGCTATTTTCAGGTCTCTCCAGAGATGTTTGATCGGGTTCAAGTCCGGGCTCTGGCTGGGCCACTCAAGGACATTCAGAGACTTATCCCTAAGCCACCCCTGCATTGTCTTGGCTGTGTGCTTAGGGTCGTTGTCCTGTTGGGAGGTGAACCTTCTCCCAAATCTGAGGTCCTGAGCACTCTGGAGCAGGTTTTCCTCAAGGACCTCTCTGTACTTTGATCCGTTCATCTTTGCCTCAATCCTGACTAGTCTCCCAATCCCTGCCGCTGAAAAACTTCCCCACAGCATGCTGCTGCCACCACCATGCTTCACCGTAGGGATGTTGCCAGGTTTCCTTCAGAAGTGATGCTTGGCATTCAAGCCAAAGAGTCAAATCTTAGTTTCATCAGACCAGAGAATCTTGTTGCTCATGATCTGAGAGTCTTTAGATGCCTTTTGTCAAACTCCAAGCTGGCTGTCATGCACCATTTACTGAAGAGTTGCTTCCGTCTGGCCACTCTACCATGAAGGCTTGATTGGTGGAGTGCTGCAGACATGGTTGTCCTTCTGGAAGGTTATCCCATCTCCACAGAGGAACTCTAGAGCTCGGTCAGAGTGACCATTGGGTTCTTGATCAACTCTCTGACCTAGGCCCTTCTCCCCCAATTGCTCAGTTTGGCCGGGCGGCCAGCTCTAGGAAGAGTCTTGGTGGTTCCAAACTTGTTCCATTTAAGAATGATGGAGGCCACTGTGTTCTTGGGACCTTCAATGCTGCAAAATAATGTTGGTACCCTTCCCCAGATCTGTGCTTTGACACAATCATGTCTTGGAGCTCAACGGACAATTCCTTCGACCTCATGGCTTTTTTTTTTGCTCTGACATGCACTGTCACCTGTGGAACCTTATATAGACAAGTGTGTGCCTTTCAAAATCATGTCCAATCAATTGAATTTACCACAGGTGGACTCCAATCAATTTGTAGAAACATCTCAAGGATGACTTTTTTTAAATAATAGGCTATATTGTTGTATGGGTGAAATGAAAAGTGTTTTGTGTGTCATTTCTGCATTTCATTGCCACAATGAATAACAAGTATTTCTTATACCGTAACTATTCGTTATTTATTTTACAATTAACACATTTAGCACAGACAATGTAATTGTTGTGGTAATCTTAGGCCAACCATCTTCATTATCACAGTGGCACCTCTCAGGAATTCACCAGGGCAGCTGTCTAGGCCCCTTACTTTTTCCAATCTTTACTAACGATATGCCACTGGCTTTGAGTAAAGCCAGTGTGTCTATGTGGATAACTCAAAACTATACACGACAGCTACTACAGCGACTGAAATTACTGCAACAATTAACAAAGAGCTGCAGTTAGTTTCAGAATGGGTGGCAAGGAATAAGTTAGTCGTAAATATTTCAAAAACTAAAAGCATTGTATTTTGGACAAATCATTAACTAAATCCTAAACTTCAACAAAGTATTGTAATGCATAACGCGGAAATTGAGCAAGTTCTGGTGACTAAACTGCTTGGAGTAACCCTGGATTGTAAACTGTCATGGTCAAAACATATTGTTACAACAGTAGTTAAGATTGGGATAAGTCTGTCCATAATAAAGTGTCGCTCTGCCTTCTTAACAGCACTATCAACAAGGCAGGTCCTACAGGCCCTAGTTTTGTCGCACCTGGACTACTGTTCAGTCGTGTGGTCAGATGCTACAAAGAAGGACTTAGAAAAATTCCAACTGAATAGGGCAGCACGGCTGGCCCTTGGATGTACACAGAGAGCTAGCATTAATAATATGCATGTCAATCTCTCCTGGATCAAAGTGGAGGAGAGATTGACTTCATCACTACTTGTATTTGTGAGAGGTATTGGCATGTTGAATGCACCGAGCTGTCTGTTTGAGCTACTGGCGCACAGCTCGGACACCCATGCATACCCCACAAGACATGCCACAAGAGGTCTCTTCACAGTCCCCAAGTCCAGACCAGACAATGGGAGGAGCACAGTACTACATAGAGCCATAACTACATTTATTTATATTCCACATCAAGTAACTCATGCAAGCAGTAAAATTAGATAAAAACACACCTTATGGAACAGCGGGGACTGTGAAGAGACACAAACACAGGTACAGACACATGCATACACACACGATAACATATGAACTATACACACACGTACACATGGATTTTGTGTTGTAGATATGTGGTAGTAGAGTAGTGGCCTGAGGGCACACACTTAATGTGTTGTGAATGTATTGTAATGTTTTTAAAATTATATAACTATCTTAATTTTGCTGGACCCGAGGAAGAGGCAGCAGCTAATGGGGAGTCATAATAAATACAAATACAAGTGCCACTCAGACCTTCTGGGAGAAAAGTATCTGGCATAGAACTTGGTAGCAGCAGTTGTGTGTATGTTTTAAGCTAAGGCTCCCATCATCTCCTGCTTCCAGACATTTCACTACCTAGATTACAAGGGTTGGATTTGCACTAAACAGTTTAATGTCAGCACAAGGCATGTACAAAATATAGTATAATGATTAGCCTCATATACATTGTCTACTGGTATCATTTTTAAATTGAGAACATAGCTTAACAATATGTAAACAATGTCTGAGTTAAGCTATTCTCTGCATCAGATGCACAATGTCAAGGGGTGCATTGCAAATGCCCATACTATATATACTGTAGGCATATGGCTGCATTGGCGTTGCATGCCATTATCATCAGCTGCAATATGGGTTCACATGGCTGATATCCTGAGAAAGAGTGACAATCAAATAAAACTAATTGGAGAGCTTACAACTGATCAAATAGGTAATGTTTATTTGAGAAAACAACACATAAACACAGACAAATTAGAGACGGATTCTCTTCCCCTCTTTGTTGCAGGATTGTAATCTCTGATTAATCAACATTGACACTAGTTCATTTTGAATAATAGTTTTAAGTTATTAATTAAGAAACTTAACTTCAAAGAATCAACACTTGATTTCATATCATTTCAAAGTGTACAAGTAAGCTAACTCATATGTAAAGGTTAGACATCTTAGTAACAAGTAGGCTATTATTACTAAAGCAACATTTAAGTCAATACCAGAGGTGGCCAACCTCACTCCACTGATCCCTGGTCTACTTGTTGAGCATACTTCTATTCCAGCCCAGCAATAGCACACTTGATTATCAACTCATTAGGTTTGATCAATTTAATCAGGTCTGTTAGTGCTGGGCTGCCTGGAACAGAAGCCTGCACACTCAGCAGCGTCGTCCTGCTCCAGTTGTAATAGGTTTATACATTGTGTGACATTAAACTGTATTTTTGTTTACATCATTTGTTAACATAGGTACATATACACTGAGTACACAAAACATTAGGACCACCTGCTCTTTCCATGACATGGACTGACCAGGTGAATCCCGGTGAAAGCTATGATCCCTTATTGAAGTCACTTGTTAAACCCACTTCAATCAGTGTAGATGAAGGGGACGAGACAGGTTAAATAAGTATTTTAAGCCTTGAGACAATTGAGACATGGATTGTGTATGTGTGCCATTCAGAGGGTGAATGGGCAAGACAAAATATTTAAGTGACTGAAAAGTGTATTGTAGTAGGTGCCAGGCGCAACGGTTTGAGTGTGTCAGGAACTGCTACGCTGCTGGGTTTTTTCCACTTTCAACAGTTTCCTGTGTGTATCAAGAATGGTCCACAACCCAAAGGAAATCCAGCCAATTTGACACAACTGTGGGAAGCATGGAGTCAACATGGGCCAGCTTCCCTGTGGAACGCTTTCGACAACTTGTACAGTGAGGGAAAAAAGTATTTGATCCCCTGCTGATTTAGTACGTTTGCCCACTGACAAAGACATTATCTGTCTATAATTGTAATGGTAGGTTAATTTGAACAGTGAGAGACAGAACAACAACAACAAAATCCTGAAAAATGCATGTCAAAAATGTTATAAATTGATTTGCATTTTAATGAGGGAAATAAGTATTTGACCACCTCTCAATCAGAAAGATGTC
Source organism: Coregonus lavaretus (assembly GCF_964263955.1). Lineage (NCBI taxonomy): Eukaryota > Metazoa > Chordata > Actinopteri > Salmoniformes > Salmonidae > Coregonus > Coregonus lavaretus. The sequence continues at coordinate 23,882,274 of NC_140021.1, forward strand.
TGGCTCCCAGGTGTCTTTTATACAGGTAACGAGCTGAGATTAGGAGCACACTCTTAAATGGAGTGCTCCTAATCTCAGCTTGTTACCTGTATAAAAGACACCTGTCCACAGAAGCAATCAATCAATCAATCAGATTCCAAACTCTCCACCATGGCCAAGACCAAAGAGCTCTCCAAGGATGTCAGGGACAAGATTGTAGACCTACACAAGGCTGGAATGGGCTACAAGACCATCGCCAAGAAGCTTGGTGAGAAGGTGACAACAGTTGGTGTGATTATTCGCAAATGGAAGAAACACAAAAGAGCTGTCAATCTCCCTCGGCCTGGGGCTCCATGCAAGATCTCACCTTGTGGAGTTGCAATGATCATGAGAACGGTGAGGAATCAGTCCAGAACTACACGGGAGGATCTTGTCAATGATCTCAAGGCAGCTGGGACCATAGTCACCAAGAAAACAATTGGTAACACACTACGCCGTGAAGGACTGAAATTGTGCAGTGCCCGCAAGGTCCCCCTGCTCAAGGAAGCACATATACAGGGCCGTCTGAAGTTTGCCAATGAACATCTGAATGATTCAGAGGAGAACTGGGTGAAAATGTTGTGGGTAGATCAGACCAAAATCGAGCTCTTTGGCATCAACGCAACTCGCCGTGTTTGGAGGAGGAGGAATGCTGCCTATGACCACAAGAACACCATCCCTACCGTCAAACATGGAGGTGGAAACATTATGCTTTGGGGGTGTTTTTCTGCTAAGGGTACAGGACAACTTCACCGCATCAAACGGACGATGGACGGGGCCATGTACCGTCAAATCTTGGGTGAGAACCTCCTTCCTTCAGTCAGGGCATTGAAAATTGATCGTGGATGGGTATTCCAGCATGACAATGACCCAAAACACATGGCCAAGGCAACAAAAGAGTGGCTCAAGAAGAAGCACATTAAGGTCCTGGAGTGGCTTAGCCAGTCTCCAGACCTTAATCCCATAGAACATCTGTGGAGGGAGCTGAAGGTTCGAGTTGCCAAACGTCAGCCTCGAAACCTTGAACCAACTTCAAGAAACGTCTGACCTCTGACTGCCAACAAGGGTTTTGCCACCAAGTACTAAGTCATGTTTTGCAGAGGGGTCAAATACTTATTTCCCTCATTAAAATGCAAATCAATTTATAAAATTTTTGACATGCATTTCTGGATTTTTTGTTTGTTTTTCTTTCTCTCACTGTTCAAATAAACCTACCATTAAAATTATAGACTGATCATTTCTTCGTCAGTAGGCAAACGTACAAAATCAGCAGGGGATCAAATACTTTTTTCCCTCACTGTAGAGTCCATGCCCCAACGAAATTGGGCTGTTCTGAGGGCAAAAGGTGGGGCAACTCAATATTAGGAAGGTGTTCCTAATGTTTTGTACACTCAACGTATAAGCTATGGTATACAAGGATGTACCCTTATTCTCTAGGGAGATTAATTGGGACCTCTTCATCTGCAGAAATGGTTTTACAGCTCTCTGTATCTGAGGACAGAAAATATCACAAAGAAACAGGCTTCATTATTCTCAAATTAGACAGCACTGAATATTATGTTGCTATATCTCTCTGTCTTCATAGTTTTTCTCGCTAGGTACTGGGACTGGAGAATATTTTCGTGATGTCCTCCCACAAAGGTACCTGCCCTATCAAGAGTAGCCTACTCTCTCCCTTCTCTGACAGCTGGAGTTGCTAATCCTTGTTTCACCCTCTTCTATGGCTGTTAGCTAGCTAGCTAGCTACAAATGCATTTAGAGTTTGATGGAATATAACATTGGTTTGCTGATTTCATGGATCTTTGGCCAATTCGGATCTGGACTGTCTGTGTATATGTGACTTTTTATCAGAAAATGCCAATTTGCATGTCACGACTTCCTCCGAAGCTGCCTCCTCTCCTGGTTCGGGCAGGCTTTGGCATTCATCATCACCGGCCTTCTAGCCACTGCCGCTCCTCATCTCATCTCATCATTCCATTTGTTTTGTCTTGTTTATTACACACACCTGGTTCATATCCCCTCATTAGTACGTGTATAAGTGTCCTTGTGGGTGATTGTTTATTGTGAGGCGAGTGTAGCCCGGTTGAGCGCTGTGTATTTTATATTTCGGGGGTATATTTTCCCTGTGTACCTGTTTGGTTCCAGTGCGCCTGTTTTGTGCACTGGACTGTTTTGACACATTTCTGCTTAACTCTGTATTCCGGAATAAACTCTGTACTCCGTGATTTACACTCCTGCGCCTGACTCCTTCAAATCACCCATCACAGAATCACCCACCTGACATGGAGTCAGCAAGAGAGGAGTGCATGCCTGGAGTCGTGGCACGGGTCCAGGAGCATTCGACGATGCTAGCCATCTTGGGAGAAGCGATGAATCGTATTCTCCAGGTCGTCCAATGCCTGGAGAGGAGAGGACCCCGATCTGTCGGGACCAGCTGGGCGACCGGATCCAGCCACCCACACTCCAGCGCCTGACTCGGATCATGAGCTGATGGAGCTGGGTGGAGCGGCGATCTGGGAGAGCGGAGGACGACAGCGCCAGTGTCACTCTGGTGGCACGAGAGGACATTTCACTGCACAATGTCGTCAGCATTCTTTTGGGTCTGGAGGCAGCAGGCAGGGCACTCTCGTGTCACCCCAGGTATCGAACACACACACTCGTTCAGAGCCCTCTGCTGCGCACTGTACCCTACCCATCCACTTTCCTGATTACATTGTAGTTCCCCAGAGTAAGGCGGTGGTCAATTCAGGCGCAGCTGGGAACTTTATGGACAGGTCATATTTCACACAGTCAAGGCATTACATTGGTTCCCCTATCCATTCCACTCCCCATCAGAGTACTTGACAGTTGACTATAAGGGTCAGGGTCCGTTAGGGAGGTTACAGCACCAGTAACTATGGTTACAAACGGGACTCATCGCGAGCAAGTAACTTTTTTTTTTACTGAGTCTCCTGCTTTCCCTGTTATGTTAGGTATTCCCTGGTTAGCACTCCACAACCCCACCTTTTCATGGCCGCAGACGGTTCTCACGGGGTGGTCGCGAGAGTGTCAGGGTAGGTGTCTGTGTTTCCGTTGGGGCACCCATGGTGAAAAGTCCAGACAGTACCTCCACCGTGCGCATTCCTTCCGAATACCTCGATTTGCCGCACTCGTTTTCCAAAACGCAGGCGACCAAATTACCACCTCATCGGGCGGGGGATTGCGCGATAAACCTCTGGGTAGACGCTGTGCCTCCCAGGAGTCATGTGTATCCCCTTTCACAGGCTAAAACGGAGGTAATGGAGACATACGTCACTGAGTCCCTGCGCCAGGGGTTTATACGTCCCTCCACTTTGCCCGCCTCCTCGAGTTTCTTTTTTGTGAAGAAGAAAGATGGCGGTCTGCGCCCTTGCATTGATTACCAATCACTGAACAAGGGGACAATACGATTTAGTTATCCTCTACCCCTCATTCCATCTGTGATCGAGGCAATGCATGGGGCACGCTTCTTCACAAAATTAGATCTTCAGAGTGCGTACAACATGGTGCGTGTCAGAGAGGGGGACATTAGGAAGGTGTTTCTAATGTTTTGTACACTCAATGTATAACCCATGGTATACAAGGATGCACCTTATTCTCTTGGGACATTCATTGGGACCTCTTCATCTGCAGACAGGGTTTCACAGCTCTCTGTATCTGAGGACAGAAAACATCACAAAGAAACAGTCTTCATTATACTCAAATTAGACAGCACTGAATATTATGTTGCTATATCTCTCTGTCTTCATAGTTTTTCTCGCTAGGTACTGGGACTGGATAATATTTTCGTGATGTCCTCCCACAAAGCTACCTGCCTTATCAAGAGTAGCCTACTCTCTCCCTTCTCTGACAGCTGGAGTTGCTAATCCTTGTTTCACCCTCTTCTATGGCTGTTAGCTAGCTAGCTAGCTAGCTACAAATGCATTTAGAGTTTGATGGAATAAAACACCACTCATCACATCGCTTTGGTTTGCTGATTTCATGGACCCCCCCGACATTCCACAATTTTAATGCATGGGTTTTATCAGGTAATGTATAATATTTATTTTGTTAAAAGGTGTATGTTTAGCAAAACATAATGTAACAAATGTCCTATAAAGACAATGGTAACAATTGACATTATTAACGGTATGTTCATAAATAATACATAACACATCTAAAAGCACATTATACACATGATGTTATATATTTTTAGAGCATTATTAAAGCTTATGAAACCAATGAATTAAAGGAATAACTGAATTAAAATGTCCATCAGTTTGTCACCATCTCCAAATAGTTGGTGGTTACATAATACACCCGGGTGATCTTGTTTAGACAAACTGTAAAAAACAGAACACGATGTGAGAGTCAAAATTAAGACGCTTTCTTCAAAGAGGATCTCTGAATAATTTAATAAAGTTAATGAAGGTTCATGAAAAATGTAATTCTCACACACAGACACATCTCAAGAAAATTGGTTGCGAATATTCTGAAATGGGGGGGAAGCTTTCCATAATTCAACATCTCGGGGTTTGGTCTTTGAAATCAATAATTAGTAAGTCTAATTGAGAGGGTCGATCCCGTTTGAGTGATGTCTCAGTTGGGATCTCAGAAAACTCCTATTTGCATACGAAATTGTTGTTTTACTGTGCAGAAAACTTTTTCACCATTACAGTATTGTGCCTAATAGGAATGTTATTTGATGCTGAGCTGCCTATTGCACTATAATATTGTGTTTCTAACTTTTCCACTGCTACTACAACCTATCAAACATAATTGCTCAATATTGCTTATTTTTAAAGTCACAATGACTTTCCACCCTCAAGTCAGGACATGTTCCTTTCATATAACCCTCCCGTTGTCCTAGGGTCAAAATGACCCGCCACTATGTTGAACCAACTTTATTTAATTTTTATATTTTGGGGATCATTTGTGAGAAGGAGGCAGTGAGACTTTAACGAAAGTATCACTGCCTCCTTCTCACAAATGATCCAAAAATATATAAAAATTCAATAAAGTTGGTTCAACACAGTGGCGGGTCATTTTGACCCTAGGACAACGGGAGGGATAAGGGGATACATTATGTAATAGGTGAGGTTACAGTTTCCCATTTCTACATCTAATAACAAGATGTGAAATACACCTAACACTGCTTTTATCACACAACTGGCTCCCCTTTAGCAGAGTAAAACTCTACTCCAATCAGTGGTGTAGTGGAGGGTACACACATTTTTTTTTTAGGTGGTAGATCAGCTTTAATATTGCAGATAGATTGTAACTTCCATCAATGTAATTGTCTGCATCACTTCCAATCCCCCAAATGTTTATTTTATCTCGCAAATATATATATATATATATATATATATATATATATATATATATATATATATACACATACATGTATACAGTTGAAGTTGGAAGTTTACATACACTTAGGTTGGATTCATTAAAACTCGATTTTCAACCACTCCACAAATGTATTTTTAACAAACTATAGTTTTGGCAAGTCGGTAAGGACATCTACTATGTGCATGACACAAGTAATTTTTCCAACAATTGTTTACAGACAGATTATTTCACTTATAATTCACTTTATCACAATTCCAGTGGGTCAGAAGTTTACATACACTAAGTTGACTGTGCCTTTAAACAGCTTGGAAAATTCCAGAAATGTATGTCATGGCTTTAGAAACTTCTGATAGGCTAATTGACATCATTTGAGTAAATTGGAGGTGTACCTGTGGATGTATTTCAAGGCCTACCTTCAAACTCAGTGCCTCTTTGCTTGACATCATGGGAAAATCAAAAGAAATCAGCCAAGATCTCAGAAAAAATTATTTTAGACCTCCACAAGTCTTGGGAGCAATTTCCAAATGCCTGAAGGTACCACGTTCATCTGTACAAACAATAGTACACAAGTATAAACACCATGGGACCACGCAGACGTCATATCACTCAGGATGGAGACGCGTTCTGTCTCCTAGAGATGAATGTACTTTGGTGCGAAAAGTGCAAATCAATCCCAGAACAACAGCAAAGGACCTTTTGAAGATGCTGGAGGAAACAGGTTCAAAAGTATCTATATCCACAGTAAAACGAGTCCTATATCGACATAACCTGAAAGACGGCTCAGCAAGAAAGAAGCCACTGCTCCAAAACCGCCATAAAAAAGTCAGACTAAGGTTTGCAACTGCACATGGGGACAAAGATCATACTTTTTTGAGAAATGTCCTCTGGTCTGATGAAACAAAAATAGAACTGTTTGGCCATAATGACCATCGTTATGTTTGGAGGAAAAATGGGGTTGCTTGCGAGCCGAAGAACACCATCCCAACCGTGAAGCACGGGGGTGGCAGCATCATGCTGTGGGGGTGCTTTGCTGTAGGAGGGACTGGTGCACTTCACAAAATAGATGGCATCATGAGGAAGGAAAATTATGTGGATATATCGAAGCAACATCTCAAGACTTCAGTTAGGAAGTTAATGCTTGGTCGCAAATGGGTCTTCCAAATGGACAATCACCACAAGCATACTTTCAACGTTGTGGTAAAATTGCTTAAGGACAACAAAGTCAAGGTATTGGAGTGGCCATCACAAAGCCCTGACCTCAATCCTATAGAACATTTGTGGGCAGAACTGAAAAGGCGTGTGTGAGTAAGGAGGCCTACAAACCTGACTCAGTTACACCAGCTCTGTCAGGAGGAATGGGACAAAATTCACCCAACGTATTGTGGGAAGCTTGTGGAAGGCTACCCAAAACGTTTGACCCAAGTTAAACTATTTAAAGGAAATGCTACCAAATACTAATAGTGTATGTAAACTTCTGACCCACTGGGAATGTGTTGATAGAAAAAAAAGCTGAAATCAATAATTCTCTCTACTATTATTCTGACATTTCACATTCTTGAAATAAAGTGGTTATCCTAACTGACCTAAGACAGGGAATGTTTCCTAAGATTAAATGTCAGGAATTGTGAAAAACTGAGTTTAAATGTATTTGGCTAAGGTGTATGTAAACTTCAGACTTCAACTGTATATACATACACATATTTACATACCCACCACCCCTTCCCTAATTGGAGTAAACTAGTGAACAACAATGCTTTGGCCTCTACTAAATGTAAAATGTAAATGTAATGTAATGTACTTCCAGCTTATTCTTACTATATACATTTTATGGACACAGTCAATTTTACAATAATTGTATTTTGATTGTTTTTACTCCTGAACTTCCTCTACCCTCAACCTCTCCGATCATTTTCATGATGTCCATCCGGTTTGCTTCGATATGCCATATCTTTCTAACTGTGCTCTTTCACAAAACCTCTCGACCTATAACCTATATACTTATTATGGACACATTATGCTTTACATTATTAGTTATCTTGTTGTTAGTTGTTATTAGTCCCATCCTTCAACTCTTTTCAACACCACCCATCTCTCTCTTAACACCATCCATATTGGATTTCTATTTGCCATATAATTAAAAAAATTAGAGAGGCCTGTAATTTTCATTATAGGTACACCAACTGTGACAGACAAAATGAGGAGAAAAAATTCCAGAAAATCACATTGTAGGATTTTTAATGAATTTATTTGCAAATTATGGTGGAAAATAAGTATTTGGTCAATAACAAAAGTTTCTCAATACTTTGTTATATAACCTTTGTTGGCAATGACACAGGTCAAACGTTTTCTGTAAGTCTTCACAAGGTTTTCACACACTGTTGCTGGTATTTTGGCCCATTCCTCCATGCAGATCTCCTCTAGAACAGTGATGTTTTGGGGCTGTCGCTGGGCAACACGGACTTTCAACTCCCTCCAAAGATTTTCTATTTTCTAGATTTTCTAATTTGCAAATAAATTCATTAAAAATCCTACAATGTGATCTTCTGGAGAAAAAAAATCTCAATTTGTCTGTCATAGCTGACGTGTACCTATGATGAAAATTACAGGCCTCTCTCATCTTTTTAAGTAAGAGAACTTGCACAATTGGTGGCTGACTAAATTGTTTTTTCCCCCACTGTATATGGGACGGCTGTCAATCCTTTGGTCCTTAAATGAAATTGATATACTTTTTTATTTATCACAGTTTTCCTTAACCAATTATGTTATTTAATGCAAGGCCGAAAGACAAGTTCCTTCCTTTCTCCTCCTTGCACTTTCCTCTTCCATTTTTGCGGTAAGGCTGCAATTATTTGGTTGTAATTTTGGGTAGAGCAGACGTTTCCATATATTTTTGTTAGCTGCATGTACGACATAACTCCACCAGTCCTACCGATGATATAATTTACAAAGATTATACCTTTTTTAAACATTTTGTCAAAAAAAATAGTTTTTTTGTCTATTAGTATATTTGAGTTCAACCACAATATTTGTTGCATTATTTGTTCTGTAGTTTCTGGAGGATTAAATAGAAATTGCAACCAACTTTCTATGGCTTGTTTTAGAAATAGTTATATCTGGGAGATGATTTCCTTTTCAAATAACTGAAAGTGAGTGGTTGTAATCTGAATAAAGGGAAAAAGGCCAGTCTTGAACATTGGGTGAGACAATCTTACTAATTTGCTAGAGAACAAGTTCGGATTTAAGTATAACTTTTGTATGACTGAAGCTTTTAGTGATAGGTCTAATGCTTTACTATTTAATAATTTCTGTCCTTCGAATTCATATTCATTATATAAATAGGCCCGTTTAATTTTGTCTGGCTTGCCGTTCCAAATAAAATGGAATATTTTTTTCTCATATAATATAAAAAACTGTTCGCTAGACGTAGGCAAGACCATAAGAAAATAGGTAAACTGTGATAATACTAAAGAGTTAATCAGGGTGATTTTTCCACAAATTGACAGGCACCCACCTTTCCATGGTAGCAAGATCTTATCTATTTTTGTAAACTTTCTATTATAATTTCTTGAAGTGAGATCATTTATTTCCTTTGGGATATGTATTCCGAGTATATCAACATCACCATCAGACCATTTTATTGGTACACTACATTGCAGTGGTATATGGTATATATGGTATGGTACAAATGGTATGGTACAAATGGTATATATTTGGATTTCATGTAATGGACATACACAAAATAGTACAAATTGGTGAAGTGAAATGAAAAAAATAACTTGTTTCATTACATTCTAAAAAATAAATAACGGAAAAGTGCTGCGTGCATATGTATTCACACCCTTTGTTATGAAGCCCCTAAATAAGATCTGGTGTAATCAATTACCTTCAGAAGTCACATAATTAGTTAGATTTCACAAAGTTGGACTTTATTTAAGGGTCACATGATCTCAGCATATATACCTGTTCTGAAAGGCCCCAGAGTCTGCAACAACACTAAGCAAGGGGCACCACCAAGCAAGCGGCACCACGAAGACCAAGGAGTTCTCCAAACAGCTCAGGGACAAAGTTGTGGAGAAGTACAGATCAGGGTTGCATAACTATTCACCCAAGTCAATACCTTGTAGAGACACCTTTTGCATCATTTCACTCCACCAATTTGGACTATTTTGTGTATGTCCATTACATGAAATCCAAATAAAAATCAATTTAAATTACAGGTTGTAATGCAACAAAATAGGAAAAACGCAAAGGGGGATGAAATGTTATTGGTCGCGTACAAAGATTTGCAGATGTCATCACAGGTGCAGCGAAATGCTTGAGTTTTTAGCTCCAACAGTGCAGTAATACATAGCAATACAAAACAATACACACGGAATCCAGCATTTTTTTATTTATATATATATACAGTGGGGAAAAAAGTATTTAGTCAGCCACCAATTGTGCAAGTTCTCCCACTTAAAAAGATGAGAGAGGCCTGTAATTTTCATCATAGGTAAACGTCAACTATGATAGACAAATTGAGAAAAACAATTCCAGAAAATCACATTGTAGGATTTTTTATGAATTTATTTGCAAATTATGGTGGAAAATAAGTATTTGGTCACCTACAAACAAGCAAAATTTCTGGCTCTCACAGACCTGTAACTTCTTCTTTAAGAGGCTCCTCTGTCCTCCACTCGTTACCTGTATTAATGGCACCTGTTTGAACTTGTTATCAGTATAAAAGACACCTGTCCACAACCTCAAACAGTCACACTCCAAACTCCACTATGGCCAAGACCAAAGAGCTGTCAAAGGACACCAGAAACAAAATTGTAGACCTGCACCAGGCTGGGAAGACTGAATCTGCAATAGGTAAGCAGCTTGGTTTGAAGAAATCAACTGTGGGAGCAATTATTAGGAAATGGAAGACATACAAGACCACTGATAATCTCCCTCGATCTGGGGCTCCACGCAAGATCTCACCCTGTGGGGTCAAAATGATCACAAGAACAGTGAGCAAAAATCCCAGAACCACACGGGGGGACCTAGTGAATGACCTGCAGAGAGCTGGGACCAAAGTAACAAAGCCTACCATCAGTAACACACTACGCCGCCAGGGACTCAAATCCTGCAGTGCAAGACGTGTCCCCCTGCTTAAGCCAGTACATGTCCAGGCCCCGTCTGAAGTTTGCTAGAGTGCATTTGGATGATCCAGAAGAGGATTGGGAGAATGTCATATGGTCAGATGAAACCAAAAGATAACTTTTTGGTAAAAACTCAACTCGTTGTGTTTGGAGGACAAAGAATGCCGAGTTGCATCCAAAGAACACCATACCTACTGTGAAGCATGGGGGTGGAAACATAATGCTTTGGGGCTGTTTTTCTGCAAAGGGACCAGGACGACTGATCCGTGTAAAGGAAAGAATGAATGGGGCCATGTATCGTGAGATTTTGAGTGAAAACCTCCTTCCATCAGCAAGGGCATTGAAGATGAAACGTGGTTGGGTCTTTCAGCATGACAATGATCCCAAACACACCGCCCGGGCAACGAAGGAGTGGCTTCGTAAGAAGCATTTCAAGGTCCTGGAGTGGCTTAGCCAGTCTCCAGATCTCAATGCCATAGAAAATCTTTGAAGGGAGTTGAAAGTCTGTTGCCCAGCGACAGCCCCAAAACATCACTGCTCTAGAGGAGATCTGCATGGAGGAATGGGCCAAAATACCAGCAACAGTGTGTGAAAACCTTGTGAAGACTTACAGAAAACGTTTGACGTGTGTCATTGCCAACAAAGGGTATATAACAAAGTATTGAGAAACTTTTGTTATTGAACAAATACTTATTTTCCACCATAATTTGCAAATAAATTCATAAAAAATCCTACAAGGTGAATTTCTGGAATTTTTTTTCTCATTTTGTCTGTCATAGTTGACGTGTACCTATGATGAAAATTACAGGCCTCTCTCATCTTTTTAAGTGGGAGAACTTGCACAATTGGTTGCTGACTAAATACTTTTTTTCCCCACTGTATATATATATATAAATATATATATATATATAGTATGAGCCATGACTAAAATTCAGTATACAGTGAGGGAAAAAAGTATTTGATCCCCTGCTGATTTTGTACGTTTACCCACTGACAAAGAAATTATCAGTCTATAATTTTTATGGTAGGTTTATTTGAACAGTGAGAGACAGAATAACAACAAAAAATATCCAGAAAAATGCATGTAAAAAATGCTATGAATTGATTTGCATTTTAATGAGGGAAATAAGTATGTTTGACGGTGGGGATGGTGTTCTTGGGGTCATAGGCAGCATTCCTCATCCTCCAAACACAGCGAGTTGAGTTGATGCCAAAGAGCTCCATTTTGGTCTCATCTGACCACAACACTTTCACCCAGTTCTCCTCTGAATCATTCAGATGTTAATTGGCAAACTTCAGACGGGCATGTATATGTGCTTTCTTGAGCAGGGGGACCTTGCGGGCGCTGCAGGATTTCAGTCCTTCACGGCGTAGTGTGTTACCAATTGTTTTCTTTGTGTCTATGGTCCCAGCTGCCTTGAGATCATTGACAAGATCCTCTCGTGTAGTTCTGGGCTTATTCCTCACCGTTCTCATGATCATTGCAACTCCACAAGGTGAGATCTTGCATGGAGCCCCAGGCCGAGGGAGATTGACAGTTATTTTGTGTTTCTTCCATTTGCGAATAATCGCAACAACTGTTGTCACCTTCTCACCAAGCTGCTTGGCGATGGTCTTGTAGCCCATTCCAGCCTTGTGTAGGTCTACAATCTTGTCCCTGACATCCTTGGAGAGCTCTTTGGTCTTGGCCATGGTGGAAAGTTTGGAATCTGATTGATTGACTGCTTCTGTGGACAGGTGTCTTTTATACACGTAACAAACTGAGATTAGTAGCATTCCCTTTAAGAGTGTGCTCCTAATTTCAGCTCGTTACCTGTATAAAAGACACCTGGGAGCCAGAAATCTTTCTGATTGAGAGGGGGTCAAATACTTATTTCCCTCATTAAAATGCAAATCAATTTATAGCATTTTTGACATGCATTTTTCTTGATTTTTTTGTTTTTATTCTGTCTCTCACTGTTCAAATTAACCTACCATTAAAATTATAGACTGATCATTTCTTTGTCAGTGGGCAAACGTACAAAATCAGCAGGGGATCAAATACTTTTTTCCCTCAATGTATACATATACAGTGTGTGAAACAGTATGTAAACATAAGTAGCCCTTTCCTGCAGTCAAATGACCTAGCGACCTCATGGGTGGAAGATTATTCATATTTTTCATAATTTCAAAGTTAATAATGTAAAACAAAATAAACGCTAAAAATCTGGTGGTTTTATGTCAAACAGTTTTGTTATATTTCAGTTTTCTATGATGTATAGAAAGTGTAATATTGGAATGCAAACTCAAAATTGAATACATTTCAACTCTATATCTAACATGGTACAGGTGTCTTCTTTTTTAAGCTCATAACCATGTGTGTGAGGTGTATACTTTTGTTTCAAAGTAGATTTGTTCAAGACTACCAAGAAACACACTGTGTGACCCTGATTTAGCCCACTGCAGTAAAAGGTTACTAACGTTACCAGTGTTCAATGACACCATGTACATAGGTCATTAGTATCTAAGGTGCAAGGTAGTGTACCGGGTCGTAGCCGGCTAGAACAGTGACTAAGGTTCAGGGCAGGGTACTACTGGGCGGAGGCCGGAAAGTGGTAAATATTTAGCAGTATGACAGCTTGGATATAAAAGCTGTTTCTCAGTCTCTCGCTCCCAGCTTTGATGCACCTGTACTGTATCCGCCTTCTAGATGGTAGCGGTGTGAAGAGGCGCTGTTGCGCCTTCTTCACCACGCTGTCTGTTTAAAGGGATAATTTCAGGTTGTCAGGGATGTGCACACCGAGGAAGTTGAAGCTTTTGACCCTCTCCACTGCAGTCCCGTCGATGCGGATGGGGGGTGGGGGGGCGTGCTCTCTCTGCTGTCTCCTGTAGTCCACGATCAGGTCCTTCATTTTGTTGACGTTGAAGGAGAGGTTGGTTTCCTGGCACCACTCCGCCAGGGCTCTCACCTCCTCCCTGTAGACTGTCACATAATTTTGGGTAATCAGGCCTACCACTGTTGTGTCGTCAGCAAACTTGATGATTGAGTTGGAGAAGTGCTTGGCCAGGAGGGAGCTGAGCACAAACCCCTGTGGGGCCCCTGTGATGAGGATCAGCGTGGCGGAGGTGTTGTTGCATATCTTGACCACTTGGGGTCGGCCCGTCAGGAAGACCAGAACCTAGCTACACAGGGACGGGCTCAGACCCAGGGCCCTGAGCTTAGTGATGAGCTTGGAGGTAGAGGTCTGCTTGCGACTGATTTCTTCATCCTGCTACCGCCCGCACCAACAGCAGCTCACCCTCCAGCCATGGTCCCATCAATTGTCTGCCCTATAGGCAATATCAAAATGCGCAACAAAAAAACTAAGAAATAGGTGAAGTTAGCAGAGAGTCTTACGAGACCCATTATATTAGTCTATCGGTATTACTGGGCTATATCAGCCAATACGCTAGATGTACAGTTTATGTCGGAAGTTTGCAGTCACCTTAGCCAATTACATTTAAACTCAGTTTTTCACAATTCCTGACATTTAATCCTAGTAAAAATTCCCTGTCTTAGGTCAGTTAGGATCACCACTTTATTTTAAGAATGTGAAATGTCAGAATAATAGTAGAGAGAATGATTTATTTCAGCTTTTATTTATTTCATCACATTCCCAGTGGGTCAGAAGTTTACATGCACTCAATTAGTATTTGGTAGCATTGCCTTTAAATTGTTTAACTTGGGTTTCGGGTAGCCTTCCACAAGCTTTCCACAATAAGTTGAGTGAATTATGGCCCATTCCTCCTGACAAAGCTGGTGTAACTGAGTCAGGTTTGTAGGCCTCCTTGCTCGCACACGCTTTTTCAGTTCTGCCCACAAATTTTCTATAGGATTGAGGTTAGGGCTTTGTGATGGCCACTCCAATACCTTGACTTTGTTGTCCTTAAGCAATTTTGCCAGAACGTTGAAAGTATGCTTGCGGTCATTGTCCATTTGGAAGACCCATTTGCGACCAAGCTTTAACTTCCTAACTGAAGTCTTGAGATGTTGCTTCAATATATCCACATAATTTTCCTTCCTCATGATGCCATCTATTTTGTGAAGTGCACCAGTCCCTCCTTCAGCAAAGCACCGCCACAGCATGATGCTGCCACCCCCGTGCTTCACGGTTGGGATGGTGTTATTTGGCTTGCAAGCAACCCCCTTTTTCCTCCAAACATAACGATGGTCAGTATGGCCAAACAGTTCTATTTTTGTTTCATCAGACCAGAGGACATTTCTCCAAAAAGTACAATGTGCAGTTGCAAACTGTAGTCTGGCTTTTTTATGAAGGTTTTGGAGCAGTGGCTTCTTCCTTGCTGAGCGGCCTTTCAGGTTATGTCGATATATGACTTGTTTTACTGTGGATATAGATACTTTTGTACTTTTTGTTTCCTCCAGCATCTTCACAAGGTCCTTTGCTGTTGTTCTGGGATTGATTTGCACTTTCGCACCAAAGTACGTTCATCTCTAGGAGAAAGAACGTGTCTCCTTCCTGAGTGGTATGACGGCTGCGTGGTCCCATGGTGTTTATACTTGCGTGCTATTGTTTGTACAGATGAACGTGGTACCTTCAGGCGTTTGGAAATTGCTCCCAAGGATGAAGCAAACTTGTGGAGGTCTGAGGTCATGGCTGATTTCTTTTGATTTTCCCATGATGTCAAGCAAAGAGGCACTGAGTTTGAAGGTAGGCCTTGAAATACATCCACAGGTACACCTCCAATTGACTCAAATTATGTCAATTAGCCTATCAGAAGCTTCCAAAGCCATGACATCATTTTCTGGAATTTTCCAATTTGTTTAAAGGCACAGTCAATTTAGTGTATGTAAACTTCTGACCCACTGGAATTGTGATGAAGTGAATTATAAGTGAAATAATCTGTCTGTAAACAATTGTTGGAAAAATTACTTGTGTCATGCACATAGTAGATGTCCTAACCGACTTGCCAAAACTATAGTTTGTTAACAAGAAATGTGTGGTGTGGTTGAAAAACAAGTTTTAATGACTCCAACCTAAGTGTATGTAAACTTCCGACTTCAACTGTAGTTTGAAGAGAGCAGAGTTGGAGAGAGAGCAGACACTTGCACTTTCTCTTGAGCTACTTTTATAGCCTACCAATTAGGAGTGGGACGATTTTCAGATGGAGACAAATATGGGTGATCAATATGTATTTCTAGGCAATGTACAAACTATAGCCTAATCATATTTAGTAAGTGAATTACCTTTTCAGAAAGATGGTTTGCAGGCAGAGACAAATCAATTGTAAATCAATATTTACTGAAAATAAATATGTGCAACGTTCGCTCACCATGTTAGCCTATGCGTGCATTACGTAATTTCCTTTTCAATGATGATCCCATTTTTTGATTGAACCTCAACTCTCATTGGTAGAGCGCCCTCCACTTCTTTCCATCATCAATATTTATTTACAGACACTGTAGTAAACTACAGCCTATTCATATTTAAGCGAATTTCCTTGGAAAGATAACTGCCACGTGATTCTCCACCCATGCATTGGCAGCCTACTCTATTTAATTGAGACCACACACATACTAGTCACACGTTATCTCACACACCCAACTAGGAGAGGAGAGGAAGGCTACTGAACTGGAAACAGCGAATTCTGAGTGTGTGAATAATGTGACAAAGAGGTGCTTTAATATAATAAGTAGGCTGACGCATACAAAGCAGAAAGACGACTTTTTCCAAATAATCTGAGGGCCAAAAAAATATTCTCATCCCAAAGTTGTCTGTCGGACCACCCACAGCATAAAAGATGCCCATAATTTATTTCGGGACCCGCAGGTCCCAGGGAATGCAGCCCTCTACTTGGAGGGCACTATGGCGTTAAAGGCTGAGCTGTATTCGATGAACAGCATTCTTACATAGGTATTTATTTTGTCCAGGTGGGATAGGGCAGTGTGCAGTGCAATGGTGTTTGCATCATCCCTGGATCTGTTGGGAAAATATGCGAATTGTAGTGGGTCTAGGGTGTCGGGTAAGGTGGTCACGATAGTCATTTAGTTCAGTTACCTTCGCTTTCTTGGGTACAGGAACAATGGTGGACATCATGAAGCAAGTGGGAACAACAGACTGGGATATGGAGAGATTGAATATACTGTATCTATAAACACTCCAGCTGGTCTGCACATGCTCTGAGGACGCGGCTTGGGATGCCATCTGGGCCGGCAGCGTCGGCAGCTCGATGTTGTTTTCCTCGAAGCGGGCGAAGAAGTAGGGAATAGGGTGGCTTTTGGGACACAGACATTGTCAAGTTGTCACCTCGCTCTCACGTCACATATCTACAACTCCATTCACATTGATATGCTGTGGGGTTTATATTCGGTGATTGGCTATATGTTGGGTACATAATCCGATCATCATTTTGGGTTCTGTAGTATCGCTGCACTTATGAAATATTTACACTGTGTTCTAGGGATCTCAGACTGGAGTGTGTGCGTGCGTGTAAATGGTTGCTATACTGATCTCTATACTGATCTCTAACTTTATTTCCATGTTCTCACAAGATTGATACTGAAACAAATACTGCACTAGAACAAAAGCATTTTATTCAAAGAGTGTACAAGTAGGTGTAGAACCAGCTCCACATTCTAGGAGAAAAAAATCTCAATAACTGATGAGTGAAATAAGGGAGAGAAAAGATCATGTGATACTCAGAAAATGTCTCGCTGGTTGGAGAAAATTGCTCGCTTTTACTCATTCCATTAGGAATGCATTGGCTTCATTTACAAGAAACATAGGAATGCAATGGAAGAGATGCAACAACATACACACACGATTGTGTCTTCAGCAAAACCAGTGACCCAGACCAATCAGACTTGTGTGTTTGAAATACAAACACATACTTGCATTGGGGGATGAAGATTCTGCAGTTTAGTTTTTGAGTTTAAAAGTCATTTCAGTGGGCTGCTGTTAAGGATTGGGCCATTAAGATTTCAACTGATGAGACAACTCTTCAGTCTTCACTGCTCATCAGACACAGGGTTTACGTTGTTTGCATTATTGGTTGATTCAATCTATATCGGAAGTATGCCTGAACTAGCAACATACTGTATGCAGAAAGAAACAAAGAGAGGTTTTGGGCATGAGGCTGCTTCCCTCTTTTAGTGATTTATCACAGAACTTTAGCTTTTCTACTCCCTGTAAAGGGATTCATTTTGAAATGCAGCCCAACAGCAGAGGACAACGTTGAGTAGTATTTTCATGTCTGATCGTTGTTTCAGAGAAGAAAAGAGAGTTGCTCCCTTGCCTGACTTGTCACATAAATAGTGTAGCGTTAGCCTGAGCTCCTTTGAACTTTCGGACATGGTTTCAGGAAGGAGTCTTGAGGGAGCAGAAATACAGTGGGGAAAAAAAGTATTTAGTCAGCCACCAATTGTGCAAGTTCTCCCACTTAAAAAGATGAGAGAGGCCTGTAATTTTCATCATAGGTACACGTCAACTATGACAGACAAAATGAGAGAAAAAAAATCCAGAAAATCACATTGTAGGATTTTTTATGAATTTATTTGCAAATTATGGTGGAAAATAAGTATTTGGTCAATAACAAAAGTTTCTCAATACTTTGTTATATACCCTTTGTTGGCAATGACACAGGTCAAACGTTTTCTGTAAGTCTTCACAAGGTTTTCACACACTGTTGCTGGTATTTTGGCCCATTCCTCCATGCAGATCTCCTCTAGAGCAGTGATGTTTTGGGGCTGTCGCTGGGCAACACGGACTTTCAACTCCCTCCAAAGATTTTCTATGGGGTTGAGATCTAGGACACTCCTGGACCTTGAAATGCTTCTTACGAAGCCACTCCTTCGTTGCCCAGGCGGTGGGTTTGGGATCATTGTCATGCTGAAAGACCCAGCCACGTTTAATCTTCAATGCCCTTGCTGATGGAAGGAGGTTTTCACTCAAAATCTCACGATACATGGCCCCATTCATTCTTTCCTATACACGGATCAGTCTTCCTGGTCTCTTTGCAGAAAAACAGCCCCAAAGCATGATGTTTCCACCCCCATGCTTCACAGTAGTTATGGTGTTCTTTGGATGCAACTCAGCATTCTTTGTCCTCCAAACACGACGAGTTGAGTTTTTATCAAAAAGTTATATTTTGGTTTCATCTGACCATATGACATTCTCCCAATCATCTTCTGGATCATCCAAATGCACTCTAGCAAACTTCAGACGGGCCTGGACATGTACTGGCTTAAGCAGGGGGACACGTCTGGCACTGCAGGATTTGAGTCCCTGGCGGCGTAATATGTTACTGATGGTAGGCTTTGTTACTTTGGTCCCAGCTCTCTGCAGGTCATTCACTAGGTCCCCCCCGTGTGGTTCTGGGATTTTTGCTCACCGTTCTTGTGATCATTTTGACCCCACGGGGTGAGACCTTGCGTGGAGCCCCAGATCGAGGGAGATTATCAGTGGTCTTGTATGTCTTCCATTTCCTAATAATTCCTCCCACAGTTGATTTCTTCAAACCAAGCTGCTTACCTATTGCAGATTAAGTCTTCCCAGCCTGGTGCAGGTCTACAATTTTGTTTCTGGTGTCCTTTGACAGCTCTTTGGTCTTGGCCATAGTGGAGTTTGGAGTGTGACTGTTTGAGGTTGTGGACAGGTGTCTTTTATACTGATAACAAGTTCAAATAGGTGCCATTAATACAGGTAACGAGTGGAGGACAGAGGAGCCTCTTAAAGAAGAAGTTACAGGTCTGTGAGATCCAGAAATCGTGCTTGTTTGTAGGTTACCAAATACTTATTTTCCACCATAATTTGCAAATAAATTCATTAAAAATCCTACAATGTGATTTTCTTGATGTTTTTTTCTCAATTTGTCTGTCATAGTTGACGTGTACCTATGATGAAAATTACAGGCCTCTCTTATCTTTTTAAGTGGGAGAACTTGCACAATTGGTGGCTGACTAAATACTTTTTTCCCCCACTGTATAAGAGATGATCTCTCAAATGTGTCTGTACAAAGACAAAAAAGTGTATTTCTCTGTGGAGACACTCACGGCATAAGTATTTTCTGCGACAGTGTATAATGTGTCAGCGGTGAGGAGATATAACTTCAGACACACGTAGCTTCACGACATTACCGAACAATGAACTGAGATGTCAACCATTTAGTTGACTTCAGAAATAATTCACACCCTTTTCCACATTTTGTTGTGTTACAGCCTGAATTTATTGAGATTTAGTGTCACTGGCCTACACGCAATAGCCCATAATGTCAAAGTGGAATTATGGTTTTAGACAATTTTTACGAATTAATTACAAATGAAAAGCTGAAATGTCTTGAGTCAATAAGTATTCAACCCCTTTCTTATGGCAAGCCTAAATAAGTTCAGCAGTCACATAATAAGTTGCATGGACTCTGTGTGCAATAATAGCATTAAACATTATTTTTGAATGACTACCTCATATCTGTACCCCACACATACAATTATCTGTAAGGTCCCTCAGTGGAGCAGTGCATTTCAAACTAAGATTCAATTACAAAGACCAGAGAGGGTTTCCAATGTCTCGCAAAGAAGGGCACCTATTGGTAGATGAAAATAAAAAAAAAGCAGACTTTGAATATCCCTTTGAGCATGGTGAAGAAATCAATTACTCTTTGGATTGTGTATCAATACACCCAGTCACTACAAAGATACAGGCGTCCTTCCTAACTCAGTTGCGAGGGAGGAAGGAAACCGCTCAGGGATTTCGCCATGAGGCCAGTGGTGACTTTAAAACAGTTACAGAGTTGAATGGCTGTGATAGGAAAAAACTGAGGATGGATCACCAACATTGTAGTTACTCCACAACACTAACCTAAATGACAAAGTGAACATAGGAAGACTGTACAGAATAACATGCATCCTGTTTGCAACAATGCACTGAAGTAAAACGGCTCAAAAATGTGGCAAAGAAATTAACTTTATGTCCTGAATACAAAGTGTTATGTTAGGGGCAAATCCAACACAACACATCACTGAGTACCACTCTTCATATTTTCAAGCATGGTGGTGGCTGCATCATGTTATGGGTATGATTGTCATCGGCAAGAACTAGGGTGTTTTTTAGCATGAAAAGAAACGGAATATAGCTAAGCAAAGACAAAATCCTAGAGGAAAGCCTGGTTCAGTCTGCATTCCAACAGACACTGGGAGACAAATGCACCTTTCAGCAGAACAATAACCTAAAACACAAGGCCAAATATACACTGTAGTTGCTTACCAAGACGACATTGAATGTTACTGAGTGGCCTAGTTACAGTTTGGACTTCGGCTTGAAAATCTATTGCAAAACTTGATAATGGCTGTCTAGCAATAGTCAACAACCATCTTGACAAAAATTAAATAAAATAAAAAGTGCAAATATTGTCCAATCCAAGTGTGGAAAGCTCTTAAGAGACGTACCCAGAAAGACTCACAGCTGTAATTGCTGCCAAAGGTGATTCTAACATGTATTGACTCAGGGGTGTGAATTAGACATTTCTGTATTTCATTTTAAATTAAATTAAATAAAAACAATTTCACTTTGTCATTATGGGGTATTGTGTGTAGGTGTGTGAGAATTTGTTTTTATTTAATCCATTATGAATTCAGGCTATAACACAACAAACTGTGGAATAAATCAAGGAGTATGAATACTGAATTAAATCTCTCAGTTATGATCACAAGGAGACACCGAAACACGACACATAATACTGTTTCTAAGCTCTTAGTTCGGCCACAACCACTCAGAAACCACAACCACCATCTTTCACTGGATTCATTTATCAAAATGTCCTGAATAAATACCATGCACAACATAAATAATGTGCATAAGTTATACCTAGAATGTTGAACATTTTAGATACAGTATATAGTGAATCCCCACCTCTGGTCTTTGTGATCATTAACAAACTATATTCAGTAATGCAGTAGCTTGAGGGGTACTCTAGGTCATAAGGGATTACATGTAATGTGGAAGTCCCATTGTATATGTTATTCACCTGAGGGTTATAGCTCTGCCATGGATAAGAACCCCACTATAGTGGGTATCATAAATATTCACCCCCTTGGATTCTGTTGCATTACAAAGTGTAATCGTTTTTTTACACAAAATACTCTGTAATATCAAAGCGGATGAATGTTTGTAATTTTGTAAAAACAAAAATAATGACAAATAAAACACTAATATACCTTGATTAGATAGGTATTCACCGCCTGAGTCAATACATGTTAGAAACACCTTCAGCAGTGATTACATGTATTGACTCAGACTCACCGCCTGAGTCAATACATGTTAGAAACACCTTCAGCAGCGATTACAGCTGTGAGTCTTCTTGGGTAAATCTCTAAGAGCTTTGCACACTTGGATGTGCAATATTTGCTCATTATTCTTTTCAGCTCTGTCAAGGCGTTGGAGATCATGGCCACCCTTACAGAAATACATGTGCAATTTCATGTGGTTTTGAAATGCTACACATGCTTTTAACATGTGTTTTTAACTTAAATATTAGACACATTTCAACATACATGAGTACATTGTGTATGTTTTTTTTATACAGTATTTATTATTCAAAGTGTCCTTAAATGGGATTTGAATTAACATGCACCCACAACAGCATTTCACAAGGCCAGACACTTGACATTGTGGATGCATTGTGTTTATTAACAAAATTCAACAGATCATATTAATTGTGATGATATTCCCACTCATGGGAGACCAAAAAAAGAGAACTGACGGCCACGCCTGCAATATTATGCTGCCAATTAGCAAGTAATGTTGCATGTTGTCAACAGAAAGAGTCAGTAGCTAGGTTTCCATCCAATTGGGAACAGATTTTAATGCAAATATTCTAAAATCTGCATAAAAACAATATGCACATTTTCCCACCAGAGATATGTTTCCATCAAATTGACTTGTTGCAGATAAAAGGCTGTGCTTGATGACATACTGCACACAAAAATATATTTTGCGGTTAAATTCCCATGTACCGAATAAAATAATACAAGTTAAATGGGTTAAATTCCAACCCCATTTTCAACTCTAATTATGTTTTTTTCACAAAAAAATATTGCATTACGTAACGAATGTGTCCACTCTGGTATTGGCATGTGCACTCCAGCACTATCTGCACGCTGTTGTCTAGAGCGCACATATAGCCTACATGATGAGATTATTATGGATAAAAGAGCAAGATTGTTTTTATATGTCAAAGGGCAGCCAAGCATCGTTTATCATGTCACCAGAATAAGACCATCAATATTTATTGGAAAGGAGAATCAAGTTCATCATCTTACACTTTCACCACCCTGTGAAGTTCATCATAATGTATTTCATCTGTAGCCTAATAAACTGCATGCTTTCCCGACTAGTCATAGTGGGAGGACCACACAACATGTCATCAATTGACTCCAAGTTTACTAATATTTGCACATAAAAGCGTTTCCACCGACATTTCTCAAATAATTCAATTTAACGACACATTTATTTTGTGTGTTAATACATGTTCCAAGCAATAAGTATGAACCTGGTGGCACTGCAGAAACTTTGAGGTTGCAAGTTGAAATCTTCTAAGCATTCATGTATACTCTATTTCAAGTGTCCTTGAGCACTGCTAGTTTTAAGTTGATGTAACATTTGTGGTGATAATTGGACAATTATTTACTTGATTCTGGGCAGCTTTTAGCGAAGTGCAGGAATGTATTCTTGCCAATAAGTCTGTAGCCATATCTCTTCTAGGCTCACAGACCTGGTGGTGTAGCAGGATATGTGCCAGGACATTTCAGGTTGCTAATGACCAAGAGGTTATAAATTCAAATCCCAGTTAAGGCTGAGTCCCAAGTATTGTAACAGTACAAGATTCAAGTTGTATGTACCTTAGGCAAACATCAAAAAATGTATTCTTGTCAATATAAATGTATGTGTAGTCAATCTTTATTTCCACAGACCTGGTGGTGCATCAGAAACTTCAGGTACCTAACAACCAAGAGGTTGTGAGTTCAAATCCCAAAGTGATGTTGTGTCCCAAGTAATCCCGGAGAACCTGACACAATGTTCTACAAAAAAAAAAGTTATTGGGGATATCCCTGGAACTAGACAAAACCTGCAGGGGACCATGACTGTTTTAATTGAATTAATGTCAATTATGCATTATAAAGTAAAATATTCTCAATTACATTTGACACCTGGGTTTTCATATGTCACCTGTGTAGTTTCATCGTATCACATGTTGAAATTCTACATCCCCATGTTGTCACATTTATTTCACGAGATCATGTTTTCACGTGCTCACGTTGTCATGTGTAGTTTCATGTTATCACATGTTGACATTTTGCATCCCCATGTTGTCACATTTATTTCACATTAGATCACTTTTCACATGTTATCACATTAACTTAACAGAAAATCACACGTGAATTTCATGTGGTTTTTCCGTAAGGGATAGATAATTTTCAAGTTTTGCCATAGATTTTCAAGCCGATTTAAGTCAAAACTGCAACTTGGGCACTCAGGAACATTCAGTGTCTTTTTGGTAAGCAACTTCAGTTGGGATTTGGCCTTGTGTTGTACATTTATTGTCCTGCTGAAAGGTGAATTCCTCTCCCAGCGTCTCATGTAAAGCAGACTGAAGAAGGTTTTCCTCTAGGATTTTGCCTGTTCTTAGCTCCATCCCGTTTCTTTTTTTCCTGAAAAACTCCCCAGTCCTTAACGATTACAAACATACTCATAACATGATGTAGCCACCACTATGCTTGAAAATATGGAGGCAGTTACGCAGTGATGTGTTCTGTTGGATTAGCCCCAAACATGAGCCTTTGCATTTAGGCTAAAAATGTATTCCTTTGTCATGTTTTTTTGCAGTATTACTTTAGTGCCTTGTTGCATACAGGATGCATGTATTTTTTTCTGCTTTTCTCTCTGTCGTTTAGGTCATTATTGTGGAGTAACTAAAATGGTGTTTACATTTACATTTACATTTTAGTCATTTAGCAGACGCTCTTATCCAGAGCGACTTACAGGAGCAATTAGGGTTAAGTGCCTTGCTCAAGGGCACATTTACGTCATTTAGCAGACGCTCTTATCCAGAGCGACTACAAATTGGTGCATTCACCCTATAGCCAGTGGGATAACCACTTTACAATTATACTTTTTTATGGGGGGGGGGGGGAGGTAGAAGGATTACTTTATCCTGTCCCAGGTGTTCCTTAAAGAGGTGGGGTTTCAAATGTCTCCGGAAGGTGGTGAGTGACTCCGCTGTCCTGGCGTAGTGAGGGAGCTTGTTCCACCATTGGGGTGCCAGAGCAGCGAACAGCTTTGACTGAGCTGAGCGGGAACTATGCTTCCGCAGAGGAAGGGGAGCCAGCAGGCCAGAGGTGGATGAACGCAATGCCCTCGCCTGGGTGTAGGGACTGATCAGCGCCTGAAGGTACGGAGGTGCCGTTCCCCTCACTGCTCCATAGGCAAGCACCATGGTCTTGTAACGGATGCGAGCTTCAACTGGAAGCCAGTGGAACGTGAGAGAACTTGGGAAGGTTGAACACCAGACGGGCTGCGGCATTCTGGATGAGTTGTAGGGGTTTAATGGCACAGGCAGGGAGCCCAGCCAACAGCGAGTTGCAGTAATCCAGACAGGAGATAACAAGTGCCTGGATTAGGACCTGTGCCGCTTCCTGTGTAAGGCAGGGTCGTACTCTCCGAATGTTGTAGAGCATGAACCTGTTGTAGTGTTGATCCATCCTGTGTTCTCCCTTCACAGCCATTGAACTCTGTAACTTGTTTTAACCTCTACGGGATCGGTGTCCCGTATACGGGACAGTTGAGCTACCGTGCGCTAATGTGATTAGCATGACTGTTATAAGCAGTGGCGGCTCCTGAAAAAATTCTCAGGAGGGGCAATTTTTCTGATGATTTAGGTGACCTACACACATTTAAAAAAAGATATGTCCAGCAACAACATGAAGACAGGGGCAGCATATAAGTCAATACCAGAAGCATTTATTGACTGATCTGGGGAGATGGATTCCAGTTTCTGTGACAGATTATAAATAATCTCTGATGCCTTTGTTATATTAGCTTTTGGTTGAATGTACTGTCGTAGTAAATATATAATGTTATAGCTTGGTCTGACTAAAATCTTGTGCATGACCCATTTTGTGTTGGGCGTTTGTTTTCAATCAATGCTGTTCCTATCCTATAACAATGGACAAAAGAGTCCTATCTTGTCAGCCTTGTCAGCAGGTGGCCAAGGACAACACCCACGCCATAGGTCTCTCAGTTCTTCCAACTCACGAGTTCTTGCTCTGAGGACACACACACACACACACACACACATCATCACTGATAACACACACACACACACACACATCATCACTGTTAAACACACACACACACACACACAAAAATCCCCTCTCTTTAGGCTGAACATTTGAAGACAGAGAACCCGACTCAGAGCCAATGCAACAGTGGAGGGGACCTCGCCCAACTCATCAGGACCAATCAGAAGATCAGAACTACTAGATTCAACCTACATCATTTATTGTATAAAATGTCTGCACACAATGTTTTCGGGGCTCTCTTCTCCCTAAGAGTTTGACGAACGAGTCCGTGCACGCGATTCCAGATATCTTTACCTCTGAATAAACTGCCTTTATTATACCATATCCACCCTGTCCAAAGTCTCTACTTGGTCTCAGTTCTCCAGTTCTCCAGTCAACAGTACACAACGGTAACAAACAATTGGGGGAACTCACGGATGACACAAGTTCAACAGAAAGCAGTTCAATGTCGGGGTACAGAGTTGCTCTCTTACCAGGATCGCGGTCCGCTCTGACCAGGGTGAAGCCGGCCGGCTCCACTTCTCTGTCCGGGACTCTGTCATCCAGCCAAGTCTCCCAGCTGTATTGGGATTCCGCTGCCAGCAGCGTTTTCATTATTTAGTCCGTTCGTAGCGGGTATGTACACGATCAACAAGATCAGTCCAAAACCAACCACTGGAAATCGATGGTTGGCAGAATGTTTGTAAACTAAGTCTACAAATTAAAAACATAAAATAACGCCACACTGCAGGTCGCAACAGAGACGCTGCTAGCCGCTATTGTCTTAGTTACGTTCATGGTTACGTCACGTATGACGAAAGCGCGTAAGTGCAAGCCCACAGACACCCATAGAGAATGTATTGAGAGCTTTGAAATTTGAAAAAAATAGATTTTACATGACAGGCTATGAGAGACTTCTGGGCGATTTTCAACCTGACTGAAATCGCCCCAAAAACGGGCGGGGCCATTTGAAGCACGACTTTAGCCTGATTTGACATTTAGTGGCAGTCAGATCAGATTACAACACTGATAACTACTGTTGCCGTGATATAATTGATTAGAAAAAAAATCCCTTCCTTTTCCCGTTTGGCAGTGCGTCGCCCATATCGCCCTATTGAACAAGCCGTCCCTGGTTATAAGTAACAGCAAACTTTCCAGGACATAGACATGTCATATATGGGCAGAAAGCTTAAATTCTTGTTAATCTAACTGCACTGTCCAATTTACAGTAGCTATTACAGTGGAAAAATACCATGCTATTGTTTGAGGAGGGTGCACAACAACAAAAAACTTGTCACGGCAACTGGTTTGATACATTCACCTCTGAAAGTAAACAATGTACTTACATTCAGTAATCATGCTCTGATTTGTCATCCCCAAGATAAAATGTAGCATAGTTTTGTTTGATCAAATCCATTTTTATATTCAAATGTAGGAACTGGGTTCTACAGTTTGAACCCCTGCTGTCTCTGGCTCCACACCCACCCCCACCCGGCCATCTAGATGTGTGTTAGTTAGTGTATAAGCTAATGATCCATCATGTATGACATTTCTGGGAGTGTGTAAACTTACATTTTGTATTAACATATTATTTTTGTATGTTCTCTATAGTTATGTACTTGAAAATGTATCAATTGACCAATTCGGCACATTTGGGCAGACTTGATACAAAATAGTCCATTATTGCAATGATTCACTGGATCAATCTGAAACTTTTTGCATACACACTGCTTCCATCTAGTGGCCAACATCTAAATTGCGCCTATATTATATTGTGGCCTTTCTCTTGCATTTCAAAGATGATCAAAAATAAATTTAAAAAACATGTTTTTTTGTTTGTATTATCTTTTATCAGATCTATTGTGTTATATTCTCCTATATGAATTCCACAAACTTCAAAGTATTTCCTTTCAAATGGTATCAAGAATATGCATATCCTTGCTTCAGGTCCTGAGCTAAAGGCAGGTAGATTTGGGTATGTCATTTTTAGGCAAAAATTGAAAAAAAGGGTCAGATCCTAAAGAGGTTAAAATCGACAATAGCCTCATGGTGACATCCCTGAGCAGTTTCCTTCCTATCCTGCAGGTCAGTTGAGAAGGACAACTGTGTCTTTGTTGTGTCTGGGTTGTTTAATACATCAACCACAACATAATTATTACATTGATCATGCTTAAAGAGATATTCAATGTCTGGTTTGTTATTGTTACCCATCTACTAATCAAAAAGCTCCCTGTTCTTTGTAGTTGAATCTGGTCTTGAAATGCAATACTTGACTGAGGGACCTTACAGATGTTGTATGTATGAGGGACAGACGAAGGGGTATCCATTCAAAAATCATGTCAGCCTCCATTATTTCACACAGAGTGAGTCCATGTAACTTATTATGTGATTTGTTAAACCAAATGTTATTCCTGAACTCCTTTAGGCTTGCCTAAACAAAGGGGCTGAATACTTTTGCAACAACTATATTTAAGGTACATTACATATTTATAATTTTTTAACATTTTCTTTTCACTTTGACATTATGGATTATGTTGTGTAGATCAATGACAAAAAATCATAACTATATCCATTTCAATCCAGCTTTGTCATGCAACACATTTTGAAATATTATGCGGGGTGAATAATGATGATACCCACTGTATCTGCCTGGGGTCGACCATCTTATTCAAATGCAGCTGAATACTTTGATGTCCGGGTCAGTCAGGGGCACTTTTGATAGAAGTGTTTGGCCAGTGGCAAAGTGGCAGCATGCATCCAAATATATATTACCTTCATTCTTAACTTGTGGATTTCCGTATGTTATTCTGCAAATCTTTCTATCTGCTGCGGGTTCGTAATTTCTTTCTAAATTATTTCTTGTTTTTCCATAAGTGATGCTTTTAATTAAAATTGCCCCACAAGACAAAACAAAGCCTCTATTTTAAGGGAGCATAATATGTTCATCGTCTGTGGATCCAAACTCATAATGGAGATCAGTAGGGTATATTCCTTTGCCATTACGCTGATCTGCTGCTCGTACAAATATAATAGCGTTTAGCATCGGTAATGCTCCTGCAGGGCCATTGGGATTGTGAGAGATGGTTAAAACCTCAACTACAAATCAATACCAGATGTTGAGGAGGAGATACTTTTTTTTTAGGAAACAGTTTTAAATGGATGGGGATGGGTTGTTGGTGGGCTATTGGGAGATGGTGTAAATTCCACAGTCTCAACTACAATACAATAGCAGGTGTCAGAGTTTGGAGAGCATTTTTGTTTTCGGAAACAGTTGAATAGGGATGGGGATCAGTGGGCTGTTGGTCATGGCTGAGTGCTCTGAACTCCATATCTTCACAGCCCAGACTCGGTCTCAGAGGTCACCTTTACCCACTCAGTGAAGCTCTAAGGGTCTTCATGCATAATCCCCCATTCATTCCGATGGTGGAAAAACACTAGCCAAATTTATACAGTTTGTATGTGTGTAAATAAAGCCTTGTGTTCTTATGCTTATCCCCACCTGGAATGTTCAGGTGAAGCACGGAATATGTTACAAATGCTTTCAGACAAAGGTGGATGTGTGTTTCTGTCTTACAGGGAAGTGGTGTTACATGCAGGGGCCATAATATACAGTGGGGCAAAAAAGTATTTAGTCAGCCACCAATTGTGCAAGTTCTCCCACTTAAAAAGATGAGAGAGGCCTGTAATTTTCATCATAGGTACACGTCAACTATGAAAGACAAAATGAGAAAAAAAATTCCAGAAAATCACATTATAGGATTTTTAATGAATTTATTTGCAAATTATGGTGGAAAATAAGTATTTGGTCAATAACAAAAGTTTTGTCAATACTTTGTTATATACCCTTTGTTGGCAATGACACAGGTCAAACGTTTTCTGTAAGTCTTCACAAGGTTTTCACACACTGTTGCTGGTATTTTGGCCCATTCCTCCATGCAGATCTCCTCTAGAGCAGTGATGTTTTGGGGCTGTCGCTGGGCAACACGGACTTTCAACTCCTTCCAAAGATTTTCTATGGGGTTGAGATCTGGAGACTGGCTAGGCCACTCCAGGACCTTGAAATGCTTCTTACGAAGCCACTCCTTCGTTGCCCGGGCGGTGTGTTTGGGATCATTGTCATGCTGAAAGACCCAGCCACGTTTCATCTTCAATGCCCTTGCTGATGGAAGGAGGTTTTCACTCAAAATCTCACGATACATGGCCCCATTCATTCTTTCCTTTACACGGATCAGTCGTCCTGGTCCCTTTGCAGAAAAACAGCCCCAAAGCATGATGTTTCCACCCCCATGCTTCACAGTAGGTATGGTGTTCTCTCAGCATTCTTTGTCCTCCAAACACGACGAGTTGAGTTTTTACCAAAAAGTTATATTTTGGTTTCATCTGACCATATGACATTCTCCCAATCCTCTTCTGGATCATCCAAATGCACTCTAGCAAACTTCAGACGGGCCTGGATATGTACTGGCTTAAGCAGGGGGACACGTCTTGCACTGCAGGATTTGAGTCCCTGGCGGCGTAGTGTGTTACTGATGGTAGGCTTTGTTACTTTGTTCCCAGCTCTCTGCAGGTCATTCACTAGGTCCCCCCGTGTGGTTCTGGGATTTTTGCTCACCGTTCTTGTGATCAATTTGACCCCACGGGGTGAGATCTTGCGTGGAGCCCCAGATCGAGGGAGATTATCAGTGGTCTTGTATGTCTTCCATTTCCTAATAATTGCTCCCACAGTTGATTTCTTCAAACCAAGCTGCTTACCTATTGCAGATTCAGTCTTCCCAGCCTGGTGCAGGTCTACAATTTTGTTTCTGGTGTCCTTTGACAGCTCTTTGGTCTTGGCCATAGTGGAGTTTGGAGTGTGACTGTTTGAGGTTGTGGACAGGTGTCTTTTATACTGATAACAAGTTCAAACAAGTGCCATTAATACAGGTAACGAGTGGAGGACAGAGGATCCTCTTAAAGAAGAAGTTACAGGTCTGTGAGAGCCAGAAATCTTGCTTGTTTGTAGGTGACCAAATACTTATTTTCCACCATAATTTGCAAATAAATTCATAAAAAATCCTACAATGTGATTTTCTGGATTTTTTTTCCTCAATTTGTCTGTCATAGTTGATGTGTACCTATGATGAAAATTACAGGCCTCTCTCATCTTTTTAAGTGGGAGAACTTGCACAATTGGTGGCTGACTAAATACTTTTTTTCCCCACTGTATCCATCATTTGCATAAATTACAATTTGTCTGTTTACAATTATGATTCATTGTATGCTGAAACAAGGTGTGTTGGCAGAAGCATCAACTAATCCCACCAGACAAAACAGAGGTATTAGTGATAAATACCTTAACCAGAAAGTTGTGATTTTTAAAGGTCCAATGCAGCCGTTTTTTATCTCAATATCAAATAATTTTGGGGATAACAACTAAGTACCTTACTGTGATTGTTTTTCCAATTAAAATGGTCAAAAAGAAACAAAAATACCTTCTTAGCAAAGAGCAATTTCTCAAGCAAGAATTTTGCTAGGACTGTCTGGGAGTGGTCTGAGTGGGGAGGGGAAAACTGAAAATTAGCTACTATTGGCAGAGAGGTTTGGAACTGTCTTTCTTATTGGTCTATTAACTAATTTACCGCCTGGTGATGTCACCAGGCAGGCCAAAACTCCATCCCACCAAAAAATGATGACATTTCAGGCAGTCTTTTCAAACAGGTCTTACTCTAAAAGGGCATTATCATAATTTTTCATGTATGGGAGATACGTCCTTAAAACACACACACTGGAGCAGAATTGACAGTATTTAATGAGTCGGTATGGCTGAGATGCTGATTTTAAGCTACCCTCAAAATGACATAGTTCCTTCATCAAGATTGGCAATAGAACATTCTGTAACTGGAAGAAAAATCACCTGGCTACACTTTTTAGATTGAGAAAGTGGTGCTCCTACTGTGAACTAAGTACTTCAATTTCATAAGCATTTTTTCACAGCAGCTCTTGGCATATGTCAGGATGACATTCATATTTCTGACAGGATACGTACAGTGAGGGAAAAAGGTATTTGATCCCCTGCTGATTTTGTACGTTTGCCCACTGACAAAGAAATGATCAGTCTATAAGTTTAAAGGTAGGTTTATTTGAACAGTGAGAGACAGAATAACAACAAAAAAATCCAGAAAAACGCATGTTAAAAATGTTATAAATTGATTTGCATTTTAATGAGGGAAATAAGTATTTGACCCCTTGTTGGCAAAACCCTTGTTGGCAATCACAGAGGTCAGACATTTCTTGTAGTTGGCCACCAGGTTTGCACACATCTCAGGATGGATTTTGTCCCACTCCTCTTTGCAGATCTTCTCCAAGTCATTATGGTTTTGAGGCTGACGTTTGGCAACTCGAACCTTCAACTCCCTCCACAGATTTTCTATGGGATTAAGGTCTGGAGACTGGCTAGGCCACTCCAGGACCTTAATGTGCTTCTTCTTGAGCCACTCCTTTGTTGCCTTGGCCATGTGTTTTGGGTCATTGTCATGCTGGAATACCCATCCATGACCCATTTTCAATGCCCTGGCTGAGGGAAGGAGGTTCTCACCCAAGATTTGACGGTACATGGCCCTGTCCATCGTCCCTTTCATGCAGTGTGGTTGTCCTGTCCCCTTAGCAGAAAAACACCCCCAAAGCATAAAGTTTCCACCTCCATGTTTGACGGTGGGGATGGTGTTCTTGGGGTCATAGGCAGCATTCCTCCTCCTCCAAACACGGCGAGTTGAGTGGATGCCAAAGAGCTCCATTTTAGTCTCATCTGACCACAACACTTTCACCCAGTTCTCCTCTGAATCATTCAGATGTTCATTGGCAAACTTCAGACGGGCAAGTATATGTGCTATGATTTCAGTCCTTCACGGCGTAGTGTGTTACCAATTGTTTTCTTGGTGACTATGGTCCTAGCTGCCTTGAGATCATTGACAAGATCCTCCCGCGTAGTTCTGGGCTGATTCCTCACCGTTCTCATGATCATTGCAACTCCACAAGGTGAGATCTTGCATGGAGCCCCAGGCCGAGGGAGATTGACAGTTATTTTGTGTTTCTTCCATTTGCAAATAATCTCACCAACTGTTGTCACCTTCTCACCAAGCTGCTTGGCGATGGTCTTGTAGCCCATTCGAGCCTTGTGTAGGTCTACAATCTTGTCCCTGACATCCTTGGAGAGCTCTTTGCTTCTGTGGACAGGTGTCTTTCATACAGGTAACAAACTGAGATTAGGAGCACTCCCTTTAAGAGTGTGCTCCTAATCTCAGCTCGTTACCTGTATAAATGACACATGGGAGCCAGAAATCTTTCTGATTGAGAGGGGATCAAATACTTATTTCCCTCATTAAAATGCAAATCAATTTATAACATTTTTTACATGCGTTCTTCTGGATTTTTTTGTTGTTATTCTGTCTCTCACTGTTCAAATAAACCTACCATTAAAATTATAGACTGATCATTTCTTTGTCAGTGGGAAAACGTACAAAATCAGCATGGGATCAAATACTTTTTTCCCTCACTGTACGTTTAATAAACTAAAGTGATACTGGCAAGAGCAGTGTGCAAGTTGTTCTTTTTTTATTTTATTTTATTCCCACGCACAAGCAAATTCAGATGCTTTTGGAGAACTTGCGATAAAATGTACACTTTTAGTAGAACTGCTGTAGGCCTAACTGGTTACCAAATATTCTATGAAAGGTCAAATAAGCAATTAGTAGGCTATTATAGCCACACACTATGTCTAATCACATGAATCCCAAATGACCACTTAACCATCAATGACTAAGCATTTATCGTATATATAACGGATATTAAGCACTGCAACGTTGTGGGTCCTTAAATAACTCACCAGCAGCAAAGGCTTTGGGGCTGGTTGAGTGCTGCTGTACTCTACAAAGACTGCTTAAGTGGAGCACTACGTCAAACGAGATCATAGGCCAAAACAAGATATCCCACATGATTCTAAAATAAAGAAGGCTTGAGGAGGCACGATGGTGGGATGTCCATGAGAAATAAGAGAAACTGGAGTACATAAAAGATGAAAATAATTTCAAATAAAAAAGGCTGAGGCAGTCTCTTCGCTGTCTCATCCCTCCTCCCACTGACACAGACTTCCCTCAGGACTCCATATGTGAGCTAAACTTGATTGTCTTTGGCCGTCAACAGAACATTACAGAGAAAGCAGCAAATATTTCAAACGCCTGAAGGTACCACGTTCATCTGTACAAACAATAGTACGCAAGTATAAACACCATGGGACCACACAGCCATCATACTGCTCAGGAAGGAGACGCGTTCTGTCTCCTAGAGATGAATGTACTTTGGTGCGAAAGTGCTAATAAATCCCAGAACAACAGCAAAGGACCTTGTGAAGATGCTGGAGGAAACAGGTACAAAAGTATCTATATCCACAGTAAAACGAGTCCTATATCGACATAACCTGATAGTCCGCTCAGCAAGGAAGAAGCCACTGCTCCAAAGCCGCCATAAAAAAGCCACACTACGGTTTGCAACTGCATATGGGGACAAAGATCATACTTTTTGGAGAAATGTCCTCTGGTCTGATGAAACAAAAATATAACTGTTTGGCCATAATGACCATCGTTATGTTTGGAGAAAAAAGGCGGTTGATTGCAAGCAGAAGAACACCATCCCAACCGTGAAGCACGGGGGTGGCAGCTTTGCTACAGGAGGGACTGGTGCACTTCACAAAATAGATGGCATCATGAGGAAGGAAAATTATGTGGATATATTGAAGCAACATCTCAAGACATCAGTCAGGAAGTTAAAGTTTGGTCGCAAATGGGTCTTCCAATTGGATAATGACCCCAAGCATATTTCCAAAATTGTGGCAAAATGGCTTAAGGACAACAAAGTCAAGGTATTGGAGTAGCCATCACAAAGCCCTGACATCAATCCTATAGAACATTTGTGAGCAGAACTGAAAAAGCATGTGCGAGCAAGGAGGCCTACAAACCTGACTCAGTTACACCAGTTTTATCAGGAGGAATGGGCCAAAATTCACCCAATTTATTGTGGGAAGCTTGTGGATGGCTACCCGAAACATTTGACCCAAGTTAAACAATTTAAAGGCAATGCTACCAAATACTAATTGAGTGCATGTAAACTTCTGACCCACTGGGAATGTGATTAAATAAATAAAAGCTGAAATAAATCATTCTCTCTACTATTATTCTGACATTTCACATTCTTAAAATAAAGTGGTGATCCTAACTGACCTAAAACAGGGAATTTTTACTAGGATTAAATGTCAGGAATTGTGAAAAACTGAGTTTAAATGTATTTGGCTAAGGTGTATGTAAACTTCCGACTTCAACTGTACATTATGGTGATGTAGTTGGATAGCATTCATATATGCATATATATATATACACACACTACCGTTCAAACGTTTGGGGTCACTTAGAAATGTCCTTATTTTAGAAAGAAAAGCAATTGTTTGGTCCATTAAATTAACATCAAAATGATCAGAAATACAGTGTAGACATTGTTAATGTTGTAATGGCTATTGTAGCTGGAAACGGCTGTTTTTTAATGGAATATCTACATAGGCGTACAGAGGCCCATTATCAGCAACCATCAGTCCTGTGTTCCAATGGCATGCTGTGTTTACTAATCCAAGTTTATCATTTTAAAAGGCTAATTGATCATTAGAAAACCATTTTGCAATTATGTTAGCTCAGCTGAAAACTGTTATGCTGATTTAAAGAAGCAATAAAACTGGCCTTCTTGAGACTAGTTGAGTATCTGGAGCATCAGCAACTGTGGGTTCGATTACAGGCTCAAAATTGCCAGAAACAAATAACCTTCTTCTGAAATGCATCAGTCTATTCTTGTTCTGAGAAATGAAGGCTATTCCATGCGAGAAATTGTCAAGAAACTGAAGATCTCGTACAACGCTGTGTACTACTCCCTTCACAGAACAGCGCAAACTGGCTCTAACCAGAATAGAAAGAGGAGTGGGAGGCCTCGGTGCACAACTGAGCAAGAGGACAAATACATTAGAGTGTCTAGTTTGAGAAACAGACGCCTCACAGGTCCTCAACTGGCAGCTTCATTAAATAGTACCCGCAAAACACCAGTCTCAACGTCAACAGTGTAGAGGCTACTCCGGGATGCTGACGTACTAGGCAGAGTTGCAAAGAAAAAGCCATATCTCAGACTGCCCATCTTAATCTTTTTTTTTATTGGCCAGTCAGAGATATGGCTTTTCTTTGCAACTCTGCCTAGAAGGTCAGCATCCCGGAGTCGCCTCTTCAATGTTGACGTTGAGACTGGTGTTTTGCGGGTACTATTTAATGAGGCTGCCAGTTGAGGACTTGTGAGGCATCTGTTTCTCAAACTAGACACTCTAATGCATTTGTACTCTTGCTCAGTTGTGCACCGGGGCCTCCCACTCCTCTTACTATTCTGGTTATGGCCAGTTTGCGCTGTTTTGTGAAGGTGTAGTACACAGCGTTGTACGAGATCTTCAGTTTCTTTGCAATTTCTCGCATGGAATAGCCTACACTGTATATCAATTTTATGTTATTTTACTGGACAAAAGAATTGCTTTTCTTTCGAAAACAAGGACATTTCTAAGTGACCCCAAACTTTTGAACGGTAGTGTACATACAGTGCATTCGGAAGGTATTCAGACCCCTTGAGTTTTTCCACATTTAGTTACATTAGTCTTATTGTAAAATTGATTAAATAAAAACAATCCTCATCAATCTACACACAATACCCCATAACAACAAAGTGAAAACAGGTTTATAGATATTTTTGCTAATTTATTACAAATAAAAAACAGAAATACCTTCTTTACATAAGTATTCAGAACATTTGCAATGAGACTCGAAATTGAGCTCAGGTGTGCCCCGTTTCCAATGTTCATCCTTGAGATGTTTCTACAACTTGATTGGAGTCCACCTGTGTTAAATTCAATTGATTTGACATGATTTGGAAATGCACACAACTGTTTATATAAGGTCCCACAGTTGACAGTGCATGTCAGAGCAAAAACAAAGCCATGAGGTCGAAGGAATTGTCCGTAGAGCTCTGAGACAGGATTGTGTCGAGGCACAGATCTGGGGAAGGGTACCAAAACATTTCTGCAGCATTGAAGGTCCCCAAGAGCACAGTGGCCTCCAACATTCTTAAATGGAAGAAGTTTGGAACCAACAAGATTCTCCTAGAGCTGACCACCCGGCCAGACTGAGCAATTTCGGGAGAATGGCCTTGGTCAGGGAGGTGACCAAGAACCCGATAGTCGCTCTGTCAGAGCTCCAGAGTTCCTCTGTGGAGATGGGACAACCTTCCAGAAGGACAACCATCTCTGCAGCACTCCACCAATCAGGCCTTTATGGTAGAGTGGCCAGACGGAAGCAACTCCTCAGTAAATGACACGACAGCCAGCTTGGAGTTTGCCAAAAGGCACCTAAAGGACAATCAGACCATGAGAAACAAGATTCTCTGGTCTGATGAAACCAAGATTGAACTTTTTGGCCTGAATGCCAAGCGTCTCGTCTGGAGGAAAGCTGGCACCATCCCTACGGTGAAGCATGGTGGTGGCAACATCATGTTGTGGGGATGTTTTTCAGTGGCAGGGACTGGGAGACTACTCAGGACCGATGGAAAGATGAACAGAGCAAAGTACAGAGTCCCCCATAAAAAAAAAAAAAAAAAAGTACAGAGAGATCATTGATGAAAACCTGCTCCAGAGCGCTCAGGATCTCAGACTGGTGCGAAAGTTCACCTTCCAACAGGACAACGACTCTAAGCACACAGCCAAGACAACGCAGGAGTGGCTTCGGGACAAGCCTTTGAATGTCGTTGAGTGCCCCAGCCAGAGCCCGGACCTGAATCCAATCGAACATCTCTGGAGAGACCTGAAAATAGCTGTACAGCGACGCTCCCCGTCCAACCTGACAGAGCTTGAGAGGATCTGCAGAGAAGAATGGGAGGAACTCCCCAAAAACAGGTGTGCCAAGCTTGTAGCGTCATACCCAAGAAGACACAATGCTGTAATCGCTGCCAAAGGTGCTTCAACAAAGTACTGAGTAAAGGGTCTGAATACTAATGCAAATGTGATATATCAGTTTTTTATTTTTAATAAATTTGCTAACATTACTAAAAACCAGTTTTTGCTTTGTTATTATGGGGTATTGTGTGTAGATTGTTGAGGAAAAAAGCAATGTAATCAATTTCAGAATAAGGCTGTAGCGTAACAAAATGTGGAAAAGGTCAAGGGGTCTGAATACTTTCCGAATGCACTGTATATATATTACATCTGTGTTATGCAGTGTAACACATATAGCTGGCCTTAGGCTAAGCATTTATTATTATACTGATGCAGTGCAGTGCTACAGTATAGGGAAAGGCTTCCACAGTTCAGTTTCATACAAAACCAGGCCTATATTAGACAACCCAAGTTGTGATTACAGGTGTATTCTATTTTGAATACCAAAGGATTTTATTTTCATTATGTCATTACATTGTCTTTATGCTGTGGCCAAAGTAACGCAGGAGAATCTTTGTGTCCCAAATGGCACCCTATTCCCTTTATAGTGCATACAATTTTTCTGGGGCCTAGTGCTCTGGTCAAAATTTGTGCATTTTAAAGGGAACATGGTACCATTTGGGACGCAACCCAAAATGTTGAAATGTGTTTACCATAGAAATGCTATGTTGAACATTGAGGCAATAATCACTATTATTCAACTGTCAGAACACTTACCACTTCAATTTACTACACAACACAGTCCTGTGGAAATACAGACAAGGCATGAGAATGAAGAGCCTGCCTTTCTGAATACAGAGATGTGCCATTACCCATCGTCAGTGGTGGCTGCTGATTGGCTGAACTGGTACATGTTCCTAGGAAAACTTATGCTGCGTTCTAACCAAGTGTGAAGGTGGTAATTACTAGTTCTGAAGTCGCAAATACCAGTTGGATGCATTCATGTGCTTTGAACTCATTGAGAAACACTGATTGGCTTATGGCCAACAATCAACCATAAACTAAAAGTACAGCTATCATGCTTGGAAACAAATTATGGTGTTCAAAAACCATATTAATAGATTGTTTTTTATAAAGAATGTTTTGTTGTTACATATATCTTTAGAAAATTATGTTATCAAGGTAATTTCATTAGAAGGCGTAGTCAGTGGTCAGCATGTGAAGGAAGTCAGAGCTCAGGGATGATAGACCAGTTTCCCACTAGTAATTATGAATTGGAGGGGCGTTCAAGTGGATTTTTCCCAATCGTATGTGGTAAACACCATCTTCCCACTTGGTTATGAGCGCAGCATTAGACACGTGGTTCCTGGGACAATGTACATGTTTTTCCACAGTTTAATAAGCATATTTGTTTAGCATTTTTCTTTGCTATTGTTTTTGTTTCCTTATGGTTGCTTAATGTAAAGCCTTTTGAGGCTTTTAGAAAAGCGCTATAGAAGACCTATGTATTATTATTTATTATTAATATGGAAATGTTGATTCATTCCACTAATTCCGCTCCAGCCATTACCACAAGCCCTTCTTCCGCAATTAAGGTGCC
This sequence comes from Coregonus lavaretus, assembly GCF_964263955.1. Classification (NCBI taxonomy): domain Eukaryota; kingdom Metazoa; phylum Chordata; class Actinopteri; order Salmoniformes; family Salmonidae; genus Coregonus; species Coregonus lavaretus. The sequence continues at coordinate 23,921,648 of NC_140021.1, forward strand.
GCCAACCTCTTGTGCTGGGAATACTGTCTGTCAACAGTGAAAACAGACAGGAGAAAGGGGGATACTTATTCATTTCAGAGTGACTATAAAAAGAATATACTTTTTTATTATTGTGAACTAAATATAAGGAGTTCTCATAACATACAATAAAGGTTTCAGTTCTTCTGTCACTCAATGACCCAACTGAAATGTTCACATTAAGGCATGATGGTGATGTAGTTGGATAGCAATAATTATATATATTTTTAATCTGTGTTAAGCATCCTTAGGCTAAGCATTTATTATTATACTGATACAGTGCAGTGCTACAGTATAGGGAAAGGCTTCCACCGTTCGGTGTCATACAAAACCAGGCCTATATTAGACAACCCAAACTGTGATTACAGGTGTATCCCATTTTGAATACCAAATTAAATAATTTTCATTACTTCATTACTTTCTCTTTATGCTGTGGACAAAGTAACACGGGAGAAACCCTAAGGATGTTTCCCAAATGGCATCCCATTCCCTTTATAGTGCACACATTTTGACCAGGGCCTAGTGCGCTGGTCAAAATGTGTGCACTATAAAGGGAATAAGGTGCCATTTGGGACGCAAACCCAAAATGTTGAAATGTGTTTACCATAGAAATACTACGTTGAACACTGAGGCAAGAATTACTATTATCAAACTGTCAGAACATCTTCTACTTCAATTTAATACACAACACAGTCCTGTGAAAAGACACACAAGGCATAAGAATAAAGAGCCTGCTTTCTGAATACAGAGATGCGACATTACCAATCGTCAGTGGGGGCTGCTGATTGTCTGAATAGTTGGGGCGGGTTTATGTTCCTGGGACAACTTGTGCTGCGTTTATAACCAAGTGGGAAGGTGGTAATTACCAGTTGTGACGTCGTAAATACCAGGTGTATGTGTCAAGGGCTGAGCGTAGATGTGGTGCAGAAATCAAGTGCAGGACAACAGAGGCTCTTCAACAGTCTTTAGTGAGGATCAAACAATACAAAAGACTCACGGCAAAATCCCAGCCGGAGGGCAAGCGAAACAATTACGCACACAGGGAACAGTGCGTAACCCAAACTGCGCACACAGTGCGGACACTCTCTCAAAATAAAACAGAACGAGAGAGAACAAACTGACGCCTAGCTGACACGAAACAATTACACACAACACATGACAAAACCTAAGTGAACTTATAGGGCACATAATCAACACTAACAAAGAACAGGTGTACAAACAGACCAAACCAAACGAACATCGAAACATAGAACGGTGGCAGCTAGTACTCCGGAGATGACGACCGCCGAAGCCTGCCCGAACAAGGAGGAGAAGCAGCCTCGGCCGAAACCGTGACAGTATGCATTCACATGCTCTGAAATCATTGAGAAACGCTGAATGGCTAATGGCCAACAATCTGCGTCAACCATAAACTAAAAGTACAGCTGTCATGCTTGTAAACAAATTATAGTGTTCAAAAACCATATTCGTAAATTGCTTTTTATAAATAATGTTTTGTTGTTACATTTAACTGCCGAAAATGCTGTTATCAAGGTAATTTCCTTAGTGACATCAGAGGTCAGCATGTGGGAAAAGACAGAGGTTAGGGATGATAGACCAGTTTCCCACTAGTAATTACAAGTTGGAGGGGTGTTCAAGTAAATACCACCTTGCCACTTGATTATGAATGCAGCACTACACACACATGTAGTTCCTGGGACAACATACAGTACATGTTGTCCCCCAGTTTTATAATTCAATTTGCTTAGCATTTTTTGGTTGATTCTGTTTTTGTTGCTTAATGTAAGCATTTTGGGGGTTTTATAAAAGTGCTTTAGAAAACGTATGCATTATCATTTATTGCTAATAAGGAAATATTGAGCCGTACAATTATCTTTGAACAAATATTTACAATTTAATCTCAAAGGCTTTTGAACAAATATTGTTTAATAATTTATCCTCTTAGATGTAAAGTCCCCTGTGTTGGGGGACCTGCTGGGTTCTGGTACTGGTTCCGATCTACATTTTCGCTTATAAATCGATATGTGGACACCATAGATCGAAATGGCTTGCATTGAGTGGTAGCCCTGATTCTCACGGACACAGGAACATGTCTCTTCTATCTGTGTGAAGAAGGATGTGAAATCTGACATCACTTGAAGCTGGGATGTCACTCCTACAATTTCATTAGCTCTTCCGACTGTCCATCAACTCCTGGCTGAACCCTATGTCACAGCCACTAACAACATATTCCTGGAATCCTGACATCGTAACGCAGCGGGAGAGCAAAGTTTTGTCGCTGTAGCACATTCAGGGATCAATTTATAGCCTGTAATTTACAATTATTCATAGATTTTAAACAAAAAACACTTTTTGACTGTCATAGATCGACAAGATGAAAGGTAAGTTCCTAACGAGTTCAGGAAGCCAAGCTAGAGCTCTGTGAGACGTTCACAGCGATGAGGGCAGATGTTTTGATCAAGAGAGACCTTTAGAAAATATGCCAATTTTCTCTACCACTAAATATACAAACATGTATTTTACAGTTATAAGGAACGTGAAATCTTATAGTTAGTCATTTTATAAATTGATTATACTATATTTATAAATAATATAAGTCATTTCAAGCCTTATTCATACAGTTTTGACGAATAGGAAATACATCACATAAAATATTTCATATTTATATCATGTTTGTACTGTGTTCTCAAAAGTAACTACACCTCAGCCATTTATAACTATTTTTACCAGAAAGGGGAAATTTTAACTTTTGTTGGAGTATGCAGCATTACGTAGATTAGGTTTTTGGATTACATTAAATTACATTTAAGAGTAAAAAAAAAAAAAATCTGAGACCAATCCAGTAGAAAACAGTGAAACATTTAGCATTTACCTGTGATTCCAGTCCGTGTTTTCTGGTGAACTGCCAATAATGCAGCCAAATCACAGCCCCCTTTGTCAGTTTCCCTTGTGTTCATCTGAGGTGAGGACTTTCCTTGTCTGCGCCTAGTTTGAATTTGATTGTCAGCAATGCTCCTAAAGCTCAACAGTGCGTGGCACTCCAAACTAGTGATGGGAAACCAAGGCTTTCTGAAGCTTTTGGGGCTTTCACCAAATTGTGCCGAAAAGCCGTTCATTATGCTGAGCTTTTAACACAATGCACATTAGTGACATCTGCAGGGCAGCAATAAAAAGCAGCGTTTAATGTTCATAAATACGTTTTTTTCCACAACATTCATCAAATCTCTGCTGTGCAGCGGTTGGTCGTGGGTCTTAGTAGCCTACTATTATAGGTTCTCACCTTCCATCATGCTTCTGTTTCTTTGATGTGAATCCCATTATTTAGGATGCTTAAGACAGAAGCTTATACTTTATTAAATTAAACAAATTGTTTGAACAACAATGTGCAGAAAGTGTGGTGTCACATAAAACTATTTTCAAAATGGCATGCCTTTGCCAGGTTTCAATCCCATTGCCTGTGAGTGTTCTGGTCCCTGCTGAGCTACCCTACAAGTGAGGGTACATGAAAAAACCCTAACTGCATTGTAAGTATGATGTCCAGTAGAGGTCATGGTTTGAAAGCAACTTGAAACCATGGTACATTTCCATGATTCAGATATATACCATGGTATAAATGATGCAATACCATGGTAATATTTAGGCTAATACTTCAAGGCTAAAACCATGGTACAATTCCATTATTCAGACTATACCATAGTATGAATGAAGTACATTTTTGTAAGGGATTGGAGCTCCAGTATCAATCGTCCCGTCACTACTCCAAAGTGAAATCCCTCAAAATGCATGTAAAGAGTGAGATCAAGCCATTTCCTGGTAAAATTCACAACAGTATCTTTTTAGATTTTGGCATATCATGAAAGTAGCAAGATAGCAAATGCTGGCTAGCTGCTAGGTAGCAAGCTAAAGTTCGCTAGCTTGCTAATGACATTGACTGCTGGCAACCTAGCTAGCTAGCAATTAGTTAGTTATCTGTTTATCTCAATAATTAGAAAAAGGCATGAATGCATTCTTCTTTAGTTATAAGCTAATGTTTATTAAATTGATTATTACCTTTGAGAATGCACATGTGACAACTGTCATGTGACAACTGTATCCAAGTTCTTATTGGTTACCAAGGCATACAATTTTGCCATTGGTTGTTGGGATTGATGACACACAACCATCATCATTTTATAAAGAAAGTGAGAGGATTTGTTGAAAATAGTTTATGTGAAACCACAAATGTTCAAATATTTTTATTTATTTAGTATAGTATAAGCTTCTGTCTAAGCATCCTAAATAATGCCATAGATTCCAAAAAAGGGAAGCATGATGTAAGACGTGAACCTGGCAAGTCAATGGACTGTAGGATATTTAAGCCAACAATTTACCCCTGCACTCAGTAGAGGAAAAAAACATATCTGATAATCACACGTTGCTATTTATTGCTGACCAGCAGATGTCACGAATGCACATTGTGAACGGATAATAAAGCTCAGCGTAATGAACCTATTTTCCACACAATTGGCTGGAAAGCCTCAATGCTTCAGGATGCTTTGTTTCCCCATCAGTAGTGTTAGGAATGTCCTGGTTTATAGGCCACATTAGGCCTGCAAGTCATATTATGCAGGCCTGGAAAGGGATGTGTAATTCCTATTGGAATCCAGACAAGTGTTAGGCTATCCCACAAATGGAATGTTTTATCGCTTACAACCTGCATTCAAAATGACTGCCAGGGTAGGATGAGTGAAATATGGAAACTATCTCAATCATGTCAATGGGAAAAAACATCTCAGTATTGGGTGCGAAAAGTCCAACTACTAACAGATTGGATTAGTTTAGAAAACTGTATGTTATGTAACTTTGTGCAGCATAAAATGTTTCAACCAATCAAAGTACTTATAAAAACACAGATAGTAAAACAAACAATTCAAAAACTTACCCTGCAATAGAGCATGCTGGGAAATATAGTTATATGTCGAACCCATCTTGCCTTCCAAAGAACCCTTCTTGCCTTCCAAATAATCTTTCTTGCCTTCCAAATAATCATCAAAGAACACGTTCTTCCAAAAACGTTTCTTAGGATGTTAAAGGTTCTAGGTAGAACCCTTTGCCTTACAAATAATCATTGTCTTCCAAAAAGGGTTCTTCAGATCAAAACGGTTCTTAGTAGAACCCTATCCCTCCACAAATAATCTGTTTGGAACCATTTTTTCTAAGAGTGGAACATGTGATGCAATATTTAAAATAGCCAAAAATAGCAGCCTTGAGCCGCCTCTAGCTTCTTTATGACCATTATAGGCATTGGAAACAGGTAGGTTGTTACCTTACACACAGAGAGAGAAAGTAACATAGCATTAATGATGTTGTTTCACAAGTAATATGGAAATGCATGTGGACAAATGCATTAAGTGCATTGTTGTGCCATGTAACACAGCAGGTTTCCCATCAGGTTTCCCACAGCTTGGATGTTTGGATGTAGCCACAACTGTAGCCACAACTAATAACTTTGTTTCTGTGGGAAAACATGGGCAGACTTAAACAGAATTTGTAATTTGCGTTATTACCCAATTGTTATGAGAGAATTATAATATGTTTGTATGGGTTTACAATATATTAAGGAGTCATTCTCTCTATACACCAAGTCACTTGGCTCTGTCATATCCTCACATGGTCTCTCCTATCATTGCTACGCAGACAACACACAACTAATCTTCCCTTTCCCCCTTCTGATAACCAGCTGGCGAATCGCATCTCTGCATGTCTGGCAGACATATCCCGGGGAAGGACTGCCCGCTCCATGATCTCGCCATCATGGTTGACAACTCTGTTGTGTCCTCCTCCCAGAGTGCAAAGAACCTTGGAGTGACCCTGGACAACACCCTGTCGTTCTCCGCTAACATCAAAGCGGTGACCCGATCTTGTAGGTTCATGCTCTACAACATTCGCAGAGTACGACCCTACCTTACACAGGAAGCGGCACAGGTCCTAATCCAGGCACTTGTCATCTCCCGTCTGGATTACTGCAAATCGCTGTTGGCTGGGCTCCCTGCCTGTGCCATTAAACCCCTACAACTCATCCAGAACGCTGCAGCCCATCTGGTGTTCAACCTTCCCAAGTTCTCTCACGTCACCCCGCTCCTCCGCACACTCCACTGGCTTCCAGTTGAAGTTCGCATCTGCTACAAGACCATGGTGCTGATCAGTCCCTACACCCAAACGAGGGCATTGCGTTCTTCCACCTCTGGCCTGCTGGTCCCCCTACCTCTGCGGAAGCACATTTCCCACTCAGCCCAGTCAAAACTGTTCACTGCTCTGGCACCCCAATGTTGGAACAAGCTCCCTCACAACGCCAGGACAGCGGAGTCACTGACCACCTTCCGGGGACACTTGAAACCCTACCTCTTTAGGGAATACCGGGATAGTATAAAAGTAATCCTTCTACCTTCCCTCCCGCCCACCCCACCCCTACAAAAAAAAAAAAAAAAAAAAAAAAGATATATATATATATATAAAAGAATTTTAACAAAATAAAACATATACTCTCAAAATAAACAATTCAAAAATTAGAGAAATATATAAAAAACTAAAGTAAAGTGGTTGTCCCACTGGCTATCATAAGGTGAATGCACCAATTTGTAAGTCACTCTGGAAAAGAGCGTCTGCTAAATGACGTAAATGTAAATTTGCAAGTCTAGAAGAGCAGTGCAAATGTATAGTTTAATTTCCAAGCCACCTTTTGAATTTCTGTGTTTAATTGTAGCATTAAAACAGAAATCCATGTGGGTACTGAACGTTGAGAAAAATAGATTAATAGGCATGTTTCCATGAGGAGACATTGATCATTTTATTCAGATGAGGACAATACCACGCAGTCATTTGTGATGATATTCGGGACTAATGGCTATCACACAAACCTGGAAATCAAACTAATCATTGGAGGTGTCATGCCTGCTCCCGCTCCCCCTCCCTGGCACTCGAGGGCGCCAGGCTGCCCATCATTACGCACACCTGTCACCATCGTTACGCTCATCTGCGCTTCATTGGACTCACCTGGACTTCATCACTGTTTAATTACCTCCCCTATATCTGTCTGTTCCTCAGTTGTGATCCTGGTGTCAGCATTAATGTCATTATGTTTCCCCTGTCCAGACGCAGTCCGTGTTTTGGTTAATGTCTGTATATATTAAATGTTCACTCCCTGTACTTGCTTCTCATCTTCCAGCATCTGTCCTCACAGGAGGTTTGTGTGTTGCTGCTACACTCCTACAAAAAAGGGTTCCAAAAGGGTTATTTGAACCATTTTTGGAAGAAAGGGTTCTTTGATGATTCTTTGGAAGGCAAGAATAATTATTTGGAAGGCAAGTAGGGTTCTACATAGAACTATATATAATATTTCCCAGCATGCTCTATTGCAAACAATTTTCAGAATTGTTTGTTTTACTGTAATATCTGTGTTTTTGCATGTACATTGATTGGTTGATAAATTGTACGCTACACAAAGATAAATAACATACAGTTTTCTAAACTAATCCAATCTGTTAGTAATTTGATTTATTTCACCCGTTACTGAGATGGTTGTTTCAGTTTAGATGATTGAGATAGTCTCAGCATTTAATCATCCCTACCCTGGCAGTAATTCAGAATGCAGGTTGCAGGTGATAAAAAATTAAACTTGTCGTCATATCATAACTCTGGTTGGCTTCCAATATAAATTAAGCATCACTTTACAAGCCAGCATGCTGTGACTTGCAGGCCTAATGTGGCCTGTAAACCAAGATATTCCTGACACCACAGTGTTAGGGTATAACTAGGCCTTCAAAGAAAGGCCTTATGATGTACAGTTTAATGATTGTCATAAATAATAAAATGTATTGGCTGGTGGAATGGTTCATAGAGGGTTCTAGGAAGAACCCTCCAAAGATAAAAGGGTTCTTTGAAGAACCCTACATAGAGTAAAATATGTAAAATAATGATTTTGGCAAAATCTACTTCCTCAGAGTCAAATGAACTCATGGATACCATTTGTATGTCTCTGCATCCAATATGAAGGAAGTTAGAGGTAGTTTCACGAGCCAATGCTAACTAGCGAGTGTTAGCTAAATGACTGGAAGTCTATGGTATCCATGCTAGCAGTTACCATAGACTTCCAGTCATTGCACTAATGCTTGTTAGCAACTTCCTGCAGAGACATAGAAATGGTATCCACGAGTTTAGCTGACTCTGGGGAAGTAGATGAAGGGCTTCATTGCCAAAATCCTGAAGTATCACTTTAATGTGTCAGCAGATGGAAAAAGGAAGCGTGGCTGGCCAAAAGAAACCTGTCGAAAAACCATAGAAAAGATGAATAACTGTTTTTTTTTATTTTTTTTATTTATTTCACCTTTATTTAACCAGGTAAGCCAGTTGAGAACAAGTTCTCATTTACAACTGCGACCTAGCCAAGATAAAGCAAAGCAGTGCGATAAAAACAACACAGAGTTACATATGGGGTAAAAAACATAAAGTCAAAAATACAACAGAAAATATATATACAGTGTGTGCAAATGTAGCAAGTTATGGAGGTAAGGCAATAAATAGGCTATAGTGCAAAATAATTACAATAGTATTAACACTGGAATGCTAGATGTGCAAGAGATTATGTGCAAATAGAGATACTGGGGTGCAAAAGAGCAAAATAAATAACAATATAGGGATGAGGTAGTTGGGTGGGCTAATTTCAGATGGGCTGTGTACAGGTGCAGTGATCGGTAAGGTGCTCTGACAACTGATGCTTAAAGTTAGTGAGGGAGATAAGAGTCTCCAGCTTCAGAGATTTTTGCAATTCGTTCCAGTCATTGGCAGCAGAGAACTGGAAGGAATGGCGGCCAAAGAAGGTGTTGGCTTTGGGAATGACCAGTGAGATATACCTGCTGGAGCGCAGACTACGGGTGGGTGCTGCTATGGTGACCAATGAGCTAAGATAAGGCAGGGATTTGCCTAGCAGTGATTTATAGATGGCCTGGAGCCAGTGGGTTTGACGACGAACATGTAGTGAGGACCAGCCAACAAGAGCGTACAGGTCACAGTGGTGGGTAGCGTATGGGGCTTTGGAGACAAAACGGATGGCACTGTGATAGACTACATCCAATTTGCTGAGTAGAGTGTTGGAGGCTATTTTGTAAATGACATCGCCGAAGTCAAGGATCGGTAGGATAGTCAGTTTTACGAGGGCATGTTTGGCAGCATGAGTGAAGGAGGCTTTGTTGCGAAATAGGAAGCCAATTCTAGATTTAACTGTCATGGAAAACTTTCCCCAAAAAGGCTAAGGATTGGCAGCAGTGGATGCTTTGTGGAAGCCTTGCGAAAATGATTAAGTACATAAATGCGTCAGAAAGCCTGTTTAAATGGTGTAGATAAGGTGGCTGACATTTACATTAAATCACAACAGGTTAAGTTCAGGCATTGGTCTATGGCTGAAGTTACATAATGTAGCTACGGCTATATTGTCAAAGATGCCACAAGCTGGTTATTCATAACACTTGATTTGCTATTCTATCTTTACCATAAGTCGTTGGTCTTTGTTATAGACCAATGACAAAAAGTACATACTGTTCCTGTCAGTTATACAAATTGCATGCATTACTAGTCAGTGAGTGGTGTTATAGAAGAGAGAAGTGGCGAGGGCCTGACCCCTCCTCTGCAGGGTTGGTCTGTTAGACAAATACATGAATAATAATGCTACAGTTGACATGGTGGATGAAAGGTAAAGCTCTGCTAGGTCTAACTATCACAACCTTGCTGTCATTTTAATTTGCTATGTTGGGCATCTTAGAATAATATTATAATATACAGTACCAGTCAAAAGTTTGGACACACCTACTCATTCAAGGGTTTTTCTTTATTTTTACTATGTTCTACATTGTAGAATAATAGTGGACATCAAAACTATGAAATATCACATATGGAATCATGTAGTAAACAAAGAAGTGTTTGGTTACTACATGATTCCATATGTGTTATTTCATAGTTTTGATGTCTTCACTATTATTCTACAATGTAAACAATGGTAAAAATAAAGAAAAACCCTTGAATGAGTAGGTGTGTCCAAACTTTTTACTGGTAGTGTATATATTTTTGTCACTTGATAAGTAATGCAATAAGTAATGTAAATAAAACGAAGGAGCTGATCGTAGACTACAGGAGACAGCAGAGGCGGCACGCCCTCATCCACATCGACGGGACCGCAGTGGAGAGGGTCAAAAGCTTCAAGTTCCTCAGCGTGCACGTCACTGATGACCTGAAATGGTCCATTCACACAGACATTGTGGTGAAGAAGGCACAACAGCGCCTCTTCAAAATCAGGAAACTGAAGAAATTCGGATTGGCCCCTAAAACCCTCACTAACTTCTACAGATGCACCATTGAGAGCATCCTGTCGGTCTGTATCAACACCTGGTACGGCAATTGCACAGTCTACAGCCGCAGGGCTCTCCAGAGGGTGTTGCGGTCAGCCCAACGCAGCACCCAGTGTCACAGGAAGGCCAAGAAAATCATCAAGGACCTCAGCCACCCGCTCACCCCGCTATCATCTAGAAGGCGGAGACAGTACAGGTGCATCAAAGCTCGGACAGAGAAACTGAAAAACAGCTTTTATCTCCAGGCTGTTAAATAGTCACCACTAACCGGCCTCTATCTTGAGGCCGGGCGGCAGGTAGCTTAGTGGTTAAGAGCGTTGTGCCAGTAACCGAAAGGTCGCTGGTTCTAATCCCTGAGCCAACTAGGTAAAAGATCTGTCGGTGTGCCCTTGAGCAAGGCACTTAACCCTAATTGCTCCTGTAAGTCGCTCTGGATAAGAGCGTCTGCTAAATGACAATAAATAAAAATATCCAGTACCCTGCTCTGAACCTTAGTCACTGTTACTAGCCAGCTACCACCCAGTAGTCTACCATGCACCTTAGAGACTGCTGCCCTATGTACAGTACATAGTCATTGAACACTGGTCACTTTAATAATGTTACATACTGTTCAACAAACTTTATATATACTGTAAAATACAAACAGTAAAGTTATTTGAAAAATATCATTGTGTATTTCATATTAATAGTATTTCACATTACACAAGGAGTTATGAGAACATTCCAGAAGGTCATCCAACATGATAGTACTACAGTAATGATTGTCTTTTTATTCAGTATGTGGGGTAACATAGAGCAAGTTAGTTTTGTAAAGGTGCATTTGAAGCTGGCTATGTGATAGTACACTGAAGAAAATAAAGGTTCTTAAATAGTTATTCCTCAACTCTTAAGGTTCCTTGGAGAACTCTTGACACATAAAGAACCTTTGAGATAAGTGTGGGGTAGTTGACGTGGCATCCACAGTTCTTCAGAATTCTAAACGGTTCTTGAAATGTACGGAAGCCTGCAGATGTGTGCCTTTCATAAACAGCAAATTCTTCAATGTTAAATCAACACTGAGAGTATTAAATCAACACTGAGAGTGTTAAATCAGCACTTAAAGAGTGGGGCCATATAGAGTGCCTTCAGAAAGCATTCATACCTCTTGACTTATTGCACATTTTGTTGTGTTACAATCTGAATTGAAAATGGATTAAATAAAAAAATTCTCACCAATCTACATAAAATAACCCATAATGACAAAGTGAAAACATGTTTTTAGAAATGTTAGCAAGTTTATTGAGCTATGAGTCTGGTTAAGTCTCTAAGAGCTTTCCACACCTGGATTGTGCAACATTTTCCCATTATTCTTTTCAAAATTATTCAAGCTCTGTCAAATTGGTTGTTGGTCATTGCTAGACAACCATTTCCAGGTCTTGCCATAGATTTCCAAGTAGATTTAAGTCAAAACTGTAACTCAGCCACTCAGGAACATTCACCTTATTCTTGGTAAGCAACTCCAGTGTAGATTAGGCCTTGTGTTTTAGGTTATTGTCCTGCTGAAAGGGGAATTTATCTCCCAGTGTCTGGTGGAAATCAGACTGAACCAGGTTTTCCTCTAGGATTTTGCACGTGCTTAGCTACATTCCGTTTATTTTTTATCCTGAAAAACACCCAATTCCTTAATGATTACAAGCATACCAATAACATGATGCAGCCACCACTATGCTTGAAAATATGGGAGGTGGTAATCAGTAATGAGTTTTTTTGGATTTGCAAAAAGTTGATTGCTTTGCCACATTTTTGGCAGGATTACTTTAGTGCCTTGCTGCAAACAGGATGCATGTTTTGGAATATTTTTATTCTGTAGAAACTTCCTTCTTTTCACTCTGACAATTAGGTTAGTATTGTGGAGTAACTACAATGTTGTTGATCCATCCTCAGTTTTCTCAGATCACAGCCATTAAACTATGTAATTGTTTTAAAGTCACCATTGGCCTCATGGTTAAATCCCTGAGCGGTTTCCTTCCTCTCCGGCAACTGAGTTAGGAAGGACACCTGTATCTTTGTAGTGACTGGGTGTATTGATAATCCATCCAAAGTGTAATAATAACTTCACCATGCTCAAAGGGATATTCCATGTCTGCTTTTTTTTTACCCATCTACCAATAGGTGCTCTTCTTTGCGAGGCATTTAAAAACCTAACTTTGTGGTTGAATCTGTGTTTGAAATTCACTGCTCGACAGAGGGACCTTACAGATAATTGAATGTGTGGGGTACAGAGATGAGGTACTCATTCAAAATTAATGTTAAAAACACTATTATTGCACACAGAGTGAGTCCATGCAATGTATTATGTGACTTGTTAAGCAAATTGTTACTACTGAACTTATTTAGACTTGCCATAACAAAGGGGTTGAATACTTATTGACTCAAGACATTTCAGCTTTTCATTTGTAATTAATTTGTAAAAAAATAAATAAAAATAAATAAAAAAACATTATACCGCTTTTACATTATGGGGTATTGTGTGTAGGGCCAGTGACACAAAATCTCAATATAATCATTTTTAAATTCAGGCTGTAACACAACAAAATGTGGAAACAGTCAGGGGGTGTAAATACTTTGTGAAGGCACTATGTGTACTGCTAGTACCATTTATAATTGGTTAACCTAGGGCTAGACTATAACCCCCCTAAACATAGACAGGTCTGCACTGAAAATATTCAAAAACATTAGTTTGATAAAGACAAAGAGTGTATTTTCGTCAGAATCATTAAGCCTAGGCCTACTCACCAAACAGATGTTGTGGCCGTAATTCATCACCATGCAGTGTTCAATGTGAAAATGTCAATTTAGAAAATTCCAAAGAACACGCAGAATAATCTAAAACATCTGTATATCGAAAAGAAGACAGATTGAACCCCGTTTTGAATGACCACTCTTTGAAAATACCCTAACTGTTCCAGATGTGAGATGAGCATCACCATTGCACAGCCATAGGCTTCTACAAGCAAAAACCACTGCTGAGATTACTGCCTTTTTGAAGATTGTGTTCCACAATATAATATAACAAGTTGATACTACGGTTTCAATAAATCATTCTTAAATGGCAATTGTTTTTTTATTCACTGAATATATACGAAGCTATTTAGCAATTAGGATTTGTTATCTGTAATGTTTATAATGAATAAAGCATTGTTGCGCACTGTTGGCATACAGATAGATGTGCACATATTTTTTTTCTGGTCTTGTGTTCTAAAAAGTTTTATTTAATTTTATTAGAGTGCTCGATTTCAATATAATTTAATGGGGCAAAACCTACGAAAAATAGTTATGTTCTGTTCATAAATATGGATTTCCCCTGTTGAGAAACGGTGTAAATTGCAGGAAATGGTAGATTTTTTTTTACAATTTTCAATGTTTAAATAAAGAAAATATAAAAAATGATTGCACCCCCACGTTCAGACAAAGTCAGGCGCAGAGCCCAAGCCCGAAAAAAATACTACATTGAAATAATGATTGTGCCTTCATACAATCAGACATTGAATGTACAAAACACTAGGAACACCTGCTCTTTCCATGACGTAGACAAACCAGATGAATCCAGGTGAAAGCTATGATCCCTTATTGATGTCACTTGTTAAATACACTTCAATCGGTGTAGATGAAGGGGAGGAGACAGGTTAAAGAAGGATTTTTAAGCTTTGAGAAAATGGAGACATGGATTGTGTATGTGTGCCATTCAGAGGGAGAATGGGCAAGACAAAAGATTGAAGTGCCTTGGAACGGGGTATGGTAGTAGATGCCAGGCGCACCGGATTGAGTGTGTCAAGTACTGCAATACTGCTGGGTTTTTCACGCTCAACAGTTTCACATGTGTATCAAGAATGGTCCACCACCCAAAGGACACCCAGCCAACTAGACACAACTGTGGGAAGCATTGGAGTCAACATGGGCCAGCATTCCTAGGGCTGTTACGATAACCCTATTACCTTCACACCGGCAGTCATGAGTCATGACCGCAGTCAAATTCCACATGACCGTTGAGTCGTGGTAATATCCTCCTATGCACTCTGTACATGAATGGTGCTGATGCGTTTGTAGTACCCAACTCGCTAACGACGGTCAGGTTGCTAATGACCTGATACTCAGCGCTCTATTGTCCCTGTAATCACTCTGACATCAATGCAAATGCAATCGAAAATTACATCAAACACTTCTCATCTAAACAATATCATCCTTTTAAAACTCACCTTTAGGCTACATCGTTTGACTTCACTGTGAACGATCAATTTGAAGAAAGAAGTTCAACAACAGGTTGAAACATGGTCGTTGTGGATCTCGTTTCAAAGCCAAGCACAACGAAATGGACAACACTTTCTAAGGTGATGATTAATTCAAAGCATTTAAGATGTTGCATGTAGAACAACCATATGCATATTAGAGCCCGAAAAAAAGCCTGAATTAAAATAATGATTGTGAATTTATACAATACATATAGCCTAATAGCCTACACAGCAAATTATCCAGTGTTAAATCAACATTGAAAGAGTGGGACCATATACATACTAGAATCAGTGTTCATTAAAATCAACACTGAAAGAGTGGGACCATATACACACTGGAACCAGTGTTAAATTAACACACTGATTAGTGTAAAACCTCTTTCAAATATTTCCCAGAGCCTTTGGAGTGAATTGTAGAGTTACCACCCATGACTGTATTTGTTAGTGACAGAGACATTATTTAATTAACCCATTTCAGTACTATGGACTTCACCCAGTAAGAGAATATGTAATAATAATAATAAAAAATACGACTGGTTTTTCTTCATTACACGCAACCCTGCATGGTGGAGATTTTCTGGGGTTGTGTCCCTCTCTCTACCCTCTCTTTCACTATCCTTTTCTTTGGATGGACCAGGAGGCAGCAACAGTAACAGTGGCTTGACTGTGGCTGGTGCTGTCTCTCTGGTCCAGCGGACAATGCCGGAAATGCCGGAAGGACTGGGGAAGACGGAAGAGGCCTGAATCGCCAATCCACGGACCACCCCGGGATCCAGCCAGCATCCAGAATCAGCACTGGACCAGCTGCCTGAGGAGGAGACGACGGACTGCAGGCCTTGAGGACAGTAGAGTGCTGCTGAGGCGAGCCTTACTCCCTCTACCCTTGGCCTGCAGCCCTCCTACCTTGCCTTTCGACCAGACCAGGACCAGCTGAGTGTCAACCACCCAGAGCAGACCAACAGAAGGAGAGACCAGACCAGACACCACCATCACCCGAACCAGAGGTGCGAAGGAAGGACCAAAGACACCAACCTACACCTGGAGCAAGCAGACAACAGGGGAGTGCCTCCATTGACCTCCGTGTCACGGGCTTCCAGGTGTGTCTGCTCGCTCTGAGGTTTGTCCTTCCTCCCCCTGCGGTTCCTGAGCAGACCAACGACCAAAAATCATCAAGACCAAAACCAAAACCACCACCCCCCACCTGAACAAGATGACCAGGATGAACCCAGGAGTGATGCGCTGTTACAACACAGTGAGGCTGATGCTAATCCCCAACGAGGAGGCTGCCGGAGACAGAGCCACCAATGGCCGGGAGCAGCTGGAGCAGGAGCAGGAGCAGGAGCAGGAGCAGGAGCAGGAACAGCAACAACAACCACCAGACCAGAAACCATGACCTGCCTGGAATTCAGCAGGGCAGTTCTCCAGAGAGGTATGGGCTTTGTGCCGTCTGACCTGAACTGCTTGGTGAAACCCCCAGGGCCACAGGAATAATTTGAAGCCAGTTTCAAGACCCCCCAGTTACTAGAAAGTTTAAAATACAGATGCAACGATACAGCCCCGTTTATCTGAGCTACCCTTTTTCTGAGAAAGATTCCAATGTAGTTAGAGTATAGCTTCACAATGAATGCATCCAAGACTATGATATACAAGTGTAGTTAAGCAGGTTCGCCACCCTCAAATCAGCGGCTAAGAAGGTCCTGGAAGAAGACAACGTCTAGACTGGGGCACGAAAATGGATGGTCCAGTTAAGACCGGACACAACCAGAGTAGGCGGAGTCCAACAACTCCCCAGAACCATCACGCTGGGGAACAACAGGGGCTCCGTCCACTTCTACGGCATTCTCAAACTCTGCAGGGACTGTGGCCAAATTGGCAATCTGTAAAGACAACCATCCCACCTCAGACTGTACTTCCACATGCCCCTGCAACCTGTGGGGAAAGGGGGCCACTTCTTCAGATCCTTCCCCAATTCCTACGCCTACCCCACTAACCCAAATCCCAACAACAACAACAACTAAGACCCAGAACCAGCCCCAGACCTTTCCAATGGCACCGCCCATCCCACCACCCAAGATGTCCCAGAAACAGCCCCCACCCCTGTCGCCCCCCCCCCCAAAAAAAGTTCTTAACAACCTACACCTCTTCCAACCCCCTGGTCAAAGGGGGCCAGTTTCGAGAGAGGCCAAACAACCAGAATAACCCCTCACCTCACAAATACGGTTCTTAGACAATGACCCAAACTGGACAAAATTTACCAAATGGAAAAGACCAGACAAACAACAGACCAACAAGAGACCAGACCAGAAGACCACCCCAGAACCCAAACTCTGACACCAGCAAACAAGACTTGCAAAACCCCCTATGCCCTCTGAAAAACCGTCTCCCCATCCTAGACTCCTCACCATACCACCCGCCCCCACAGTCCATTACTTCCTCTGATCATGACTGTAAGTCGCTTTGGATAAAAGCGTCTGCTAAATGGCATATTATTATATTATTATCGCTCCTCCCTGCCCCTTACTGTCCCTGATCCCCCCCCCCCCCCACCACCATCTTCCCTTGCCCCCCTACCATAACCCCTACTGCCCCTGACTCCTTCCCCCTGCACCTTAGTGACCCAGATCCACCCCCCTTAGCCCTCCCTACCCCTGATACCACACAGCACTAAGTCAGTGTAGGGGGGCACCAGGCAGTCAGTGGGGAGGCACGCCAAGACCTGTGAACAGCCAAGAACCACCCAACAACACAAACAGCCCTCATCCACCTCTGCAAAGAAATGATCAAACCCGGACCTGGACCCCCCCAATAACCCATCACCATGACCCTGACATTACACCATGACCCTGACAGAACAGAAAGACACACTCCAGATGGCTGTTCATGGTTGCTTCCCCACTAGGGAATCCATCCATAGACGGCACAAGGTACACTACATGACAAAAAGTATGTGGACACCTGCTCGTCGAACATCTCACTCCAAAATCTTGAGCATTAATATGGAGTTGGTCCCCCCTTTGCTATTATAACAGCCTCCACTCTTCTGGGAAGGCTTTCCACTAGATGTTAGAACATTGCTGTGGGGACTTGCTTCCATTCAGCCACAAGAGCATTAGTGAGGTCGGGCACTGATATTGGGCGATTAGGCCTGGCTCGCAGCCAGCGTTCCAATTTATGCTGTAACAGGAAAGGGCCTTCCCCAAACTGTTGCCACAAAGTTGGAAGCACAGAATCGTCTAGAATGTAATTTTATGCTGTAGCGTTAAGATTTCCCTTCACTGGAACTAAGGGGCCTAGCCCGAACCATGAAAAACAGCCCCAGACCATTATTCCTCCTACACCAAACTTTACAGTTGGACAATATGCATTGGGGCAGGTAGCGTTCTCCTAGCATCTGCCAAACCCAGATTTGTCCGTCGGGCTGGCAAATGGTGATGTGTGATTAATCTCTCCAAAGAACGCATTTCCACTGCTCCAGAGTCCAATGGTGGCGAGCTTTACACCACTCCAGCCGATGCTCGGCATTGCGCATGGTGATCTTAGGCTTGTGTGCGGCTGCTCAACCATGAAAACCCATTTCATGATGATCCCGACGAACAATTATTGTGCTGACGTTGCTTCCAGAGGCAGTTTGGAAGTCGGTAGTGAGTGTTGCAACCGAGGACAGATTATTTTTACACGCTATGCGCTTCAGCACTCGGCGGTCCCGTTCTGTGAGCTTGTGTGGCCTACCACTTCGCGGCTGAGCCGTTGTTGCTCCTAGACATTTCCACTTCACAATAACAGCACTTACAGTTGACCGGGGGAGCTCTAGCAGGGCAGACATTTTACAAACTGACTTGTTGGAAAGGTGGCATCCTATGACGGGTTTTAAGTCACTGAGCTCTTCACAGTGGCCGATGCCAGCCCAGACCCCATCCCACCCCTCCCCTCCCCTCCCCAAACACAAAGACAAAGACACCTTGTGGACTGACTGACTAACTGACTGATTGACGGACTGATTGAATGACGGACTGATTCTTCTGATTCTATAAAAAAATGTATTGTGTTTGTTTTTGCTTTTGTTTGATTAGATAACCATTTGGTTTGCCTAATTTGAATTGATTGCTTATTGTTAGAATTTGTTATTATTTCAAATTTTTTATTAATTAATTAATTTCCATAAATTATTTTCTTCTTACTGTAAAATCATATAATATAAAACATTTAATGGGATTTATAACCATATCTTGTCTGCTAAATGAACTAGCCTACTGCCTAATCTGCCATTGGCATGGTCCATAGCCCAATAATAGATGCTATTATTTTCTTCTGAAATACATTTTCTTGATATCATGTTTCTTTAGACCTGCCTAAAATAAGTCATGGATTTATTGTGATGTTGTAAATTACCTTTAATTATTAGACTTTTTCAAAATACTGTATGTTCTAAAGGCAGACAGCAGCTTGTATGCGTGGTGGCCTGGAGATGCTAAATGTGTTTATGTTAATTAACCTCTTAAGGATCGTACCCTTTTTTTCAATTTTCGCCTAAAATGACATACCCAAATCTAACGGCCTGTAGCTCAGGACCTGAAGCAAGGATATGCATATTCTTGATACCATTTGAAAGGAAACACTTTGAAGTTTGTGGAAATTTGAAATTAATTTAGGATAATATAACACATTAGTTCTGGTGAAAGATAATACAAACAAAAAAAACATGAGTCTTTGAAATGCAAGAGAAAGGCCACAATATAATAGATTGATCCAGTGAAGCATTGCAATAATGGACTATTTTGTATCAAGTCTGCCCAAATGTGTCGAATTGGTCAATTGATACATTTTCAAGTGCATAACTGTAGAGAACATACAAAAATGACATGGTAATGCAAAATGTAAGTTTACACACTCCCAGGAATGTCATACATGATGGATCATTAGCTTATACACTAACTTTCACACATCTAGATGGCCGGGCGGGGTGGGTGTGGAGCCAGAGACAGCAGGGGTTCAAACTGTAGAAACCAGTTCCAACATTTGAATATAAACATTTATATTATCAAACAAAACTATGCTGCATTTTATCTCTGGGACCCTCAGGATGACAAATCAGAGCAAGATTACTGAATGTATGTACATTATTTACCTTCAGAGAGGTGAATGTATCAAACCAGTTGCCGTGATACGTTTTTTGTTGTTGTGCACACTCCTCAAACAATAGCATGGTATTTTGTCACTGTAATAGCTACAGTAAATTGGACAGTGCAGTTAGATTAACAAGAATTTAAGCTTTCTGCAAATATATTAGACATGTCTATGTCCTGGAAAGTATGCTGTTACTTACAACAGTCATGCTAATCACATTAGCGCACGTTAGCTCAACCGTCCTGTATACGGGACACCGATCCCGTAGAGGTTAACGGTCTCCGGGAGACATTTACATGAAAGTAACCGGCGGAAAATTGTCATAACCACCACAGCCCTAGGCATGACAAGGGCGTGGCAATGGGTGCGGCCCGTCGGCGTGGCTGAAATATTCAGACAATTTTAGGGGCTCCATCTTGGCAGTGCAGAAACATTTGCATTTTTATGCCAGTTTCCTCCATGGACCTGAGAGAATTGTTTGCTGTTTTAAAGCAAATTTCCTGAAGTTCTACACATTTTGCCATGACTAATGCTGTTATTTCGCTCAAACATAATAACAAAATCATTACTGCTAAATTGATTTTAAATTCTCCCTAACTGTCTAGCTTGTATTTTGGTGATTGTTAGTTCTCAAAGATTATATAATTAAAACATGTATAGCTCCATTATCTTTTCTACATACTGTGTTTTTTTTTTTTTTTACACTGTTTGGACAGTGTAAAAAAAAAAACACGTCCCCCTTAAGGATTTCAAAAATCCCACTCGGAAATGATGTGGACTATAAATTCCCTCCTGCTTGATCCCATCTGTTCCCACCTGGGACATGGAGGATGTCCGCTCTATGAAAGCAATTACCCCCAATGCAATAAGAAAACTGCTACATGTAAAAAGCGACCAAAACGGCAATTGCGCAAGCAACTTTGTCCTTCACATTAAAATGTCATTACTGATCAATGCCCTTTATCGTTGACAATTGCTTGGTAAACATATAAAGTGTGAGTAGTGTGATAGCTAGCCAGCTTGCCTGTTTCCCAAGGTGCTCCTTCCTGGCTGTGTATTAGCCGACCAAGCCCAGAGGTTTCCGTGCTGTAATTTATTCAGGTGAGGTTTTCTTCTTCTAAACTGAGATCAGATTCTTCTACAATTATCCGCCGCCATCACCTCATGTTTCAGCATGATTATGCACGGCCCCATGTTGCAAGGATCTGCACACAATTCCATGTCCTGCATACTCACCAGACATGTCATCCATTGAGCATGTTTGGGATGCTCTGGATCGACGTGTACAACAGTGTGTTCCACTCCCCGCCAATATCCAGCAACTTCGTACAGACATTGAAGAGGAGTGGGACAACATTCCACAGGCCACAATCAACAGCCTGATCAACTCTATGCGAAGGAGATGTGTCGCGCTGCATGAGGCGAATGGTGGTCACACCAGATAGTGAGTGGTTTTCTGATCCACGACCATAAAAAAAAAAAAAAGTATCTGTGACCAACAGATGCATATCTGTATTCCCAGTCATGTGAAATCCATTGACTGATTTCCTTAAATGAACTGTAACAGTGTGTTTGGAAAGTGTTCAGACCCCTTCACCTTTTCCACATTTTGTTACGTTATAGCCTTTTCTAAAATGGATTCAATAAATAAAAATCCTCAACAATCTACACACAATACCCCATAATGACAAAGTGAAAACAGGTTTTTAGAAATGTTAGCAAATGTGTTAAAAATAAAAAACGGAAATATTTTATTTACATAAGTATTCAGACCCTTTGCTATGAGACATGAAATTGAGCTCAGGTGCATCCTGTTTCCATTGATCATCCTTGAGATGTTTCTACAATTTGACTGGAGTCCTCCTGTGGTAAATTCAATTGATTGGACATGATTTGTAAAGGTACACGCCTGTCTATATAAGGTCCCACAGTAGACAGTGCATGTCAGAGCAAAAATCAAGCCATGAGGTCGAAGGAATTGTCCGTAGAGTTCCGAGACAGGATTTTGTCGAGGCACAGATCTGGGAAAGGGTACCAAAACATTTCTGCAGAATTGAAGGTCCCCAAGAACACAGTAGCCTCCATCATTCTTAAATGGAAGACGTTCGGAACCACCAAGACTCTTCCTAGAGCTGGCCAACCGGCCAAACTGAGCAATCGGGGGAAAAGGGCCTTGGTCAGGGAGGTGACCATGAACCCGATGGTCACTCTGACAGAGCGCCAGAGTTCCTCTGTGGAGATGGGAGAACCTTCCAGAAGGACAACCATCTCTGCAGCACTCCACCAATCAGGCCTTTATGGTAGAGTGGCCAGACGGAAGCCACTCCTCAGTAAAAGGCACGTGACCGCCCACTTGGAGTTTGCCAAAAGGCACCTAAAGGACTCTCAGACCATGAGAAACAAGATTCTCTGGTCTGATTAAACAAAGATTGAACTCTTTAGCCTGAATGCCAAGCATCACGTGCAGAGGAAACCTGGCACGATCCCTAAAGTGAAGCATGGTGGTGGCAGCATCATGCTGTGGGGATGTTTTTCAGCGGCAGGGACTTGGAGACTAGTCAGGATCGAGGGAAAGATGACTGAAGCAAAGTACAGAGAGATCCTTGATGAAAACCTGCTCCAGAGCGCTCAGGACCTCAGACTGGGGTGAAGGTTCACCTTTCAACAGGACAAGGACCCTAAGTATACAGCCAAGAAAATGCAGGAGTTGCTTTGGGACAAGTCTCTGAATGTCCTTGAGTGGCCCAGCAAGAGCCCGGGCTTGAACCTGATCGAACATCTCTGGAGAGACATGACAATAGCTGTGCAGCAACGCTCCCCATCCAACTTGACAGACCTTGAGAAGATCTGCAGAGAAGAATGGGAGAAATTCCCCAAATACAGGTGTGCCAAGCTTGTAACGTCATACCCAAGAAGACCGGAGGCTGTAATCGCTGCCAAAAAAGTACTAAGTAAAGGGTCTGAATACTTATGTAAATTTAATATTTCAGTATTTTATTTTTTATACATTTGCAAAAATGTCTTAAAACCTGTTTTTGCTTCGTCATTATTGGGTATTTTGTGTAGATTGATGAGGTGGAAAAAAAACAATTTAATCAATTTCAGAATAAGGCTGTAATGTAACAAAATATGGAAAAAGTCAAGGGTTCTGAATACTTTCCGAATGCACTGTATATGGAAATGTGTATGGTGTCTCAAACAATTTGAGTTTTGATAGTCAATGACAACTCATATTTGCACAATCACAAGTAGTCTCTCTTATTGAATGCCTCCAGAATGACGATTTAACTGTCTTACAAACGATAGTAGGGTAAAAACACTGCATGTGCTTATTCCTCAATAGGAAGACTACTCATGCTTCTACCAGGGAGTGTATACTGGTATTATGTGTAAATCACTGAACATCGTATAATTATTCCGGAAAATATCATCATCGCCAGTATTTGCTTCAGTTTCTCTTTGGCTTTGAGTGCTGTTTGTTTAAAATCCATGAGCAATTCAGTATTTGTCAGCTAGCTCTCTCTCTCTCATGTTTATGCAGGAGGGACAACCTCCCTTAGTGCTGATGTCTGTATTTGGTTTGTCTGCGTCTACCCACTGTCGGTAACAGGGTGACTCATTGCTGATATGGCAGTGTTGTGATTTTCAGAAGGCCACACTACATCAGGGGGACGTGCTGGTCCATCACAACAGCCACAGAGATCAAACAATACATTCGTAATGGCAAAAGCCCACAATTCAAAATTGATGAGGAGCGAAGGGGGTGACTATGGTTCATTATACAACAGGTGGTTCTAATCCTGTATGCTGATTGGTTAAAACCGCATTTTCAGCCGGTGTCTATTCCACAAGTTACCACCGGCTAAATCTATGATGTTAAAATGCCTATTTACGCTGTTCATCTGTCTCTTCAGCCCAGCCTGGCAATTATTCAAATATTCAAATTCGATCTCCAGCTGTCCTATAGTAATGAACATGTTGGGAGTCGGGACGAGACAGACAGGCAGGCAGCGTTTCTCAGCCAGTCGAAATCATGAATCAGCTGGCATCATTTTTATGGATATACTGTATACAAAGAAATGTCAATTGAATAAAGGTCAAACAAAACCAAGTGCAGCTAGTTTGCAGTCTTTCCAGCTTCAGTTTGAAGTGATTGTGTTAGCTGTGTTGTTGGCTAGCTACTGTGAACAACAGTGCCCTGACGAGAGAGCACATTTTCTATGCCAGGTGAAATCGTGACTCATTTCCTCGTTGTTATGGATGTATCCAAATAAATGTCACTAGAAAACAGCTTAAACAAATGCAAGTGCAGCTACTGTTGTTATTCTGGCTGCACTGTTTGACGTGACTGTAAGTTAGCCGTAGTTGGCTAGCTAGCAATCAAGGAATAAGGTCGTTGCCAGCCAGTATGGCAATGGAACATTTAGAAGGAACGACTGGGTCGCTCGCGACCATAGATAAAAAACTAAAAGACTGAACGACTGGGTCGCGTCTCTGGCAACCGAACCGATAGAACGAACGACCAGCCAGATTGGGTAGCAATCCTAGATTTGTATCGGGACTATATCTTGTAGAAGGATGAAATAGTATGAATAAATTCATCAAATTAAAGTTTTTTATGAAAATATGTCAATCATTATTTGAATATGTTGGTAACCCGTTGGTCTTTGTTTACTTAAGTGATTATGCCCTCGAAGCCAGTGTTTGCCTAACAACACCCATGCCAATATATCCTCCAAACACCGGCTTCTCGGGCATTATCACTTAAGTAAACAAAGACCACACAGTTACCACTTCAGTCTCTGGCCTCGGGGTATAAACCTGTTTAGATGGTGCCTGTTTCCATTTCCATCCATCTCATCCATACCGCTCCCCTTTGACAATATTGTCACCAGAAGTCATAGACATTAAATCAGCTCACATTGGCCCTGGACATCATTTCAATAGATTGAGGCTATAGGGTCCTTATTCAATCAAAACTGGTCTCCTGATTTTCTGGATAAAAATAATATTACATTTTTCACACACAGCCAAACCAGATTGAGCGTTATTTCCCAACACTAAAATAAAAAAGAATAAAACATAAATAAATTAAACATTGTTGTTTTTATCAGTGGTGTTTATTTATGAAAACCATATTTATTACATTGACTGAACTGCATTATCTTGGTTAGCCCTAAATTAATTTTTACAACAAGTATAAGTCTATACACCTGACCCACCTGACTGAAACGTCCATTTTCGTGTGGGTCATGGAATAATTACAAAATCCTCAAGTGTCTTCAAAAATAAAAAATATGTATATGATTAAGAGATAAATAGATAAATATGTTAATAAAGAAAACCAACAAAAAACACCCAGACAATAAATAAATAATAGTAATAATAATAATAAATAACATTCAAAAGATCTTTGGCCAAACTTGGGCCAATTTATTGTCTGAGAGTAGTCTAAAACCGACATGCCTCTGTCTGCCAGTCAGCCTATGCTTGCATGACCAGCTTTATTCCAGTGTCTTTGAGAGAGAGAGAGAGGGAGAGAGAGAGAGAGAGAGAGAGAGAGAGAGAGAGAGAGAGAGAGAGAGAGGGAAAAAGAGAGAGAGAGAAAGAGAGGGAAAGAGAGGGAAAGAGGGAATAGGATATGTGCAGTGAAAAAACAAATCTGAAAACAATTAGATTGAGGCACTTTTAAGGATGTCAAATAAGAAAATGCATTTTCTGTGTTTTCTGTCTTTCTTCCCCCTAGAGGTGAAGAAAGACATAAATAAGAATAAATAAGACATAAAACAACATTTGAATATAAACGTAATTGAAAGGCTGTCTTTTTCATCTAGCTATCTATCCCCCTTTTAAACCTCTTGCGATTGAGGACAGGACAAAATCACACGAAAAAAATACAACAAATTGATTTGCAAAAAAATTAAACCCTGAAATAGAAAAAAAAAAGTTTTGCTAAGAAAACAAGAAGAATGCCATTTTATGTACACTTTTGGAGTCTACTGTGTGAATAACTTCATCAATGTCTGTTTTCTGTTGTTGTTGTCGTTGTGTCTGACTGAGTGTCTGACTGCTCTCCGAATATTCCCGCCAGAGTCTTAAATCGAGGACCCCATTCATTGAGGTAATCATAGTCCTCATCGGTATCTACTACCAGAGACTCGATGGAACTGAGTGACTCTGCTACAGAGCCCTCTCCCTCAAAGGCATAGGTAGCTAGAGAGTCATAGGGTGGGGCCGAGTTGTCCACATCGTTTTCCTTCAGTCGCTGATTGATGAAGTCACGGATATCTGCACTGTCTTGGGAAACAGGTGGTCGTTTTTTGCCGGTTTTGGGCTCGGGTTTGACATCCCGTCGGAATAGGTCCCGGTTCTCTTTCAGAAGGTTCTCCTTGACGACTTTGGGGTTTCGGAGGGTGCCCATGTCGAAAGCATGGGTGTCCTCTTCGCCCCCTCCCTCATCGTCGTAGTGGATCACATTGTCACGGATGTCCTCCTTGGATGTCATCAGTGTCTCCTTCTTCTTCTGTCGTCTCAGACCCATGTAGAGGACCACGATCACTGGAGAGAGATCACAGAGAGAATAACGCATTAGTGGTTTATGAAAACGATGAATCACTCTTAATGGTATTGGTATATGGTGGTATATGGTGTTGGTTATGATATTGCTAATACAGCATTGGAGAGAGATCAAAGATGATAGATGACACATTAGTGTTTGATGAAAAGTAAGAGATAATATAAAGAGCTACTTGCATTGGGGAAATGTAATGGACTGCATTTGATCCATTGTTTATGTTTTTGTTGGTGACTTGAGATGGTAAACATTTCCCTGGTATGCATTCATATGACTTGCCAATGATGAAGTGACCAAATCTCCCACACATGTTGTTCCTTAGCAACAGACATTATGTACTGAGTACTGACATGACAAAAAACATGATGTAGCCTACTGACATTGCATTGTAGTCAAGCAAAATACACTGATCATTCCAGGGGGGTGGATGGTTATTCTTAAGAATGTACCTCCACAGTTTCTTCCAAATTCCCTCTACCTGGAGCTGCCCATATCGAACACACATCTCCCACACTCATTTTGTAAAGTAAGGGGGACGAAAGATTATTCCACAGTTTTTCCCTCCTCGCTGTGGTAAATACAGTACACATTTCCCATGTGGTTCTTCAATTGGACTATTCACAAGGGAAAGGAATGTACAGTTCAACACATGTAGAGAAAGTATTTCAATTGAAATGAAGAAATAAATTGGTTGAAAATTGACAAAAACAATAGAAAGCATGAGAACTGTAATCTTGAATGCCCTTCTCCGTTTCCTTCTCCTTAGCGTTCTCTTCTATGATATATGAGTCAAACAGTGCGTCAGCTCCCCCCGTTGGTCAAGGTTTTATATTTCATGTATGGTCAATATTATTTGGACAGTTCTTTCAAATCAAATCCAATTTTATTAGTCACATGGCCGAATACAACAGGTGTAGACCTTACAGTAAAATGCTTACTTATAAGCCCTTAACCAACAATGCAGTTTTAAGAAAAAAAGTGTTGAGTAAAAAATTGATGGATAAGTAAAAAACAATGCAAATAGTCCGGGTAGCCATTTGATTAGCTGTATAGGGGTGGTAGCTGGGTGTGGTCTAATTTTGATGGTATGGGGAGGTACCGCTAATGCCAGACAGGCCCTCATGCCAGCCAGTTCGACAAACAGCTTGATTTCCCCATCATTTCCACAAAGAAAGGAACAACTTTGTCAGCTTGACATATCCACCACAAAAAAATAACTGGCTTTCAAAAAGAGAGTTTATTTCTGTAAGTTGTGATTCACTCTGGCACTTCCTCAGGGACAGCATGACTTGATGGAATAACAGCGATGCCAGCCAGAGCCTCAAGGCATGTTGACTGAGCTCTGATAACAGTTCTCTCACCACGTGGTCAACCCTTTCAACACTAACTCTACCTTCACAGAGAGCACAGAGGGTGAAGAGGGCCTCCTTCATACAAACAAGGACTCACTCTCAACATGAAAAATAACTCCTCGAAGTTGGCTAGACTAACTAATGAAATCAACACTCTTTGAACAATCTCTAAACCCCATTATCTTTGTAGACACGTAATTTCTAAAAAGTTGAGATAGTGGAGACTTGATGCCATGGTGTGGTCCAAGTGACACATTAATACAGAATTATCCTCTGTACATGCATTTACATTCCATATGCGAGAGCAAGTTACATCTTAGATGCAAGGGCATAGTATAAAGTGATGTGGCTAGTAGCAGTAGCGGCTAATAGCAAATTATGCTTTCTGAATCTCAAGATTATATAGACATTATTAATTACGTATGCATGCATCATAACACACGTTGGTTGATATTAAGCTGATACATAAACTTACACTTTAACAATGAAAACAGTGATACATCTAATACTTTACACTGAGCATGGGGCAGGAGCATCACTCCGTGAAGTAGCATGCAGAGTACAGCAAAGCAAGGCAGAGCAATTCAACACAACGCAACGCAAGGCAGAGCAATGCAAGGCAGAGCAGAGCAAAGCAAGCACGGCATAAGGAAAGCAATGCTACATGCACGTGTGGGCAGAGACCAAATTGAGAGGTACCATCGGGAAGGAAGGAGTGGGCAAAACAAACTCCTACTACTCAGCAATGGTGCAGAACTCCCGATAACCAACAAAGTGTTCAGGCAACGCAACAAACGCAAAGCAACATGGCAGCACCCTCGCTCAAAACAATGGCATCTAATAGATTACGTCATTATGAGATCACAAGACCTCAGGGATGTAAACATCACCCATGCCATCTGAGGTACTGAAGCCTGCTGGACTGACCACCGCCTAGTCAAATCTGTGATGGCCATCAGACTGGCTCCCAGGCAAAGAAAGCAACCCAAAACCCCTACACAGAAATACAACCTCTGCAAACTACAAGCAGAAGAGCTAAAAGACTCTGTCCAGTCCCATCTGAACAAAAACCTCCCTGAATGCAGCCCTGATTGCAACACTGCCGATGATGAGTAGAACTGGCATTTACAGACACTTTCACACGTGAGCCCCCATCACTTGGTGAAATGACACCTAATCACACTCAGTTAATTATAGGTGTAACTAAAGGGACGTGACTGGCATGCCAACCCATAACTCTAACCCTGACCCTAACTTAACCATAACACTGACCTTAACCTTAGCGTCTAACCATAACCAATTAGGTAATTAAACATGGGTTTGCAAGTTGATCATATCCCTTTAGCTTTTCCTGTTCATTATGCTAAGTAGTGGATTCTGGGTGGAAGGGAAAAAATAAGAATTCTATGGCTAATGATGAAAACTTTTTGATAATTCTATATGGGTCACGGCCATACTTGACCTACACTGTAAAAAGAGAACCAGTTTTAACACAAGGCAAAAAAGTGATATTTACATCCCCTCTCTCTCTCTCGCTGCTACACCAAATTGGCCAATGTTACCTCGTGTAGATTTTTCATTTCTAGTGTTGATTAAAGTGTTAAATTAACTCTGTAGGTCTTACAGTTTTTCTCCATTGGTTTGGCTCATTTCTTGAAACAGAAATTACATTCTCAAAACTCTAAGATCATTTGGCAAAACAGTCTTACAGTTCAGCACAACACTATAGCTCACTTGCAAAAGCTCATATCTCTCCTAAAACTGTTCACTCATGCTTCAAAACTAAATTCCTTTCCCATATAAGGAGTCAGTGCCACGAAAATGGCAAAGATCCTTCTCAATTGCTTTGGCTCATTTCTTGAAACAGACCGGACGTTCTCAACACTCTTGGTGCTTTAGCCAAAATAACGTGGATGGTTCGGCACAACACCATGGTTCACCTGCAAAAGCTCATACCTCTCCCAAAACAGTTCACGCATGTGTCAAAACTAAATTTCCTTCTCATTTAAACAGTCAGTGCCCCCAAAATGCTTCGTCCCTTTGGCATTGTGTAAGTACTGCAAGTCAAAATGTTTAGATGTTTTGTCACTATGGCAGAGGACCATTGAAATATCCCTCATGTCCACCTTTCAGTCTTAGCCCAGTCCTTCATTGACAATGGTTACTGTACTGTTTTTTGTCTAGCTAACAGAATACAATTGTGTATAAAACTGAAAAAAATAAATAGGATTTTAGGGTAAGAGTAGCCTCCAAGGTTTGACATCACACATTGCACTCATACTGCCAAGGAAATTGTAACCATTATCATTCACACACATAAAGTAACTTCCATACATCAGAGTAAAAAGAAAATGTATACAGCATAATATACTGTAATATAAACACACAAACAAAAAACAATGAAAATTATATGCAGCCTACAGTGCTGTAAATAAAGCTGGAGTTTCACAACTAACAGTTCTTCACTGGTCGCTGTCCTCACCCTCCTGGCCATCCACACGCTGCTGTCTGTCTGGCCACAGATTCTCATCCACATCACAGCGTATATTCTCCCTTGCGATGCAACGAGGGAAGAAACGGCGTGCATGTCGCAACCATCCCCTACACTGATCTGCTGTAATATCCTCACACGCAGCGTCCATTGCATGGAGCAGGGACCTCTGATCTTGAGCCCGATGCTCATACACTCTCCACCTCCAAGCGGAGAAATACTCCTCAATAGGATTGAGGAAAGGAGAGTAAGGTGGTAGGAACACCATGACCATCCTTGGATGAGTAGTGAACCAGGCCCTGATGAGCGGGCCACGGTGGAAATTCACATTGTCCCATACAATGACATATTGTGGTAGGTGAGGCCCTACGAGACCGCTCTCATTTTCAGGGATCAAATCAACATGAAGGCGGTCCAAGAAGATGAGGAGCTTCTGTGTATTGTATGGGCCAAGACTGGGGATGTGAGTGGCCACACCATTCTCCGATATGGCAGCACACATAGTTATATTGCCCCCTCGCTGGCCTGGGACATCCACCATGGACCGGTGGCCAATAATATTACGGCCACGTCTTCGGCCCTTGGCCAGGTTGAAGCCAGCTTCATCCACAAACACGAGGATGTGATGGGTCTCGTTTCCTTCCAATGCCATTATTCTCTACAATAGCGTAAAAAAAGAAAACATCAAATCAGTCATACAGAAGAGTCATACACTACAGTTACAGACAATTACATAGGAATGTTCTATGTTCTCCACAAGTTCAATATACTACTGGCCACTACTCCAGTGGTTCCAAACCTGGGGTACATGTACCCCTATGCAGAGGTACTACAGGGGGTATTTGACAGAAAGGGGAGGGGGGAAATCATCAATGACTAGACTTACTGAAATGTTACAGTAAAACCCACAGTATTAGATATATTTACATGGGAGGCACTAATTGCAGCTCTTTGACCCCTTTTCTTATTGTATGTTATATTCTTCAAAATAAGGATTATAATGATAATTGCATCATACAGTAAGCTGCAGTTTTTAGGCGAAATGTTGAAGTCAGATAAATCAAATACTTCCATACCTGGATTACCTGGATACACAAATCAGGTAAAGTGGGTACTGAAGCCAAAAAAGTTTGGGAACCACTGCTTAATTGTAAAAATGTTATAATGATGGACAACCAGTAACTGACTTACATGTACATACTGGTACCGCAGCTCTTTCACTCTATCAGAGTTCCTCTCAAATGGTACCCTGTAAATTTGCTTCATTGTCATCTGATGCTTCTTCAATATCCGGTCTATTGTGGAGATGCTTATAGAGTTGACATTTTGGAATATGGCATTGTCTTGTAGGATTGCAGCGCGGATCTGTCTCAATGTGATGGCATTATTTGCCATCACCATGTTACAGATCTCTTGTTCTTGTTGTTCATTGAGAAGTTTTCCTCTGCCACCTGTGCAAGGTTGTCGTCCAATCCTAGATATAGAAGTCAAAGGACAACACTCCATTCGTAATGTATACCTTATGTATTCCTTACAGAATGAGTTACCTATGTAATTGTATTGTTGTTTTACTTACAGTAACTTTACCACAATTCTAATGCATCACTGCACAGTGACTGGAATACTACTGTAAACTGTATCATCAATACTGTAGAAAATAAACTATTCCATAGTTTATTTTCTCCAATGTTTTTCTTGTCATTTTTAGTATCATAACATCCCATTGAGGTAAGATATTACTGTAGGCCTATCACACACACACACTAAATGAATAGGTAAATATGTAAATAAATAAATGTCTTGCTCTATGCACAGTGTCCTGTCCTATACAACATATAATTCCATCATTGACTGACTACATACCTGTTTTCCCTGCGAAAGGTTTGGATGATGGAGGAGACTGTTGAGCGAGGCACATTAGGCTGCACTCGGCGACCTGCCTCCGCCATTGTGAGGCCATGGTTGATGACATGGTCTATAATTGTGGCCCGAATTTCATCCGGGACAGCATGGTGTCTTCGTGCTCCTCGGCCTCTTCCCCCTATTCCACCACCACGCACCCTTACTCCTCCTCCTCCTCTTCTTCTTCCTCTTCCTCGAGCAGGCAGTTGCCCTTGTTCATTTACTTGGCCAGGTGCCTCCATGTTCAGAAATTGTACTGGTCCTGCATGGTCAAGCTCTTTACATACATGTTTGGCAGCATTCACAGTCATGGACAGCACCTGTCAGGTAACTAAACATACTGTTTGATTGGTCATCTGAGATGTGTGAAACTCCTCCTTCGTTAGTCAAGTTCTAGTTTCACCTGACTGTCAATTGCTGTAATAAATTTATCAAATGTTCCAAGGGATTCATATATGGTATTCATGGTATTACAGTTTTTCTCAGTCGCTTTGGTGCATTTCTTAGATCAAAAGTGCAATTCTTGATACTACTTGTACAAATTCCAAATCATCTAGTCACTTGTGCACATCATTAAAGCAATTTCTTATTCCTTTGAACAAATTGCAATTGCTTTTGTACATATTGCAATTGATAATGTACAAGTGTCAGCTTTTTTCCACATTTTCAATTGCTCATGTCATGTTGATCAAAATATAGTAGATGGTTCTCTGTTGAATAGTCTTACCCCTCAAAACATCTAGGCATTAGTTCCTTGCATAAGCCATTACATGCAAAATTGTTGAACTATTTGTCATAAACTGTCAAGCATAGTTTTACACATTTCTATTAGACCTTTTGTACAAAAACGTAAATTGCTGAATCGTGCAGGTTAAATTAACCCTCACTCATGAAGGAATGTAAAGTGTTAGTTCAACCAACAATCAACCAGTTGTCTAAATTGCTCAAAGGTGCATCTCATGAAGAATCAATTGGCAAGCATATATAGACAGACCACAACACAGAGTTGCAATTTTCCAATAATGGATGGACCAGGAAACGAACAGGGTCAACAGCCAAGAGGAGGAAGAAGAGGAGCAAGGATGCGTGGTGGAAGGCAAAACAGAGGAAGAGGCAGAAGAGGACATAGGCGCATATCTGATGACATAAGGGCCACTATTGTAGACCATGTTGTCAATCATGGCCTTACAATGGCTGAGGCGGGTCGAAGGGTGCAGCCGAATATTGGGAGATCAACCGTGTCCTCAATAGTACAAACGTTTCGAAGAGAGAACAGGTATGTCCACCAATGTACAGTGCACTGTTACTGTATATAAGCAGTATACTGTATACTTCCTACAATGCTTCATATTACAGTAGTCCACTTGTATTTCACAGCATACAGAAATATACTCTATACAGATACATACTGCACCTTACATGCACCCACCTGTATGTTTTACAGTAAAATGTGTGTTCGCATAGTTTTTGTCTATGTGAAAGTGTGCGATGCATCACTGCATTTTTCCACACATAGGACTGCAAGATTACCTCAAACCGGTGGCAGAGGACGCCTTTTCACACCTCAACAGGAGGAGGCTATTTGCACCATGGTCCGAGCAAACAATGCCATGAGACTCAGGGAAATACAAAGGACCATTATAGAAGACAACGATGTCTTTGAAAACATCCATACGGTTAGCATCTCAACCATCGACAGGGTGCTGCATAGAAACCAGATGAGTATGAAACAGCTGTACCGTGTACCATTCCAAAGGAATGAGGACAGAGTTAAGGAGCTACGGTACCAGTATGTACAGGTAAAACATATATCTATGTAACTACTTTACAGCAACATTTTATAGTGTTACATAGTACAGTAAGCATAAACTGCACACATTTCCATTGCTGTGGAAGGAACATGCAATATATGTACATTTTATGTCACTCTTCCTTACCAAAACAAATTCAACTGTGTGTTCTGGGATATAGCGTATAATGGAGTTGGAATCAAGTGAACCCTCTCACAACTTTGTATACGTGGATGAGGCTGGCTTCAACCTGACCAAATGCAGAAGGCGGGGTCGGAATATCATCGGTCACAGAGCTACTGTGGATTTGCCAGGCCAACGGGGAGGAAATATCACCATGTGTGCTGCTATTTCGGAGCATGGTGTCCTAACCCATATCCCCCTTTTAGGGCCATACAACACCCAGCATCTACTCAACTTTTTAGAGACTCTCTACAGGGCTCTCATCCCTGATGATGAGAGGGGTCTGTTTAGAGAGGATTTGCCAAAGTATGTGGTCATTTGTGATAATGTGAGTTTCCATCGATCAAACATCATAAGGCAATGGTTTGTGACCCACCCGAGGATGCTCATAGAATTCCTCCCACCTTATTCACCATTCCTTAACCCAATTGAGGAGTTCTTTTCAGCATGGAGGTGGAAGGTGTACGATCGTCAGCCACACACACAGATGACCCTGCTGGCTGCAATGGATGCAGCATGTGAGGACACCACAGTCGACGCCTGCAGAGGATGGATAAGGCATTCCAAAAGATTCTTTCCACGTTGCATTGGAAGGGAAAATATCCGGTGTGATGTGGATGAGAATATGTGGGCTGACAGACAGGAACGTCTGGATGTGTAGAGACAGCACTAGAACAATGCTGTGGGCAAAGTTGTGCCTTAGGGGTGGTTTCCTGTGTTTCTTTCTAATTTAGTTTTTTTTTCCTTTGTGCCCCTTGGGTTGTCCAGTCTCTTTCAATCAATAACCCACATACAGTAATATGTAAATAGTACTGTTGAAATTGATATATGCCATAGAAGTGCAGCCTTGTGCATTTTCAATACAGTAACTGTCATCCAAACTGTAGCCTAAGTTTACATCAGGTAATACTGTCAAAGTACACAGTTCCATTGACAACATGCCTAAACATTTTGACAACCTTGTTCGTGAACAATGACTCAATGACTTATCATTCTGATGACACTGACATGATCATTGGCATGAATATTTACTTTTGAGAGATGTACTAAGGATTTTTAGTGACTGACTAGCTTTAGAAACATATCTATTGTATATTGCAGTTTGTACAAATTGTTCTGAGAAATGCACTTATTATTTTGCACATGTTAGGGATGATGTGAAAAATGCACCAAAGCGACTGAGAAAAACTGTATGTTCTTGAATAATTTTGACAATTGAACAGACTATTGTGCATGTGATGACTTATACAATGAAATGACGCTGACACGTTTTGGAGCGAACAACCATTAGACTGAGAATCAACAATCAGTTTAGATCAACAAGATCTATTCACTTGGAAATTGTGCTAAATGTAGGCTACCTGTACTTAATCATTTGCAAAGATGTACTGAGACATTGAGACATGTACTTAGACATTTGCAATTTGATGAAATTAATGAGAAATTCAATTCTGTTGTGAACAATTGCCAAGTGGTTTGGAGGTTTGTCCATGTAGTTTTGAGAATGTAATTTCTGTTTCAAGAAATGAGCCAAACCAATGGAGAAAAACTGTAAATGAACACTAATTGGTGTAAAAGAACCACAGTGTTGGTGTTAATAACCAGTGTCAAACCAAAACCATGCCCATCATTATTATATTTCCCAGCATACTCTAGTGCAGGTTGATTTCTTGAATTGTTTGTTTCTCTCATTCTTCTCTGCAGATCCTCTCAAGCTCTGTCAGGTTGGATGGGGAGTGTCACTGTACAGCTATTTTCAGGTCTCTCCAGAGATGTTAGATCGGGTTCAAGTCCGGGCTCTGGCTGGGCCTCTCAAGGACATTCAGAGACTTGTACCAAAGCCACTCCTGCGTTGTGTTGACTGTGCGCTTAGGATCGTTGTCCTGTTGGAAGGTGAACCTTCACCCCAGTCTGAGGTCCTGATCGCTCTGGAGCAGGTTTTTATCAAGGATCTCTCTGTATTTTGCTCCGTTCATCTTCCACTCGATCCTGACTAGTCTCCCAGTCCCTGCCACAGCAAGATGCTGCCACCATCATGCTTCACCGTAGGGATGGTACCAGGTTTCCTGCAGACATGATGCTTGGCATTCAGGCCAAAGAGTTCAAACGTAGTTTCATGAAACCAGAGAATCTTGTTTCTCATGGTCTGAGAGTCCTTTAGGTGCCTTTTACTGAGGAGTGGCTTCCGTCTGGCCACTCTACTATTAAGGCCTGATTGGTGGAGTGCTGCAGAGATGGTTGTCCTTCTGGAAGGTTCTCCCATCTCCACAGAGGAACTCTGGAGCTCTGTCAGAGTGACCATCGGGTTCTTGGTCACCTCCCTGACCAAGGCCCTTCTCCCCCGATTGCTCAGTTTGGCCGGGCGGCCAGCTCTAGGAAGACTCTTGGTGGTTCCAAACTTATTACGTTTAAGAATGATGGAGGCCACTTTGTTCTTGGGGACCTTTAATGCTGCAGAAATTTTTTGGTACCCTTCCCCAGACTGTGCCTCAACACAATCCTGTCTCTGAGCTTTACGGACAATTCCTTCGACCTCATTGCTTGGTTTTTGCTCTGACGTGCACTGTCAAACTGTGGGACCTTATATAGACAGGTGTGTGCCTTTCCAAATCATATCAAATTAATTGAATTTACCACAGGTGGACTCCAATCAAGTTGTGTAAACATCTCAAGGATGATCAATGGAAACAGGATGCACCTGAGCTCAATTTCAATTAAAATTCTAATAGCTAAATGATCCTTGGTAGACCACCTTAAAACAATTCCATATGTTAGCTTAGAACCCCTCTCCCCTGGCTTAGACAGGGCTTAGACTCTAGAGAGTTAATGTGGGTTTGTTTCCTGCGTCGTCCGTACAGGGACACACACTGATCTGTTACACAGGCATTACTGATTAGGAGGATCTACCACAGCTTTAAATGACTCACCCAGTAGAATGACGATGGACAGGAGGATGGCTATCAAAGCCCCAGTAGTCAGCCATACAACAAGAAATTACACAGTCATAACTGAGTAGGACCTACCACAAGGGTAAATTACTCAATACGCACCCAGTAGAATTATGATATACTGACTATGGTGGTGGTTAGTCTAGTGGTTATGACGCTGCTTTGTGAGTATGTTAGTGTTTTTGTGAATGTTGGTTGATGCCCAGGGTGGGCCTTAAAGTGATGAACTCCATCACACATTCAATGACTAAGAGGAGTGAATGAGGCATAGTAAATGACTCACCCAGTAGAATGACAATGCACAGGAGTATGGCTATCAGGGCCCCTGTACTCAGCCCCACTGGGAGGAAGATGGCCTCTGCACTGCAGGTGAGGAGCGATCCATCCGACTCGCAGCCACACACACGGATGGTCAGAATGCCCGTGCTGCTTTGGACGGGGTAGCCGCTGTCCTGGATCACCACAGGAAGGATGTAGATCTCCTGGGAACGCCGTCGGAAGTCGCTCCGCAGAGTCACTATCCCCGCAGTGTTATCTGGAACAGAAAGAAACAAATGTAACTACTCATGACTGTTGTTCATTATAGTCTTATTCGGGATACACTAGCCTATACAATGAGACAATGATAATGCTGTCACTGAACCTGTGCATTCTTGTGCATGTGTTTCTGTTGGTTGTTTTGTGTCCCTTGTCTTACAACAAGGTTGACCTGACGTTACCTCAGCCAGCAAGTCAACTCTGAAAATGTCTAAATTGCCTCCGGGACAACCTGCCAGCCCTACCCTCCTTATCCCCTACAACTGAGTGTGCAGGGGAACTTTTGTGGTTTCTATGTGTTCATTTAGCGAACATAACTCTAGGAAAATTGAAGGTTAAACAATGATTAAGAGTAAATGAACCATGTAGCCTGGTAAGGGGAGTAAGGGAACCATGTACTAAGAAAGTAAGGTGGCGTTGGTGTGGTGCTGGAGCAGGTGTGAAGTTGGTCAGAGGAATAGACCTGGACAGTTTTTTCTCAGGAACAGGGCGATGTGTCAGGTTGGACCAGCCCCAGACCTGTCCAGTGTGGCTAGACTGTCTGACCCCTGTCAGGATTGGTTTGTTCCTCTGACAAGGCCGGGGACTTTTTCCTGACAGAAGGGTCAAGGTGTCTCAACACACCTTACATGTTATGCACAGACTATAGGTTCGTCCCAAATGGCACACTTTCCCTTTATAGTGCACTACTTGAATAGTGTACTACAAAGGGAATAGGGTGCCATTTGGGATGCAGATTGTGTTTTTTTAAATATTTTCTCCTGCTTTGCTAGACTTCGCCTTTGGTGCTTTGAATGCCTTGTCCCTGCGCATCAGATCTCATCCCTGTATCTGGAGATTGTGCCTGTTGGCACTGTGACGGCAGGGCGGAAAGCTGTGAGGCTCTGTGTCCAAAAGGTAAAACTGGATCAGGGGTTCAAGCCAGGTCTCTCTTCAAGGTTGAGAAATGAATTTGTTTCCACAGCTTCATACTGCAATGGGTCATACTCACACCCGTCTTCAAAGGGTGTGTTTCGCAATATGCCCATTGGAAAGAGACATTATACCTTTCTGAGAATATACTATACCGAACAAAAATATAAACGCAACATGTAAAGTGTAGGTCCCATGTTTCATGAGCTGAAATAAAAGATCCCTGAAATCTTCCACATGCGCAAAAAGCTTCTTACTCTAAATTGTTTTGCACAAATGTGTTTACATCCCTGTTAGTGAGCATGTCTCCTTTGCCAAGATAATCCATCCACCTGACAGGTATAGGATATCAATAAGCTGATTAAACAGCATGATCATTACACAGGTGCACCTTGTGCTGGGGACAATAAAAGGCCACTAAAATGTGCAGTTTTCTCACACAACACAATGCCACAGATGTCTCAAGTTTTGAGGGAGTGTGCAATTGGCATGCTGACTGCAGGAATGTCCAACAGAGCTTTTGCCAGAGAAGTGAATGTTCAGTTTTCTACCATAAGCCGCCTCCAACATTGTTTTAGAGAATTTGGCAGTACAGCCGACCGGCCTCACAACCGCAAACCACGTGTAACCACGCCAGCCCAGGACCTCCACATCCGGCTTCTTCACCTGCGGGATCATCTGAGGAGGGGGGGAATTGTTGCATGTTGCGTTTATATGTATATATGACTACATATTCTAAATCATATAGAATTGACACAACAGTACTCATTTTTATACATATTTTAGATAGTTGACTCCCATTGGTGATGGCTATGGCTGCTGCACAAAATTAATAAATATATGCAGTACTTTTCTTGGGTTATATGATATATATATACTGTCTATCAGGTACCCACAACAACATATGTCTAAAGGAGCCTGCTGTGACCTTTTAGCAGGTGTTATGATTCACTGTATCACCTAGAGATATGTTAGCTGCTGTCATCATGCTTATTCACTATGTGGACTACTTTTTCTTCTTGACTGGCACAGTGTCAGAAACCTGGTCAAGATAACTCACTTCCAAAGTCTCGGATAGTGAAGTTCTTGTTGTTGACGTCCCTCTCTGATGGTTTGAAGGAAAACTTATGACCCCTTTGTGGAAGATCCTGGTCCTTTGCACTGAAGGTTTGAATTACCTGAGAGAGAAAAATGTTTGAACATTGAACTGAAGGAAAATCATCAAAGGATTGCATGGCTGTTGAGATAGTATTTTAGTATCGTCTAGACACAATAAACTCAAGATGTCGGGACATTTAGTTAAGTTATCCTTTAAGTTCCATGACTCATGAAAAATTACATCAAGAAATTGTTGTATTTGTACATATTTTTTGGGCTTGCAACAATATTAAAGGGGCGGTGCAGTCAATATACATTAGATTGCACATTTCAGTGTCAAAAAGGGGCTCAGGGAAAATAAATGATAAAAAATATATTTGGAGTTAATTTCATTATTAATTTTTTCCTGTGATTTATTAGACATAAAGCCATGATTTGTAAATATAATGTAGAAGACCTGCCCCCTGCAGCATTCTATTAGTACCCTCAGAGTGAACATACCGTATTCCCCTGACCACTCCTGTGAATACATAATGAAGCATAGACAAACTTTCTGTTTAATCATCTAATGCCCAGGGACTCAGCTGTGTATCCACATTATACTCCATTGAATAGAGACAATTTAAAATAAATTAAGAATGTCGTTTTTATTTTTCCTAAATCTCTGCAGCAATAAAACCTAGCTCTATTATCATTGTGTATTGGCCACAAAGTGAT
Source organism: Coregonus lavaretus (assembly GCF_964263955.1). Taxonomy (NCBI): domain Eukaryota; kingdom Metazoa; phylum Chordata; class Actinopteri; order Salmoniformes; family Salmonidae; genus Coregonus; species Coregonus lavaretus. The sequence continues at coordinate 23,961,938 of NC_140021.1, forward strand.
CCATACATGCTGGTGAACTGAACAGGGACATATCTGTAAGAGAAAATTCATTAACAGTGTCTCTAAACGTCGATCAGTGCACAGGGCTATGATCTCAATGGGAGGTTGTTTAGCCTTGCCACCTCTCCTCGCCTCCTCTCCTCGCATCGCAACTCTCCTCTCCGTGCATGGGGTTTCAGTTTGGGAAGGCAGTCCACTGCCTCACTAAACTCAACCCTCTTTATCTCAGAAAGCATTCAAGCGTGTTTTTGATAATGGTTTTTTCTCTGCTTAATCTGTTTTACTGAGAATGTTGAAACAGGGTATTTGTCCTGTGGCCTTCCTCCCTGCTTTCACATGGAAATATATCTCTCTTGTTTTTCTCACTTGAATACATCCCTGGTTATAGATGACTGTTCAGGGGAGGTTGCTGCTGCACAGCGTGATATGCTTCAGAATACCTGTACTGTACTATAAGTGCTTTGTCTGTTCTTTGGCAGGCAGTGTGAGGACGGCTAACCATCAAGGGGGACATGATTGCTCTTACAAAAGAAGACCTGCAATTCTTTATCGCCGACCAGCTGTGAGTAACACCTGGCGGAATCTTGCTGTGAAAAATACTTGTATGGAAATGTGATGATATTTGGATGAAACCAGATCAAAGTAGGACTACCAAAGTATGAAAAATTACTGTTGCTTCTACACTGATAAAGTTTGATCATAAAGTTAATGGTCCCTCCCCCAGGCGGGATTATTAAGAGCTTTTTGTGACATCACAAAAGCCTCAATTTAATACACCAATGGTAATGTCTTATTCTCTTACCTAATTTAAATAAGTACTGCCTTGTAACCAACATCGCAGAAGGTGTGTTCGCAGAGGGACGTTGTTTTCATAGGTAGCTAGCTAGTCTACTGGTGCCAAAATATGACTGCAGCGTGTCAGCAAATATAATTTAGGTTTCCCCTATTTATGTAAGGTAAAGATACTTATAGCCCATCTGTAATTAGCCCACCCAACTACCTCATCCCCATATTGTTATTTACATTGTTATTTATTTTGCTAATTTGCACCCCAGTATCTCTATTTGCACATCATCTTCTGCACATCTATCACTCCAGTGTTAATGCTAAATTGTAATTATTTTGCACTATGGCCTATTTATTGCCTTACCTCCATAACTTACTACATTTGCACACACTGTATAAAGATTTTCTATTTTCTATTGTGTTATTGACTGTTCGTTTTTGTTTATTCCATATGTAACTCTGTGTTGTTGTTTTTATCGCACTGCTTTGCTTTATCTTGGCCAGGTCGCAGTTGTAAATGAGAACTTGTTCTCAACTGGCTTACATGGTTAAATAAAGGTTAAATAAAAAATAAAAAAAATAAAAAAAGGTTTCTGCTTTCATCTGTGTCTGGTGTGAGCTAGTAACTGGCAAGCATGGTCTTCAGCCAGCATAGAACAAAAGTGGCGGAAGGGTTGCCCCAAACTCTGATTCATTATATTAAGAGACATGCCTAACTGAAAATGTATACAAACTTCTTGACATCATTGACAGTCTGCATATATTTATTGAAAAGTGCTGCTACCTCAACCTGTGACATTTCAACAGAATTTGTCCAAGCTGAACTAGCTAACTAGCTTGATAAACAGTGCTGACAATGCCATTTGGGCTCGCTGGCTAAATGATACAGCGAACATTTTGTCTATATTTATGCTGTTACAATAACCAAACAGTTGAATAAACACATCATTTGTGAAACCGTGAAGTGATGTATGACAGGATTGGATGTTGCATGCAATTTCAATGTTGTTTGAGTTACTTTGTGTATCAGCAAATTTGCTTTAGATAATCTCACTGCATCACCGCTCACTGCATCCATGTTGCTTGACATAGGCGTTATTACAGAACCGCCGTTCAAGGACCTTTCATCAATTAGATTTGCTCACCTCCTGCGTCCTCTCTCCTCCGTCCTCTCACGCATCCTTTTGAAAAAGGTCAAAGTTAATCGAGGAGAGTTGGCGAGGAGAGTGAACGTGGATGGAAATGCGCTTGCTTGAAATGAGACGGTCCTTCTCCACTTGCGCGTCATTATGGAAATTACTTTTAGGGGGGTGGATCCCAAAATAAATGTTTAAAGTGAGTTGTGCATGTTTTTAAACGTGTATGTTTTTCTCTTCTGACAAAACAAAAGCTGATTCAAAGGGGGTGTGGCAGATTTCAAAACTCTTCCGCGGTAGGAAACATGAGTATCCTCAATGAAAGATGGCTATCGAGGAGGGGAGGACACGCGTTCGTTTGCCTACTAATGAACTGATACAATTTTCGACCACTTATCGGTTTCTGGGTCATGGCCTAATAGCTCCCCGCCACTTCAGTCTGTCTTTTCAGACTTCCTGGTAGTTTGACATGAGAGAAAAAGTTATTTTTATCTGTAAGAAATATTGTGTAATGTTTTAGTCACTCAAAAGGCTATTTTCCATGGGAATCAGAATGACTGTTCAGGACTTTTAAAAATAATGGTTAATTGAGCAAGGCATGGGTAAGCATAAGCAATGCTTCTTCAGTGTGTTAATGGAAAGTCTTTCTAGCTATTTGTTAAACCGCCAAAGGAGCTCTGTTGGCACGTGCATGGAGATGTTTGCTAATAGGCTAATTTGTAGGCACATGTGGTTTACAATGCGCACAGGCAGAGACTCCTCTGCATCAAAATATATAATCTGGAATGTACACTTGGTTGCTGATCTGGAAAGCACACCATGCCCCCTCCATTAGCTAAAATAAAGCAGATGGTTTTAGCAATATGCAAAACTTTGATAGAACGATACCTGTGCTATGCATGGCAATGGGCCGTTGTTCTATATGATTTATTTGGTTTTAAATCATAATGTAAAGGCATATTGTATACAGCCGAAGATGAGATTTTACTGGTTCTATTTTAACTGGTTCTTTTCCCTATGGGCCTTGGTCAAAAGTAGTGCTTTGGTACGTAGCCTCTCTGTGTGGACGCACATACTATTACTGTGAATCAGTCATCCTTCCCTTCACTATTAGCATTTTATTCAAGGATGTTCTTTTCAAAATTCCCTACTGACCTTTTTATCAATATGGCACCTTTAATGAGACAGTGCCTCTGAGCATACTTCAAGATGACACACGCATACACACACACACACACACACACACACACACACACGCACGCACACACACACACATGCTCAGACACACGTTCACTTACCTGGCCTACTTTGGCATTTTCACACACAAAGCTCTCGTAAGGGATGCCTAGTTCAGGGGGAAACTCATTGACATCCAGTACATGAACGGTGACAGCCACTCTACTGGTCAGCACTGGGCTATCTGAAGAGTCAAAATCACACAATAAACAACAATGAGCAGTTATAAATGTTTCTAATGAGTTTGATTGTGCTTGCCTGTGGGTTAGTACATGAATGAAGAGAGAAAACCGTGTGAGACAATTCCCCATTGATTTTACAACCCTGACATCATGTGGTTGTAATATGCACTGCAGTCTTAGAATTGGCAAATGGTAAAATGATGACTACACTGGCCACGCGGGTTGATTCTGTCCATCCACACCAGACCCGATCATGACATGCAGGTTAAAATATAAAAACCCCAAGACTTAAACATAACTGATATTGGCACAAGATGGAGGGATTGTTGGAACATAACTAACAAATGTACAGTTAGTGAAAATGTACGCTTAATCCAGTATAAACTAATTTATAGAATGTATTATACATGTATTATACAATGTATTATAAAATTCACACATGTTACAGCATAACAACAAAGTAATGTCTTAAGTGTAAAACTAACAATGACTCAATAAACCATGCATTCTGGAAATGCTATAAAGTCCAAAAATGATGGGTGGAGTTAGAAAGTTGGCTGTCAGAAGTATTACAATGTCAATTTACTTTTAATCCGTCTGTCTGCATATTTCAAAACATGTCATACGAGGGTGCAGTGAGATACCCGATGGGTTGGACGATACTCTTCTCTTTAATTATCTTGAAAAAACATATACGTAAAACTGGAAATCAATCAATCCTACATCATTAAGACAATGGAAAAAAATAATATACTTCATTATGTAAATATTGGAAGAACGTGGGCGACGGAGAGGAACAAAATGGTGCAATTTGAGGATATGTGGCAGAGAGTAGTGCAGGCACTGAATGTAGGGGTGAGAACAAGTAGGTCTGAGCAGGTGTTTGTGTGCATCTGTATGTCGTCTTTTGTATGTGTATGTTTTGTATTGTTAAAAAAAAAATCTTACAAAGATTTGGGGGCATGTCATAACAAACATGATACATTCACGGACATTCAACACAATACCAAAAGTATGTGGACACCTGCTCGTCGAACATCTCATTCCAAAATCATGGGCATTAATATGGAGTTGGTCCCCCCTTTGCTGCTATAACAGCCTCCACTCTTCTGGGAAGGCTTTCCACTAGATGTTGGAACATTGCTGCGGGGACTTGCTTCCATTCAGCCACAAGAGCATTAGTGAGGTCGGGGACTGATGTTGGGCAGTTAGGCCTGGCTCGCAGTTGGCGTTCCAATTCATCCTAATGGTGTTCGATGGGATTGAGGTCAGGGCTCTGTGCATTCTAGTTAAGTTCTTCCACACCAATATCGACAAACCATTTCTGCATGGACCTCGCTTTGTGAACGGGGGCATTGTCATGCTGAAACAGGAAAGGTCCTTCCCCAAACTGTTGCCACAAAGTTGGAAGCACAGAATTATTTAGAATGTAATTGTATGCTGTAGCATTAAGATTTCCCTTCCCTGGAAATAAGGGGCATAGCCCAAACCATGAAAAACAGCCCCAGACCATTATTCCTCCTCCACCAAACTTTACAGTTGGCACTATGCATTGGGGCAGGGAGTGTTCTCCTGTCATCCGCCAAACCCAGGTGAAGCATCATCCATCACTCCAGGCAACACGTTTCCATCACTCCAGGCAACAAGCCGACGCTTGGCATTGCTCATGGTGATCTTAGGTTTGTGTGCGGCTGCTCGGCCATAGAAACCCATTTCATGAATCTCCCGACAAACAGTTATTGTGCTGAAATTGCTTCCAGAGGCAGTTTGGGACTTGGTAGTGAGTGTTGAAACCGAGGACAGACGATTTTTACACACTGTGCGCTTCAGCACTCGGCGGTCCCTCTCTGTGAGCTTGTGTGGCCTACCACTTCGCGGCGGAGCCGTTGTTGCTCCTATAAGTTTCCACTTCACAATAACAGCACTTACAGTTGACCGGGGCAGTTCTAGCAGCATGTATGTGTAAATTTTATTTGCAACGCTGGCACACACAACGTGACCGTTGTGGTTTGCGTGGAAGTTCTTAGATGCCTGATGTATTCCTCAAAAGTGTCAATGTATTGGAAAATAATATATGAAGTCAATACCTTTAAAGGGGCAATCAGCAGTTGCTACATCGATTTTCTTGACTTATAAATTAATTATTAATGTACCTATTGATTCTTGAAGAATATAGCTTATACCCCATCAGAACCACTAATATAAGCTTGTTTTACTCCAATGTTTGTAAACAAAGTAAATGTAAACAAACACTATATTGCTTCAAAACATGGTTAAAACTATGATTTTGATATCATGGAAGGTCAGTCCTTTCATCCATAGCTCTGTCTATGAATTAGAGAATGGTTACATTTCTCCAGCCCCATCCTTCAGCTTTTTACTGAACAGGGGCGGGGAAGAATGCTTTGTTATTGTTTCTACTGCTGATTGCCTCTTTAAATAAATATGTTCTTTCAGGGAATCTAAAAACAGAAGACTATATTCCATGAACAATAAACGCAGCATGACTGAAAGTTGATAGCTATACTTGAACCCATTATTTGTGTACAGTCCTGTATAGATTGTGCAAACCATTCTACCTCAGAATTCTCCCATGCCAGTTTAAACTGCTGTTAAAATGCAAGTCACATATTAACCTCTTAAGGATCTGACCCTTTTTTTCAATTTTTCGCCTAAAATGACATACCCAAATCTAACTGCCTGTAGCTCAAGACCTGATCAAGGATATGGATATTATTGATACCATTTGAAAGGAAAACTTTGAAGTTTGTTTGAATGTGAAATTAATGTAGGAGAATATTGCACATTAGATCTGGTAAAAGATAATACAAACAAAAAAACATGTGTTTTCTATTTTTTGTTGTGTTCCATCATCTTTGAAATGCAAGAGAAAGGCCACAATATAATATTGCAGTTTAGGCGCAAACTTTGCTACATTTTATCTCTGGGACCCTCAGGATGACAAACAGAGCAAGATTACTGAATGTAAGTACATTATTTACCTTCAGAGGTGAATGTATCAAACCAGTTGCCGTGATAAGCTTTTTGATGTTGTGCACTCTCCTCAAACAATAGCATGGCATGTTTTCACTGTAATAGCTACTGTAAATTGGACAGTGCAGTAAGATTAACAAGAATTTAAGCTTTCTGCCCATATAAGACATGTCTATGTCCTGGAAAGTTTTCTGTTACTTACAACAGTCATGCTAATCACATTAGCGCACGTTAGCTCAACCGTCCAGTATAAGGGACACCGATCCCGTAGAGGTTAATGACATTGTCAAACCTCACTATAGAAGCTTTTACCAGAATCTCTGCTTTTTATACAACATTTCCATACAGCTGGAACTATTTTTTGTAGTGCAAGGCAGAAGTGAAGGTAAACTTGATGGTTGTGAAGTGGGGGTTTCGGCTAAGCTTTGCAGTGGAGGCTTACAGGGATGGGAGCGGTGGATGGTGGATGGCCCTCCTCCCCTCCCCAGGGGAATCAGACATACAGCTAAGGCTCAGCTAGAGACTTGTGTGTGACCTTGATGGAAAAAGCAATCTTCTTCACTGAAGGAAAAATGACTGAGTACGGGATTTGCTGCTCTCTCTGATCACACCGACCGCCACCACTAACACTGATACTCCGCTGGCAGAAATTGTGGACATTGCATCTCTCCATCCCTGTGATCTTTTTATCTGTTAAGGGTTTTCTCTTGGCCCTCTTTGACCCAGAACATTGAGCAACGGAACCATCGAAATACAATGAAAGAAACATATTTTGAGAATTATGTCTATTAAAGACTATTTCTATGAGAGGTGAATTGTATCCTTTTAGGAAGCAAGAGTTCTATGACTTTTGTATTGCAAACTACATTTACAATCAAATAGAGGTCGCTAAATAATATAGGGTTAAATAAATGGCATTTATATCATTCAAGGAACTGCAAGGGAAACCTCATCCTATCCAATTTGCTGACTGGTTCATTCATTTTAGCACATGACACAATTGTTTCCCCACTAGATGGTGCAATAGTTTAGTTGTTAAAATCAATGTAGTAATAATAATAATTATAATAATAATAATAATAATAATAATAATAATAATAATAATAATAATAATAATAACTTTATTTGAAAAGTGATTTTCAATACAATAAAATAAAAGTACTCACAAAGAAACAAAGACAGGAGGAGAATGAAAAAGACAGCTAATTAAAATCATACATTGAAATCATACATTAAAAGCATCTTTGTAAAAGTGTGTCTTCAGTAGGGATTTAAAAAGAGGCACTGAATCTGCAAGCCTGATCTCTTCTGGCAGACCATTCCAAAGTCTAGGGGCCCTAATGGCAAATGTCCAGTCTCTTTTCATTTCAACCTAGACTTTGGAATAGTCAACAGTGCCCTGCCAGAGGAGCTCAGGCTGCGTCCTGGCTCGTAGGGAGATAAAATAGCTAAGATATAGGATGGGGCTAAACCAAGCCTAGCCTTAAATATTAATTATATATATATATATATATATATATATATATATATATAAAGGGGACTGGTAGTAGGTGTAGATAAGCTAAAATTTGTGTGACAGTTTTTTAAATATTCTGTTATTTTTCTGATTATGTTGTGCACAATAGAAAGTAATGGGAAATAATATATTGTGCCATTTTGGAGTCACTTTTATTGTAAAGAAGTATAGAATTAGTGATGGGGAAATAAAGCTTCCTGAAGCATTGAGCATTTCCAGCCAATTGTGTCGAAAATAGGTTCATTACTCGAGGGTTTGATCAACACAATGTACACTAGTAGCACCTGCTGGTCCCAAAAATGTAGAACAGCCAAATTATTATAGATGTCGTCGCACATGCCGTAGTGTAGCCTTTTTGTCTTCATATTCACTTAGGATCTCACTTGGTGAAGACAACAGGAGTTAAATTGAACGAATGCAACAACCATGTCTTTGTCACTAGCAAACCCAGTCATGGGTGGTACTGGTAACTCTAAAATATACTCAAAAGGCACCCTGGGAAATATTCAAATAAGGCTTAAAACCCTGCACAGGGCTGTTCCTGTAGGGCCGAAACATTTCTGTTTTTTGATTTTTATATGGTTCTTTAGAAACCCTAAAATGGTTCCCATATGTCATCGCTCTCAATAACCATATTTGGTTACAACTTGCACCTTTATTTTTAAGAGTGTTGAGCCAAATTAAAAGTTTTAGCTTCACTGTCCAAATAGAAACGTAGGGTAGTGTAATAATATGTTATGACTATTAGCTCCTGCATGGTTGGCCCCCCAATACAATTTTTATCCACAAAGTGTGAATATAACAAAACAGAGCACACAGACAGACAATCATCTAAAAGCATTACAATCGCTGATTCACATGATGAGTATGACGGCCTGAGCCCCCTATCCCTCCAACCCTCCAGCTCTCCATCCCTCCACCCCCTCCATCAATCCATTCCTCCATTCTCTACAGAAACAGGAATTAGCATTTCACCCCCACCCAATACGACCTTGAGGGGAAGTGACTAATTCTAGTTTCCAAGGCGATAAAAGCAGCTCAACTTTTAATGGCCCTTATTTCACAGTCCGTCTTAATGAGAATACAGCGTGGGTAATTTTGATTGAGCATCAGCCTGCCTCCCAGATAATGACTTTGATGGCTCTTAGCAGATTTGATGACTTGATGACGATGGATTTGCTTATTTATCTGGAAATTTGCTTCACTTTCCTTCATAAAAACATAATTAGTCTGATGGCATGTCTTAAATTCACAGTGATGTGATTAACTCTTAAAGCAACACTGCAGGGCTCTCCATCATGCATATATTTGACTCTACCTCTTTTTTGTGACGTGACTGAAAACAGACAATTTCTTCATCATCGTCAATATAAGATGATTCAAACAAGAAAACTCAGATCCTAAAATGCTTTAGAAGACAGTTAAAATGTATAGATGGTAAAGCATGAAGAGTCAGACAGAGAGAGTTTAAGAGACATTTTAGGTGGGCACGGCCAGAGGAGACAATGTCCTGATGAAACACGCTCCAGAGGAGCCATCATGCTTTACGGTCGCCCATACACGACTCACACAAAATGGGATTGACTATTGACTTGAGTAAAACCACCTTAAATTCTTCACACAGATAACAATAGAGAAAGGCAACAGTGACACCTACATGAATCACGATCAATCTGTTGTCATCATACTTACTAAGTTTGGTGGCCACAATGGTGATATTGTGCTGGGCGATACTCTCTCTGTCCAGGAGTTCATTAGTGGAAATCGTTCCCTCCACTGGATCAATGTCAAAGTAGCTGTCCAGGTCACTTTTCCAGTCAATGGAATACCTGATAAAAAGTTTGGTAAATTAGGCCATTTCCCACATAAACAAGAGGGTAGCAAGGAATTGATTTTCCCCATGGGCAAATGTGTAGAATTTGTTGTAATATATTGACCCAGGGGCTGTGTCCCAAATGGCAGCCTATTCCCTATGCAATGCACTACTTTTGACCAGAGCCCTATGAGCCCTGGTCAAACGTAGTGCACTATATAGGTAATAGGGTGCCATTTGGGACGCAGTTAATAATTATTTATTACTCATACACTAAGGGCATTTCTACAAAATGGGCTGTGGTAAGCAGCATACATCCTAATTGAGTAATGGGGGCACATATATCTTGGTTTATGCTGACAAAATGCTTTTCTAGAGTAACACAAATGGAGACAACACAAGCAGCCTTTAAAAGAAACATTGCTCTAGAAACATTATTTGATTGAGGGTTAAGGGCAACTGAAAGCAGTGACATCGTTAAGACACAAGGATGCAAGCTGCATGTTCATTATATGTTGGTCCTATACTGTACTTTTCCTTGAATGTAAAATGTTGGTAGCACAGCTCTCCAACAGCTTACATGAGATTCTGATCACTGAGAAACAGGTCAATGGTTAAAACCTTGTCTCTCATATTTATGAGTTAGTAACAAGAACATGTTTTAGAGTCAGCCATTAAAGAGACAGAGTAAAGTTCTAACCAGATAACATGTTTCATTAAAAAAATATTCTGGTGGTTTTCTATTCAAATTCCCAGTTCTCTTAGCCCTCTCTTTAACCCTGTTTATTTGAATGCCTTGAAGTAGACCTGATTTAGTAAGAACCGTTCAGTGTTACTTTCTTTGATGAATATTACACTACAACTCTGATTACAGGTTCAAAGGGGTGAATGCTTATAAAGCCATCCTTTGGGCATTACCGATATTTTTATGGTTGAATCTCAACCTGTCTCATCAGTTTAGCTTTATAAATGATCTCCCTTTTGAAATGCTAGTTTTAAGATATCCTTTGTAATGGTTAGTATGAAAAGATACCATCCCTTCAAACTTAATTTCTATTATGTATCCAAAAGACACATCACCAGTCTTGTATTTTATATTAATATTTCAATTTACAAGAAAGAATATCATCCTCTAGTCCCATTTTAAACACCATATGCAAATATTATAAATAAAAAACACATCAACAGCTGTGTAACATCATATATACTTAATTGTGAATACCTAACATATGTGTGTAGTCAGTCAATGGAATAACTGAGTGAACAAGAGAAGCAAAACAAAACTCAACAGATAGGATAGCGTATAGTGCTTCAGTCCATTTTTCAGCACCATGGACAGCTCAACTCACTGTTTTGCACCATGGGCAACTCCAGTCACTATCCAGGGCCATGGACAGCCCTGCATACTTTTCAGAACCATGGACAGCTCTAGACACTGTGCAGGACCATGGATAGTTCATTTTACAGTTTAGAACCACTCTGGCGATGGACAGCGACATAGCACTGAATTCAGCACATCTATGCAGTTCACAACTGCTTAACTTTCTCTGTTCAACCAATTGGCATTGAAGTGCGGCCTGATCCTCAAACTAGAGTAGTTGGAAAGACAACTCCTCACCACACCTCCTCTTCTACTCTTTCACATACAATGTGTAGTCTGTCACAAAGAGAACTCAAAAGAGAATTCCAATTTGCCACTCATGACTTTGGAACATATTTCCGTTCAATATTTCTCTGAAATATTGTCTGTGCAGAAGAAGCTTGCACATCAACTGAACACAACATTCTGAAATAATGTGGACTGTGCAGTCAAGTATTTGTGTTGTTCTCCTCCACAGCACAAACTAACGTTCGCCTCCATCGAGTCACTATTGAGGAGGCCATAAAGGCCTTTCTCGTGACAGAGTATGATGGAGGAGGCGGAGAGTTTACAGCCAAGGCGAGCGAGGGCACTGGATGCTGCACCTCTTCCTTTCACAATGCTTTCAGATGTTCGTGACCTCTTGTCATGTCAGAAAAGGTTGCACAAATGCAATCCCTCAAAGTAATCTGAACTTTAAGTTGATGTTTGGAGTAACTGTAAAATGCATTATTCATGCCTGTTCTTCCCTCAGTTAGAGATAACTTGGTGATCCACCATTAAAAAGTGGGAGTCTGTGGAGGCTAAACTCTAAAAGTGTGATTTGCTATGCATGGAAGGTCATTGGTACTATTGTTTTGGAGGTGAGAAAGCAGTCTCTTCTTTCATGGCATGAAAATGTGGAGTTGCTGAATAATTAAACACACTCAAGACAAAGTGAAAAATCTAAACAATGGAGAGCAAAGGCTTTTTGTTCTACAAATCTCTGCCTCATCCATTCTATTGTCTTTTACGAGATGAAATATTCATATTAAAACAAATACTTTCTTGGTTGCAACAGGCTATCTTTGTCATCTGTGTCTTGTTCAACCCTTGAGTAGTACATATTGGAAAATGACCACTGTAGAACTAAAAAGTAATCTGTCTAACTAATAGACTCCAAGACAAATCACCCTTCATAATTTTTGTTACAATGTGCTCTGTTTCCATCTGTGCCGGGACACTCAATTGTGTACTATGTGCTGAGATTTTATTTTAAATATGCTTTGCACTGAGACAGAGAGAGAGTTTTTGGCTTCATTGTTGGTTGAGTAACTTAATCAGTTTAGTATTGTTCAGCTGTAACAAAAGTATATGTGTCAGAGTACCTCAGGTCCAGGAGTGAAGAACATAGTATTACAGCACTACCCAAGCTCCTATAGTTCCTCATCCTATTTCCTAAACCATAATTAAACCTGTAACTTTACTTGACAGGACTGGGTAACACAGCAAAAGAGGTAGAGATGGTTTGGGCTTTATTGTTGTTGAATCAGGTTAGTGTAGACCTGGAACAAAGATCTTACAGTGCCACCGAGTGTCCTATTCCAGGGCTTTCCAACCCTGTTTCTGGAGAGCTACCGTCCTGTAGGTTTTCACCTTAACGATAATCTAGTGCACCTTATTTTAATAATTCGCTGGTTGATAAGCTGAATCAGGTTAGTTACAACTGCACTCCAAAAAAAATGCTGGGTTGTTTGGTTGACCCAACTGCTGGGTTGCACGCATTGGGTCAATTACTTGGGATGTTTTCTGCTGGGTTATTGATACTGGGTTACTGAGATATGACCCAGCAGGTCAGATCAGAAGACTGGAGGCATACTTTAGTAGGGGAGTGGCATTCAGCAAGTTATTTTTAGCCATCCATGAGAATAAATGTAATTCCTATTCATCTGTTCTGTTGTATAAGTATTACATGTTAAAGTTGAACATTAAAACAAATATATATATATATATATATTATAGTCTCACTGAAGCTTACAGAAGTGTATGAGTTCCCTAAAAGCCTTTGTATATCCCATTGTTGCGAAGCATTAAGGTGGTATACCTTATTATTAGTGATGGGGAAATGAAGAATTGATTCTTCCTAGCCAATTGTGTCAAAAATAGGTTCATTACTCAAGGCTTTGATCAACACATTGTACAGTAGTGGCACCTGCTGGTCAAAATAATTTAGAGCAGCCAAATTATTAAAAATGATATCCTACAACTTTAAACTATTCATCTATGGCAAAGATACTTATATGTTTCTCATTTCATCTGTGTTAGCTAGTTACGGGCTAGCTAGGTCTTCAGCCAGCATGGAACAAAAGGGGGGGAAGGTTTGTTCAAAACTCAGACGCAGTTGTCATGTCAACATATCCGTCAGTGCTGAAATAAAAGATCCCAGAAATGTTCAATATGCACAAAAAGCTTAGTTCTCAAATATATTGTGCACAAATTTGTTCACGTCCCTGTTAGTGAGCATTTCTACTTTGCCAAGATAATCCATCCACCTGACGTGTGGCATATCAAGAAGCTGATTTAATAGCATGATCATTACACAGGTGCACCTTGTGTTGGGACAATAAAAGGCCACTCTAAAATGTGCAGTTTTGTCACACAACACAATGCCACATATGTCTCAAGTTTTGAGGGAGCATGCAATTGCCAGGTTGACTGCAGGAATCTCCACCAAAGCTGTTGCCAGAGAATTTAATGTTCATTTCTCTACCATAAGCCACCTCCCAACGTCGTTCCAGAGAATTTGGCAGTACATCCAACCTGCCTCACATCCGCAGACCACGTGTAACCACGCCAGCCCAGGACCTCCACTTCCGGCTTCTTCACCTGCGGTATCTTCTGAGACCAGCCACCCAGACCGCTGATGAAACTGGGGAGTATTTCTGTCTGTAATAAAGCCATTTTGTGGGGAAAAACTCATTCTTATTTGCTGGGCCTGGCTCCCAATTGGGTGGGCCTATGCCCTACCAGGCCCACCCATGGCTGTGCTCCTGCCCAGTCATGTGAAATCCATAGATTAGGGCCTAATAAATTCATTTCAATTTACTGATTTCCTTATATAAACTGTAACTCGTTGAAAATTGTTGAAATTGTTGCATGTTGCGTTTATATTTTTGTTAAGTACATAAAAAAATGATATCATTGATGCAATTTCAATGTTGCTTGAGTTGCTTTGTGTATCAACAAATTTGCTTGAGATGATTTTACTGCAACACTGCTCACTGCATCCAAGTTTCTTGACATAGGCATTTCAAAGAGCTGGCAGTCAAGTTGAGCTCATGAATATAAGCTCCCCGCCCACTCAGCCTGTCATTTCAAACAATGTGGTAGTTAGTCAGGAGAGATAAAGCACTTTTCAGAATGAGTTTTCAGGACCTTTAACTTACCTGACAGGTCTGTTGCTAGCATCCAGATCCTGTCCGGTGACTGCTCCGATGATGTCGCCTACAGGTGAGTCCTCGTATACCTCCATCTCGTAGGAGGGCTTAGTGAACACTGGAGGCTCATCTACATCCAGGATGTTAATCTTCACTGTGGCCGTGTCCTTGAATGCCCCGAAGCTGTGGAACCGCGGGTCCAGGTGGGCGTTGGATGCATCTACCTTGAAGGTGTAGGCCTTCTTCGTTTCATAGTCCAGCGGCTGAAAGATAAATAGAAAGAAAATAAAAGAAGACAGTGATTAGATGTATTGACTGTGTTGACTTCAACAAAGGTGAAATTGCAATAATGCATACTTAGTTTACACCCACTCAATGTGTTCCATATCCTCAATAGATTTCACTCCATGCGAGAAAGTCAAGCAGCTTTGCATAATCCTACATGGTTCAGAAGCATTAACTGCTCTATAAAAGCTCTCAACAAATGTCAGTTTACAGGTTCAAGTGTTCTCGCTCCTATGTCTCTGACATCTCTGCACCGGGTAAGTTAGCTAGAGCTTAGGGTTGCCTCCGTAACCATCGGTAACAACACCATGTCTGCAGCCGCGATGTAAACATCGACTAGTGGTGACAACCATGTCCGCACCACTGCCTGTCTCCTGGCCTCTCATGTGTGGCCGGCCGGCACTCACATATGTGCACGCACGCACACACACGCACACACGCACACACACACACATATTATACGTACACACACACACTGACCTCTCATGTGTGACCGCAGAGCATGCTAGTCACACCCGACTAGTCCTATGTCACATGAAAGACATTTGTTTCTGTGTATTTCAAAACGACTAACACCCAGCCACTATTGCACCAATGCTATCTCCCTGCCCCTAGACCAGCAAAATCCTGGGAATATTCAAGTCTCCTTATGGTGCCAACAAGTGAAAACATCTGGTAAAAGCTGAGGTAAAATGTATGTTTAAGGAGGCCACAAGCGAGAGGGAGAAGTTGTGAATTTAACATGATACAGTTTCTGTGAGGAAAAAACATGGTGAATGTCTTGATGACATTTGTATGCTGTCATGTACAGTGTACAGTCTGTCATGTACAGTGTACAGTCTGTCATGTACAGCGCCGTGAAAAGTATTTGCCCCCTTTCTGATTTTCTCTAATTTTGCATATTTTTGATACTGAATTTTATCAGATCTTCAACCAAAACCGAATGTTAGATAAAGAGAACCTGAGTTTACAAATAACCAAAAAACTGTATACTTACTTTATTTATTTAATTAACAAAGTTATGCAACACCCAATTCCCCTGTGTGAAAAGCAATTGCCACCTTACACTCAATAACTGGTTGTGCCACCTTTAGCTGCAATTACTGCAACCAAATGCTCTGTGTAATTGTTGATCAGTCTCTCACATCGCAGTGGAGGAATTTTGGCCCACTCTTGCATGCAGAAATGCTTTAACTCAGCGTCATTTGTAGGTTTTCAAGCATGAACTTCTCGTTTCAAGTCCTGCCACAACATCTCAGTTGGGATTAGGTCTGGACTTTGACTAGGCCATTGCAAAATGTCAAATGTGTTGCTTTTAAACAATTTTCATGTAGACTTGATTGTGTGTTTTGGATCATTGTATTGCTGCATGACCCAGCTGCGCTTCAGCTTCAGCTCACAGACGGATGGTCTGACATTCTCCTGTAGAATTCTCTGATACAGAGCAGAATTCATGGTTCCTTCTATTAAGGCAATTCGTCCAGGTCCTGAGGCAGCAAAGCATCCCCAAACCATCACACTACCGCCACCATGCTTGACCGTTGGTAAAAGGTTCTTACTGTGGAATGCAGTGTTTGGTGCCTAAAAGTACAGTACAAAACACTTTGCTCTGTAAAAGGCATGTAATACATTCAAATTGCCTCACAATCAGATGACTGATTAGTGTAAACAGGGTTTTTTACTCCTCAGCACCTCTTGTGTTAGGGTCAATGAGTCACTAGCATTTAAAAGGTCACATTAGAACTACAGTATTTGTAGATTTACATGCTGTTATCAAGCACAGGTCTTAAGTTTTCATGTTCTTCAGGTTGGGGATCAGTAGCATTCAAAGAAAGGCTGTTCCCTTACCTTACAGCTCGTACACACACACACACACACACACAGCAATGCATAGCCATTTACATTTAACATACGCTCTTATCCAGAGTGACTTACAGTTAGTGAGTGCATGCATTTTTTATACTGGCCCCCTGTGGGAATCGAACCCACAACCCTGGCGTTGCAAGCACAAATGCTCTACCTACTGAGCTACACGAGGCCCTGCTCAGCTGAAATATAGGCACAGGTGGAGGGAGGTTGAGAGAAGAGGTGTGCAGCGGGAGGTCTAAAGTAGGCCTCATTAGACACACTCTCACTGGACACCTGGAGAGACATTACACTCCATATCCACAAACACACGCAGTACCCACTCGTGTATCTACAAAGGCACACACGCATGCACGGACATGCACACACGCACGCACGCACGTGCATACACACAAAGCATCGCCACAACCAGGATGGAGGCCTGAAATCTCACTCGATTTCCTCCATATCCGATGTCCATTTATTGTTATCCAAATGGTGTGCTGGGGAAAACCATGCTTTAAGCCAATGTATAAATTCTAGGTAAATGGGTTCTGTAGCTATACTCAAATCTTTAAAAATCGTTAGAAAGAGAACATAAATGAATTGCAGTAGCTTTCCCCAAGCCTGTAAAATACCAGCTAGCACTGCTTTTATTTTCCTCCTTAGTCCTCTAACATTTTTATCAAGTCCTGTCCACAAAGTTATTTTCAAAGGTCAGAACTTTGGCTTGTAAACGTCGTCATACAGTATAGGGTGCCAAGCAGTGAATTAAGATGTCGTAACAGCAGAGGTCAGAGGTGGAAAACGCACTCCCGGCCAGCCACAGTTTTCAGCAATACATGGGTAGGAATAGGTTTGCAAAACTCTGATTCTTTCCCAAAATGTCCAGATTTTCCAGGAATCCTGGTTGGAGGATTCTGTATCCCTGCTTATTCCCTCCTGATTCTGTGAATCTTCCAACTGAGATTCATAGAAAACCAGTACATTTTGGGAAAGTTACTGGAATTTTGCAACTCTATAGGTAGGAAGAAAATGCAGCCATTTTGAACACCCTGTTCACAATGTACAAACTCACCCACTATGATGATTAAATGTCAAATAAATCCCATAGACTACCATGGGTTGCCAGGGTTAGGTTGGGAAGAATGTCAAGAGCTTCATCGCTCTTTTAATGTGTCTGACTTCAGTGATAGCCCCGGTATTGGATTGGCCGGGTATGTTTCTGCTAATGGCTTCCACCAAAAAGCTGTGAAAATGGAACAAAATGGGGTGAAGAGGGGTAATGAGAGAAACTCTAAGTTAATGAGAGGAACTAGCTAATGTGTCAATGCTTGAGCTGTAATCAAAACACATCTCCAAGGCTGTGTCCCACATGGTACCCTATTCCCTTTATAGTACACTACTTTTGACCAGGGCCTATAGTGCTCTGTTCAAAATTAATGCATTATGTAGGGAATATGTTGTCATTTTAGACGCATTATTGGGGTCTGCTGTCAGATAAGAGAGAAGTATGTTCTTACCTCCCTATCTAGAACATGCCCCACTTATCCATGTCCATGGTCTGGTGTCTTATGGGTAAAAACATTTTCAGCGTTCCACATTCCTGAAGTGTCTCATTATGACAGGAATTTGTATGCGTGTTATTCTACGTTCACTGACTGAGAGAGGTAGTCTGCATTACAAATGACACCCTTTTCCCTATATAGAGCACTACTTTTAACCAGGTTTTAGTCAAAAGTAATGCACTATATAGGGAATAGGGTACCCTTGGAGACGCAACCACATGGTCTCTCTTCTCAACAGAGGGGAATGTGTAAAGAGGACAGACAGACAGACTTCCTCTCATGTCAGTGTTGCTGCTCTTCAACATCACAACAGAGCATGCTTTAAATTCTAGACGCGCTGGTTTAGCCCTTTGATATGTAAATGTACACCTTCGTTGCACTGGCGGTGATACTGAATGAAGGAAACCCAAGGTTTTTCAATTGAACACTATTTATGATCCAAGGGACTTTGTTAATTTTGAATTAATCAAGGCACTGTCGTCATAATCTCTTAGGTAAAGATGATAAGATTTCAAAATTATGAATTCAAAACACGATACAAGTGACAACATTTGTTATAATAGCCCTTTAAAAACCCAGTACATACAGTATATTGTAAACTGTCGTTCCTTTTTATCTGTATTTCTGGCTTTGACTTGGGGGTTGCTTTTGGCTTCTCCCTCTGATCTACCTCCCTGAGCGCGTTTTTTATGCAGGCATTTCTCAGCCTAGCAACTCCCTGGTGCTTTATTTGGAAGCGGAAGCAGGATGATACATTTTTAATAGGTTCTCCATTTGTTTGTGTTGAGTTCAATATTACAATAACATATCTTTCAACAACCTCCATCCCCCTGTTACCTCTTTCCCCCATTATTCCGCCATCTCTTTTCCTCCCTCCCTCCTTAACCTCCTCCCTCCCTCCCTCCCTCCCTTCCCCTCTCAGCCCTCTAACCAGGGGGTCCAATCTCATGCTAACACCCTGAGATAAATATAAACCTGTTTTTCTACAGAAAAACTGTTGCATTATGACACTTTATCACAACAGCTAATTATCAACACACCTGTATAAGTGCCAGACAAACAAGCCCGAAGATGAAAGCAGGTGTAAAATTGAGCAATCCTTCCTGTTAAATCTTTCATAAGCGGCTGAATCATGAATCCCATTTAGTATTATGTATGTAGTACAATGTCACTCATGAAGCATTAACTTCCCTTTGCTTCACATGACTTCAGCTCCGATGAGAGAAAATCACAGCCGAACAGGGCAGTCAACACAACACCATTTTTTATTCCACTCATAAACAACAACAAAGGAAGCAGAATAGCAGGAAAGGCAAAGGCACAGGGTCTCTTGCTGACCCCAGATCAGTCCAGCCATTAAAGTATGTATAATAAACGGCTCAGTGGATGAGGGCCGGTCCAATAGCTCTCTTTGGAGCTATAGCTGTGTTTTTCACAGGGTCAACTCAGCCATTGACTGACTGACAGCTCTAAAAAGTTATCCCCATCATGGGGGTGTCAGACTAGCATTAGCCCTCCATCTCCTCCCATGACATCACCGGTCAATTGAGCATGGAGCACAATGAGGGGACCTACAGCACCATTTACGTTCCGGGAGAGTGCCTTGATGTTCCATTGCATTTGGTGGCCTCACACTGCGGAGATAGAGAAGAGGATGCTCACTTTATTGTCCTACCATCAGTCACACTGGTCATTGTCCTTGGCTCTCTCACTGCTCTTCCCTCCATACAGCTCTCTCACAGTGATGTTGTGTCGGTCTGAGGTTGCGTCCCAAATGTCACCCTATTCCCTTTATTGCACACTACTATTGACCATGACACATAGGGCGCTCATCAAAGTAGTGGGCTGTTTCTGGAATAGGGTGCAATTTGGGATGCAAACACAGTGATGTGGTGTTGGTGTTGGTCTGCGAGACCCACCAGCCAGCTAGCAGCCAGCTAGCAGCCTAGCAGAAGTCCTGCCTAGCTGTCCACACTGCAGCGAGCTGAGCCTATAGGGGAGTGGAATCCTCACACTAGCTAGGACAGGGTTTAGCCGCAGATGAGCCCTGACACAACTCTAATCTATTACACGCCCACATTCACACTCCTCCAGGCCACCAGAGAGAAACCACCACTCCATCCTGAGTGCATTGCTCCTAGTCTTCTTTATTTCCTTTTCTCAATCTCTCTCTTCCACTCTCTCTTTTCATTTATTTATCTCTACATTCCTCTTGCTCTCTCTCTCTCTCCTTTCCCTCATGCACACACTTATACACACGCTTAAGGTTTGATGAAGGTACTATGTCTGTGTTGGGCCACCTGTATCTCCTGCATCTTCTTTGCCTTCCTCCTCCTCCTCCTCCTCCTCCTCCTCCTCCTCCTCCTCCTCCTCCTCCTCCTCTTCCTCCTCCTCCATGGGTGCCTTGCACACCAGGGCCCAAAATAACTCCCCTCACCTCCTAGTGTAACATGCAGCTCAAACCACAGCTTTTAGTTCTAAGACTGTTCTCTCCATTTCAGCATGGTATGTCAGTAAAGGTCCCTATTTGCTATATATCCATCAGCTCACTCTCTCTAACAGTGATACACAGTATAGGATGACTGTGCATTCAAATTAACAGAAAAAATACAAATGAGATTTTCATCACTTTTGGGATTAGTCGGTTTTGTACTTTCAAAGGACTTCGATCTTAAATAAATGTTGAAACGCTTACTGGAAGCCATTGATTCTAAAGTTCCCAATGGGTGGCAGTGTGTCCACATATCTAAAACCTCCACTTACTTTGTTTGACAAGCAGAAAATCCAGGCTCATCATTTTCACTTCTTCTCCACTGAAGATGGTGCCGTCGTCTTAGCACTTAGCTTTGACCATTACCTTTTTAGAGCCCAGTAGTAACTCATCAGGACCCAAGAAGCGGCAATGGTTTAGAGGCTCTCTGAGAGTTGAATGTAAAAAAATCCCACAAATTACATTTCTGATAGAGAAATGAGACTGTCTGTCTTTGGCGAAATTAAGTGCTTAATTGATGACGACTGACCGGGATGAAAAGGTCCACTAGACTAGCTGAAAAATGGTTCTGACTTTGAAAAGTAAAATTGGAGGCAAGTTAGAGGAATCACTTCAGT
Organism: Coregonus lavaretus; assembly: GCF_964263955.1. Lineage (NCBI taxonomy): Eukaryota > Metazoa > Chordata > Actinopteri > Salmoniformes > Salmonidae > Coregonus > Coregonus lavaretus. Next base: position 23,983,183 of record NC_140021.1, read on the forward strand.
TTGTTCTTCAAATGATTAAATCAATACTGCTGTTTTGCTGTTCATTGTGCTTTGTGCTTTGTGTTTAGAAATTGCAGTGCTTTGTTATTTTATTGTGTATTTTAAATGCATCTTTCTACGGTGCCGTAGGGTTAATGTAATAGTGTACACATTAAAAACAGATGGTTCTATATACAGTGAGGGAAAAAAGTATTTGATCCCCTGCTGATTTTGTACATTTGCCCACTGACTGTCTATAATTTTAATGGTAGGTTTATTTGAACAGTGAGAGACAGAATAACAACAAAAACATCCAGAACAACGCATGTCAAAAATGTTATGAATTGATTTGCATTTTAATGAGGGAAATAATTATTTGACCCTCTCTCAATCAGAAAGATTTCTGGCTCCCAGGTGTCTTTTATACAGGTAACGAGCTGAGATTAAGAGCATACTCTTAAAGGGAGTGCTCCTAATCTCAGCTTGTTACCTGTATAAAAGACACCTGTCCACAGAAGCAATCAATCAATCAGAATCCAAACTCTCCACCATGGCCAAGACCAAAGAGCTCTCCAAGGATGTCAGGGACAAGATTGTAGACCTACACAAGGCTGGAATGGGCTACAAGACCATTGCCAAGCAGCTTGGTGAGAAGGTGACAACAGTTGGTGCGATTATTCGCAAATGTAAGAAACACAATCTCCCTCGGCCTGGGGCTCCATGCAAGATCTCACCTCGTGGAGTTGCAATGATCATGAGAACGGTGAGGAATCAGCCCAGAACTACACGGGAGGATCTTGTCAATGATCTCAAGGCAGCTGGGACCATAGTCACCAATAAAACAATTGGTAACACACTACGCCGTGAAGGACTGAAATCCTGCAGTGCCCGCAAGGTCCCCCTGCTCAAGAAAGCACATATGCAGGGCCATCTGAAGTTTGCCCATGAACATCTGAATGATTCAGAGGAGAACTGGGTGAAAGTGTTGTGGACAGATGAGACCAAAACCTTTGGCATCAACTCAACTCGCCGTGTTTGGAGGAGGAGGAATGCTGCCTATGACCCCAAGAACACCATCCCCACCGTCAAACATGAGGATGGAAACATTATGCTTTGGGGGTGTTTTTCTGCTAAGGGGACAGTACAACTTCACCGCATCAAAGGGGACGATGGACGGGGCCATGTACCGTCAAATATTGGGTGAGAACCTCCTTCCCTCAGCCAGGGCATTGAAAATGGGTCATGGATGGGTATTCCAGCATGACAATGACCCAAAACACACGGCCAAGACAACAAAGGAGTGGCTCAAGAAGAAGCACGGTCTTAATCCCATAGAAAATCTGTGGAGGGAGCTGAAGGTTCGAGTTGCCAAACGTCAGCCTCAAAACCTTAATGACTTGGAGAATATCTGCAAAGAGGAGTGGAAAAAAATCCCTCCTGAGATGTGTGCAAACCTGGTGGCCAAATACAAGAAACGTCTGACCTCTGTGATTGCCAACAAGGGTTTTGCCACCAAGTGCTAAGTCATGTTTTGCAGAGGGATCAAATAATTATTTCCCTCATTAAAATGCAAATCAATTTATAATTTTTTTTACATGCATTTTTCTGGATTTTGTTGTTGTTATTCTTTCTCTCACTGTTCAAATAAACCTACCATTAAAATTATAGACTGATCATGTCTTTGTCAGTGGGCAAACGCACAAAATCAGCAGGGGATCAAATACTTTTTTCCCTCACTGTAGTGCCAAATTATTCGGGAAGGGTGATGGTTCTTCTGATCCCTTTTTGGTGCTGTATAGAACCCTTTTTTTAAGTTCTATAAAGAACCATGCTCATACAGTTGTAAATGGAACCTTTATGGTGCTATAAATAACCCTTTCCTAATATTAATAAATAAAATAAGATTCTATATAGTACCAAAAATGGTTCCACTATGGTTATAACCCTCAATGGTTCTGTATATAACCTTAATGGGGAATGGTTCTATAATCTCAATCTCAAATGTTCTACAAATAACCTTTTGAAGAACCATACAGGGTTCTTTTTTAAATTGTTAGCCATATTATATTGTTAAAATTCCATTGTGTTCATTGAAAAGTTGAATAAGGGTATGATAGCTCTGGAATAGCTGAGGGTCCTTACAAGAGAATTGAGAAGCACTGATTTTCACAACAGTTCTCAACACAAGGCCATACATCACTCTTTCACAAGACACCGTCACTGGCCATAGTCTTTGCCAATATTGCATAACACAAAACATTAGATGAACTGGAATTTCATTCTCACTCACGGTTGCACAAAAAGAGCTGTGCGCAAACCACGGCCCAATATTCTAATGAGCTGTCGCCATACATTTTTATAATCACTAAAAGAGGAAAGATCCCTTTTCTGAACTGCAAAGAAACATTTAATGGCTCAAAGGTTTCTTTGGGTCAGTATGGTTTTTACATAGAAGCACCCTTCCCAAAGAACACTTGAGGAACCCTATTTTTGTGTGTGTACATTTTGAATGTGTGATACTAATAGGATTCATAAGGAAAGAAGAACCTGACATTTTTTGCTGCACTAGTTTGGTACTCGTCATATCCTACTGTACTTCTGGTTGGCTTGCGGGATAAAGAGTGTTTCTAAATGAGAGACAGCATGAGTCCTGTACAGTATTTAATTGGATCCCCTGGACAGGAGCCAGCAAGGTTTATGCCACACATGTTGCCGCTAAACAATACCATTCCTCTAGGCTTAGTACATTTCAATTACACATATCAGCAGCCTAGTCATTTTCCCTAACATATGCTTAGAGGAAGACTAGAAGAAGCAAATGAACACGCGAGCAGACAAATCACCACAAACACGCTAATCTGACTACAAGCCTCTTACCAGCACAACCCAAGGATGTACTTTCTCCCTCTATCATTCTTTCTCAGTTTGGGCACGTGTGTAGGTTTGTTTGTGTGTGTGTGTGTATCCCTGCATGTATGTGTGCCTCTACTTGTGCATATTCAGGCAAGTGTAAGTTTGTTTTCTCTCAGCATGTGTGTGCATGCATCCCTTACTGGGACTGGGGATTCCTCTACAGTGGCATCTGTCTATTGTCTCTGGTAATCTTTTATTTTGCAGAGGGGATGTCTAACCCTGCATGCGTATGTCCTTATCCCTCCACGCCTCACCCTGCATGTTACTGTATGGGTAGAGTGGGAAGCAGATGATTATCCCCTGAACCCGTTACCCTGCCTGATCCTCTTATCATACAACAAACCTCGCTGAGCCCCTGATTTGGGGTCTGCCAAACTGTGTGCAGAGCTGCTGCTTCTGGTTTCCTCTGCCCTCTACCCCTCTCCCCACTGCTGTGGGGGAAATGAGAGAGGAAAGAAAGAGAGTGAGGGATAGAGAGAATGAGAGAGGTGGTAGAGTGAGAGAGAGAGAGAGAGAGAGAGAGAGAGAGAGAGAGAGAGAGAGAGAGAGAGAGAGAGAGAGAGAGAGAGAGAGAGAGAGAGAGAGAGGGGGGGGGGGGGAGGTTCAAACAGGGGCCTATTTGCACACACCTCTCTAGGGACGGGCAGCGATCCATTCTAAGACTGTGTGTAGGTTGGTCAGCATTCTGAAGGAACACTGTCAAGAATTCATAAAGACTCCATCTCCAACCTCCCTCTTACTCCCCACTCCCTTTTCACACCCTTCTACTCATACCCAAATGCGTCCCAGAGATGGGTCGAAGAACGTTTAGCAAATTACTCTGTGGGCTGTGGGGGGATCCAGTGTGAGTGGCTCAAAGATGTCCCCCATGGACGGTAGCTTTGTGCAATCGCGTCCCAGCGAGGGGAATACATCACACTGTTCCATTGTTGTGATGGCACTGTATCAAGCACAGGAGGTAAAACAATAGAGGAGATAAACGATGGAAAATAATCCTTGGCCCATCAATCTGTGGTTTGTATGACGTAAACAAAGAAATGTCCTCATTTACATCATAATCATAATCTGGGCCTGTCTTGTTTTCTAATTCCATTATTCACAATCGGAGAAGGTCAGTTCAGTTTCGATGATCTATTGCAGTGGTCACCAACCTTTTCTGAGTCAAAATGCAAGCCGAGATCTACCACTCAGATTGTTTTTATACACGATTTAAAAAATGTGAGCCTATGCAACATTTTCCAACTAAAAACAGTTCTGTAGCAATGAGGTTTGTGCAGTAGGCTATAGGCCCAATACAATATCAGTGATATTGGCTATGCTTGAATTGCCCTGCAAATGTAGTTCTTCTTAGACTATTTTGAAATTATATTTAAAAAATGTAGGTATATGAACAAACTGGTAATAGATCATTTGTTGTATTACTTGTGAGGCACAGCTGAGTGAGCGTAATACTTTTTTTACTGTACTGATGGCCTGCATCTGATGGTCAGTCTGAGGGGAGGGAGGGAGCAGTGGTGAGGCTACCTCTCACCTGACTCACCTACGCTCCGCTCTCCCTCCCTCCATCGATTTCATCACTACTTGTATTTGTGAGACGTATTGCCATGTTGAAAGCACCGAGCTGTCTGTTTAAACGACTAGCACACAGCTCAGACACCCATGCATACCTTACAAGACATGCCACCAGAGGTCTCTTCACAGTCCCCAAGTCCAGAACAGACTATGGGAGGTGCACAGTACTACATAGAGCCATGACTACATGGAACTCTATTCCACACCAGGTAACTGATGCAAGCAGTAGAATCAGATTAAAAAAATAAAATAAAAGATAAAAATACTATACACACATGTACACATGGATTTTGTGTTGTGAAATCTGTTATGAATGTATTGTAATGTTTTTAAAATTGTATAACTGCCTTCATTTTGCCGGATCCCAGAACGAGTAGCTGCTGCCTTGGCAGCAGCTAATGGGGATCCATAATAAATACAAACACTGAGAAAGGGGTACCGGGGGACCTTCAACTGGTACCGGGGGACCTTCAGACGAGTCTTGTGAGGCCTGTGGGCGTCATTGAGACACATCCAATGCAAAAAACAGATATCTCTAGCTTAGACTAATGGATTTTTATGGGGAATTTATTTTATGCTAATTGATTTTCCCAGGTAGGTTTTCAGGATTTTGTTGGAATTGTTTTTAATAAATGTGTTTTTGCATGTACATTGAGTGATTGATTGGTTAATCTTATGCTACACAAAGTTAAATAACGTATTTTTTTTTACAAGCAAGCATAATGTGACTTGCAGTTAGGGTTGCAACATTTTGGTACATTACCCAGGTTTTCCAGAAATCCCAGTTGGAAGATTACTGCAAATCATTCTATCAGGTTTTTTAAACAAATTTATCTGGGAATATTGAACTCTACCATGTCTCTGTCACTAACAAATACAGTCATCGGTGGTAACAGTACAATTCACTCGCAAAGGCAAGGCACACCGGGAAATTATATTGGAGGTGTGGTTTAGTCAGGGCGTTATATCAAAATGTTCAAGCTGATAAAACTCAAATCTGGACCCCCTACAGGGTCACAGTGACTCTATCAGTTTGAGTAATGACTACAAAATCATTTTAAGTAACTGTACTCAGATATATTAAGTGCAACAGGTTTCCTCAAATGTTTTGAGTAATGACAGCACATTGGGCTTTACAGCATATCAATGGCTGGAATGGAATTATTGGAATGGTATCAACATATAAACATAACGAAATGACTATAACTGATGTTCCCTGAAGGAGGGAAACGAAATTCAACATACTATGGGAAGTTGCACTCTCGCGACTTCGGTTGAAGGGTCTACAATCACACCTGACAAGGCCAATGAAATCCACCCCTCGCTGGATGCCCCTCCTTCCACAGGTGATAAGTGTGAGGCTTGAATTCATTTCTTCAATTTAATACCGCTCTTCACTGACCCCAGGAACAAGGTGCGTGGAGCCAAACAGGTTTGGTACGTCGTTTCCCTCCTTCAGGGAACAGTAGTTATAGTCATAACATTATATAAAGCTATATAGTCATAAATCAGTTAACTTCGATATAACAATCACGCACCAAGCCAGCCAACGGATGCTAAATGAAATGGCCCATGGCAGACCACCCACACCTGACCCCACCAGAGGCGGCAGTCTGGGAATTGCGCACACGGCATGCTGCCTAGTGACTTTCCCCTGTCCCAGCCGTAAGCACACTGTGGGAGCAGACCCAAAAACCACCAAGACCAACAAGATGATCGGGATGAACCCAGGAACAATGCACCACTAAAATGCGGTGAGGATGATGATTAACTCCAACGCGGAGGCTGACGAGGACGGAGCCGCCGATCGCCGTAGAGCAGCAGCAACAACAACCGCCAGACCAGAAACCATGACCTGCCTGGAATTCAGCAGGGCAGTTCTCCAGAGAGGTATGGGCTTTGTCCCCTGTAGCTCAGTTGGTAGAGCATGGCACTTGCAACACCAGGGTTGTGGGTTCGTTTCCCACAGGGGGCCAGTGTGAAAAATGTATGCACTCACTAACTGTAAGTCGCTCTGGATAAGAGCGTCTGCTAAATGACTAAAATGTAAATGAAATGTACCGTCTGACATGGAGTGCCTGGTGAAACCACCAGGGCCACAGGAATCATTTGAAGCCAGTTTCAAGATCCAGTTTTGGTCAACATTCTGAAAGTGCAAAGATTCAGCATGGTTTAACAGATTGCAAGCATACCCTTTCCGACACCGAATCCAAAGTAGTTACAGTACAGTTTCACAATGAATGCGTCCAGGACTATAAGCAGGTTCGCCACCCTCAAGTTAGCGGCTAGGAGGGTCCTAGACGAAGACAACGTCTGGACTGGAGCACGAAAATGGCTGGGCGGAGTCCAACACCTTCCCACTACTATGGCATGCCCAAACTGTGCAGGAACAGTGGCCAACTGGCCAACATCATCTGCAAGAGCTGTAAAGACAACCATCCCAGCTCAGACTTTACCTCCACACGCCCCTGCAACCTGTGCAGGAAAGGGGGCCACTTCAGTTCTTACACCGGCAGGGCAAGGGCAAACACCCCCAACCCCCTGGCCCCTCCACTAGATAACAGCAACAAAGAGCCAGTCCCAGACCCAGACCTTTCCACAGACACCGCCCAACCCACCAACCAAGTCCCAGAAACGTCCCCCACCCCTGTCGGCACCTTCACCTCTGCCCCGCCAACAAATCCTTTCCTAGTCACCTCCACCCTCTTCAAACCCCTGGTCAAAGGGGAGCCGATTTTGAGAGAGGCCAACAATTGGTAGAACCGTTTGCCTCACAACTCCAGTTCTTAGACGACGATGATCCAAACTGAACAAAAATTACCAAACGAAAAACAACAGACAAACATCAAACCAACAACAGACCAGAAGACTACCCCAGAACCCAAACCCCGACTCCAGCAAACACTACCCGCAAAACCCCCTATCTCCTCTGAGAAACCGTCTCCCCCTCCGAGACCCCGCACTATGCCCCAGTCCATTACTTCCTATGATCGCTCCTCCCTGCCCCTTACTGTCCCTGATCGCCCTCCCACCACCAACTGCCCTTGACCCCTCTACCATAACCTCTACTGCCCCTGACTCCTCCCCCCTGCTCCTTAGCAGTCCGTCAGGCTCAGTCCCGACCCCCTGGACCCACCAAACCGACTTCACCACTCCCAGCACCCCCCAGTCTATCACCAAGTCAGTACAGGGGGCCACCAGGCAGTCAGTGGGGAGGCCCACCAACACCTGTGATCAGCCAAGAACCACCGAACAACACAAAAAACCCTCTAGAGGCCCTCATCCACCTCTGCATCGAAATTATCAAACCCGGACCTGGACACCCCCAAGAACCAATTATCATGACCCTGACAACACACTCAGAACTGAAGGACTTTCTTCAGATGGCTGTTCATGGTTGACTCCCCATGAGGGAAACCATCCATAGATGGCACAAGGTAAGTACAGAGAACTGCCCCCACTGAGGCAGTCAAACTGAACACACGTACCTAATGTTGGTGACTGCTCCGTGGCCGGGCGTGGTCTGGGCCCTGTTTAGTCCCACTGTCCTCCAGCCTCCAGCATCCAGCCTTTCCGTCGCTTTGCCCCTCCACCACCCCCAAACCCCCTTCTCCCTCTCCATCTCTCTCCCCTTTGCTCACTCTACACCTATCCCTCTCACAGAACCAGACCAGAACCAGGAACCATTCATCACCACACCAGAAGAGACGCAGAGGAAGGACAAAAGATCTAGAACTACACCCAGAGCGAGCAGGCCACAGGTGAGTACCATCACTGACCCTCGGGTCTAGGGCTTCCTTGTGTGCCTGCTTGCTCCTCAGGTTGTCTTTCCTACCATCTGCAGATCCAGCACCAGTCCCAGCACCAATCTAGATCCCGGTTCCAAGCACCAGCACCAGACCACCAGACGAGACGCAGAGGAGGGACCAGATCTACACCCGGAGCGATCAGGCCAATAGGGGGAGTACCACCATTGACCTCTGGGTCTAGGGCTTCCTCAGGTTGTCCTTCCTCCCCTCTACAGACCCAGATCCCGACCCACCTGCAGCAGCCGCAGTTCCCAGTTCCCGTTTTCTCGGTCCTCAGCACCAGACCCAGCACCAACCCCTTGTCTCCAGTCCCGGTCACGGCACGATGTCCAGTCCCGGCCCCAACACAAGTACCAACCCAGGTTTTCCCGGTGCCAGCCACAACACCAGCACCAACCCTGGACACAGCATCGACAAACCACAACTGCTACCTCCTTTCAGCAACTGCCAACCCAAACCCCTCCCCTTCCCCTCCCACCAACAGAAATACACACATACACCGTCATCCACTCTCCTCCACTAGATTCCTTTTTTTTACTGATTGCATTTGTCTACTTTTGTCTTTTTTGTTTTGTTCTTAGTTTTATTTTGATTTAATAACCATTTGATTAGCCTAAGTTGGATTGATGACTTATTGATATAATTGTCTTATTTAGAATTTCACCTTATTGATGGATTGAATTATGTGAATTTCCTTTTATACTGATTGAAAAACAAATCAATTGACCTTAAACATTTACATTTTAGTCATTTAGCAGACACTCTTATCCAGAGCGACTTACAGTTTTAGTGAGTGCATTCAATATTTTTATTTGTCATACTGGCCCCCCAATTTCCAGGAATCTTCCCACTGGAATTTCTTGAAAACCTGGGAAAGTGTCCAGAATTTTGCAACCTGCAAGTCATAATAAGCTGGCTTGCAAAGTGATGTGTAATTCCTATTGGAATCCAACCAGAGTTAGAATAGTCAACAGTTTGAATATTTACTCACCCTCAACCTGCATTCATAATGACTAAATGATTGGATTAGTTTAGACAAATGTATATTATTTATCTTTGTGTAGCATAAGATTAATCAATCAATCACTCAATGTACATGCAAAAACACAGATATTAAAAACAATAAAATAACAAATCTACCTGCCTTAGTGCATGCTGGGTAAAAAGTTTGTTATCATAACTTTAAGAAATGGGAGTTGCCACGGGTCCCCACCTAAAAAGGCAAATGATCGCTTCAAACCAAGGAACCTTGGGCCAATGGGGAGTCACAATAATTAATGATATGCCCTCCCGCCGCACCCTCTCCAACATGGGCTGAATCAGAACCACTGCCGGAAACGCTTAAAGAGGGTCCGAGGCCACTGGTGCGCCAGAATGTCCTTTCCCAACGGGGCACTTGGGTCCCTCATCGAGAAAAATAGATGACACTGTGCATTTTCTTGCAACGTGTAAAGATCTACGTCGGCCCTGCCGAATCTCTCCCATATCTGGGCAACCACCAAGGGATGTAGTCTCCACTCCTGAGGAACAGCCCCCCACCCCCTGGATAGCAGATCTGCACTTGAGTTGAGGCAACTGGGAACATGCTTCGCCTGAAGTGAGAGCAAATGCGTACTGCTCCACAGTAACAGGGAGCTGCCTGTTGATGTACTGTATGCCACTGTTGTCGGAACTGACCTGCACATGCCGCCCGACAAATATGTGGGGCAGAGCATGTGAGCGGAGTTCAGCGGTTGGAAATCCTGCACACCGCTCTGGTGCTCCATGTCCTTTCCTACCACTCTGCTAAAAAACGCTTTGAGCTCACAGGAGAAAAAACACCCACTCCAACTTCCCTCCATTCATTAAAATCACAATTTAACCAACACCCATCTATTTTTGTGAATACCTGGACCTACCAATTGTTTTTTAAGTATTGAAACCAAACCATATGGATTTGAATGAAAAGTATTTGAATAAACATGAAAAGGTGAATGTAAGAAGCAAACATAATTTCAAATAGGCTACATGTCATATTACACAGCATATAAACACTCTTAATACGTCAGGAGCCAGACAGGGAGCCTAAAAAGGAATGAAAATGAATGATTTATGCGATGTTATTTAAATTATTTCAAGGCTTAGCCTACAAAGAAATATATTTGAAGCATTTGCGAGTGCGACACAATAGGCTGGCAGGGACATAAAGAGTTCAGCATTAAAAACAACAACATTCTGTTGTATTAAATCATTATATAGTCTATACAATCCAGATATAGGCTGTGACTTACTTAGAATTCAATACAAATTAAACGAAAAATGACTTATTAGTGCCTTTGAATTCATTTTTAGAATTCATTTTTAGGAACACGAGTTTGGCCAGTCTGTGGCTTCAGGCTCATGTGATGGTGCCTGGAGAACCGACCAGCAGCAGAGAATATCCTCTCCACACTTGCAGAGCCACTGGGGATGCTAAACACCCTTTTGGCCAGTCTTACCAGGCTGGGCAGAGATGCAGAGTTTTTTTTTTCTTTTTTTCTACAAGTAGGCCTAAAAGTTTTTAGGCAAAATAACCCAATCAAAACAGAAAGCTCCTTGAACGTGGGAATATGCCAGGCCTATTGGGCAAAAAAATCAATTATGGCCTATTGTACAGATAATAGAACTAAAATGAAAGAAACGTTTAAGAGATCTGATTTGTAGTTTTAAAATACTTTGCTACAATGACACACTTAGTTATCTACCCACCTCGTTTCTTTCTTTTATCATGTCCACGTAGTAAGTACACCATCATGCTTGTGGGATAAGTGTATTTTCAGATTCCACAATGATTATTTAGTTGTGGACACTACACCACCGCACTCCCTCTCTTGCTCTTGGTCCTCATCTTTGTAAGTCACCTTGATTCAGCACCTGTGTATTTTATCAGTTTATTTCTGAAAATATTTAGCGAACTCCATGACAGTAGCTAAAGCAAGGGGCTATAGCAGCACACATGTAGAATACAAATGCATGCTGGGGTGGGCATGCCCTAAGCTCGTGAAGTGATGCTCCACCCTTTGGGTATCTTGCTCCAAGCTCCAGTCAAAGTGGGCACGCTCAACACCTCGCTACACTCCGCTCACATACTCTGGTGAGAGGTGCCTGAGAGCCAATTACGATGTCAGAAGTTCCAGGTAATTGATATGCCAAGCTGTGACACCGTCCATAGTAACCGAATTGAGTAACTTTCGCACAGCGCGCCCCACACGTCTATTGTGACCACCTTGCGGGACAACACCTGGCACCCTTGCGACAGGCTGGATGTGTGCGACACTGCTTGTTCCCTTGACTCTGCTGCTATTAGCCAATCGTCCAGATAGGCCTTGTCAAGCACAATTGTAGATCCTTCAACCGAAGTCGCGAAAGTGCGACTCCCAATAGTATGTTGTACCGAAGTTGAAGGGAACACTGAAAGGGAACCATGTGTTTGATGTGTATGCTACCGTTCCATTCATTCCATTCCAGCCCATTACTATGATCCCGTCCTTTGATTTAAAGTGCCACCACGTGACTGTTGAAGGCCCTTACCCTTTTGAGAATGATGATTCCTTCCTGATTGTGTTCATTGGTGATGATGTCAAACATGTTGCCTCCGTCCCCCGGTACGATGTTGTACTCTACTTCAGCGTTCTTCCCGATGTCCAAGTCATGAGCTTTGATTCTTCCCACAGCAGAACCCACTGGAGAGGACTCAGGGACTCTCAGGTGAAAGAAACCTTACAGACAAAAACAAACAAATAGATTGATCTAGACTCTAGTTCATTTTCAACTTCTGGCATTGTATTGGTCTTTTGTTCAGTGTGTCCCTAAATGGTTTGGAAGTGAGCAGCACAGCAACAGCATCTGTTAATTGCCATTGGTGGCATGGTAATTATTTGTGCAATACAACAAGAGAAAGGGAGGGAGAGCAGCAGACATAAAGAATAGACCGACGACATCACCCCTGGTCTGAACCTTTGTGCTGTAACATCATTTTGGAAATATCATAGTATTTTCACAGAGTGGAGTGACTGCCTGCCTAAGTAGGCTGTCGTAAAAGGCATATCAAAAATACCCAGAGACCAGAGCAGCATACTCAGTCACAATTGCATGTTTGCATTATTCCCTTAACCTTTCATATTCAGTTACAGGGTTTTGGAGAGTGATCTTAAATATATGTATAAAGGCTATATTCATAAATATGCATATTCAAAGTTGTTGTATTGACCAATGTTGTTCAAATATGCTGACTTTTGATTTTCATAGATCAATAAATGAATGAATAACAAAATCTTACACAATGACACAATATGCATGTTTGGCCTGCCTCCTGTATCTTACTTTTTGCACTGATTAACTATTTAAATGAATTGATTTGTTTGTTGGCTTAAAATAAATACTTAATTCCAGCTATTTTAATTACAGGCATCAGCTCCCATTTGAGTTGAACAACACTGCAACTGAAAACATAGAAACTCCCTTTAACAATTGAATAACTAATTAATGAAAGGTAAATACCGAAGTCTGTTTAAGTGAATGTGGCAAAGTACTAAGCTACAAGTAAATAATATATAGTAAGAAATGCAAAGAACATAGACATCTGCCCTGAGGGCATCAGCATCACACTACCAGTCAAAAGTTTGGACACACCTACTCATTCAAGGGTTTTTCTTTATTTGTACTATTTTCTATATTGTAGAATAATAGTGAAGACATCTAAACTATGAAATAACACATGTGGAATCATGTAGTTACCATAAAAGTGTTAAAGAAATCAAAATATATTTTATATTTGAGATTCTTCAAATAGACACCCTTACCCTTGATGACAGCTTTGCACACTCTTGGCATTCTCTCAACCAGCTTCATGAGGTAGTCACTTGGAATGATTTTCAATTAACAGGTGTGCCTTCTCAAAAGTTAATTTGTGGAATTTCTTTCCTTCTTAATGCGTTTCAGCCAATCAGTTGTGTTGTGACAAGGTAGGGGGGTATACAGAATATAGCCCTATTTGGTAAAAGACCATATCCATATTATGGCAAGAACAGCTCAAATATGCAAAGAGAAACGACAGTCCATCATTAGTTTAAGACATGAAGGTCAGTCAATACGGAACATTTCAAGAACTTTGATGGCAAAAGCCATCAAGCGCTATGATGAAACTGGCTCCCATGAGGACCGCCACAGGAATGGAAGACCCAGAGTTACCTCTGCTGCGGAGGATAAGTTCATTAGAGTTACCAGCCTCAGAAATTGCTGCCCAAATAAATGCTTCACAGAGTTCAAGTCACAGACACATCTCAACATCAACTGTTTAGAGGGGACTGTGTGAATCAGGCCTTTATGGTTGAATGTCTGCAAAGAAACCACTACTAAAAGACACCAATAAGAAGAAGAGACCTGCTTGGGTCAAGAAACATGAGCAATGGACATTAGACCGGTGGAAATGTGTTCTTTGGAAATGTTTGTTTCCAACCGCTGTGTCTTTGTGAGACGCGGTGTGGGTGAACGGATGATCTCCGCATGTGTATTTCTCACCGTAAAGAATGGAGGAGGAGGTGTTATGGTGTGGGGGTGCTTTGCTGGTGACACTGTCTGTGATTTATTTAGAATCCATGGCACACTTAACCAGCATGGCTGCCACAGCATTTTGCAGCGACACGCCATTCCATTTGGTTTGGCTTAGTGGGACTATCACAGTGACCCAACACACCTCCAGGCTGTGTAAGGGCTATTTTACCAAGAAGGAGAGTGATGGAGTGCTGCATCAGATGACCTGGCCTCCACAATCCCCCAATGCCAACCCAGTTTAGATTGTTTAGGATGAGTCGGACCGCAGAGTGAAGTAAAAGCAGCCAACAGGTGCTCAGCATATGTGGGAACTCCTTCAAGACTGTTGGAAAAGCATTCCAGGTGAAGCTGGTTGAGAGAATGCCAATAGTGTGCAAAGCTGTCATCAAGGCAAAGGGTGGCTATTTGAAGAATCTCAAATGTAAAATGTAGTTTGATTTGTCTTTTTGTGGTTACTACATGATTCCATATGTGTTATTTAATAGTTTTGATGTCTTCACTATTGTTCTACAATGTAGAAAATAGTAAAAAATAAAGAAAAACCCTTAAATGAGTAGGTGTGTCCAAACTTTTGACTGGTACTGTATAACCAATTATTCAATAAAAAAAATGAAACAGGAATATTAAAACCGATATTATCAACATGCTTATTTAACAGAGTTTAAAATAAACGTCATACACAGAACAGCACCATCCCTCTCCCTCTCTCTCTCTCTCACTTACTTTTGGAAAACCTTGGTGGGTTGTCGTTGACGTCACTGAGGGTGATGTTGATGGTAGTGGTCCCAGCCAGACCTCCCAGCTGACCTCCCATATCCTTGGCCTGGATAAGTACCTGGTACTGCTCCTTCACCTCGCGGTCCATGTTCGGCAAGGCCGTCCTTATTATACCTAATGGCAACATGGTATCTTTAGAACAGGTCAAATTGACATCTGACATCAAGGCACTATTATGCACATAAGTTGTGCAGTCCAAATAGGAGATAGGTGGAAGCAAGATAATAGAGAAGGGACAAGGTGAGTGTTAACGTGTTCTGAAGGATGGCTGATGGCTGCTGTATGATGCGTCCTTTTTGATGCCCTCTTTTTTTGCTAGATAGTTAAAATGTACAAATTACCTGGCTAGTACACTGTAAAAAAAGATTTGTTGAGTAAACTTAAAAAAGTTTGTTACCCTGCCGCCTTAAAATGTTAAGTCAAGTCCAATCTAAAGTTACTTCAACCTAGTATAGTAAGTGAAACTGACACATTTCGATTTAATCACTTGTTGAGTGAACGTGATACTTTTAGTCAAAAGTAACATTCTTGTAAAATTCTTACTATGAGCACACTTGGGAATCAACCTTATCTATTACCATATTTATTACTGAAAACATGTATTCACACACCAGCAAAATAAGAGTAGGATTAGGTTATTCATCTGTGGCCAATCTCTGTCATACCTACAGATTTGGTACCGAGCAGAACCATGCAAGCTCATATGTGTACCTCTGAAGGTACAGTGCCAGTATTCATCCCCCTTGGCGTTTTTTCATATTTTGTTGCATTACAACCTGTAATTTAAATGGATTTTTATTTGGATTTCATGCAATGGACATACACAAAATAGTCAAAATTGGTGAAGTGAAATGAAAACAATTTCATGTTGTATTCACCCCCTCCCTTTGCTATGAAGCCTCTAAATAAGATCTGGTGCAACCAATTACCTTCAGAAGTCACATAATTAATTAAATAAAGTCCACCTGTGTGCAATCTAAGTGTCACATGATCTGTCACATGATCTCAGCATATATACACCTGTTCTGAAAGGCCCCAGAGTCTGCCACACAACTAAGCAAGGGGCATCACCAAGCAAGCGGCACCATGAAGACCAAGGAGCTCTCCAAACAGGTCAGGGATAACGTTATGGAGAAGTACAGATCAGGGTTGGGTTAGAAAAAAATATCAGAAACTTTGAACATCCCACGGAGCACCATTAAATCCATTATTAAAAAATTGAAAGAATAACAACAAACCTGAATAATTATGCATGCTCGTTTTCAGTTTTTTTTGTCTTATTTCTTGTTTGTTTCACAATAACAAATATTTTGCATCTTCAAAGTGGTGGGCATGTTGTGTAAATCAAATGATACAAACCCCCAAGGTTGTAAGGCAACAAAATGGGAAAAATGCCAAGGGGGTGAATACTTTCGCAAGCCACTGTACCTTACGTGTACATTTTACCTATTTGTACACCAGGGAACAAAACTGTACCCTAACTGTACAGTACATTTTTGTAAATGTACTTTTCAAAATACAGTTCAGTTGTAAAAATACAATATAAGTCGTATATTTACTGTATTTTTACCGCAACTACGTAACCGGTAATGTATTTCACAATTATAAATCATTTTTAAAGATGTGTGCCGTAAGCACATCTGAAATATCCTATAATAATAACTGTAATTGCAAGGCATATTAAGATCATTTACAGGACGGTCCAAAAAGTAACCAAGTATATTGCAATTGACAGTAAATATACAGCAAAACAGTAATACAGTACTTATTTACCATACAATTATCAGTATCATAAAATCTATAGCAATTGCTAACAGTGTAGCTTTGTTAGCACAACAAAAAACAAACAGTTGAAGCACATTGATTTGACTAAAAGTATCAAGTTTATGCAACAAGTCATTAAAGGCAGCAGGATAACATACTTTTTTGTAGAATTTTTTTTTTCTCACAATTAACAATTTCTGTATTTTTCAGTTGTGTTGACTTTGGAAAATGAACTGAACAACTAAAAGGCTAAATTACTTTTTAGAGTGTAGCAGCCCCATTAGAAAGAGCCTATACTTAGAGGTGCATTAATGTGCCTGCAGTGAAGGCTGTGATATATAGAAATAGAGGTCATTTCACCAAGTGGACATACTTGACATTCAATACTGAACTAAGTGAGGCTTTATAATGACTCGCCAGAGGATCTGAGGGACCTTGAGATCAGAACAAATACAGCCGAGTAATGGCCACGTCAGCTAGGAGGATGTCAGCGTGAAAGAAGGGATAGAAATGGGGCAAGATGTACATTTCCTCTTCTCTTATTCCCCCATTCACAATATGAATAGGATGGATTTCACATTTGATCCTCAACTCCTGTGTTCTGCAAGTGCAACAAAGGATGTTTTTTTTTTTTGACATTCTTCTCATCTCTCTAACAGGGAGGGATGATGCTGTGAAGTGCATGGTGATTAAGGCATGTGATTCTCTCCCCCACTTTCCCCTTTTTCGTTTCTCTCTCCTGCTTGTTTGTTCAGCTGCGTTGATGTATGTAGTGGCAGGATCAGCATGGTAAACATTTGTGTTAACAGTTGGATTTTTTCGCCATCGGGTTTGAAATACAGTCACAGTGTGTGTTCTGTATACTCTCCAGGGTGGAAAGGCGTAATCTGTGATAGATTCTCCCCCTTCCCTTTTTCCCTGTGATATCACGTTGGAAATGGTTATCATGATCTATTTCCTTGTATTTTTTCCCGCCCTTTTCTTTCTTTTGCACACTTTGAACTGTGTTATCATTGTGGAGATTGTGCAAAAAGATCAAACCTTTTTCATGGGAAGCTCTGTTTGAGCATGAATGCATACAGAACCGATTCAACCAAGACTCCTGAGGATAGAGTTTTTTTCCTGTGATATGCATTCATTTTCTTTCAGTTGCTTTCAAATTAAAATACATAATACCAATCTAAATTATAACACAGCCAATTAGACTTTTGAACACACTGATAGAAGTAGAAACTGTATCGACCATTAGGCTACAGCAAATACATATGGTAAGAGGGTTGTAGGGTTCTCGACAGTTAGCTGTCTATTATAAGACTGAGACTCACTGGCCCAGGCTGGCTCCCAGATACACATGACAACTGGAGCGTACAGGGTCGGAGAGGTGCTGATCCTTTGACACGGTCAAAGATCTCAAGCCACAACCATTACTACTGCAGTCACTACCACTAGCACTACCACTACTACTATTTCACAACAAAACATACTTTAAGAAAAGCAAGCACACACATTTTCTGTAGGAAATGTCCTTTTCTAGTTTAGTTTACATTTTCACAGAGGACAAAGTAATGTGCACTGCACGCATATTGAATTTAATTGCAGTTCCTTCAGAAAGCATTCACACCCTTTAACTTTTTCCACGTTGTTGTGTTACAAAGTGGGCTTAAAATTGATTTGTCATTTTTTTGTCAATGATCTACACAAAATACTCTGTATTGTCAAAGTAGAAGAAAAATAAAATAAAAACTGATTTAACCCCTTTTTTTTGGGTAGGCACAAAACTACCTTCATACTGTAATTCCATTCATTTTCTAAACTGGTACCGGTTACATTCAGACGAGTCCTGTGACACTTGTGGAGGTCATAGAGTAAAACAGTGAACGCCATCGTGTTTGGGACAATCTCCCCTTTCCACCGGAGGGTCACATTAGTTTGTAACCCAAACGGTTTGGACGCTACAAACAGAAGTTGGCACATAGACGGTACCAACTTCAGACGAGTCCCTTGGGACTTGTGTAGGCCAAACCGTTCAGATGCTACTGACGTTTTCGTGAGAAGACTGATTTTTGGGATGTCTCATAGTCTGACAAACACTGCTGTAGCTTGGCCACTTTCCACTGCAGATGTTAAAGTCCGCCACAGGCAGATGAGGTGGATTGAGACAAAGCCCATGCAAAATAACAGAGATCTCTAGCTTAAACTGATGGATTTTTATGGGGATTTTTTTATTACGTTACTTAGATTGCCGCACCGTTGCATTAATAGACTCTAGGGGGTTCAACTCTGTAACTGTTTTAAAGTCACCATTGGACTCATGGTGAAATCCCTGAGCGGTTTCCTTCCTCTCTAGTAACGGAGTTAGGAAGGACGCCTGTGTCTTTGTAGTGACTGAGTGTGTTGATACACCATCCAAATTGTAATTAACAACTTCCCCATGCTCAAAGGGATATTCAATGTCTGCTTTTTTTTTTACCCATCTACCAATAGGTGTCCTTCTCTGCGAGGCATTGGAAAACCACCCTGATCTTTATGGTTAAAATTCACTGCTCGACTGAGAGACCTTACAGATAATTGTATGTGTGGTGTACAGAGATGAGGTAGTCATTCAAATAGGTCAGTGAGAAAAAATCTCAATTTAATCAATTTTAAATTCAGGCTATAACACAAATAAATGTGGAAAAAGTCAAGGGGTGGGAATACTTTCTGAAGGCACTGTTTATGACTATTCAAGCTACAGAATGTTATTACCTGCTGTCATACAATTTCCAAAAATGTGAAATGTAATTTATAAGCGATATCACTGATTGTGTTTCCAGCCTTAGCAAATAAGTTAAGAAAGGGTACAAAGTCCACTTTCTGTATAGCAATAGCTAGGTTTCCAACCAATTGATGACATATTTTCATGCAAATATTCTCAAATCAGCATAAAGAAATATGCACATTTTCCGACCAGTGCTGTGTCTCCACCAAACGGACTCCACCAAACGTAGTGCACACAAAATGTATTATTTCACTTAAGTTTTCATATAACTAATAAAAATCTAAAGTTCAACTCTATCAATAGTTTTGTCACAATAACTGTTGCGTTAAATAGAAAATGTGCCTACTCTGGTCTTGGCACGTACGCTCTAGCCAACAGCTCGCAGATACAGTGCGGGTAGGCTGTGGTCTGCAACCTTGTCTCAGAGCATTTCACATTATTCTGTATGTAAATCCGGGACACTCCATTTAGTATGATATGTTATGTTTGCATGGTATGTATTAATCTGTGGATGTCCATCACCCATTTTGTATAATTATATGTTATGAATTTGCAAAACGTACAATATATTATGAATTCGCAACACATACTATATGTTATGAATTTTCAAAACGTTTGGTATGTTACGAATTCTAGCTAGGTGGCTAATATTAGCTAGCTGGCTTATGTTAACTAGGCTAGGTGTTAGGGGTTTAGGTTATGTTTAAGTTTAGGAGTTAGGTTAAAGGGTTAAGGTTAGGGTTAGCTAAAAGGGTTAGGGTTAGGGGAAGGGTTAGCTAACGTGCTAAGTAGTTGCAAAGTAGCTAAAAAGTAGTAAGTAGTTGAAAAGCTGCTAATTAGTTCAGATGCTAAAGTAGTCCGTGATGAGATTTGAACTTGCAACCTTTGGGTTGATAGATGGTCGCTTTATACATCCACCCACCCCGCATTAAGTACTCATACCAAACGTAACATATCATACCAATTTGAATGTCCAGGTTTTATATTTACTATGTAACGGTCTACTCTATGAGACCAGGCTGGCTGTGCAGTTTGGCTAGTCTACATGATGAGATTATTATGGATAAGAGCGAGAATATTTTTTGGGGCCAAACAGCAGTCACGCATCGATCAGCATATCTATATATATATATATATATATATATATACAGTGGGGAGAACAAGTATTTGATACACTGCCGATTTTGCAGATTTTCCTACTTACAAAGCATGTAGAGGTCTGTAATTTTTATCATAGGTACACTTCAACTGTGAGACGGAATCTAAAACAAAAATCCAGAAAATCACATTGTATGATTTTTAAGTAATTAATTTGCATTTTATTTCATGACATAAGTATTTGATACATCAGAAAAGCAGAACTTAATATTTGGGACAGAAACCTTTGTTTGCAATTACAGAGATCATAGGTTTCCTGTAGGTCTTGACCAGGTTTGCACACACTGCAGCAGGGATTTTGGCCCACTCCTCCATACAGACCTTCTCCAGATCCTTCAGGTTTCGGGGCTGTCGCTGGGCAATACGGACTTTCAGCTCCCTCCAAAGATTTTCTATTGGGTTCAGGTCTGGAGACTGGCTAGGCTACTCCAGGACCTTGAGATGCTTCTTACGGAGGCACTCCTTAGTTGCCCTGGCTGTGTGTTTCGGGTCGTTGTCATGCTGGAAGACCCAGCCACGACCCATCTTCAATGCTCTTACTGAGGGAAGGAGGTTGTTGGCCAAGATCTTGCGATACATGGCCCCATCCATCCTCCCCTCAATACGGTGCAGTCATCCTGTCCCCTTTGCAGAAAATCATCCCCAAAGAATGATGTTTCTACCTCCATGCTTCACGGTTGGGATGGTGTTCTTGGGGTTGTACTCATCCTTCTTCTTCCTCCAAACACGGCGAGTGGAGTTTAGACCAAAAAGCTCTATTTTTGTCTCATCAGACCACATGACCTTCTCCCATTCCTCCTCTGGATCATCCAGATGGTCATTGGCAAACTTCAGACGGACCTGGACATGCGCTGGCTTGAGCAGGGGGACCTTGCGTATCGCTGCAGGATTTTAATCCATGACGGTGTAGTGTGTTACTAATGGTTTTCTTTGAGACTGTGGTCCCAGCTCCCTTCAGGTCATTGACCAGGTCCTGCTGTGTAGTTCTGGGCTGATCCCTCACCTTCCTCATGATCATTGATGCCCCACGAGGTGAGATCTTGCATGGAGGGTGATTGACCGTCATCTTGAACTTCTTCCATTTTCTAATAATTGCGCCAACAGTTGTTGCCTTCTCACCAAGCTGCTTGCCTATTGTCCTGTAGCCCATCCCAGCCTTGTGCAGGTCTACAATTTTATCCCTGATGTCCTTACACAGCTCTCTGGTCTTGGCCATTGTGGAGAGGTTGGAGTCTGTTTGATTGAGTATGTGGACAGGTGTCTTTTATACAGGTAACAAGTTCAAACAGGTGCAGTTAATACAGGTAATGAGTGGAGAACGGGAGGGCTTCTTAAAGAAAAACTAACAGGTCTGTGAGAGCCGGAATTCTTACTGGTTGGTAGGTGACCAAATACTTATGTCATGCAATAAAATGCAAATTAATTATTTAAAAATCATACAATGTGATTTTCTGGATTTTTGTTTTAGATTCCGACTCTCACAGTTACAAACCTCTACAGGCTTTGTAATTAGGAAAACCTGCAATATCGGCAGTGTATCAAATACTTGTTCTCCCCACTGTATATATATATATATATATATATATATATACACACTGCTCAAAAAAATAAAGGGAACACTTAAACAACACAATGTAACTCCAAGTCAATCACACTTCTGTGAAATCAAACTGTCCACTTAGGAAGCAACACTGATTGACAATACATTTCACATATAATAATATATAATATATAATATGCCATTTAGCAGACGCTTTTATCCAAAGCGACTTACAGTCAAGTGTGCATATATTTTTACGTATTGGTGGTCCCGGGGATCAAACCCACTACCCTGGCGTTACAAGCGCCATGCTCAACCAATTGAGCTACAGAGAACCACATGCTGTTGTGCAAATGGAATAGACAACAGGTGGAAATTATAGGCAATTAGCAAGACACCCCCAATAAAGGACTGGTTTTGCAGGTTGTGACCACCGACCACTTCTCAGTTCCTATGCTTCCTGGCTGATGTTTTGGTCACTTTTGAATGCTAGCGGTGCTTTCACTCTAGTGGTAGCATGAGACGGAGTCTATAAACCACACAAGTGGCTCAGGTAGTGCAGCTCATCCAGGATGGCACATCAATGCGAGCTGTGGCAAGAAGGTTTGCTGTGTCTGTCAGCGTAGTGTCCAGAGCATGGAGGCGCTACCAGGAGACAGGCCAGTACATCAGGAGACGTGGAGGAGGCCGTAGGAGGGCAACAACCCAGCAGCAGGACTGCTACCTCCGCCTTTGTGCAAGGCGGAGCAGGAGGAGCACTTCCAGAGCCCTGCAAAATGACCTCCAGCAGGCCACAAATGTGCATGTGTCTGCTCAAACGGTCAGAAACAGACTCCATGAGGGTGGTATGAGGGCCCGACGTCCACAGGTGGGGGTTGTGCTTACAGCCCAACACCGTGCAGGACGTTTGGCATTTGCCAGAGAACACCAAGATTGGCAAATTCGCCACTGGCGCCCTGTGCTCTTCACAGATGAAAGCAGGTTCACACTGAGCACGTGACAGATGTGACAGAGTCTGGAGATGCCGTGGAGAACGTTCTGCTGCCTGCATCATCCTCCAGCATGACCGGTTTGGCGGTGGGTCAGTCATGGTGTGGGGTGGCATTTCTTTGGGGGGCCGCACAGCCCTCCATGTGCTCGCCAGAGGTAGCATGACTGCCATTAGGTACCGAGATGAGATCCTCAGACCCCTTGTGAGATCATATGCTGGTGCGTTTGGCCCTGGGTTCCTCCTAATGCAAAACAATGCTAGACCTCATGTGGCTGGAGTGTGTCAGCAGTTCCTGCAAGAGGAAGGCATTGATGCTATGGACTGGCCCGCCCGTTCCCCAGACCTGATTCCAATTGAGCACATCTGGGACATCATGTCTCGCTCCATCCACCAACGCCACGTTGCACCACAGACTGTCCAGGAGTTGGCAGATGCTTTAGTCCAGGTGTGGGAGGAGAACCCTCAGGAGACCATCCGCCACCTCATCAGGAGCATGCCCAGGCGTTGTAGTGAGGTCATACAGGCACGTGGAGGCCACACACACTACTGAGCCTCATTTTGACTTGTTTTAAGGACATTACATCAAAGTTGGATCAGCCTGTAGTGTGGTTTTCCACTTTAATTTTGAGGGTGACTCCAAATCCAGACCTCCATGGGTTGATAAATTTGATTTCCATTGATAATTTTTGTGTGATTTTGTTGTCAGCACATTCAACTATGTAAAGAAAAAAGTATTTAATAAGATTATTTCATTCATTCAGATCTAGGATGTGTTATTTTAGTGTTCCCTTAATTTTTTTGAGCAATGTATATATATATATATATATATATGATATAATGGTGCCGGAGGGGGTGGCTGCCTTTTTACCTTCTCCTAATCAACTGCGCTATTTTGTTAAAGTTGTTGCTACTGTCTCTTATGACCGAAACGAGCTTCTGGACATCAGAACAGCGATTACTCACCTCAAACTGGACAAAGATTTTTTCTTTAATGAGTCCGACGCGAAGGATATACTGCTTCCCGGAGACCAGGCCCAAATCCCCGTCATTCGCGTGAAGAAAAGACGGAGATTCAGGGGGCTTAGGTTGGGTGCCTAGTGAGAATTCGTAGGCGAGTGAGCAATCACTGGAATGTGCAATCACTGGAAAACAAACTGGATGAACTATGGTCGAGACTATCCTACTAATGGGACATTAAACACTGTAATGTCTTATCTTTCACGACGACACGGATAATATAGAGCTGGCTGGGTTTTCCATGCATCGGCAGGACAGAGCAGCTACGTCTGTGTCTATTTGTCAATAACAGCTGGTGTGCAATGTTTAATATTAAGGTAGTCTCAAGGTATTGCTCGCCTGAGGTAGTGTACCTCATGATAAGCTGTAGACCACACTATCTACCATGACAGTTCTCGTAGCAGTCTATTCATAGCAATCTATTTACCACCACAAACTGATGCTGGCACTAAGACCGCACTCAACAAGCTGTATAAGGCCATAAGCAAACAAGAAAATGCTCATCCAGAAGCAGCACTCCTAGTGGCTGGGGACTTTAATGCAGGCAAACATAAATCACTTTTACCTAATTTCTACCAGCATGTCACATGTGCAACCAGAGGAAAAAAAACTCTAGACCAGATGAAGGGATGCTACGCCACAGGACTGTTTTGCTAGCGCAGACTGGAATATGTTACGTGATTCATCCAATGTCATTGAGTCCAATGTCATCTATTATCCAAGATGGCGTAGCAGTGCGGTCGCTTTTCCTAGTGTTGACACTGAGCCCCGCCGATCCAACACGACTGGTTTGCCGACAAAATAGTCTGATGTGGTTTCAACAGGTTTCCCGTTGCGACGACCACGAAGATCCATCTGCCAGCCCCGGCCCGCTAGCACACGCAAACTACAACTGTGCTCCCTGCTAGCTGTGCTGAAGCACCAATTTGAACTGCTCTCGGACTCACATATTGCTGTTCACTGGACCTTATGATCACTCAGCTGCACAGCTGATGCCTGCTGGACTGTTCCTTTACACGGTACCCTGTCCTGTTTATTCTGTTTAGTCTTAGCCCAAACGTTATCGCTATTTCCAGTTGTGTCTTAGCTCTCTCTAATAACACCTGTGACTGCTTTATGCCTCTCTCCCATGTCAATTATGCCTTGCCTATTGCTGTTTGGGTTAGTTCTTATTATACAATTTCACTGTAAAACCCCTAGTCCCTCTCAAACTGCCTCATATAGTTCCTTTGTTCCACCCCCCATATACGCAGAGACCGGCTCAATCGGTGCCTCCAATGACGCTATCTCTTTCATTGTTACCCAACGCTTAGGGTTACCTGAACTGTACTCATATCCTTCCATATCCTTTTCTGTACATAATGCCCTGAATCTTTTCTAGAACGCCCGGAGAACTGCCCCGTTTATTCTATGTACCCAACGCACTAGAAGACCAGTTCTTAAAGCCTTTAGTCGTATCCTTATTCTAGTCCTCCTCTGTTCCTCTGGTGATGTAGAGGCTAACCCAGGCCCTGCAGCCCCCAGTATCACTCCTACTCCCCAGGAGCTATCATTTGTTGACTTCTGTAACCGTAAAAGTCTTGGTTTTCTGCACATAAATATCAGAAGCCTCCTTCCTAAGTTTGAGTTATTCACTGCGTTAGCACACTCCGCCAACCCTGATGTTCTAGCAGTGTCTGAATCCTGGCTTAGGAAGGCCACCAAAAATTCTGAAATTTCCATCCCCAACTATAACATTTTCCGTCTAGATAGAACTGCCAAAGGGGGTGGAGTTGCAATCTACTGTAGATATAGCCTGCAGAGCTCCATCATACTATCCAGGTCTGTGCCCAAACAGTTTGAGCTTCTACTTCTAAAAATCCACCTTTCCAGATATAAATCTCTCACTGTTGCCGCTTGCTACAGACCCCCCTCAGCCCCCAGCTGTGCCCTGGACACCATATGTGAATTGATTGCCCCCCATCTATCCTCAGAGTTCGTACTGCTTGGTGACCTAAATTGGGATATGCTTAACACCCCGGCCATCCTACAATCTAAACTAGATGCCCTCAATCTCACACAAATTATCAACGAACCTACCAGGTACAACCCTAAATCCGTAAACATGGGTACCCTCATAGATATCATCCTGACTAACTTACCCTCTAAATACACCTCCGCTGTCTTCAACCAGGATCTCAGCGATCACTGCCTTATTGCCTGCGTCCGTAACGGGTCCGCGGTCAAACGACCACCCCTCATCACTGTCAAACGCTCCCAAAAACACTTCAGCGAGCAGGCCTTCCTAATTGACCTGGCCCAGGTATCCTGGATGGATATAGATCTCATTCCGTCAGTAGAGGATGCCTGGTTGTTCTTTAAAAGTAATTTCCTCTCAATCTTAAATAGACATGCCCCATTCAAAAAATACAGAACTAAGAACAGATATAGCCCCTGGTTCTCCTCAGACTTGACTGCCCTTGACCAGCACAAAAACATCCTGTGGCGTACTGCATTAGCATCAAATAGCCCACGTGATATGCAACTTTTCAGGGAAGTTAGGAACCAATATACACAAGCAGTTAGGAAAGCAAAGGCTAACTTTTTCAAACAGAAATTTGCATCCTGTAGCACTAACTCCAAAAAGTTTTGGGACACTGTAAAGTCCATGGAAAATAAGAGCACTTCCTCCCAGCTGCCCACTGCACTGAGGCTAGGAAACACTATCACCACCGATAAATCTACAATAATCGAGAATTTCAACAAGCATTTTGCTACGGCTGGCCATGCTTTCCACCTGGCTACCACTACCCCGGCCACCAGCTCTGCACCCTCCGCTGCAACTTGCCCATGCCCCCCCCCCCCCCCCCCCGCTTCTCCTTCACACAAATCCAGACAGCTGATGTTCTAAAAGAGCTGCAAAATCTGGACCCCTACAAATCATCTGCGCTAGACAATCTGGACCCTTTCTTTCTAAAACTAGCCGCCAAAATTGTCACAACCCGTATTACTAGCCTGTTCAACCTCTCTTTCGTAACGTCTGAGATCCCCAGAGATTGGAAAGCTGCCGCGGTCATCCCCCTCTTCTAAGGGGGTGACACTCTAGATCCAAACTGTTACAGACCCATATCCATCCTGCCCTGCCTTTCAAACGTTTTTGAAAGCCAAGTCAACAAACAGATCACCGACCATTTCGAATCCCACCGTACCTTCTCCGCTATGCAATCCGGTTTCCGAGCTGGTCATGGGTGCACTTCAGCCACGCTCAACGTCCTAAACGATATTATAACCGCGATCGATAATAGACAGTACTGTGCAGCCGTTTTCATTGACCTGGCCAAGGCTTTCGACTCTGTCAACCACCGCATTCTTATTGGCAGACTAAATAGCCTTGGTTTCTCAAATGACTGCCTCGCCTGGTTCACCAACTACTTCTCAGATAGAGTTCAATGTGTCAAATCGGAGGGCCTGTTGTCTGGACCTATGGCAGTCTCTATGGGGGTGCCACAGGGTTCAATTCTTGGGCCGACTCTTTTCTCTGTGTATATCAATGACGTCGCTCTTGCTGCTGGTGACTCTCAGATCCACCTCTACGCAGACGACACCATTTTGTATACATCTGGCCCTTCATTGGACACTGTGTTAACAAACCTCCAAACAAGCTTCAATTCCATACAACACTCCTTCAGTAGCCTCCAACTGCTCTTAAACACTAGTAAAACTAAATGCATGCTCTTCAACCGAACGCTGCTTGCACCCGCCCACCCGACTAGAATCACTACTCTCGACGGGTCTGACCTAGAGTATGTGGACAACTACAAATATCTAGGTGTCTGGTTAGACTGTAAACTCTCCTTCCAGACTCACATTAAGCATCTCCAATCCAAAGTTAAATCTAGAATCGGTTTCCTATTTCGCAACAAAGCCTCCTTCACTCATGCTGCCAAACATGCCCTCGTAAAACTGACTATCCTACCGATCCTTGACTACGGCGATGTCATTTACAAAATAGCCTCCAACACTCTACTCAGCAAATTGGATGTAGTCTATCACAGTGCCATCCGTTTTGTCTCCAAAGCCCCATATAATACCCACCACTGTGACCTGTACGCTCTTGTTGGCTGGTCCTCACTACATATTCGTCGCCAAACCCACTGGCTCCAGGCCATCTATAAATCACTGCTAGGCAAATCCCCGCCTTATCTTAGCTCATTGGTCACCATAGCAACACCCACCCGTAGTCTGCGCTCCAGCGGGTATATCTCACTGGTCATCCCCAAAGCCAACACCTCCTTTGGCCGCAATTCCTTCCAGTTCTCTGCTGCCAATGACTGGAACAAATTGCAAAAATCTCTGAAGCTGGAGACACTTATCTCCCTCACTAACTTTAAGCATCAGTTGTCAGAGCACCTTACCGATCACTGCACCTGTACACAGCCCATCTAAAATTAGCCCGCCCAACTACCTCATCCCTATATTGTTATTTATTTTGCTCATTTGTACCCCAGTATCTCTATTTGCACATCATCTCTTGCACATCTATCATTCCAGTGTTAATACTAATTGTAATTATTTTGCACTATAGCCTATTTTATTGCCTTACCTCCATAACTTGCTAAATTTGCACACACTATATATTAAATGTATTTCTGTTGTCTTTTTTACTTTGTTTTGTTTTACCCCATATGTAACTCTGTGTTGTTGTTTTTATCGCACTGCTTTGCTTTATCTTGGCCAGGTCGCAGTTGTAAATGAGAACTTGTTCTCAACTGGTTTACCTGGTTAAATAAAGGTGAAATAAAATAAAAAACATTCCCCGGCTTCATCAATAAGTGCATCGACGACGTCGTCCCCACAGTGACCGTACGTACATATCCCAACCAGAAGCCATGGATTACAGGCAACATCCGCACCGAGCTAAAGCCTAGAGCTGCCGCTTTCAAGGAGTGGGACACTAATCCGGACACTTATAAGAAATCCCGCTATGCCCTCAGACGAAACATCATACATTGTGTAATTATTTTACAAACATTTTTTACTTTTTTTAATTTAGCAAATATTTTCTGAATTCTGTTTATTTAACTGCACTGTTGGTTAAGAGCTTGTAAGTAAGCATTTCACGGTAAGGTCTACACCTGTTGTATTCGGCGCATGTGACAAATAACATTTGATTTGATTTGATCATCATGTCACCAGAATAAGACCATCAATATTTATTGGAAAGGAACATCAAGATCACCGTGCACTTTCACCACCCTGTGAAGTTTTTCATAACCTATTTCATCTGTAGCCTAATAAACTGCATTGATTCGTAGTGGGAGGACCACAAACCATTCATCGCTTGACTCCAAGTTTACTTCGATATGATGGTTATTATATAAATAATGGAGCATAAAGGTGTGTCCACCAGCAATTCTCACATAATTAATTGTATAGACACAAAAAGATCACACCATGTCGAACGAACAAATTAACTGTCAGCATTAATAAAGTTGCACCAAAATGTCCTGTTTCCATCACAGCTGTCATGTTTTTTTTATTTTTTCTATACAGTATGACTTTAAAAACTGTGGATGGAAATGTGGTTAGTGATAGAGATCAATTTCTCTGTCCACCATAAAGGAATGGAAGCTATAACTTGTCACTGTTTCTAATCCATTGCCCTGGCCAGCAACAATGTAATCAAATCAAGTTATCTCACTCATTTGTTTAATCGGATCGATAATCTATAATTAAATTAAAGACAACACTTTGTCAATACTAATGTGCAGAGTTAGAATATATGCCCACATATTAGATTAATACAGCTACAAAACTTGGCATTTGGAAACTCATTCTTTTTTGGAGAGGTAAGCTATATTTTTTCTTCTTCTATTTGACAGATAGTTACCCTGCCTTTTTGTCATTTCAAAGAAAGCTGGATAATAGTTAACACAATCCCAAACAAAACAGCATTCAACATCGACCAACATATGGGTCCTCTGTGGCTCAGTTGGTAGAGCATGGTGCTTCCCAGGACCACGTACATAAAAACTGTAAGTCGCTTTGGATAAAAGTGTCTGTTAAATGGCATATACAATTATGTAAACAGTCACAACAAAGAGTACCAAATTAGACCCATTTCTGACTGATGTTGCCCATCTTATTTACCTGTCTTGGGATCAACAGAGAAGTATGGCTGGCCATGGAGGATGCTATAGACCACTCTGGCACTGTTTCCATAGGTAGGGTCATCTGCATCTGTGGCTGTCACCTGCATCACATAGGTCCCTGTAAAACATACACATACATTTGTAACATTCAGATGGGGTCATTTTTTATGGAATAGTTTTCATCCAGTTTAGAAGCTTTTGCCACCATGTATGCCTCCCAAATGGCACTCTATTCCCAATAAAGTGCACTACTTTTGAGCAGGGCTCAGGTCAAAAGTAGTGCACTATGTAGCGAATAGGCGAGCCATTTGGGACAGAGTCACTTAGATTACAGTGTGACGAGTATATGATAGAAGATGAGTGTGCATCATTGGAACGTTGAATTATTCACTATGTGAAATATACATTTGCAAGTGGATGTTTAGCCAAAACATACATCAGGGGTAAAATGGCTGTTCAGACACACATTCATTAGACATTGCCTCCATTATAGAAACAAAGAGCCATCCACAGCAGGAATAGGAAACATGGCAGCCATCCAAACTTCCTGCAGTACCAGGAACAGAGTAATTACTGGTTATAGAAGTATGGGCTCATCCTCTTTAATTACTGAAGCTTGAATCTAAAACACCAATTGCATTAATCCACCATCTCCACAGAAGCATGTAAACCTACCATCAAATTCAATGGCAATTATTGTATCTATAAGCTCAATAAAACCACTCCTGTGGCTAAATGAGATTTCTCTGTTTTATTCCATATGTACAGGCTGGGACTGTATAGTCTGCTTGGTGGACATCCAAGAGAAGCTACATGCACAAATGGCCATTGACACATGCTAATCTTTTAGTTGGCTGTAACAAGCCTTTATTAAACAGGCTTTGCGCTGTGAGCAGATGGTAACAATTGTATTAAAACATTAGGTGAGAGAGATTAAAGTGTTAATCCTTCCTAACAAAGCCCTGCACCACCCATCCGGGTGTCATGTAGCTGAGATGCTCTACAGGCTCTATTACTGCTGTGCCAATGCTAATGGTTAATCACTCATTTATAACTAGGCAGTTTGTGCTGGTTTATCAGCATGTGCTGTATTCGTGTTTTTGCTTGTGCGTTTTAGTGATGCAATCCTTTTATAAACAGCTCTATTTCCATAAAGCTTTCAAATACGAGTGCTTGGTTTAAAATGGGTTAATAATAGCTAAACAAAGCTATGCACCACTTTTTAACTTGGCTCATTCCAGTTTCTTGATGTTCTTTGAAAATAAAAATACAGTATTCATCGTAATTGGTGTTTTGAATCCACGCCCATCTCCCTAAGGAAGGCCTATTAGTTCCATTCATTTCATTAATGTAATTAGCAGTGATTCCTATTTTTCTCAGGCACACGCTCCATCAATGCCCTATTGAACCATTTATCACACACACTGCAGACATTGTTGCCAACTATTTTCAGTGAAATCCGCTATTGGCTCCTTGATTTGTCACTAGAAGTTGGTAGATGACGTGTTGATTTTACAGCATGACGTCACAATCAGAACACAATCAGAACGATTGGGAACTATTTCACGCTGGGAAGATTTTTACATGACACCGAACACCCCCTTCCCTTGTGCTTGTCTGCCTGTGTGTGTGCTGTTGCTGTGATTTCTGTTGCTCAGACAGCTTCTCCCACTCTTGTTTGCATCAGAGTTGAGTGGGAAAAGTCGCTAAATGCTATCAAAACCATAGAAACCCTCTGTGTCAAAACTCCCCAAAGGCAGCCTGAAAAGTAGTTGTATTTGTCGCTAGACTCTTTTACTAATAAATGTCCCTGGAGGGGTCTGAAAACTTGCTAAATATCGGACAAAGTCGCTAAATTGTCAACAGTGACTGCAGACTAATCTGAAAAGAATAATTATTCCAAAAGCATGCTCAATCCCTTATTTAAAGGTGCAATAACATTTGAATAGTTCACCTAATTTCAGTTTATGTGACAAAACAAGCAGTGTAGAGAATCATTGTACCATCCAAACCGCTGTGAAATATATTTTCAATAACCCAAAATATTGTATTTTCAGCTGTTTGAAGTTGGTGCACAAAACTGAAAGTAAAAGACGCGAAAACGAAACTTAAGAACGGGAAGCATAGAAATAGCGCACATAGAACAGATCTACTGCTTCTTAGACTTGCTTCCAATGAGAATGACAGATCTATAACACACATTTTCTATGTGAATTTGGTTGGGTCGCCCCAAAAGTAACATATTGCAGCTTTAAAGAAAATTGTTATTTCGCAGGCAGGTCCTAGATTCCAAACTCCTGATTTAATACTTGAGTAAAAGTAAAAATACATTAATAGAAAATGACTCAAGTAAAAGTGACAGTCACCCAGTAAAATACTACTTGAGTAATGGTCTAAAAGTCCTTGGTTTTAAATATACCTAAGTATCAAAAGTACATGGAATTGCTAAAATATACTTAAGTATCAAAAGTAAAAGTAAAAGTATGAATAATAAAACATTCCTTATATTTAGCAAACCAGATGGCACAATTGTCTTAAAAATACAAATATATTATAGCCAGGGGCACACTCCAACACTCAGTAATCATTTACAAATGAAGCATTTGTGCAGTAGGGATGACGAGGGTTGTTCTCTTGATAAGTGTGTGAATTGGACCATTTTCTGTCCTGCTAAGCATTCCGAATGTAACGAGTACTTTTGGGTGTCAGGGAAATGTATCGAGTAAAAAGTACATTATTTTATTTAGGAATATAGTGAAGTAAAAGTAAAAGTTGTCAAAAATGGAAATAGTAAAGTAAAGTACAGATACCCCCGAAAACTACTTAAGTAGTACTTTAAAGTATTTTTACTTAAGTACTTTACACCACTGATGCAAAGTATATTGAAAGTAGGTGCATCCACACAGGTGTTGTTCCTGAGTTACTTAAGCAATTGTCATCCCATCATGCTTAGGGTCATGCATAAAAATGCCCAGTTACCCATTATTTTAGCTACAATGCCTAGAAGAAGAGATCTCAGTGACTTTGAAAGAGTGGTCTCAAAGGAGCATAGGGGGTTTAAAGTGTGTGTGTCTCAGTCACCAGCAGTGGAGGCTCCTCAGAGGAGGAAGGGGAGGACCATCCTCCTCAGTGAATTTCATAAAAAAATATTTTTATTTTTTATTTTTTAAACATTTAAAAAGTTATCCTTTTTAGATAAAACTATACTAAATATAATCACGTCACCAAATAATTGATTCAAACATGCTATTTTGCAATAAAGGTAGGGCAGCACCATGGTGTAGCCGGAGGACAGCTAGCTTCCGTCCTCCTCTGGGTACATTGACTTCAATACAAAACCTAGGAGGCTCATGGTTCTCACCCCCTTCCATAGACTTACACAGTAATTATGACAACTTCCAGAGGACGTCCTCCAACCTATCAGAGGTCTTGCAGCATGAACTGACATGTTGTCCACCCAATCAAAGGATCAGAGAATGAATATAGTACTGAAAGCATAAGCTACAGCTAGCTAGCACTGCAGTGCATAAAATGTGGTGAGTAGTTGACTCAAAGAGAGAAAGAAGACAATTGTTGAACATTTTTGAACAAATTCATTTCTTCCAAAATGAAGAAGAAGCAAAAGAGAGATTTCATTATTTAATTTTTTCACTTACTTAGCTAGCAAATGCAGCTAGCTAGTTTAGCCTACTCAAACACCCTGCTCAAACAGAGGGATGGTATGTTTAGCTAGCTGGCGATGACTATCCAACACAATGCTGGAACTCTTCCAAGTTAAGGTAAGCTTTTGGTTTTACTAATTAATTGCCACCGGGGCCCGCCGGTGTAACTGCTTACTGACTGTACACTGTAACTTTACTGCATGATTGTAGTGGGTTTACTAACGCGTTAGTTATATTAGCTATGTTGACTATGAAGTTACTTTAGCTAATACAGTGACAACGATGTAGGCTATATGTAGCAGTTATAATATAGTTTGGCTTGAATAGGTTTTTTCGCCTGGTCACATACAGCTGATGTGTTGAGCATAGAAATCCACAAGCGAATGGACAAGATGAGAGGAGGAGAGCGCATAGATGCGAGAAGGAATACAATGTGGCTGCTATGAAAGTGAACTGTGTTTACGCGTGATCAGGAGTGTATTCATTCCGCCGATTCTGTTGAAAATCCTTTCTTAAATGGAAGCAAACAGAACCAAACGGGGATGAACATACCTGAATTTGTCCAATAGAAACTCTCATTTGCAACTCTTGGACCAATGATTACACCCTATATCAGCTAGATGCAGCCAAGAGTGTGGAAGGCGGTATTGAATGTGTCAATGTCTGACCTGTGTGCACCTACGTTGTAAACTGTCATTCATAGGCTAGGTTGTAGCAACCTCATGATGGGTATAGGGAAAATTAGAGTGTCATCTATTAGCCTGAAATCAAATAAATAAAATGTTGTGCCGAATACAACAGGTGTAGACCTTACAGTGAAATGCTTACTTACGAGCCTTTAACCAACAAAGCAGTTTTAAGAAAAAATAAGTGTTAAGAAAGTATTTACTAAATAAACTGAAGTAAACAATAAATAAATACAAATGAAAAATAACAAATAATTAAAGAACAACAATAAAATAACAGTAACGAGGCTATATACCGGGGTTACCGGTACAGAGTCAATGTGCGGGGACACAGGTTAGTCGAGGTAATTGAGGTAATATGTACATGGTAGAGGTAAAGTTACTATGCATAGGGGGGGGATCAATGCAAATAGTCTGGGTAGCCATTTGGTTAGCTGTTCAGGAGTCTTATGTCTTGGGGGTAGAAGCTGTTAAGAACCCTTTTGGACCTAGACTTGGCGCTCCAGTACTGCTTGCCGTGCGGTAGCAGAGAGAACAGTCTATGACTAGGGTGGCTTTGGCAATTTTTAGGGCCTTCTTCTGACACCGCCTGGTATATAGGTCCTGGATGGCAGGAAGCTTGGACCCAGTGACGTACTGGGCCGTACGCACTACCCTCTGTAGTGACTTGCGGTCGGAGGCCGAGCAGTTGCCATACCAGGCGGCGATGCAACCAGTCAGGATGCTCTCGATGGTGCAGCTGTATAACTTTTTGAGGATCTGAGGACCCATGCCAAATATTTTCTGTCTCCTGAGGGGGAATAGGCATTGTTACATTGAACTGGTTGAATGGAATATGAATGACAGTCATCCAATACGCTGTAATAGAAATAAGGCCATGCTCATTAAAAAATTAAATGGTTCTCCCTCATCTTAAATGGCATTGACTGCCACTGGTCACCAGATCTCAACCCAATTGAACACTTATGGGAGATTCTGGAGTGGCACCTGAGACAGTGTTTTACACCACCATCAACAAAACACCAATTGATGGAATTTCTCATGGAAGAATAGTGTCACATCCCTCCAATAGAGTTCCAGTCACTTGTAGAATCTATGCCAAGGCACATTGAAGCTATTCTTTTGGCTTGTGGTGGCCCAATGCCCTATTAAGACACTTTATGTTGGTTTTTCCTTCATGTTGGCAATTACCTGTACATTGACTGTACCCGGCTCCATTCAACATTTCTATCTGGTTTTTCTGTTCTCTTCGCCAGGGCTTCATTGCCATTCAGATCAAGAGGAGCCAATCTCAGAGTGAATTACCTTGATCTCCCTTCCCTGGGGGAGAGATCATATAGACAAGCCTCGATCTGCAATGTACTCAGGCACGTTGTGCATAACTGGCTTGCTCGCTGAAACATCAACATCTGTTGGGTTCTCTTTCTCCCTCCTGTTTACATGTGGTTATAAAACTCCCTTTCTTACTATGTCTGGATCTAAAACTCAGTACAATACAGTGTTCTAAGAAATGCATCTATTTTCCTATGCCAAGTTAAAGGTGATACATGAAGCATTCTGTGATAATTTGCCTACGTTCCAAATGGCACCTTATTCTCTACATAGTGTACTACTTTTGACCAGAGCCCGTAGGTCTCTGGTCAAAAGAAGTACACTATATAGTGAATAGGCCACACAAAGTATTTTCTGATATTTCTTCTTACCTACAGGTGACATCTCAGGGACACTGGCTGTGTATGGGCCTTCCAGAAACTTTGGCTCATTGTCGTTGATGTCCTGGACTTTGATCACAAACTCTGATTCGGGCTCCAGGGGCCTGTTTGTGTCGATATCGACAGCCTGGGCGCGTAGGGTGTAGTAAGGCTTCACCTCCCTGTCAAGGCTTCTTAAGGCATGGATGTCCCCGGTCGTTGCATCGATGGTGAAAATGGAGCCGGCCCCTTCTCCCATGAGAGTGTACTTCACCTCGCTCTCGCCCTTATCCAGGTCAGTGTGCAGCTACAAGATAAGAGGAAAAGGACAGGTTCAGTCCAAACAATGATACTGCTAATGATTCATTGAGACCACTGGGGGAGAACAGTTTAATGTAAAGGCAGTTGATGAAGTGAGTCGATGGGACTCACTCCACTTCCTGACTCCACTTACAAAATACAAAGAAAACCTCCCACATAGTAGGGTATGTGCTGCTAAGCCCACACACAAAATACACTGAGTGTACAAAACATTAAGAAATAAAGATTGAGTTCTGCCCCCAGCCTCCCTTCGTCGGGGCATGGACTCTACAAGGTGTCGAAAGTGACCCACAGGGATGCTGACCCATGTTGACTCCAATGCTTCCCACAGTTGTGTCAAGTTGGCTGGATGTCCTTTGGGTGGTGGACCATTCTTGATATGTTGAGCGTGAAAAACCCAGCAGCATTGCAGTTCTTGACACAAACCAGTGTGCCTGGCACCTGCTACCATACCCCTTTCAAAGGCACTTACATATTTTTTCTTGCCCATTCACCCTCTGAATGGCACACATACACAATCCATGTCTCAATTGTCTCAAGGCTTAAAAATACTTATTTAACCTGTCTCATCCCTTCATCTACACTGATTGAAGTGGATTTAACAGGTGACATCAATAAGGGATCATAGCTTTCACCTAGATTCATCTGGTCAGTCTATGTCTTGGAAAGAGCAGGTGTTCTTCATGTTTTGTACACTCATTCTATACAAAGTAGTGTACGTTTTTGGCCCAGAGCTGGTAGAAAAGGTTAGGGATTTGGGATGTGCATATTACCTACATGATGGCTCTCCCAGCAATACAGATCTTAATTTGATCACCTTGTTGTTGCAGGAAACCTAGTATAGTAAGTGAAACTGACATATTTAGACTTAACGACATGTTGAGTGAACGTAACACTTTTGGTCAAAAGTAACATTCTTGTAAGATTCTTCAACGTGAGCACACTTCGCACTTGATCTCACAATCTCTTGGTTGCCAGTGACTTGAATTTCCTGCTATGCCACCAGGTCTGTGGGCATGGAAGAGATTTGCCACCTATTTATTGTAAAGAGTTCATTAAGTACTTTGCTAAAACACCTTTAAAAAAATCCCTGCTGCCTTAAAATGTTAAATCAAGTCTAATACAAGTATTTCACTACACCCGCAATAACTTCTGCTAAACACATGTATGTGACAAATACTATTTTATTTTATTTGAATACGGATTTCGTGTTGCGTTAACTTCATCTAAAGTTACTTCAACCTTGAGTGTAACAATGCTCTCACTGAACTGTTTTAGCATGTGTCTGTTTTCCTCAAGTAATATTTTTTTTTAACACCTTTACAAAATCTGACTTTGTCTGTCAGCCTGGGGGCATATGTACTGGCTTGACCCAGTTCTTTCTCCACTTCACAGTGCAGTTCCTCTTTCTACAATTTCTATTTCTGCGTTCCAAATTGCACCCTATTATTAACTACATAAAGAGAATTGGGCGCCATTTGGGACACACACTAGCACCCTATAAGAAGGCATTTCTTTGGCTACAGGCGTTACACCTGTTGACATGGAAGCGTTTCTTCCCTGTACAGGACATCAGACTAACAGATTCGAGTGTGTTGTTTCTAATATTCAGCTACTGTAAAGTATTGTGACCGTCACCATGGTAGAACCCTGTTAGTTACAGGGTATATATATATATATATATATATATATATATATATATATATATATATATATATATATATATATATATATATATATATACAGTGTGGGAAAAAAGTATTTAGTCAGCCACCAATTGTGCAAGTTCTCCCACTTAAAAAGATGAGAGAGGCCTGTAATTTTCATCATAGGTACACGTCAACTATGACAGACAAATTGAGAAAAAAAAATCCAGAAAATCACATTGTAGGATTTTTAATGAATTTATTTGCAAATTATGGTGGAAAATAAGTATTTGGTCACCTACAAACAAGCAAGATTTCTGGCTCTCACAGACCTGTAACTTCTTCTTTAAGAGGCTCCTCTGTCCTCCACTAGTTACCTGTATTAATGGCACCTGTTTGAACTTGTTATCAGTATAAAAGACACCTGTCCACAACCTCAAACAGTCACACTCCAAACTCCACTATGGCCAAGACCAAAGAGCTGTCAAAGGACACCAGAAACAAAATTGTAGACCTGCACCAGGCTGGGAAGACTGAATCTGCAATAGGTAAGCAGCTTGGTTTGAAGAAATCAACTGTGGTAGCAATTATTAGGAAATAGAAGACACACAAGACCACTGATAATCTCCCTCGATCTGGGGCTCCACGAAAGATCTCACCCCGTGGGGTCAAAATGATCACAAGAACGGTGAGCAAAAATCCCAGAACCACACGGGGGGACCTAGTGGATGACCTGCAGAGAGCTGGGACCAAAGTAACAAAGCCTATCATCAGTAACACACTACGCCGCCAGGGACTCAAATCCTGCAGTGCGAGACGTGTCCCCCTGCTTAAGCCAGTACATGTCCAGGCCCGTATGAAGTTTGCTAGAGTGCATTTGGATGATCCAGAAGAGGATTGGGAGAATGTTATATGGTTAGATGAAACCAAAATATAACTTTTTGGTAAAAACTCAACTCGTCGTGTTTGGAGGACAAAGAATGCTGTGTTGCATCCAAAGAACACCATACCTACTGTGAAGCATGGGGGTGGAAACATCATGCTTTGGGGCTGTTTTTCTGCAAAGGGACCAGGACGACTGATCCGTGTAAAGGAAAGAATGAATGGGGCCATGTATCGTGAGATTTTGAGTGAAAACCTCCTTCCATCAGCAAGGGCATTGAAGATGAAACGTGGCTGGGTCTTTCAGCATGACAATGATCCCAAACACACCGCCCGGGCAACGAAGGAGTGGCTTCGTAAGAAGCATTTCAAGGTCCTGGAGTGGCCTAGCCAGAGTGGCCTAGCCAACCCCATAGAAAATCTTTGGAGGGAGTTGAAAGTCTGTGTTGCCCAGCGACAGCCCCAAAACATCACTGCTCTAGAGGAGATCTGCATGGAGGAATGGGCCAAAATACCAGCAACAGTGTGTGAAAACCTTGTGAAGACTTATAGAAAACGTTTGACCTGTGTCATTGCCAACAAAGGGTATATAACAAAGTATTGAGAAACTTTTGTTATTGACCAAATACTTATTTTCCACCATAATTTGCAAATAAATTCATTAAACATCCTACAATGTGATTTTCTTGATTTTTTTTTTCTCATTTTGTCTGTTTAAAACTCATGTTAAATTCGAACCCTAGCCACAATCTGTGACAATTACCTGGACTAAGCAGTCAGTCAAATACACGTGATAGTTGCTTTGATAATCAGAGCACGCTGTTGGAAAGGGAAACCCAGCCACGAGCTGCCCAAAGACGCAAGCCTACCAGACGGGCTAAATGCCTTTTATGCTCGCTTCGAGGCAAGCAACACTGAAGCATGCATGAGAGCACCAGCTGTTCCAGACGACTGTGTGATCACGCTTTCCGTAGCCAATGTGAGCAAGACCTTTAAACAGGTCAACATTCACAAGACCACAGGGCCAGACGGATTACCAGGATGTGTACTCAGAGCATGCTCGGACCAACTGGCAAGTGTCTTCACTGATATTTTCAACCTCTCCCTGACTGAGTCTGTAATACCTTCATGTTTCAAGCAGACCACCATAGTCCCTGTGCCCAAGAAAGCGAAGGTAACCTGCCTAAATGACTTCCGCCCCATAGCACTCACGTTGGTAGCCATGAAGTGCTTTGAAAGGCTGGTCATGGCTCATATCAACACCATCATCCCGGAAACCATAGACCCACTCCAATTCGCATACCGCCCCAACAGATCCACAGATTACACAATCTCAATCGCACTCCACACTGCCCTTTCCCACCTAGACAAAAGGAACACTTACGTGAGAATGCTGTTCATTGACTACAGCTCAGTGTTCAACACCATAGTGCCCACAAAGCTCATCACTAAGCTAAGGACCCTGGGACTAAACACCTCCCTCTGCAACTGGATCCTGGACTTCCTGATCCCCCAGGTGGTAAGGGTAGGCAACAACAGATCTGCCAAGCTGATCATCAACACGGGGGCCCCTCAAGGGTGTGTGCTTAGTCCCCTCCTGTACTCCCTGTTCACCCACGACTCCAACACCATCATTAAGTTTGCTGACGACACAACAGTGATAGGCCTGATCCCCGAAAACAATGAGACAGCCTATAGGGAGGAGGTCAGAGACCTGACAGTGTGGTGCCAGGACAACAACCTTTCCTTCAACGTGAGCAAGACAAAGAAGATGATCGTGGACTACAGGAAAAGGAGGGCCGAACAGGCCTCAATTCACATCGACAGGGCTGTAGTGGAGCGGGTCGAGAGTTTCAAGTTCCTTGGTGTCCACATCACC
The DNA here is from genome assembly GCF_964263955.1 of Coregonus lavaretus. Classification (NCBI taxonomy): domain Eukaryota; kingdom Metazoa; phylum Chordata; class Actinopteri; order Salmoniformes; family Salmonidae; genus Coregonus; species Coregonus lavaretus. Next base: position 24,023,930 of record NC_140021.1, read on the forward strand.
AACTAACTATCATTGTCCAAACACACCAAGAAAGTCGGGAGACTGAAAAGATTTGGCATGGGTCCCCAGATCCTCAAAAGTTATACAGCTGCACCATTGAGAGCATCCTGACCGGTTGCATCACCACCTGGTATGGCAACTGATCAGTATCCGACCGTAATGCGCTACAGAAGGTAATGCATACATCCCAGTACATCACTGGGGCCAAGCTTCCTGCCATCCAGGACCTATGTACTAGGCGATGTCAGAGGAAGCCCACATTTTTTTTCAAAAACAGCTTCTACCTCCAAGCCATAAGACTGCTGAACAATTAATAAAAGTAAATCAATGCTTTTCATTGGCTGATACTCATTTTGTGTGTGAGAACGTAATTAACTTTAAATGCTTGCTTATGTTCGCAAGTATGGCCCCATTAAGTCTCACCAAAATTATGTGTTTTTACCACATAGATACAGAGGTACAGAGTCCAACTCCATGCAAGCAGAGGCTTGCGTTTTGAGAAATATATATTTCTGTGAATCACACAATCCAATCTAAGAGATCTGCCTTTCAATGGCTAAGTTCAGCACATGTCCCTCCCTCTCACTGTACCTGGTTTTGTCCTAGTCTGCTGTACAGTGTAGTGTTAATACACTGAACAAAAATATGAATGCAACATGTAAGGTGTTGGTCCCATGTTTAATGAGCTGAAATAAAAGATCCCAGAAATGTTCCATATGCACAAAAAGCGTATTTCTCTCAAATGTTGTGCACAGATTTATGTACATCCCAGTTAGTGAGCATTTTCTCTTTGTCAAGATAATCCATCCACCTGATATTGTGGCATATCAAGAAGCTGATTAAACAGCATGGCCATTACACAGGTGCACCTTGTGCTGGGGACAATAAAAGGCCACTATAAAATGTGCAGTTTTGTCACACAACACAATGCCACGGATGTTTGAAGTTTTGAGGGAGTGTACAATTGAATGTTAATTTCTCTACCATAAGCCACCTTCAACGTCATTTTAGAGAATTTGGCAGTACGTCCAACTGGCCTCACAACCACAGATCATGTGTATGGTGTTGTGTGGGCGAGTGGTTTGCTGTTGTCAATGTTATGAACAGAGTGCCCCATAGTGGTGGTGGGGTTATGGTATGGGCAGGCATAAGCTAAGGACAAGGATCCCAATTAGATTTTATTGATGGCAATTTAAATGCACAGAGATACCATGATGATCATCCACCGCCATCACCTCATGTTTTATCATGATAATGCATGGCCCCATGTCGCAAGGATCTGTACACAATTCCTGGAAGCTGAAAATGTTCTTCCATGGCCTGCATACTCACCAGACATGTCACCTATTGAGCATGTTTGGGATGCTCTGGATCGATGTGTACGACAGCGTGTTCCAGGTCCCGCCAATATCCACCAACTTCGCACAGCCATTGAAGAGGAGTGGGACAACATTCAACAGGCCACAATCAACAGCCTGATCAACTCTATCCGAAGGAGATGTGTCGCGCTGCATGAGGCAAATGATGGTCACACCAGATACTGACTGTTTTTCTGATCCACGCCACCCCTAGCATTTTTGTAAATTACCAGTCATGTGAAATCCATAGATTAGGGCCCAATTAATTTATTTCAATTGACTGCTTTCCCTATATGAACTGTAACTCAGTAAAATGTTTGAAATTGTTGCATGTTGCGTTTATTTGTTCAGTATAATATACCCTAAGTAAATCAATGGAAGGACAGAAGGGGAGGCTGCCTGGATTGTGATGGAAAAATTTAGAATGAGTAAGTATATCTTATTATAGTTTATTCAACGCACCACCCATCTTATTCAATACAGAAACCCCAGGAGTGACACTCTTTTATCAGACCCTGCGAATCAATTCAGAACTGCACAATTAAAGATGAAAATTCAATACAAACCCTAAAAAGGAATAGGCCCATTCCCCACGTTAATTAGAAGTGAAAAATTGAGTAATACTAATTAAAAATTCGATTAGGCTAACAATGGTAATCAATTATACAAATTAATTAATTAATGTGAAGGCAGGCAAGTACACTTTTTTAACATGCCACATAATCACCAGGGCCCCACAGACTAGAGGTTTGGAGGATGAAAGCATCTATAAGCACTGCAGAGATGTAATTTTAGTCAATTTGTTGTACAGTAAGAAAATAAGTTAAACTATCGAACTCAAACCCTCTACAGACTCTGCCTTAGTGCATTTGTTTTAACACATGAATCAACAAAACCCAGACCTATGCGTGCTGCATTCAAATGATCACATTGTAATATCATTATGTAAATCCAGAAAAGGCATACAGAGATTTGGTTAACAAAACAAAACAAGTCGGAAGTTTACATACACCTTTGCCAAATACACTTAAACTCAGTTTTTCACAATTCCTGATTTTTAATCCTAGTCAAAATTCCCTGTTATAGGTCAGTTAGGATCATCACTTTATTTTAAGAATGTGAAATGTCAGAATGATAGTAGAGAGAATTACTTATTTCAGCTTTTATTTCTTCCATCACATTCCCAGTGGGTCAGAAGTTTACATACACTCAATTAGCATTTGGTAGCATTGCCTTTAAATTGTTTAACTTGGGTCAAACATTTCGGATAGCCTTCCACAAATGTCCCACAATAAGTTTTGGTCCATTCCTCCTGACAGAGCTGGTGTAACTGAGTCAGGTTTGTAGGCCTCCTTGCTCGCACACGCTTTTTCAGTTCTTCCCAGAAATGTTCTATAGGATTGAGGTCAGGGCTTTATGATGCCCACTGCAATACCTTGACTTTGTTGTCCTTAAGCCATTTTGCCACAACTTTGGAAGTATGGTTGAGGTCATTGTCCATTTGGTTGACCCATTTGCAACCAAGCTTTAACTTCCTGACTGATGTCTTGAGATGTTGCTTCAATATATCCACATAATTTTCCTTCCTCATGATGCCATCTATTTTGTGAAGTGCACAAGTCCCTCCTGCAGCAAAGCACCCCCGACAGCATGATGCTGCCACCCCTGTGCTTCACGGTTGGGATGGTGTTCTTCCACTTGCAAGCACCCCCCTTTTTCCTCCAAACATAACGATGGTCATTATGGCCAAACAGTTCTATTTTTGTTTCATCAGACCAGAAGACATTTCTCCAAAAAGTAAGAACTTTGTCCCCATGTGCAGTTGCAAACCGTAGTCTGGCTTTTGTATGGCGGTTTTGGAGCAGTGGCTTCTTCCTTGCCGAGCGGCCTTTCAAGTTATGTCAATATAGGACTCATTTTACTGTGGATATAGATACTTTTGTACCTGTTTCCTCCAGCATCTTCACAAGGTCCTTTGCTGTTGTTCTGGGATTGATTTGCACTTTTCGCACCAAAGTACGTTCATCTCTAGGAGACAGAACGCGTTTCCTTCCTGAGCGGTATTATGGCTGCGTGGTCCCAAGGTGTTTATACTTGCGTACTATTGTTTGTACAGATGAACGTGGTACCTTCAGGCGTTTGGAAATTGCTCCCAAGGATGAACCAGACTTGTGGAGGTCTACAATTCTTTTTCTGAGGTCTTGGCTGATTTCTTTAGATTTTCCCATGATGTCAAGCAAAGAGGCACTGAGTTTGAAGGTAGGCCTTGAATGTCAATCTCCAATTGACTCAAATTATATCAATTAGCCTATCAAAAGCTTCTAAAGCCATGACATCATTTTCTGGAATTTTCCAAGCTGTTTAAAGGCACAGTCAACTTAGTGTATGTAAACTTCTGACCCACTGGAATTGTGATACAGTGAATTATAAGTGAAATAATCTGTCTGTAAACAATTGCTGGAAAAATGACTTGTGTCATGCACAAAGTAGATGTCCTAACTGACTTGCCAAAACTATAGTTTGTTAACAAGAAATTTGTTGAGTGGTTGAAAAACGAGTTTTAATGTCTCCAACCTAAGTGTATGTAAACTTCCGACTTCAACTGTATATGAGCGATGAAATGCATTCCTGTCTGAAGCATGGAGGTTTAGGGTTGTGGAGGGCTGACTGAGACAAACAATGAAAATGCGTCCCAAATGGCACCCTATTCCCTATATAGTGCACTACCTTGGACAAGAGGCCCTGGTCCAAAGTAGTGCACTATTAAAGCAATAGGGTACCATTTGGGATGCAGCCTGAGGAACTACGCCACAATTAAATGCCATATATTAACATACTCCAGATACATGAGTTACATGTTTTGAATTTACAGCATGACTAGCTACGATGATAATAATGTTGTTTAATTTGAACAGATTATTTCCCTAGAGATGATCCAGTCCTCTGTAGCTCAGCTGGTAGAGCATGGCGCTTGTAACGCCAAGGTAGTGGGTTCGATCCCCGGGACCACCCATACACAAAACAAATGTATGCATGCGTGACTGTAAGTCGCTTTGGATAAAAGCGTCTGCTAAATGGCATATTATTATATTATTATTATCCATCTATTAAGTTGGCGCATTGCAGGTGTTAGGTGTTAGACAGGTGTTAGCCCCTTGATGCTACACACTGCCTTCTTCATAATAGGTGCAATTAGCGAGATGCTCCGCTCTTGTTGACGCTATGCAGCTATAATAAGAAACAAGTTGTCAGAAGAATAATTATATGCGTGTCTCATTATCGTCAAATATGTGTCTGTTAGGGGAATAATACATCTTTAGCTTATTAAAAATCAAACTTTACCATTATGTTTGATTGCTCACTATGGACAGTCAGGTACTGAGGGCAATGAAGAAGTATATGTACTGGAATATGCCTGCAGTATAACATGACAAAATGCACAGTAAACATCTAATTAACATTAACCCTTTTGTCCTGTTTTACATGAAAATACAGTATTACCTGATACAGTTATGAAACCACACAGGAGATTTTGAAGGGCCTTTTGAATATTGCCTTGTGTGAATAGTGTTCTACAGTACATGCATATCATTTTACTGATGATGCTGTTATAAAGTTAATCCCAAATGGCACCCTATACTGGTCAAAAGTAGTGCACTATATACTGTAGGGAGTAGGATGCCATTTGGGACATATACAGTCTATTCTGTGGGGCCTGTTCTGTTCATGGGGAGTCTGTGTGGTGAGCAGCCTGCCTGGGTCTCTCCTGGAGGATTTTCAGCGGCGGCTGCTTTGCTCCCACATTGGTCATATTGATTAATTCCAGTGATTCAATTGGTAAATGTAACCAACCTCTGTAGAAAATGCTATAATTGGATTCCCGAAACCGGGATTATAAGAGTTTCATGTTGGGAATGCATATTGAGGCAACATCTTATGTGACATGGCTCCAGCTGAGAGCAATGAGAACGAGGCTTAAATACTGCAATGGAGGAGCTCAGAGGGTATCTACATACACTGTAGGCCTACAGACTTTATATGTGCACATGGTGGGGCTCCAGAGGGTGTTATCTATTCAAAATGGGATATTCCTGGATGGAATTTCAGGTCTATATAGACTATTTTGCAATATTACCATCTGACCTCTTTTGGCCATAGTGGGGTTTTGACTGAAATTATGTTATTGGGTTTAAATTAATCTCCAGTATTTGGATTTCTGATGAAATGACATGGCATTTGTATAATGTTTCTCATTTGTCACATTACATGGCATGTTTGATTATTGATGTTAGAGGCCAATGTCTAAAACATGACACCTTTTCTCAAACATTAATAAAGACAAGAAAAAATATATATCTTACGATATAAATGTTCTCATCCTTAGTCATGGGATGCATCCCAAATGGCACACTATTCCCTATATAGTACACTACAGGGAATAGGTTGGAATTTGGGACGAAGACATTGTGAAATTATTCATCTTTGTTCAGGTACCAATACAATATATTGAGCAGGCCCGGTAAGTGATACTGATTGTAATATTAACCATTTTGAAATATGTTCCAATGCCAATTCAAGCAGAACCCATTATTAAAGTAGACAAAAATATATGAAAAGGTATTATATTTGCAGGGCTTGATGAATGACATAATTATCTTTCATTTTAGCTCCTCTCCTTTCACAGAGCCTTGCTATATTCATCATCAACATACAATACAATTGTAAATGCCATCAACTCCTTAACACATTGTAATGAGCAGTGAAATTACTGGCAGACCTGACACATTATTATAGGTACAGTAATCCGTTCAAATTACTTCACATCTGCATCCATTAATTATATTGGCATTGAGTCTTTGAGCTAAACACTGGAATGAGATGAAAGTGGTTTTGTTTATACAGTATATGAGAACATCATTACAGTTAGGAGTCTAATCCACATTAATTATGACATTTCATCCCTGCTTTCAAACATATTTCCCTAATTCAGAATATACTGTATCACAAATCATGAAATTGAAATATCTAATTGCTGCATGCACACACGTGTGCGCACACGCACTCACACACACACAATCTGACATGCAGAGTGAATAGCCAAAATTGTGTCCTCAATTCACTCTCCTCTGTGGTTCCATAAAGTACTGTATTATTCCAGACATCCATTTAATGCTTTAGGCATGCTTCATGGATAGATCAACATGATAATTGTCAACTACTTTGCTGTGTCTCTATGCGTGGCAACCTTGATTAGCTTGAAGGTCATTGAACAGACCTCTCCATGATATTGCATGGTGCATGACATGCAAGCTAACGACCCTGTGATTCTAGGCTAGTAATTAAACATTGGCTCTCAACCATTAACTGATCCAATTGAGCTATTTTACTATAGTGTCCACTGGCCAACATATTAGTAGTTAGGGGGATAGGCTGTTCACCCATGCATTGTTTTACACACTTATGCAAAGCAGGTAAACCCATGCCACTGTTACAGGCTTACCATTATCATTGTTTGCAATGCGGAACTCAGTGTGTGGGATCATAACAATGAAGAGCCTAAACCTCAAACAGTCCGGCATTGAAAATCTCACTTTGTTGTTGGGGGATGTGGTGATCAATCAACATATAAGTCTTCTTGAAAAAAAATGATGACCTAATGATAGGTTCTTACTAAAATATTAAATTGCGGACCGAACGCCAGTCATAAATCGTGGCCAAATGTTGGAGGGAACTGGCAAGGGAAGAGCCATCAATAAAATGAAGAATTGCAAGTTTCTGTCAGCCCAGTACCACACGGGTAAACAAGTTGTTGGAAAAACACGGCTGCCCTTTCCAACAAACACTTTTATTGACTCATATTCAAATGAGAGACCTTTACGATATATGGTGGAGAAGAAAACGTATCGGACCATACTGTCAATGCTATTGCACACTATCACGTACTCACGTATGTATTGATCATTTTTTCTAAAATCTATGGCATATTCGTATAATGAATGTCCTCAGATTAATGGCGATATTCCAATGTAATCAATCCTCTATATCAGGGTTGTCAAACATAAGGCCTGCGGTTGGTTTGAATGAAAAAAGTAATAATATATATACAGTTGAAGTCGGAATTTTACATACACCTTAGCCAAATACATTTAAACTCAGTTTTTCACAATTCCTGACATTTAATCCTAGTAAAAATTCCCTGTCTTAGGTCAGTTAGGATCCACTTTATTTTAAGAATGTGAAATGTCAGAATAATAGTAGAGAGAATGATTTATTTCTGCTTTTATTTCTTTCATCACATTCCCAGTGGGTCAGAAGTTTACATACATGCAATTAGTATTTGGTAGCATTGCCTTTAAATTCTTTAACTTGGGTCAAACGTTTCGGGTAGCCTTCCACAAGCTTCCCACAATAAGTTGGTGAATTTTGGCCCATTCCTCCTGACAGAGCTGTTGTAACTGTCAGGTTTGTAGGCCTCCTTGCTCGCACATGCTTTTTTCAGTTCTGCCCACACATTTTCTATAGGATTGAGGTCAGGGCTTTGTGAAGGCCACTCAAATACCTTGACTTTGTTGTCCTTAAGCCATTTTGCCAAACTTTGGAAGTATGCTTGGGGTCATTGTCCATTTGGAAGACCCATTTGCGACCAAGCTTTAACTTCCTGACTGATGTCTTTAGATGTTGCTTCAATATATCCACATAATTTTCCTTCCTCATGATGCCATCTATTTTGTGAAGTGCACCAGTCCCTCCTGCAGAAATGCACCCCCACAGCATGATGCTGCCACCCCCGTGCTTCACATTTGTGATGGTGTTCTTCGGCTTGCAAGCATTCCCCTTTTCCCTCCAAACATAATGATGGTCATTATGGCCAAACAGTTGTATTTTTGTTTCATCAGACTAGAGGACATTTCTCCAAAAAGTACGATCTTTGTCCCCATGTGCAGTTGCAAACCGTAGTCTGGCTTTTTTATGGCGGTTTTGGAGCAGTGGCTTCTTCCTTGCAGAGTGGCCTTTCAGTTTATGTCGATATATGACTCATTTTACTGTGGATATAGATACTTTTGTACCTGTTTCCTCCAGCATCTTCACAAGGTCCTTTGCTGTTGTTCTGGGATTGATTTGCACTTTTCGCACCAAACTACGTTCATCTCTAGGAGACAGAATGTGTCTGCTTCCTGAGCGGTATGATCTCATGGAGCTGCGTGGTCCCATGGTGTTTATACTTGCGTACTATTGTTTGTACAGATGAACGTGGTACCTTCAGGCATTTGGAAATTGCTCCCAAGAATGAACCAGACTTATGGAGGTCTACAATTAGCCTATCAGAATCTTCTAAAGCCATGACATAATTTTCTGGAATTTTCCATGCTGTTTAAAGGCACAGTCAACTCAGTGTATGTAAACTTCTGACCCACTGGTATTGTGATACAGTGAATTATTGTCACGGTTTCGGCCGAGGCAGCTCCTCCTCCGTGTTCGGGCAGGTTTCGCCGTTCGTCGTCTCCGGAGTACTAGCTGCCACCGCTCTATGTTTTCTGTTTGACTAGTTTGGTCTGTTAGTCACACCTGTCTTGTGTTATGTCTAATTTAGCACCCTATTTAGTTTCCCTGTTGTGAGTGTTGTGTTGTGTGTAATTGTTTCGTGTTGGTGTCGTTTTCGTACCGGTGTTTGGTACGCCACCTCTGTATTTTGCTTACTTCTCGGTTGAGGAGTTTTACGCGCCTGTTTATTTTGCGCGCTTCTGTTTTACGCCTGTGTGCGTTGTGCCTCTGGCTATTTTGGGATTATTGACTCACTTTTCCCAGTAAAGTATTTTTGGACTCTCTTTCTGCTTCTGCACTTGATTCCACACCACACCATTTCTACACGGCCCTGACAGAATTACACACCCTTTCGATGGAATCAGCAGGAGCACAAGTGGACAGCGTGGAGGAACGTCTCCAGGGACAGGAACATCGCATTAATCGGATCGGGCACGCGTTGGAGGGCGTCATGGACACTCTTCGGCGCTGGGAGATCAGCGGTGTTCCCACAGCCCCACCGATCGCTCCATCACCACCAGAGAACCTGCCTACTCATCCACCGGAACCCAGTGGGATTCGGCTCTCGCTCCCGAGGGCGTACGACGGCTCCGCTGCCGGGTGTCAGGGCTTCCTTCTACAAGTGGAGCTCTACCTAGCCACTATACACCCGGCGCCCTCGGGATACGAGAGCGTTTCCGCCCTCATCTCCTGTCTCACCGGCAAGGCGTTGGAGTGGGCCAACGCCGAATGGAGGGGAATAGACTCCGCCACAGTCACCTATGCGGAGTTCTCCCGCCGCTTTCGTGCGGTCTTTGACCATCCACCAGAGGGAAGAGCGGCGGGGGAACGTCTATTCCACCTCCGACAGGGGATGAGGAGCGCTCAAGAATTCGCACTGGAGTTCCGGACTCTAGCGGCTGACGCGGGGTGGAATGAGAGGGCCCTCATAGACCATTTTAGGTGTAGCCTTAGGGAGGACGTCCGCAGGGAGTTAGCGTGTAGGGACGCTACGTTAACTTTTGACCAGCTTGTGGACATGGCTATTCGTCTGGACAACCTACTCACGACCCGCGGACGTCCCAGATGGGGGCCTCCCATTCCACCCTCCAGCACCTCCGAGCCTAGTCCGATGGAGCTGGGAGGGGCTGGCGCTAGAACTAAAAGAGGAAGGAACCCGAGGGGAGCAGTCTCCTGCACCAAGTGTGGCCGCGGAGGGCACACCGCGGCTAGGTGCTGGGGAGGGTTCCCTGAGGAGGGAGATGGCAGGCCATACAGTGGGGAGTCCACCCAGGTGAGTAGGCGCCCTACTTACCCAGAGCTTTCTGTCGTCCACTTTACATTGCCTGTTTGTTTTCCACAGGTTGCACCTCGTTCCCAGCATAAGGCGCTAGTCGATTCAGGCGCAGCTGGGAATTTTATAGATCGCAAATTTTGTGTTAAGTTAGGGATTCCCCTCCTTCCAGTCGATAAACCTTTCCCCGTACATGCTTTAGATAGTCGTCCGTTAGGATCTGGGTGGATTGGGGAGCTCACAGCGCCACTTAGGATGATGACGCAGGGGGGTCATGAGGAGACGATTCAACTCTATCTGATTGACTCTCCTGCGTATCCGGTGGTACTGGGGCTTCCCTGGTTAACCACCCATGATCCTACTATTTCGTGGCGAGAGAAGGCTCTTCAAGGGTGGTCTGCTCAGTGTGAGGGGTTTTGTCTGGGTGTTTCCGTAGGGGCGACCTCGGTGGAGAGTCCGAACCAGATGTCAGCACTGCACATTCCTCCTGAATATGAGGATTTGGCACTCGTGTTTAGTAAGACCCGAGCGGCAAGGTTGCCACCTCATAGACAGGGGGATTGTGCGATAGACCTCCAGATAGGGGCAGCGCTCCCGCGGAGCCATGTGTATCCTTTGTCACAGGAGGAGAAAAAAGCAATGGAGACGTACATTGCTGAGTCTCTGAGACAGGGATACATACGGACCTCTACTTCTCCCGCGTCCTCGAGCTTCTTTTTTGTGAAGAAAAAGGATGGAGGTCTGCGTCCGTGTATTGATTACCGCGGTCTCAATCAGGTGACTGTTAAATACAGTTATCCACTCCCGCTGATTGGGACTATGACGGAGTCATTACACGGGGCACGGTTCTTCACAAAATTGGACCTCAGGAGCGCATATAATTTGGTGCGCATTAGGGAGGGCGATGAGTGGAAGACAGCATTTAGTACTACATCCGGCCATTACGAGTATCTGGTCATGCCATATGGGTTAATGAATGCTCCATCAGTCTTCCAATCGTTTGTAGATGAAATTTTCCGGGACATGCAGGCGCAGGGGGTGGTGGTGTACATTGATGATATTCTGGTGTACAGCCCTACCCGGGCCGAGCATGTAGCCCTGGTACGCAGAGTATTGAGGAGACTGTTGGAGCATGACCTGTATGTCAAGGCTGAGAAATGTCTGTTCTTTCAGGAGTCAGTTTCCTTTTTGGGTTACCAGTTGTCTGCGTCAGGGGTGAGAATAGAGGTGGACCGAGTGTCCGCCGTGCGTAATTGGCAAACCCCAACGACTGTTAAAGAGGTGCAGCGGTTTTTGGGGTTTGCGAATTACTACCGGAGGTTTATCCGGGGTTTTGGTCAGGTGGCAGCTCCCATCACGTCTCTTCTGAAGGGGGGTCCGGTGCGCTTGCAGTGGTCGGCTGAGGCGGACAGGGCTTTTGGCAAGCTGAAGGACCTGTTTACCTCGGCTCCGGTGTTGGCGCACCCGGATCCCACTTTACCGTTTCAAGTTGAGGTAGACGCGTCCGAGGCTGGTATTGGGGCCGTTCTATCTCAACGCTCGGGTACACCACCTAAGCTCCGCCCCTGTGCTTTTTATTCTAAGAAGCTCAGTCCGGCGGAGCGGAATTATGACGTAGGGGACAGGGAGCTGTTAGCCGTAGTCCAGGCCCTAAAGGTGTGGAGGCATTGGCTTGAGGGGGCTCAGCACCCTTTCCTTATTCTGACCGATCACCGTAACCTGGAATATATTCGGGCGGCTAGGAGACTAAATCCTCGCCAGGCTCGATGGACTATGTTTCTCGCCCGGTTTGTGTTTAAGATCACTTACATCCCTGGGTCCCAGAACGGGAAGGCAGATGCTCTGTCCCGCCGGTATGACGCGGAGGAGAGGTGCGTGGAGCCCATTCCCATACTACCGGAGTCGTGTCTGGTGGCTCCGGTGGTGTGGGAGGTCGATGCGGAGATCGAGCGGGCGTTGCGTACCGACCCTAGTCCTCCACAGTGTCCGGTGGGTCGGACGTACGTTCCGCTCGAGGTCCGGGATCGGTTGATTTATTGGGCTCACACGTCGCCCTCCTCTGGACATCCGGGTATTGGCCGGACGGTGCACTGCCTTAGTATGAAGTACTGGTGGCCAACATTAGCCAGGGATGTGAGGGTTTATGTCTCCTCCTGCTCAATATGTGCCCAGTGTAAGGCACCCAGACATTTGCCCAGGGGTAAATTACAGCCCCTGCCCGTTCCACAGCGACCCTGGTCTCATCTATCGGTGGATTTTGTTACCGATCTTCCCTCCTCCCAGGGGAATACCACCATCCTGGTCGTTGTGGATCGGTTCTCTAAGGCCTGTCGTCTCCTTCCCATGCCGGGTCTTCCTACTGCCCTACAGACCGCTGAGGCTCTATTTACTCACGTCTTCCGGCATTACGGGGTACCCGAGGATATAGTGTCTGATCGAGGCCCCCAGTTTACCTCCAGAGTCTGGAGAGCATTTATGGAACGTTTGGGGGTCTCGGTGAGCCTTACCTCGGGTTACCACCCGGAGAGCAATGGGCAGGTCGAAAGAGTCAACCAGGATGTGGGTAGGTTTCTGAGGTCATATTGTCAGGGCCGGCCGGAGGAGTGGGCGAGATATGTGCCCTGGGCCGAGATGGCACAGAATTCTCTCCGCCACTCCTCCACTAGACTAACCCCTTTTCAGTGTGTCTTAGGGTATCAGCCGGTTCTGGCACCGTGGCATGAGAGCCAGATCGAGGCCCCCGCTGTGGATGAGTGGGTAAGGCGCTCGGAGGAGACGTGGAACGCTGCTCATGTCCATCTGCAGCGTGCCATACGTCGACAAAAGACGAGCGCCGACCTACGCCGCAGCGAGGGGCCAGTGTACGCACCTGGAGATCGAGTCTGGCTCTCAACCAGGAACCTACCCCTCCGCCTGCCCTGCCGGAAGCTGGGTCGGCGGTTTGTGGGGCCTTTTAAAGTCCTGAGGAGATTGAATGAGGTGTGTTACAGGTTAGAACTACCTATTGATTACAAGAATATTAACCCCTCATTCCATGTGTCTCTCCTCAGGCCGGTGGTAGCTGGCCCACTCCAGGACTTCGAGATTGAGGAGACTCCTCCGCCCCCGTTGGAGATCGAGGGGGCTCCGGCGTACACGGTTCGGACCATCCTGGATTCCAGACGCCGGATGGGGGGTCTTCAATATCTCGTGGAGTGGGAGGGGTACGGTCCGGAGGAGCGGTGCTGGGTGCCTAGGAGGGATATTCTGGATCCGTCCCTGATGACCGAATTCCATCGTGGTCATCCTACGCGCCCGGCGCCGCGCCCTCCTGGGCGTCCCCGAGGCCGGAGTCGGCGCACGGCTGGAGCCGCGCGTCAAGGGGGGGGTACTGTCACGGTTTCGGCCGAGGCAGCTCCTCCTCCGTGTTCGGGCAGGTTTCGCCGTTCGTCGTCTCCGGAGTACTAGCTGCCACCGCTCTATGTTTTCTGTTTGACTAGTTTGGTCTGTTAGTCACACCTGTCTTGTGTTATGTCTAATTTAGCACCCTATTTAGTTTCCCTGTTGTGAGTGTTGTGTTGTGTGTAATTGTTTCGTGTTGGTGTCGTTTTCGTACCGGTGTTTGGTACGCCACCTCTGTATTTTGCTTACTTCTCGGTTGAGGAGTTTTACGCGCCTGTTTATTTTGCGCGCTTCTGTTTTACGCCTGTGTGCGTTGTGCCTCTGGCTATTTTGGGATTATTGACTCACTTTTCCCAGTAAAGTATTTTTGGACTCTCTTTCTGCTTCTGCACTTGATTCCACACCACACCATTTCTACACGGCCCTGACAATTATAAGTTAAATCATCTGTCTGTAAACAATTATTGGAAAAATTACTTGTGTCATGCACAAAGTAGATGACCTAACTGACTTGCCAAAACTATAGTTTGTTAACAAGACATTTGTGGAGTGTTTGAAAAACTAGTTTTAATGACTCCGACCAAAGTGTATATAAACTTCCGACTTCAACTGTAGCCCTTGTTTGGGGGGAGGGGGGGGGGGGGACAAAGTCAATATACTTTAAAATAACTAAAACCAAATCAAAACTATGTAGAAATTATAATGGACCTGCAGTGGGTATGATACATATTCACCCCCCTTGGATTTTATCACATTTTGTTGCATTACAAAGTGGGATTGAAATAGATTTAATTGTGATTTTTTTATTTTGTCATTGCTCTACACAAAATACTCCATAATGTCAAAGTTATACAAATTTAATAACTATATTATAGTTGTTACATAAGTATTCACCCCCTTTGTTAAACAAGCAGGCAGGAGTAAAATGTGGCTTAACAAATCACATTACATGTTACATGGACTCAATATGTGTGAAATAATAGGGGTTGACATGATTTTTCAATGACTACCCCTTCCTCTGCCCCCCATTTCAAGCACAGATTCAACTACAAAGACCAGGGAGCTTTTCAAAGGCCTTATAAAGAAGGGCAGTGATTGGTAGATGGGTAACAATAAAACATCAGACATTGAATGTATCTTTAAGCATGGTCAAGTTAATAATTATGTTGTGGATGATGTATTAAACCACCCAGAAACAACACAGATACAGTCGTACTTCTAAACTGAGCTGCAGGACAGGAAGGAAACTTCTCAGGGATGTCACCATGAGGTCATTGGTGATTTTAAAACAGCTACAGAGTTTAATGGTTGTGATGGGAGAAAAATTAGGATGGATCAACAACATTGTAGTGACTCCACAATAATGACCTAAATGACAGAGTAAAAACAAGAATAAAAATATACAGAATAAAAATATTCCAAAACATGCATCCTGTGTACAACAAGGCACTAAAGTAATACTGCAAAAAAACATGGCAAAGGAATACACTTTTTGGCCTAAAAGCAAAGCCTTATGTTTGGGCATATCCAACAGAACACATCACTGAGTAAATGCCTCCCTATTATCAAGAATAGTGGTGGCTGCACTCAAGGTATGGGTATGCTTGACATCAGCAAAGACTGGGGAGTATTTCAGGATAAAAAGAAACGGGATGGAGCTAATCACAGGCAAAATCCTAGAGGAAAGCCTGCTTCAGTTTGCTTTCCACCAGACACTGGGAGAGGAATTCACCTTTCAGCAGGACAATAATACACATCACAAAGGACAAATCTACACTGGAGATGCATACCAAGAAGACAGTAAATGTCCCTGAGTTGCTGTGTTGACTTAAATCTACCTGATCATTATGGCAAGACTTGAAAATAGCTGCCTAGCCATGATCCCCAACACTTCGACAGAGCTTGAAGAATTTTGAAAATAATAATGGGCAAATATTGCACAATTCAGGTGTGCAAAGCATTTGGAGACTTACCCAAGAAGACTCACAGCTATAATCGATGCCAAAGGTGTTTCTAACATGTATTGACTCAGGGAGATGGATACTTATCTGATCAAGGTAGCATTAAGAACACCTTCCTAATACTGAGACTCTACAAGGTGGACTCTACAAGGTGGACTCTACAAGGTGTCAAAAGCCTTCCACATGCATGTTGGCCCATGTTGACTCCAATGCTTCCCACAGTTGTGTCAAGTTGGCTGAAAGTCCTTTGGGAGGTGGACCATTCTTGATACACACAGGAAACTGTTGAGCATAACAATCCAGCAGCGTTGCAATTCTTGACACAAACCGGTGTGTCTGGGACCTACAGTGAGGGAAAAAAGTATTTGATCCCCTGCTGATTTTGTTTCTGGATTTTTTTGTTGTTATTCTGTCTCTCACTGTTCAAATAAACCTACCATTAAAATTATAGACTGATCATTTCTTTGTCAGTGGGTAAACGTACAAAATCAGCAGGGGATCAAATACTTTTTTCCCCTCACTGTACTAACATACCCCGTTCCAAGGCACTTAAATATTGTGCCTTGCCCATTCACCCTCTGAATGGCACACATACACAATCCTCAATACTCAATTGTCTCAAGGCTTAAAAATCCTTCTTTAACCTGTCTTCTCCCCTTCATCTACACTGATTGAAGTGGATTTAACAAGAGACATCAATAAGGTATCATAGCTTTCACCTGGATTCACCTGGTCAGTCTATGTAATGGAAAGAGCAGTTATTAATCATCTTTAAAAAATATACACTACCATTCAAAAGTTTGGGGTCACTTAGAAATGTCCTTGTTTTCTAAATAAAAGCAAAATTTTTGTCCATTAAAATCACATCAAATTGATCAGAAATACTGTGTAGACATTGTTAATGTTGTAAATGGCTATTGTAGCTGAAACGGCTGATTTTTAATGGAATATCTACATAGGCGTTCAGAGGCCCATTATCAGCAAACATCAGTCCTGTGTTCCAATGATACATTGTGTTTGCTAATCCAAGTTTATCATTTTAAAAGGTTAATAGAACATTAGAAAACCCTTTTACAATTATGTTAGCACAGCGGAAAACTGTTGTGCTGATTAAAGAAGCAATAAAACTGGCCTTGAGACTAGTTGAGTATCTGGAGCATCAGCAATTGTGGGTTCGATTACAGGCTCAAAATGGCTAGAAACATATTACTTTCTGATGAAACTCATCAGTCTATTCTTGTTCTGAGAAATGAAGGCTATTCTATGCGAGAAATTGCCAAGAAACGGAAGATCTTGTACAACGCTGTGTACTACTCCCTTCACAGAACAGCGCAAACTTGCTAACCAGAATAGAAAGAGGAGTGAGAGGCCCTGGTGCACAAATACAGTGTCTAGTTTAAGAAACAGGCGCCTCACAGGTCCTCAACTGGCAGCTTCATTAAATATTACCCGCAAAAAAACAGTATCAACGTCAACAGTAAAGAGGCGACTCCGGGATGCTGACCTTCTAGGCAGAGTTGCAAAGAAAAAGCCATATCTCAGACTGCCCATCTTAATCTTGTCTTTTTATTGGCCATTCTGAGATATGGCTTTTTCTTTGCAACTCTGCCTAGAAGGTCAGCATCCCGGAGTCGCCTCTTCACTGTTGACATTGAGACTGGTGTTTTGCAGGTACTATTTAATGAGGCTGCCAGTTGAGGACCTGTGAGACGGTAGTGTATATAATTTTTCTTCCACTTTGACATTACATAGTATTTTGTGTAGATCGTTAACAATGACATCCATTTGAATCCAATGTTTTAACACAATAAAGTATGAAGAAATACAAGGCGGGTGAGTACTTATGATTCACACAGTTTCTTGACTGTGTCCAGCTCGCTAATAATCACTGAAATGAAATCTAGACAGTAAGGGAGCACAACAAATTCCCAAAAAACTATGGATGGAAGACTAGTTTGACGGCAAGGAACACATTTTCAGTTCCACCCAACACATAACACATTTTCAGTTCCACCCTTCAAACATTTTTGAAGAACCAATGTGGCCCCCAAGGCAACATTAGTTTGACACCCCTGTTTTATACTGTACATTGTGGCCACCTTAAGGTCATTTCTAAACCTTCCCTTGGTGACTTTTTAATGATTTGATCTAGTATACTGCACTATATGATTCTTTAAAAAGTCTTTGCCACTGCCCGCCTATCATGCCATTCCTATTCCTACGAAAAGGACATGGGTCTGCAGTGTGGTTCTTTCAGGGAAACCAACACAGTGGTTTCCCACTGAGCCACAGTCTTTGTAAATACACCATGAGCCCAGAGACCAGGACAGCTTTATGTGGGCCCAGTGAAACCCATATCAAACTGATTGGGGTGTATGTGATCTTCAACAAAGGCTCTGTGTGATCTCTTATGACAGAAGTGGCAACACACACACACATATACTGTACAAACAGGCACATACATCAAGAACGAGAAAGAGAGAGGGGGAGAAAAATAGAGAGAAATAGAGATAGACACGTGGCTTTGCTTCCACTGAAAATTGAATAAATCCATTTGCTGGGAAAACAACATGCGGTACTGTTTTTTGTATTTATTTATTTACTTCTCCCAATGTCAAGCTGTAGTGTACACTTCCCTATCAACTGTTGTCAATGAATTATTGTGACATCACACATGTTCTAAGTTCTCCCTGAACAGGAAGTACCACACATACAAAAAAAGTATAATATTTGAAATAAATTTTTTTACATAAAAAAACTTCGCTATCAACTGTTGTCAAGGAAATACTGGGACATTGCACAAGTTCTCACTGAACACGAAGTACCATCCATACGAAAACAAATAAAACAAAAAAAATATTAAACATGTATTTTTTGATTAAATCATATAGTTTACATGTGAAATATATATATTTTTGAATAAATATGTATTTATATAATACATTTTAAAGACATCCGAACATATATTACGGAAATAATTTCAAATGTATATACACTTATGTAAAAATGTATATCACATATGTTAAATGCATCAGAAAATGCATTTAATCTATTTCAAAATACCTTCTGAAATACATTATTTTTGAATACATGTTCATATGAATTTAATAATATATTTGGTAAATATATTTTGAAATGTTTTTGTAAACGTTTTGTAAAATATATTCGAACATTTATTTTAATGTATTTGTAAGAAATGTATTTTTTTTTATTAAAGTGTATGACAAATACAACAAATTGGCCAAATCATATTAAACCAAAATGAAAAAATAAAACAATTAAACGTTAGTAGTCTCTTTGGTATCACATGCACTTACGTCAGTCTCATTAAGACAGTAGAACTGACAGTGTACAAGCTTGACTAATAATTAGAGAACACAACATAACACATGACCTGGCATGACAATCCATATCATTGGAGGCCAAAAAGCACAAAAACAAAGCCATGCCCCCAACAAGTCTTTTAATAGGCTGCCGCTGCTACAATATACAGTGGAAAAAAAGTATTTAGTCAGCCACCAATTATGCAAGTTCTCCCACTTAAAAAGATGAGAGAGGCCTGTAATTTTCATCATATGTACACGTCAACTATGACAGACAAAATGAGAATTTTTTTTCCAGAAAATCACATTGTAGGATTTTTAATGAATTTATTTGCAAATTATGGTGGAAAATAAGTATTTGGTCAATAACAAAAGTTTCTCAATACTTTGTTATATACCCTTTGTTGGCAATGACACAGGTCAAATGTTTTCTGTAAGTCTTCACAAGGTTTTCACACACTGTTGCTGGTATTTTGGCCCATTCCTCCATGCAGATCTCCTCTAGAGCAGTGATGTTTTGGGGCTGTCGCTGGGCAACACGGACTTTCAACTCCCTCCAAAGATTTTCTATGGGGTTGAGATCTGGAGACTGGCTAGGCCACTCCAGGACCTTGAAATGCTTCTTACGAAGCCACTCCTTCGTTGCCCGGGCGGTGTGTTTGGGATCATTGTCATGCTGAAAGACCCAGCCACGTTTCATCTTCAATTCCCTTGCTGATGGAAGGATGTTTTCACTCAAAATCTCACGATACATGGCCCCATTCATTCTTTCCTTTACACGGATCAGTCGTCCTGGTCCCTTAGCAGAAAAACAGCCCCAAAGCATGATGTTTCCACCCCCATGCTTCACAGTAGGTATGGTGTTCTTTGGATGCAACTCAGCATTCTTTGTCCTCCAAACACGACGAGTTGAGTTTTTACCAAAAGTTCTATTTTGGTTTCATCTGACCATATGACATTCTCCCAATCATCTTCTGGATCATCCAAATGCACTCTAGCAAACTTCAGATGGGCCTGGACATGTACTGGCTTAAGCAGGGGGACACGTCTGGCACTGCAGGATTTGAGTCCCTTGGCGGCGTAGTGTGTTACTGATGGTAGGCTTTGTTACTTTTGTCCCAGCTCTCTGCAGGTCATTCACTAGGTCCCCCCGTGTGGTTCTGGGATTTTTGCTCACCGTTCTTGTGATCATTTTGACCCCACAGGGTGAGATCTTGCGTGGAGCCCCAGGTCGAGGGAAATTATCAGTGGTCTTGTATGTCTTCCATTTCCTAATAATTGCTCCCACAGTTGATTTCTTCAAACCAAGCTGCTTACCTATTGCAGATTCAGTCTTCCCAGCCTGGTGCAGGTCTACAATTTTGTTTCTGGTGTCTTTTGACAGCTCTTTGGTCTTGGCCATAGTGGAGTTTGGAGTGTGACTGTTTGAGGTTGTGGACAGGTGTCTTTTATACTGATAACAAGT
This sequence comes from Coregonus lavaretus, assembly GCF_964263955.1. NCBI lineage: Eukaryota > Metazoa > Chordata > Actinopteri > Salmoniformes > Salmonidae > Coregonus > Coregonus lavaretus. The sequence goes on from NC_140021.1 coordinate 24,044,233, forward strand.
TCAAACAGGTGCCATTAATTCAAGTAACGAGTGGAGGACAGAGGAGCCTCTTAAAGAAGAAGTTACAGGTCTGTGAGAGCCAGAAATCTTGCTTGTTTGTAGGTGACCAAATACTTATTTTCCACCATAATTTGCAGATAAATTCATTAAAAATCCTACAATGTGATTTTCTGGAGAAAAAAAATCTCAATTTTTCTGTCATAGTTGGCGTGTACCTATGATGAAAATTCAGGCCTCTCTCATCTTTTTAAGTGGGAGAACTTCCACAATTGGTGGCTGACTAAATACTTTTTTCCCCCACTGTATATCGACATAACCTGAATGGCCACTCTGCAAGGAAGAAGTCACAGCTCTAAAAACGCCAGAAAAAAGCTGCATCCAAAGAACACCATACCTACTGTGAAGCATTGGGGTGGAAACATCATGCTTTGGGGCTGTTTTTCTGCAAAGGGATCAGGACGACTGATCCGTGTAAAGGAAAGAATGAATGGGGCCATGTATCGTGAGATTTTGAGTGAAAACCTCCTTCCATCAGCAAGGGAATTGAAGATGAAACGTGGCTGGGTCTTTCAGCATGACAATGATCCCAAACACACCGCCCGGGCAACAAAGGAGTGGCTTCGTAAGAAGCATTTCAAGGTCCTGGAGTGGCCTAGCCAGTCTCCAGATCTCAACCCCATAGAAAATCTTTGGAGGGAGTTGAAAGTCCGTGTTGCCCAGCGACAGCCCCAAAACATCACTGCTCTAGAGGAGATCTGCATGGAGGAATGGGACAAATTTGTGGAGTGGTTGAAAAACAAGTTTTAATGACTCCAACCTAAGTGTATGTAAACTTCCGACTTCAACTGTACATCTATTTGAAATACATTTTCCTTGACGTTAAATATATTGAAATGCATTTCATTCCATATGGGCACTAGGGAACTATACTGTATATAGTTTTATGTAGCTAGCTAGCATGTCATTTCTGACAAACACATTGCTTAAAGTGAGTCAAAATGGCCTGGTATCTCAGCAACTCTCCAAAACTACAACTTTTGTGGGACACAGTAATTCATAACCATTATAGTCATGTCTGCCATGATGGCAAAAATAAATGCTAGAGTGAGAGAGTGCATGCTGCTGAATTCAGCGGAGAGAGTTTAATAGTGATTGAGAAGAACGAGCAGGAATTGATTCATTGCCCAACAGCTGATGACAGTTTTTCATGCAGATAGCCATTGCTCAACATTGGGACTGTAGGACATTATCTAATTGTTGAGTGTATCAGTCTTGTTACATTATCCCTCAAGGCTATCCAGGCCTTTATTTCCTTGTAATAATAAGTTAAGTTGTTGATGCGCTGCATATAGCTGTTTTTGTTATAAAGGCGGTGGTGTTTTTTCGCAGCTTGTACATGCAGTAATGTAATCCCATAGGTAGCAAACTAAGTTATATTGTCATCAATGAAGGAAGGTGTATGTACACTACCAGTCAAAAGTTTGGACACACCTACTCATTCAAGGGTTTTTCTTTATTTTTACATTGTAGAATAATAGTGAAGACATCAAACTATGAAATAACATTTGAAGAATCATGTAGTAACCAAAAAAGTGTTAAACAAATCAAAATATATTTTATATAGCCACAAAATAGCCACCCTTTGCCTTGATGACAGCTTTGCACACTCTTGGCATTCTCTCAACCAGCTTCATGAGGTAGTCACCTGGAATGCATTTCAATTAACAGATGTGCCTTTTTAAAGGTTAATTTGTGGAATGTCTTTCCTTCTTAATGAATTTGAGCCAATCAGTTGTGTTGTGATAAGGTAGGGGGGGTTTTACAGAACAAAGCCCTATTTGGTAAAAGACCAAGTCCATATTATGGCAAGAACAGCTCAAATAAGCAAAGAGAAATGCCAGTCCATCATTACTTTAAGACTTGAAGGTCAGTCAATCAATATGGAACATTTCAAGAACTTTGAAAGTTGCAAAAACCATCAAGCACTATGACGAAACTGGCTCTCAAAAGGACCGCCACAGGATGTGATGAATACTCAGGGAGAAAAAGGTGTAGATTCTAGAGCAGAGCGTGGCAGGTGTGTATTATGCCTTCGCAGAAGGCAGGAATAGTGCACAGGCAGGCAATGGTCATACACAGGTAGGCAAACAGGCAGGTGAATCAAAACTTGGACTGAAGGCTATAACTGGTTCTCACAAACAAGCTAGGAAAAGGCTTAGTAGAGTCAAAACGAACAATACCTCACAAGGCACAAACAGAATGAACTGAACTAAATAAGGAGCTGATGAGACCAGGTCAGTAACTAACACAGGTGAAATCAATGAACAAAAATGAAAGACAGGGCTACGTTCAAGAACACAAAGAAACAGGGCTATGTTCAAGAACACAAGGTGAACTAAGAAAATAAATATAGAACCTTACACAGGAATGGAAGACCCAGAGTTACCTCTGCTGCAGAGGATAAGTTCATTAGAGTTACCAGCCTCAGAAATTGCAGCCCAAATAAATGCTTCAGAGTTCAAGTCACAGACACATCTCAACATCAACTGTTCAGAAGGGACTGAGTGAATCAGGCCTTCATGGTTGAATTAATGTAAAGAAACCACTACTAAAGGACACCAATAAGAAGAAGAGACCTGCTTAGGCCAAGAAACAAGCAATGGACATTAGACCGGTGGAAATTTGTCCTTTGGTCTGGAGTCCAAATTTGAGATTTTTGCTTCCAACCGCTGTGTCTTTGTGAGATGCGGTGTGGGTGAACGGATGATCTCTGCAAGTGTAGTTCCTACCGTAAAGCATGGAGGAGGAGGTGTTATGGTGTAGGGGTGCTTCGCTGGTGACACTGTCTGTGATTTATTTACAATTCAAGGCACACTTAACCAGCATGGCTACCACAGCATTCTGCAGCGATACACCATCCATCTGGTTTGGGCTTAGTGGGACTATCATTTGTTTTTCAACAGGACAATAACCCAACACACCGCCAGGCTGTGTAAGGGCTATTTTACCAAGAAGGAGAGTGATGGAGTGCTGCATCAGATGACCTGGCCTCCACAATCCCCCGACCTCAACCCAATTGAGATGGTTTGGGATGAGTCGGATGGCAGAGTGAAGGAAAAGCAGCCAACAAGTGCTCAGCATATGTGGGAACTCCTTCAAGACTGTTGGAAAAGCATTCCAGGTGAAGCTGGTTGAGAGAATGCCAATAGTGTGCAAAGCTGTCATCAAGGAAAAGGGTGGCTCTTTGAAAAATCTCAAATATAAAGTATATTTTGATATGTGTTACACTTTTTTGGTTACTACATGATTCCATATGTGTTATTTCTTGTTTTGATATCTTCGCTATTATTCTACAATGTAGAAAATATTAAAAAATAAAGAAAAACCCTTGAATGAGTAGTTGTGTCCAAACTTTTGACTGGTACTGTATGTATTTAATGTATCAATTGAAGCATAACAGATTGTCCTTATAAAATGTTGTGTGAAGGGCATTGTAGACCAGCATACAAAACCATTCTTGTTTTATTGTTTTAAATCTCAGTATATGGAACATGGCAGAAATTATGCTTTAGGGGTTTGCTAGTACTCAAATTAAAAATAATACAATGCCCCAAATGATATTTATTTTTGCATAAGTAAAGTCGAATGCATGCAAGTCATTGTTATTTTATTGTGTTTATTCCTTTGACACATTGACAAGTGAAAATGCTAACTTAGCTTTTTCCTCCTCTGGCGTGTCACAGAAGAAAACAAACGTTGCTTTGCTTGCATTCATTATTTCGAAATAGACGAGAAGGCAGTTCTTGTGAAGAAGTCTTTAAAAAATCCTTTCAGAATTCCCTTTCCCTCTTCCCTGCCATTCCCCACTCCAGTAATATAACCCAATTATTCACCACAGAACTCTAGCCTTAATTTCTTTGGATTGCAATACAAGTAGATGTAAACATGAGGGATGCAGTGTTATGGAGGTTTAAACAGGGGTTATCTCATTAGACTTTTTATTTTAAGTAAGATGGATAATGCTCATAGGGATGTTGTTGTGTTATTATGTTTTGGTTGTCAGAGTGCCCCTTTGTGTTTTGGCCACTGCAAGAGAGTGTTGTCGTTCCTTTCTTGGCAGGCACACTTCTCTTGGACCAATTTCAACATCTTGTGTAAATTTGAAAGCAGAACCCATTCCATAAATTAATTCAGATCTTTGGAATAAATTACAGAAGCTCTGAATTTTCCTCATAAGGCCTCCCCAAGGTGTGAATTCATGACATCCCCCAAAAAAATTTCCATGAAGCCTTGATGACGTCATCTGAGATTATCAGCAGGGCAAAGATTACATAAAACCTATTCATCATACTTCATTCGGAGTGAACATGTACAAGAGTGCTTCCTCAACCTAACCCATGGAGCACAGGGGTCTAACCACAAGTCCATTTAAATATATGATTTAGCACAACAAACTCCTAGTCACTGACCAAGAAACAGTTTCAAAAAAAATCTGAACAGTTTGTTTATGACCTTCGCCTATAGCTACTGGTACTAACAGCCACAGGATGAGCAGCAGAGAGGAGACCTGGTGTGCGTCCCAAATGGCATCATATTCCCTATATAGTGCTCTACTTTTGACCAGGGACCACAGGGTGCACTAAATATGTAATAGGGTGCAAGCTGGTTGTTGGCTTGTTGGGAAACTCTATTCTAGAATGTAATGCATAGTAATTATGTTTGTGTTCTGATGTGAATGTATTTCTGCAAAGTCTAGTCTTGATGTATTTAGACATTAATTCCAGCCACATTACAGCCCACTCTGGTCAATTACACTCTGGAAAATAAAACAATAAAACAATAAAACCATAATTATGGATATATTATGGATACAGTATGTGTACGAAGACTGTGCTTGATCTAAATCCCTGCAAGAAATGCCACTGTCTGACACCCAGCCAATCAAGTGTCCATTGTCTAGGTAGCATATGCTCCATTGGGTCACTCATCCTGTGACACTGTATTTATTTGGTCGCAGCAGATTATCCCTCTTTAAGATTGTCCTACGCAAGGTCGAGGGACTTGATCTCCAAATGCCTTTGATATGGCAGAGAATCAGTCAATTCTTTTGAAGCGGTGCAGCGGCCAGGGATTAAGTGATTTAGGAGTGCAGCAGACAGACAGCACCCGGGCTGCTTTAGCCTGTGAGATTTCCACAAACATTGCAGCACGTCAAGGCTGATTGCAGTGGCACCGGGGTAGATAGGTCAGTCTTACTATTATCCTGCCTAAGCTAGGGGTGCCAAATTACATCTTCAGTCTTAAAACCCCTCTGACTTTAGTTAAGGATGTCTTAAGCCAGAGCAAGGAGAAAAAACATATTGTGTTAAAAGGGGGAAAAGACAGCCTGACGGGTGTGATGAGAAAAGTGGTGGTGAGGCGATGTTTTAGTGGCTTACAGTGCAGTGCAGACTTCATGCAATTCAGTTCTATAAAGCCGGGCGTACGGTACGCGATTTTGGCCCCAATTTAGCTGTCCCAGACAGGTTTTTGAGATCAGAGACAAAATCCCCATGTCATTGCCTACTCGGGACACGCGGCAGTCACCGAAACTCATTTAATGTGAGCGGGTCAGCGATGCAATCTGAGGGCTACCGATCTCATCTTTGTAGTGTGAGTTGTGCAACGACAAGTTTTTAGAAAGGTGATCAGCAATAGCCAATGAGAGCTTGCCAGAGAAGAAGCCAGTGAGATGATGACGTTGTTTCGCATCACCCAGAATGTGTAGACTATCGAGCAGGAGCGATTACTACTAGTATACGTTAGTACTTGCCTTTAACAAAAGCATCAAATCGTTACAGATCTGAAATTCACAAGCAATGTTATTCAATTCCAAATGTTGGCTAGCTATTTCAACTCTGTATGGCAAGTGTGAATGTCTGACTGAACGTTTATGAGGCTGCTTTGAGCCACAGCGTTTAGCTACGTTAAATCTAATCACATCATTGTTTTTCGAGAGACAGCGTGGTATCCTGAATCCTCACGACCAAGTGAAGAATCTTTCAGTGTGTGACCACCGTCTGTGCCACATCGTTTAGTGTGCACACCACTACATTGGCAACACAAAAAATACTACAGGAAAGACGGTCGTTTAATGTGAGAGGCTCAGCGATGTTAGAATTTTGAAAGTTGTGTAGTGTCCACCAGGCTTAAGGCTATGAGGTGCGTGTCCTCTGTCTTTTATTGCTGTCAGCATCCTCTCTACCTCGTAACTAGGATGTTCTGACAGCTTTACAAGACCCATAATTTAAGTGTATTCCTGCTGGGTCATTGATGCACTCACCACACGAATGCTGCGTGTAGCTGCTATGAAAATGTACGTCTGACATGGAAACATTGGCATGAATCCAAAAAAGACAGACATTTTTCATTGATTTCCTTTCATTCATATCCTAAAACACTCATTAAAAGACATGTTTTGCAAACACGACCCATTATGAGATTAAAATCGTAAAATGTAGCTCCAGGAGCGAAGCTAAGTAAAAGAGTGACAATTGGTAATAGTGATCTGATGTCAATGGACATAGAACTCTCTAATTCAAACACGCTCTACTCCTAGTACCACTCTACCTATATCTTCCTTCTCCTCTCCCTCACCCTCTTTCTACCTCTCTCTCCATTTTAACAATTTCTCCTGAGCTCTTAGCTATGATTTATGACACACTCCCATGCTATAAATAACACAACGTAAAGCATCCTTACCTTGCCCACGTACTGTGGGTCTGACCCCATGTACTCCTCAAGCACAAAGAACTGGTTCCACACCCAGCCCCTCTTGACTCTCTGAAACCCAGATGCCCCATTTCTCATCGGGCCCACCAGGCTCCTGGGATGCTCCTTTCCCAGCCTGCTCCTGCTCAGCGGTGCGCCTGGCCGGCGTACAGGAGACAGGGAGCCTTTGTCGAAGACAAACCAAAGGAACAGCAGCATGCAGTTCCTTGTAAGCATTGGCGGTCTGTGAGTTTGAGGTCTCCAAGTTAAAGTCCCAACAAATGGATCACAACTGAAAGAGGCAGGGATGCTGAATCCGTGGTGAAGGACTGGACACAGCCAAGATTAAGAGCTGCTGGCCGGGTTGGGTTGCCTGTCACGTTCAACGATTAATGGAGCTCATCACCTGGAGGAGAGAAATCAGAAAGAAACGTTAAGCTCCTTCACCTGTATCCTTTATCTCAGTCACCTGTTGGATAATGGTAATGGGCCCCAATTACACAACACACAGAAAACAGTGCTTGAGTCAAAAGAGAGCAACTCAATTTGAAATAAAACTTTCTGCATTTTTGGTGTTTATCTATTTTTCTATCATTCCTGCTTTATCCATCCAGGATATTTATTTAAAAATGTAACAAAGTGCCTTGTAGGAGTAATCCTTTCAGCAAGCATCACTTGATACATGTTGCCTCCTGATAGTTTCAAAAGCTCTTAATAATAGCCTTTTGAAGTGAACACATGCCAAAGGTACAATCTTATCATGTTTCCAGGTTTGCACGTACTATACTGTAGGTTAGCAGGTGGTTATTACCTATGATGGAATAGAGAAACTATGCCTTTTTTTTATCAGAGACCTTCATGGGTGAAGTAATCCATCAAAAGTTCACACCAACCGTTAGGAATAAAGATTGTGACATAATTCATAAATCGAACAGTAGATTTCCCCTCTTTTGACATAAAAAGGAGAGATCACAATTTAATTGAGGATACCTATTTTTGATGAATAGAGGTCATTGCTTGTCCCACTGCCTCCCCAATCATTCCAATTACACACTGGAATTATAAGTTGTAATATGCGTCCCAAATGGCACCCTATTCCCTTCATAGTGAACTACTTTTGGCCAGAACCCTATGGGCACAATATAGGAAATAGCGTGCCATTTGGGATACAACTGTAGCCTTCTCCCCAAAAAACACTAAACAAACCCCTCAGATGAGCTATCTGCTGTTCTGTGATCTTAAATAACAGGCTGTGTGCAATTGGATGTGGGCTTAGTAGACTGTGGCGATGCCCGACTCAAAACAAAAACAACAACATATCAGACCAGTGTCAACAATAACAACAAAAACATATCAAACCAGTGTCAACAGAGAGTGCCAATACTGTCTCTCACTTCTCCAATTATCACAGTCCGGTATTCACATCAACTAATGCATGAGAAATACTGTCTAACCCTGCTCTCATATCACCCACGCTAAGACATGCTTTACAATGATTATCCATTCAACATGGCCATGGGCTAGTAGTATATTATAATTGCATTGTGTTAACTTCAAATTTGTATACAAAGTACAATAATGAATTGAAATGCCCTTAAATAGCCAACTCATATTTTTCCATCTTCTGAATACAGATAGCATGTGTCAATGACATCACTTCAGCCACTCACAACTGCCAGACAGAAAATGGATGAATACAACAACTATGTCTCTGTCAGTAACAAATACAGTCATGGGTGGTAACTATAATTTACTCGAAAAGCAAGGCACTATTTGAATAAGGCTTTCCTCTAAGCAGTGTGTTAATTTAACACTGTTCCGGTGTCTATATGGGTTCACAGACTCAACACTTTCAGTGTTGATTCAACACTCTCATTGTAAAATTATAGTTTTTTTTACACTGGAGAATTTGCTGTGTAGATACATATGTTTTCGCTCAGAACCCTTCACCCACAAACAGTACACTTTCGTTGAACTTGACAATCTTCAGTATAAGTGGCCTCCTTTAGCTCAGTCGGTAGAGCATGGTGCTTGCTTGCAACGCCAGGGTTGTGGGTTCGATTCCCACGGGGGGCCAGTATGAAAAATGTATGCACTCACTAACTGTAAGTCGCTCTGGATAAGAGCGTCTGCTAAATGACTAAAATGTAAAATGTAAGTGCTCTACATTATCCAGTTGAATCCAGACGAACAGCACCTGAATGCCTCAAGCAGTTAAGAATATAAGAACATTTGGGATAATTAGGCCTAATCATTAATCCAGTTAAGCAATGAAAAAATTTGATTACACAAAACCCAGAAAATACAAATAAAATACTGTTGTTCTGTCCAATGAAATTAGAGATGGGCAAGTGGCAACATATAATTTAGAGTGAACAATTGATGCGATCACAGAGCCGTATAAATGAGAATCAACCAAATATGTTCAATGCCAACCAAATATGTTCAATGCCAATCCTAAATTGTGCAACCATTAACATTATTTATAATGTGGGCAAACCATATTAAAACACTCAAGCGTTCAACTGTAAGTTGCTCGTATACTGTATGCTTCAATTGAGCTATGGTCTTGTTACAATGTGATGAAATGCAATGGTGGAGATATAGATTTTAATAATTTATTGTAGTAGCATTTAAGCCATTTGATGCAAAAAATAATCAACAAGAAGTCAATAATACACCCGTATTAAGAGTGGGAGTAGGAGTAAAAGCCATGGGAAATATACTCTGAATTGTCCATCAACAATGGAGACAACTTAGTTTAGGATGATTCAACACCTGGCACACTCTCTCTCTTTTGTTCCTTCCTAATGTAGTTATGAGTGATGTAATAACGTGAGCACCAAGGCTTTAATTGCATAACCACAGCCCTCATTGACATCATTGTCTTTGATTAATTTCATAGACTTGGAACATTGGCGTCAGAGGGAGGATAATAAACCAAGGTTACACCCCCATACACCCAGACATTTAAGTTGATACTGTCACTGCAGTATCTTAAAAGTCTAAAGTAATCTGCAAAGTTCCCTTGCAGAATCAGGAGGAACTATCTCGACATGAGGTCAGCCCGTTGATCAGACAGGTCAATCCTTATTTCACAGAGACATAATGAAAAATGACTGTTCCCATAATTCCTGAGAATCTTGTCTACGCTCCGCTGTGCGTTCCTGGAGGGCGCTTGATGCATATTTAATGAGATAAGTTCATTAGCATGTGTCGGCCCTCGGTGCCGAGCCTTGACCCACAGTGTCTGCCTCAGATAACACCACGCAGCCGGCTGACAGCATTCTCACACATTACCTCCCATAATCAAAGAACATATGGCTCACCGAGCTGCCGGCGCAGATTGGGAACCGTAAGAGACTCCCTCTGAAAGTTATTAGTTGTCAAGGCTGTCGTAAACATGACAAACAGATAAACGGCATTGACTCTGGCAGAGAGAAAAAAGAGAAAACCATTATCTGGTTGAAGTTCTCCTTCATTATATATTTAATTTTTTATGATGTGGAGTGTGATATTTTAATTGTGTCACTACCACAGGTGCGTTGCTGGGTGACATGAGTGTCATCCTGAGGTGCAGAGAAGTCAAAGTTGTTTTAATAAGGTTAAGGACACGTCTGGACCAGATTCAAGAGTTTTAAAACAAGACATGTTTATATTACAAAAGTTTGGCCATGATTCTAAGGTGACAGGTGTCAAAGACTTTTCAGAATCTGCCTCCTGTAGCTCAATCCACACTGTCATTTTTGTATAACAAATGTGGTAGTGGATCAGTGTGTGCAAAGTAATTAAAAATATGAATTAAGTTGTTCTCTCAGGATAAACCCATGAGCAAATATAATTGGGAAGAGAAAGATAAACCATCTTTTCAAAATCCAACAGTTGTCAAGCAGAAGTAATTTATTTTCTAGATGCTGTGATTCAAACATCTGCATGTTTGACTTTGAAGAATTCATATGCCAATCATATTATGTCAGAAATGAATTTTTACTTAGTTAAGTCACTCGCTCTCTTTCTCTTTCTCTATGATGCTCTGTGTGAACGTTTATACAGATTTGCTTCGTGTTAATCTGAGCTCGTTCATATCAGCGCTGCATACTCATCTTGGTGCAGAACACAATGCTGCATAACATCTGATTTAGGGGCTTCCTCTGCACTGAAAACTCATCTGGTAATGACAGCAGATGTTTCAGGGTTCGACAAACTCAGCATAATGCTCAAGGCGAGAAACTGGAGGGAAGCTGTGGCTGGCAGGCTGGCACAATCCGTACTGAATAAATATGAACAGGCACAGAGAGAAACGACCCAAATAAGGAGAAAAACCCCTCCAACATCAGTAGAATGTGTAGCCAGTGCAGTCACAGAGAGAATTCATAGTAAACTCCAGCTTGCAGTCGTGTTTATATCGGCCAGACCAAAGCAGGTCTTAATATGTCTGGGAGCCTCAGGGACTAGAGGAGGAGGAGAACATAGCATTAGAGGAAAGGTAAAGAAGACTGAAAAGGAAAGGTAGTCAAAGAGAGAAAACGTGTCAGAGGACGACAAACTACCTGGAGGGTGAGAGGAGGGGGAAGGTAATAAAAATGGACTAACAAATGTCTGGCCAGGCTAAATAAATAATCAGGGAGTAAAGCTTATGAATAAGTGATTGGGACTCTAAAGTTGCTGTAGTAAAGCAGAGTCCCAGCAGGGAAAACCTTGGTTACGTCCAAAATGGTACCCCTTATATAGTGCACTGCTTCTGACCAGGACCCAAAGGGCTGTGGTCAAAAGTAGTGCTCTATTTAAGTGATAATTCCCTCGAAACCGGTGTTTGGAGGATATATTGGCACGGATGTTGTTAGCAAACCATGCCAATATACAGTATCCTCCAAACCCCGGCTTCGAGGGCATTATCACTTTTATACAACGGTTTACCAACATATTCAAATAATGATTGACATAATTTCATCAAAAACGTTATTTTGATTAATTTATTCATACTATTTCATCTTTCCACAAGATATAGTCCCAATACAAATCTAGGCTTTCTACGTAAACCGGCTGGTTGCTCGTTCTATCTGTTCCGTTGCCAGAGACGCAAACCAGTCATTCTGTCTTTTTATTCTGTATCTATGGACGCGACCCAGTCGTTTGTTCTAAATGTTCCATTGCCATACTGGCTGGCAAAGTTCTTATCCCTTGCTTGCTAGCTAGCCAACTACGGCTAACTTACAGTCACGTCAAACAGTGCAGCCAGAATAACAACGAAGTTGCAGCATTTGTTTAAGCTGATTTCTAGTGACATTTATTTGGATACATCATAACAATGATCTAATTATGCGTGATTTCTCCTGTTATAGAAAATGTGCTCTCTCATCAGGACACTGTTGTTCAGAGGAGCTAGCCAACAACACAGCTAACACAATCACTTCTAGCTGGAAAGACTTCAAACTAGCTGTACTTAGTTTCGTTTTAACTGTTTTCTATTGATGGTTCTTTGTATATATCCATAAAAATGATGCTGATTCAATTGGTTGAGAAACGCTGCCTGCCTGTCTGTCTCATCCCGACTCCCGACACGTTCATTACTATTGGACAGCTGTAGATCGAATTTGAATATTGAAATAATGTTGCAAATGTCGGAGAGACAGACAGCAATGTTTATACAAATCTCCACAGTTGAAAACTAAATGTTAGTCTAAAAGAAATGTGACATAATGTGTAGATGCTTTTTATAGTGGAGATCAAGTTTATAAATTCCCGGCCGGGCTGATGAGACAGTGGATTGCGCAGTCAGATGGAGAGAGTAAATAGGCATTTTAACATCATAGATTTAGCCGGTATTAATTTGTGGAATAGACACCAGCTGGAATGTGGTTTTAACCAATTAGCATTCAGAATTAGACCTACCCATTGTATGAATAGGGAATAAAGTGCAATTTGTAACACAGCCTCAATCACTTACTGGAGCTCAAAACAACCAGGGCTGGAAGTGCCCACTTCAGGGGCTTGACTATCATGCTAGGGTACCACACCATGGTAACTTTCTCTCTCTAAATACAAAACAACTCTTTACAAACTCTCAAGTCAGCACATTGCACGGGGCTGGTAGATAAGGAAGGCTAGGTGCATGGATTTGTTAGCCTTGGCAGTTTGGAAGTGCAATCACTCCCAAAGTTCCCTAATTATTTGTTTACCTCTAGGGGATCGATATCCCATGTATGGGACGGTTGAGCGAACTTGCGCTAATGTGATTAGCATGACTGTTGTAAGTAACAGCAAACATTCCAGGTCATAAACATATCTTATATGGGCAGAAAGCGTAAATTCTTGTTAATCTAACTGCACTGTCCAATTTACAGAAGCTATTACAGTGAAATAATACCATGCTATTGTTTGAGGAGAGTGCACAACAACAAAAAATCTTATCATGGCACCTGGTTTGATACATTCACCTCTGAAGGTAAATAATGTACTTAAATTCAGTAATCTTGCTCTGATTTGTCATCCTAAGGGTCCCAGAGATAACATCTAGCATAGTTTTGTTTGATAAAATCCATTTTTATTTTTAAAATGTAGGAGCTGGGTTGTACAGTTTGAACCCCTGCTGTCTCTGACTACACACACACCCCGCCCGGCCATCTAGATGTGTGAAAGTTAGTGTATAAGGTAAGGATCCATCATGTATGACATTCCTGGGAGTGTGTAAACATTTTGTATTACCATATCATTTTGGTATGTTCTCTATAGTTATGTACTTGAAAATGTATCAACTGACCAATTTGGCACATTTGGGCAGACTTGATACAAAATAGTCCAGTATTGCAATGCTTCACTGGATCAATCTGAAACTTTGCACACACACTGCTGACATCTAGTGGCCAAAATCTAAATTGCGCCTAAACTGCAATATTATATTGTGGCCTTTCTCTTGCATTTCAAAGATGATGGAACAAAAATAAATAAATAGCAAACACATGTTTTTTTTTGTTTGTATTATCTTTTACCAGATCTAATGTGTTATATTCTCCTACATTAATTTCACATTTCCACAAACTTCAAAGTGTTTCCTTTCAAATGGTATCAAGAATATGTACAGCTGTGGAAAAAAATAAGACACCAATGCAAAATTATCAGTTTCTCTGGTTTTACTATTTATAGGTATGTGTTTGGGTAAAAATATTTTTTTTGTTTTATTCTATAAATTACTGACAACATTTCTCCCAAATTCCAAATAAAAAATATTGTCATTTAGAGCATTTATTTGCAGAAAATGACAACTAGTCAAAATAACAAAAAATATGCGGTGTTGTCAGACCTCGAATAATGCAAAGGAAATAAGTTAATGTTCATTTTTAAACAACACAATACTGATGTTTTAACTTAGGAAGAGTTCAGAAATCAATATTTGATTTTCAATCACAGCTTTCGTGCGTCTTGTCATGCTCTCCACCAGTCTTTCACATTGATGTTGGGTGACTTTATGCCACTCCTAGCGCAAAAATTAAAACAGCTCGGCTTTGTTTGATGGCTTGTGACCATCCATCTTCCTTTTGATCACGTTCCAGAAGTTTTCAATGGGTTTCAGGTCTGGAGATTGGGCTGGCCATGACAGGGTCTTGATCTGGTGGTCCTCCATCCACACCTTGATTGACCTGGGTGTGTGGCATGGTGCATTGTCCTGCTGGAAAAACCAATCCTCAGAGTTGGGGAACAATGTCAGAGCAAAAGGAAGCAAGTTTTCTTCCAGGACAACCTTGTACGTGGCTTGATTCATGCGTCCTTCCAAAATACAAATCTGCCCGATTCCAGCCTTGCTGAAGCACCCCCAGATCATCACCGATCCTCCACCAAATTTCCCAGTGGGTGCAAGACACTGTGGCTTGTAGGCCTCTCCAGGTCTCCGTCTAACCATTAGACGACCAGGTGTTGGGCAAAGCTGAAAATTGCACTCATCAGAGAAGATGACCTTACTCCAGTCCTCTACAGTCCAATCCTTATGGTATTTTGCAAACCTCAGCCTGGCTCTTCTTTGCTTCTCATTGATGAAGGGCTTTTTTCTAGCTTTGCACGACTTCAGCCCTGCCCCTAGGAGCCTGTTTCGAACCATCCTCACCGTGCACTTCACCCCAGCTGCCGTTTGCCATTATTTTTGTAGGTCACTTGATGTCATCCTACGGTTGGTGAGTGACATTCGAATGAGTTGGCGGTCATCCCGGTCAGTAGAGAGTCATTTTCGCCCTCTGCCGGTCTGTAGCTTTGTTGTCCCCAATGTCTGCTGCTTGACCTTGTTCTTATGAACCGCCGTCTTTGAAATTTTAAGGATGGAAGCAACCTGACGCTCACTGTATCGCTCTGCCAGTAAAGCCAGAATTGAACCCCTCTTTTCCTCACTCAAAACGTTCCTTTTCCACTCTTTTGGCATGGTCAATAGTTATTTTTTGATTAATATTACTTTTGAGGTACTATTAGCACTGTTTTTGCCATCCAGCTGGTCATATTGCAAGAGAATAGTGATAACCACAGCAGTGGTTTTTATATTTTTCCTCGTTAAATAAGATTTGGTTCATGTGATCACCTAATCAGTACCCAATTCAGTAGAATGAGGTGTGCCTGTGTTGGAATTCAACAGACACTGGAATGGAATGGGTGTCATACATGTAGAGATGCTGATTTAAGAACAATTTGCAGTGGTCTCTTAATTTTTTCCAGAGCTGTATATCCTTGCTTCAGGTCCTGAGCTACAGGCAGTTAGATTTGGGTATGTCATTTTAGGCGAAATTTGAAATAAAGGGTACGATCCATAAGAGGTTAAATTCCAGATGTTCAAAGACAGTGTGTTGCTCTGGAGTCTTTCTCATTTGATCAAATCAAAGCCCAATTCTCTCTTTTGTTTTCACAAAAGTAGTTCAAAATACAGTAGTGTATCTTAAATGAGCACTTAGAGTGCAATGAGTAAGTGAGAGAGTGAGAGACTCTAGCTTAAAATGCAACCCACTGGGCACACCACGTCATTTCAACGTGGAAATGTGGGTTATATTTGGTTGAGATGTTTATCAATGAGATTTCAACCTTTATTCACCCACTTAAAAAGACGGCACCCACTCAAAAAGAGAGCCAGAAGTTTGTTGAATTCCCAATGTGTTACAACTATGCTTTCAACTATCTAAAAGCACAACTAAATTCCAATGGAAAAACAGGGTTTGGTTTTTGGCGTAGTTGTCATCTAAATGGGTTATCACTTTCAACCATTTAAAACCACCACAAAGTTCAAATGGGAATACAATGTCAGATATTTTGTATTTATTCAACAACTTAGGCCTAGATTCAATCAGATCAAGAGTCAACCGGCTATAGCCGAAACCAGCATAGATGATGTTTTGGCGGTGTCGGAGGTGTAACTGCATCAAATCGGTGAGCAACTGTCAAATCGGTGAGCAGCTGCTCTTGATCATTGTCACAAAGCCACACCCGTCCCTCTCGCGTTAGAAGTTCGAGAATGTGTAAGCCATATAGAAAGAATGATGCTCAAATTGAAAATCATTAAAAATAATAATAAGGAGGATTTCTATTAGCCTAATGGAGGTGTATATTACATCTCACATTCCAGTGTTCGAACTTGTAAACAAGGCTGCATGGGATTTCTTGTAATGCGACGTCTTGCAGCCATTGGCAATGTCCGCTTTAGGTATAATGCCAGGAGCTGCTTGTGGATTTGACAGCTCTAAGGCAGTTCCACCTCCTTAGTTCTATGTCTGACACTTCCAAAACAGCCGCTATGCGGATGTCAGCTAAAGTGGATCTGTTTGAATAGAGCCCTTAATGTGTTCTCACTGTGCTTCATCTAATAGCACAACCAAATGACCTGGATTGCAGTTGAGATTACATTAAAAGTGCATAGTGCAAGTGATCAATGCTGTTCAAGATTCTGTGCAGATTATTATAGCAATTGTGAAGATCTCCAAAGACCTGCAAACTTTGCATGCTATCTTGAACATGCACACTTTCTATGATTACATAAAAATACATTTATTGTTACAGTGACCTCAAAATGTGGCCATGGATGTGTTACACATTTTAAGGTTGAAGAAATACTGTTACAATAGTTTGTAAGGTAGCCATAGCTGTAGGCTATTTACTGTATTACAAAAGTAATATTGCATTGTATTTGGTTGTCAACGCAACCAAATATCAACATTTGAAGGAGATGTATCTTTTGTACCAATGACTTAGTCTGGCTTTAAGTCCAGTTTGTCTAGAAATTAATAATTGATATGTTGGATTCACGACTCAATCTCAACCAAAAAACTAAGTTGAAGAATAGGACTAAATAAAATCAATTCAAACTTTAAACCTACTTTAAATAAAGTTTGATTTGATTTAGTCCTATTCTTTAACTTTTATTTTTGGTTGAAATGGAGACACTAAATAAGCATGTCCCATTCAAAGATTTCTGAACTAAGAACATATATAGCCCCTGGTTCACCCAAGACTTGACTGCCCTTGACCAGCACAAAAACATCCTGTGGCGTACTGCATTAGCATCGAACAGCCCCCGCGATATGCAACTTTTCAGGGAAGTCAGGAACCAATATACACAATCAGTTAGCAAAGGCTAGATTTTTCAAACAGAAATTTGCATCCTAACTCCAAAAAGTTTTGGGACACTGTAAAGTCCATGGAGAATAAGAGCACCTCCTTCCAGCTGCCCACTGCACTGAGGCTAGGAAACACTGTCACCACCGATAAATCTACAATAATCGAGAATTTCAATAAGCATTTTGCTATGGCTGGGCATGCTTTCCACCTGGCTACCCCTACACCGGCCACCAGCTCTGCCACTCCCGCTGCAACTTGCCCATGTCGCTCTTGCTGCTGGTGACTCTCAGATCCACATCTATGCAGACAACACAATTTTGTATACATCTGGCCCTTCATTGGACACTGTGTTAACAAACCTCCAAACGAGCTTCAATGCCATACAACACTCCTTCCGTAGCCTCCAACTGCTCTTAAACGCTAGTAAAACTAAATGCATGCTCTTCAATCAAACGCTGCTTGCACCCGCCTGCCCAACTAGAATCACTACTCTCGGCGGGTCTGACTTAGAATATGTGGACAACTACAAATACCTAGGTGTCTGGTTAGACCGTAAACTCTCCTTCCAGACTCACATTAAGCATCTCCAATCCAAAGTTAAATCTAGAATCGGCTTCCTATTTCGCAACAAAGCCTCCTTCACTCATGCTGCCAAACATGCCCTCGTAAAACTGACTATCCTACCGATCCTTGACTTCGGCGATGTCATTTACAAAATAGCCTCCAACACTCTACTCAGCAAATTGGATGTAGTCTATCAAAGTTCCATCCGTTTTGTCACCAAAGCCCCATATACTACCCACCATTGTGACCTGTACGCTCTCGTTGGCTGGCCCTCACTACATATTCGTCGCCAAACCCATTGGCTCCAGGTCATCTATAAATCACTGCTAGGCAAATCCCTGCCTTATCTTAGCTCATTGGTCACCATAGCAACACCCACCCGTAGTATGCGCTCCAGCAGGTATATATCACTGGTCATCCCCAAAGCCAACACCTCCTTTGGCCGCCATTCCTTCCAGTTCTCTGCTGCTAATGACTGGAACGAACTGCAAAAATCTCTGAAGCTGGAGACTCTTATCTCCCTCACTAACTTTAAGCATCTGTTGTCAGAGCAGCTTACCGATCACTGCTCCTTTACACAGCCCATCTGTAATTAGCCCACCCAACTACCTCATCCCCATATTGTTATTTATTTTACTAATTTGCACACCAGTATCTCTATTTGCACATCATCTTCTGCACATCTATCATTCCAGTGTTAATACTAAATTGTAATTATTTTGCACTATGGCCTATTTATTGCCTTACCTCCATAACTTACTACATTTGCACAAACTGTATATAGATTTTCTATTGTGTTATTGACTGTATGTTTTGTTTTATCCTATGTGTAACTCTGTGTTTTTGTTTTTATCGCACTGCTTTGCTTTATCTTGGCCAGGTCGCAGTTGTAAATGAGAACTTGTTCTCAACTGGCTTACCTGGTTAAATAAAGGTTAAATAAAAATAAAAAAAACTAATCCAACATATTAATTATCAACTTGAAGATCACATTTAAATTAACCAAACATTGAAACCCTAGTCATATATGTATTGTCTATTTTGTGTTGAATCCTGGATTGACTTCGATAGCAACAGTGAATCTATTTAGTTAAGAGATCTCTCAATAATCATTCTCACGATAGCACATTGGTAGTAGTCAGTGACACTAAGCATGGCTGAGCTTGGTTAAAACATTGGATGGGAGACCAAAAGGATAGCTGTAGATAGATCAACTTTCCAGTCGGAGGTGCTGCCCAGACAATGTTTTCTTCTTCAGATAGTGGCTATAACGTTGAACATCTGACGTTGTTTCAAAGGTACAAATTCAACATATTTTACACAAGGTTTGTCTATGCTGAAAATTGGTTACCATTATGACATAATCCTGTGGTTGAAATTTCACCCTCAAAACAACATTTTAGTTTGATGACTTTTTTCAAATCCAATGTATTTTCCACATAGATTCCACATCACAATACATTGACACATTACGTTGAAACACTGTTGATTCAACCAGTTTGTGGCCAGTGGGAAGCTATTAATAGTGCATAAGGCCAGTTATTCTCATTGCTATAGTTATTGCAGTAATAATTGCTCTTTGATGTTCAGAGAAACGCACCGTCTGCAGTACAGGGAGTAAGCAACTGGGGAAAAAAACACTGAGTCTGTTGGGTATTGATTCGTACAGTACGCTACCAGAGCAAATAGTAATCAACCTATTGTGTTGATTCAGGAACAAACCAGCAATCAGAAGAAATGGGGAAACACAGAATAGCTTTGACCTGAGGTATCATTTTTCTACCATGCTATCTTGTTCACCTATCTTTTATTCTGACATCTATCTAGTGACAGATACAGATATTATTCTATGATCGTGTTAGACACAACTGATTTCATTGTATAGCAGTCAGAAACCGACAGCAGACAGATACAAACATATATACTGTATTTCTGAGTCAGTCTGAAGCCTCTACAGCTGAAAGCCTTCAGTGAGTGAGAAACTAGCTAGCAGATGGGCAGATCCAGCACCACATGGAGCTGCGACACTATTTTGACCCCAATCCCAAACCCTGTGCCATATGGGACCGCTGCCTGAAACACTCTGCTAGCGGCCACTTTTCTACATGTGAGAGTACCAGTCCACTACCCAAAGCATTCAGGGCTCAGGCGCTCCCAGGCCTGTGGAAAGGGGTAAGAGGGGTAAGAGAGGGCTGGGGGAAGAGGGGGAGTGCAGGCTGGACGCTTAAGATGGGTCTTAAGCTGCTAGGGACATTGGGGAACGACTGGATTAAATGCCAATCATGTCATTTATTGCTTGGGCCTCTTTAATCTCTGTGGTTTCCTGAGGACTCTATCCCGATCAAGTGACAAGTGATGTGTTTTTCATCGCCTCAAACACTACAAGAAAATATTTGTAGAATTGCTCAGGCTTTTTTGCAAAACGACCCCCCATGAATTTGAGTATGCAAATTCCCAGTGCTGGCATATTACCTAAAATGTTATCATCAGAAAAAAATAAATGAGATGCATGTCCTACTGAACGAATGTTGCCTATCTGTGAGACTGAACTCTTCCCCCTGAAGATGTGGAAAGCTTAATACTGTGCAGACAGAAATGTCCGGAAGCGAAATGAAGCAACATACTGAGGTAGCGTTCCCCCGTGTGTGAACGTGTCTGGACTCACTGCCAACGAGGTCTATCTATGATGCAACAGATATAGCTCCAATGAAAGATCTTCTACAATTAAAAGTGAAAATTATATGACAGCCCAAAATGCTCACAGGGTCTGAATTATGTATCTTCTCCCAGCCTCTCTGATGTAAAAGCTACTGTGACATATGGTACATAGAAAATAAAACATAGTACTTGATCACATCATGGGGCTTTCAGAATCCTTCAAAAGTGACATGCTGTGCATGTTTGGGTCAGAGCCACTGTTAGATACTCCAATCTTCACAAAGCAGATCTGGACACAAAAGGCCTTGGATGGAGAAAGCTGTCAGAACATGATTTACTGTAAAGCACAGGCCAAACGGACAGGAAAGGAAACTTGACTATCCACTCCTTTAAAGTTTGAGTTCTCACACTAGAGGCACTGACAGACAGTTTTTTCCCCCAGTTCTTTTAAGTTAGCTAACAAAGAGGACGTTAGACCCTAAATCTTTATCTTTGGTTTCTGTTGCTGTATTATACAGTATGATGTTATGCATCATAAAATGGAGCTGGTGGCACAGAGAGCTAAGCACAGAGAGTAGAAGATAAGGTAGAGGATATTTGTTATAATATGACAGCTAACATTGAGAGTGGATATGTGTGACCCTGTGCTGGACAGAACAAGATAATAACAAAATGCTGAGTTGAAAAACCAGGGATAACCAAAAAAGCATTCATAACATACCAGATTGTTGCATCACCTGAAGCAGTTCCCTGATTTCTTGCCAACTAAATTCAAGTACCCTGTTGTGAACATTACCTAAATCCCCTTTGTGAGCATATTTTTTAATCTAATCTTTTAAATTGTGCAAGCTGCAAACAGGTATATCAGTCTTAAGTGCAATGTAGGAATGTACAGTGGGGAGAACAAGTATTTGATACACTACCGATTTTGCAGGTTTTCCTACTTACAAAGCATGTAGAGGTCTGTAATTTTTATCATAGGTACACTTCAGCTGTGAGAGACGGAATCTAAAAAAAATATCCAGAAAATCACATTGTATGATTTTTAAGTAATTCATTTGCATTTTATTGCATGACATAAGTATTTGATACATCAGAAATGCAGCACTTAATATTTGGTACAAAAACCTTTGTTTGCAAATACAGAGATCATACATTTCCTGTATGTCTTGACCAGGTTTGCACACACTGCAGCAGGGATTTTGGCCCACTCCTCCATACAGACCTTCTCCAGATCCTTCAGGTTTTGGGGCTGTCACTGGCCAATACGGACTTTCAGCTCCCTCCAAAGATTTCTATTGGGTTCAGGTCTGGAGACTGGCTAGGCCACTCCAGGACCTTGAGATGCTTCTTACGGAGCCACTCCTTAGTTGCCCTGGCTGTGTGTTTCAGGTCGTTGTCATGCTGGAAGACCCAGCCACGACCCATCTTCAATGCTCTTATTGAGGGAAGGAGGTTGTTGGCCAAGATCTCGCGATACATGGCATCATCCATCCTCCCCTCAATACGGTGCAGTCGTCCTGTCCCCTTTGCAGAAAAGCATCCCCAAAGAATGATGTTTCCACCTCCATGCTTCACGGTTGGGATGGTGTTCTTGGGGTTGTACTCATCCTTCTTCTTCCTCCAAACACGGCAAGTGGAGTTTAGACCAAAAAGCTCTATTTTTGTCTCATCAGACCACATGACATTCTCCCATTCCTTCTCTGGATCATCCAGATGGTCATTGGCAAACTTCAGACGGGCCTGGACATGCGCTGGCTTGAGCAGGGGGACCTTGCGTGCGCTGCAGGATTTTAATCCATGACAACGTAGTGTGTTACTAATGGTTTTCTTTGAGACTGTGGTCCCAGCTCTCTTCAGGTCATTGACCAGGTCCTGCTGTGTAGTTCTGGGCTGATCCCTCACCTTCCTCATGATCATTGATGCCCCATGAGGTGAGATCTTGCATGGAGCCCCAGACCGAAGGTGATTGACCGTCATCTTGAACTTCTTTCATTTTCTAATAATTGCGCCAACAGTTGTTGCCTTCTCACCAAGCTGCTTGCCTATTGTCTTGTAGCCCATCCCAGCCTTGTGCAGGTCTACCATTTTATCCCTGATGTCCTTACACAGCTCTCTGGTCTTGGCCATTGTGGAGAGGTTGGAGTCTGTTTGATTGAGTGTGTGGACAGGTGTCTTTTATACAGGTAACGAGTTCAAACAGGTGCAGTTAATACAGGTATTGAGTGGAGAACAGGAGGGCTTCTTGAAGAAAAACTAACAGGTCTGTGAGAGCCGGAATTCTTACTGGTTGGTAGGTGATCAAATACTTATGTCATGCAATAAAATGCAAATTAATTACTTAAAAATCATACAATGTGATTTTCTGGATTTTTGTTTTAGATTCTGTCTCTCACAGGTGAAGTGTACCTATGATAAAAATTACAGACCTCTACATGCTTTGTAAGTAGGAAAACCTGCAAAATCGGCAGTGTATCAAATACTTGTTCTCCCCACTGTATATCCACACTGTAACTACACACAAAAAACATATGTTGAGGGGTTCTTTGTCAGAGTGAGGGTGACGTGTAACACATTTTCAGGAAGGGTTCTTTAATGCTCAGGAATGGTTCTTTACTGCTGTGATGGTTGTGAAAAACCATACTGTTCTTTCCCTCTCCACCATGTTTAACTTCATGCTATGAAATGCTACACTGTTAAAAAGTTCCTGTAATTTTACAGTACACTACAGGCTACTGGTTGGAGTGAAAGTACGGCAAACAACAACAAGTTACTGCATTTTGTGTATTTGTGCCAACCGTCAGAAGGAAGTATTGTACCAGTTTAAGTGATTGATGGTTATGTTGTCAAAGGTTAACACTAGAACTGCTAAAATGTTTTCAATTTTGTAATTTAAATAACTTAATTTAAATAAAAACCTTTAACCCACCTGCCCCTGACTTTTCCTATATATGTGTATTTTGCACTCTAGCAGTACTTTGAGAAAAATATAAAAGACAAAAACTTTTCATCCTCAAAGCGCCATGACGACCGTATGCATATTTAAAAGTAGAATAACTGGGCCTCCACGAGTACCATTAACCACAAGTCTAATAAATCCATTTAACTTTGCCAATGTCGTTTGATTGTGTTTGTGAAGGTGTTAGGTAACATTAGAATACAAAATGTAAATTTTGAAAGCACATGACATTTTCATTAGTTTATTCTACTGTAGGGTATATGTAAAAAACAAAAACAAACAAAAACATTTCAAGTGTAAAATCTATTTTATTCGTCTGGTGCCTTTGTTACTATCAAACAAAAAGTATGTATGTTGAAACATAGTAAAATGACCTTTTCAAAACAAATACAGGAGACCTCCTCATAGAACTTCAACAAGGACGCAATTCAGCTGCCGAGTATGCCCTCGAGTTCCGCACCATGGCTGCAGGGAGTGGATGGAGTGAGGCTGCTTTACTTACCGTCTTCCGACGAGGGCTCAACAGGGAACTTCAGGCGGAGCTGGCCTGTAGAGGTGACCTTCAGGATTTAAATCAATACATTCGTATGTCCATCTCCATGGACCACCTCATCGCCGACCGCCGAAGAAATCTGCCACCCAGGAACCCAAAACCTTCTTTCCATGATTCCATCATCCTGTCCGAGTCTTCCAGAGCCCATGCAGTTGGGTCAAAGGCGGATCCAAGAAGGGCTCTGCCTATACTGAGGAAGGAAAGATAATCTACTCAGCCATTGCCCTGTTCCCCCCCACGGAGAGATGAGAAGGGTCCCTCCGCTGCCATGCAGGTAGGCATGTCCTTATTTCTAAATATCCCTTCTGAACAGTTGATGTTGAGATGTGTCTGTTACTTGAACTCTGAAGCATTTATTTGGGCTGCAATTTCTGAGGCTGGTAACTCTAATGAACTTATCCTCTGCAGCAGAGGTAACTCTGGGTCTTCCATTCCTGTGGCGGTCCTCATGAGAGCCAGTTTCATCATAGCGCTTGATGGTTTTTGTGACTGCACTTGAAGAAACTTTCAAAGTTCTCAATTTTCCTTATTGGCTGACCTTCAATTCTTAAAGTAAGGATGGACTGTTGTTCATCTTTGCTTATTTGAGCTGTTCTTGCCATAATATGGACTTGGTATATACCTCCCTTACCTTGTCACAACACAACTGATTGGCTCAAACGCATTAAGAAGGAAAGAAATTCCACAAATTAACTTTTAAGGCACACCTGCTAATTGAAATGCATTCCAGGTGACTACCTCATGAAGCTGGTTGAGAGAATGCCAAGAGTGTGCAAAGATGTCATCAAGGCAAAGGGTGGCTATTTGCAGAATCTCAAATATAAAATATATTTTGATTTGTTTAACACTTTTTTTGGGTTGTTACATGATTCCATATGTGTTATTTCATAGTTTTGATGTCTTCACTATTATTCTACAATGTAAAAATAAAGAAAAACCCTTGGATGAGTAGGTGTGTCCAAACTTTTGACTGGTAGTGTATGTCTCTCACATAGCCTGTGTGCCAGATATATGGTGAAATCTCTCCTGCTCATGGTGTTGTTTATGCACTGCTTGAGCAACACGTGTGTGTTGATAGCAGCCAAGCATGTTGTAGAACACAGCAACAGGCCCGCGGCAAGTTCCTCCTTTCACCTAGTACAGCTTTGCCATCTGATCCGACACATTATCCAACACTTGCTCACCTGCTGTCCGATATGGATCCTTTCCCAGATATGGAAAGCCGTTCAGCATGAATCGGAATAATAATCATCAGAGATGTCATGATCCATTTCTTCCCCGCCATCTGAGTCATTTTCATTCAGATCTGGTAGCAATGCTAACGCAGCATATGCATATATTTTTCTTGGTCTTGCCATTGTAAATTACGCACGCTCTCAATGTGTAGCCTACTCCAAGTAGGCCTAGAGTAGATTAATAAAACGTATTGGATTCGGTGGACTGATACAGGATACACCGTTTTGAGATTATAATTAGAATAGATGAATACAATAGAATGGCCCGCCCTGTTCTTCATTTACAATTGGTGATTACATAATTATACATCGTTCGCTTCCCCTCACTCATCAACTCACCCATTCTTCCCTTTTCTCCCCCATCATACTATACTTCATTTATTTAATCTGTTATAGTTTCGGTTCAGTTTCAAGGCAATTATCATGGTGATTATCAACTGTCAGAGAAGGAGCGGAGCAGGCCGGGGAAAATTATTAAAATAATAAGTGGTTATAACTCAAGTTCTGTTTGTGATATTAAGATTCTAACAACCACCATGTGTTATATAGACACATTTGGGAAAGGTCGAGGAGGACTAAAAATGGTTCTTCAACAGGGACAAAATTAAGAACCCTTTTTTGGTACTACCTTGCACCTTTCTCTGAGAGTGTACAACTCTTAATATTACACATACAACAGTTGGTGTGCATGCATGCTAGCCTGGAGAAATCCAGTCTGTTTGTGCTATCATTCCACTCCTTGTCATGTTAATGAAATGGAGTACAAGCTGTGAAATGTTAGCACAAAACAGGTTCTGGATTTCAGGCTACATGTATGCATGTGTTTCAGGGAGAATTCAGTTGGGAACCCTGGCATGTGAATGAAATGAACTCTACTATTTTAATATGCCCGTGGCATATTCTTTCCAATGGCAACATTTTCTCCCTGTGATGTAAAATGCTTCATTAAACTGTGTAAAGGCTCCCATGTGCTTTCCTAGAAGAACTTAGTTAATGATAATTGTTTTCATTTGTAACAGTTTGTTTAATAAGGGCACACTCCAGGACAACTGATATTTCTTAACTCTGAGCACACATTCAGTACTGAAAATACACTTATCCCCAAAGGTAGTAATAAACACTGAATGAAAATGAATGATTTTCATTACATATCTTACGTAAGGAAATAATAAGGAAATATATTTTATCAATGAACTTTACATACACAGCTAATGTGGTGTATTATACGGGGTAAATACATTTTAAAAGAGGTAAGGGCACATGCTCAAAAGATACACATGCATAATACAAATGTGGTGAGCCATCTAGTCTGGAAATAAAGTCCATTGCTGGAGCTATTTCTGAACTGAACAGTTAAGTAGGCTGGATACTTCATCTTATTTGTATGCCTAGCAATCAACAAATGTACATTCTTTAAAGCACACTTTTACAAGTCTCAGTCACAAATGACAGCTCCAATAAGCCCCTTATGACAGAGATCTCTATATAATGATAAGATGCTCATGTCTCCACCCTAACAATGGGAGTCGTTGTCCCAAAGGCAGGAAGGCAGGCGACAAGCTTAGGTCCAAAAGAAGCCCATAGAAAAGCATTGGGCTTATTTTGGACAGATTTTAGCGAGAGTGAAACCTCTCGCTTCGTCTCTTCCTCTCTGCTTATGGTGAACGAGAGGCTTTTAGAATCATGACTTTCAGTTCATAATTTGCCGGTAGGGGGTCCTGCGTGCTCTGGGCATTACTGACTCAAATGTTATTTTGACTGAACGAGTCAAAGACCAGAGTCAGTAAAAAGAGCTGAACTTCCCATTACTAGCACATGAATTTCACAAGAGTCTATGCAAATCCAAAAGTTGGAATATTTACAATTGTATTACTGTATATAATCAGCAATGTTAATATTATTCATATTATATTAGAATTTATAATATGAATAAATATTCAAGGCTCATTTGAATTTGCTGTTTACAAACTTAACATGATTAACAGAAATTACATTTACGCTAACTGGTGACCAAAAATAACTATGTGAAAGCCACACCTCCAATAAGCCACGCCTCCAATCTGATAGGCTGCCACCTCTAAAATATACTGTATTATTAAAAAGGTTAAACATTTAGCCCATCCCATCACAAAAAGGTTCCAGTTTGAACCTTTACACAGGGGTTTCTCAAATACCCTTTTCAGAGGTACCTTTTTCAACTGGAAAGGTTCCACCGGTGTGGCAACCCAAAAGGTTATTCCAGGCACCTTTACTTCTAAGAGTGTAGTTTACAGTATGACTGCTTAACCAAGTCTTAACAAACTTTCAGATTCACCTAAATATTTTAATGTCTTGCCTTGGTGACCATACTTATTACATTGCATGACAATCCATAGAGATTTGCCTTGAGATCAGATGGATCCTCTTCAATCATGGCTGAGCAGCTATGTCCAATACAGCTGTTGTTTTGCACTAATTACCCAGTTAATTTACATTGAGTGGCAGACACATATCCCAAACTATTATGACTGCCATTATCAGGCAGCAACCATTTTCCAGCCAATACATTCCAGTTTTCACTTAATTAGACATTGTAAAATGTTAACACATAAAGCTTGGGTGAGCAAGTCAGTCTGTGTTCAGATTTACACCCTGCCAAAGCAGATGGCAATGAATTATAGAACAGAGGGAGAGGGAGACACAACAATACGAGTGGAGTCACTGGTCCAAACACAATTCCTGCTGTAATGGTGGCCACAAAGGGCTCCTGCCATGTTTGCTTTTGGTTGTGTTTTTAAAGATGCCACTCAATATTCAAATCAACAATGTAGAATCAGGATGAGGAAAATAATAATTAATATTTAGTGAAGTCCACTCCCTTTCTATTGATTCACTAGCTAAATGTGTAACAACCACTCACATGCAGGTCTAACGATAATTATAGAAATGTTTAGACCTCTGTTTTCCATTGTTGGCAAAGAGCTTTCTTTGTGTGTGAGAAGTGGTGTCACAATCGCAACCTAAATCATTCAACATAAATTGCTCCATTGCACTTACCTTGTTTATGCTGTAATCAGATAATTAACTAATCTCTCCCCACAGTGAGCTCTTACTCTGTCTGCGTTTAGAGATACTAAAATATGAATAGTGAGCAAGTGTCTTGGTCATCTCAGTGTTGTTATCCTCTGAAGCTTAAGCAGGGGCAACGTCTTCATCTCTACAGTTGACTGAATGCTGATGGTGTCTGACAGTTCAATGATTGCCATTTACAGGCTTTCTGTTGAGCAACAGGTCTGCCTCCACATCCTGCCGAGAAATTAATCAGTCCTTCGCCCAGATTCACTCCACCGCGCCCCCATGCACAGACAGAGGCTGCGCCCCAAATGGTAGCCTATTCCCTATAGTACACTAATTTTGACCAGAGCCCTATGGACCCTGATCATAAGTAGTGCACTATAAACACAATAGGGTGCCATTTGGGACACACTCAGAGCCTTCACTCCTTTACTTAGGGCCGAGTGGATTACTCAAGGCAATGCCAGCAGGCGGGGAGTCTATTCTCACTTTATTTACAGCATGACAAAAGTCAACACTGAAGGGGGTGGATGGATCCTAACTTTATGCCCATTAATGTCCCCTTTATTTGTTGTTCATTGTTTATGCTCATTAATGTCCCTTTTATTTGTTTTCCTGTAATACGCATTACTAAAGCTAGGGAGAAACACAGGGGTTCCTAATGGGTGGATCAGTATTTCATTTTGTGACATCTCTAAATTGTGTGTGTCTTTGTAGAGGATGGTGCAGTGGATAATTAAGTACCTCAGATACTGAGGAGCTTGCTATCACTTGTGTGATTGGGGAAGAGGGAAGGCTGAAAACAAATAAGACCCTCTCAGTATGCGCAGGAGTGTTGACAAACAATTCAGTACTCATGAATACGAAAATCACCACCATGTTGCGTTTTAGGCTTGAGGCACTGTAGGTTTTCTTCTCCAAGTGGATACATGTAGGTACAAAGACTGTACTGTACTGAACTGTACTGTTACCACTAAGAGGCCATAGGTTTATGTTGGCTTCATTTATCGTAACACACATGTAATTTCCCCTCAGTTGACACAATTGTCCTCTTTCGCTATCTATATTTTACCACATATCCATCAAACTCTCATTAAGTTGTTTTGTTTGTGGAATTATTTGCTATAAAACCTTAAGGTTTCTTATAAACTGCATCTACTATGAATTATGATGATTCCGTTTTCACTGCAATTCATACCAATTTTCCTTGAGTGTTCGGAATTCAAGCACATCAGTCTCTTTTTCACAACGAGATTCATTGCCACGGTTTCTATTACCACAGTAATCTAAATGCAAATTCAAAAGTGTCCTTTTTTCCACCAGAATCATGCTTCTGGCACAGGATATGCTGCACTAGAATTAAGATGTGTTTTCCTCCCTCCACGTTCTCTCTGTGTTTCGAAGGGAATTAAATAAGAATGAGGACGACAAGGCCGATTGAGTTAGCTAACATGATGTAAGAAGATGCTCTGAAATGTCAGGGATTCTAGTCAGGTCCCATGCACCTCCCTGCAGGTCCACCAGCCTTAAACACTTAGGCTGGAGTTACCGAGCTAAATGAAGGCAGATCATCAATCATCTATTGCACTGGGATACTGGTAGTTGGTGGTTTGTGTTGGATTATGTTTTATAGACAAAACTAAAAAGCAGTTACTACTTAATGCAAAGGAAAATCAATTGTGGAGTCATGCTCATGTAGCACTGTGCAGTGTGTGGTAGGCGAATGGTTTATTTTTTTACGCAATCAAAATCCAGCCTAGATCTATTCCTTTGTGATATAATGTTTGTGTAAGTAAGCTACTGTGGATATACTGCAGTTGTCACCTGGACAGACATGCAAATGAGGTTTTGGCCCTTCCTTTCCATTTCCCTTCCCCTTTGAGTGATCAGCTCGCTTAGCTTTGCTCTGCGGAGGAGGAGAAAACCACTGTGTTCCCATACAGTTATGTCTCCAGCCTTCCTGGATGCACTGATATGGATTGGTGGCAGTGAAAGGCTTCATCATTCCTGCCTTCCCTTCTGCCCCCGCCATCAATCTTGCCTTGCATGGGTGTAGTCCTGAGTGACACAAAGCTGAGTTGCTCTCCACTATCTCCCGTTCCTGTTCCTCCGTAAAAACATCCATAATGCACCAGGTGAACCTGCCTGCCCGTTAGCTTTAACACGTGCTGTTGGTCTGATACCAATAATCTCACCCCTGCATTTTGTTCCTTCTGCTTTGCCACTATTTCAGTCTGTATCGGAGCAGTGAATTATTACAGGAGTATAAAACCATGCAGGGGCATCCGCCATGGTCGCCATGTCACCTCCCATTGATTTGAGACTGGGAGGGCTGCAAAATACCTGCGTCCGCATCCCTTATTCATTTGTTCTACACTTTCTTCCCTGAGTAAGATAAATATGTAGAGCGAAAGAAGCAATTAAACTGAGGTGCTCTGAGGTTTATGTGGTACCTACACCTACACAGTGTGTTTTCTGGGGACCGTAGCCTAATTGCACTTTTGATAAGTAGTGACTGGATGTAGAAACGCTACTTGCTTCATTGCTTACCCTGATCAAGTAATTAAATCATACATCAACTGCTCTGCTGATTACTTACCCCTTGTCTTTCTGTTTGTCTGCCTGACTCCTATTTGAGGCACGACTTGTTAAATGACGATAAGAACATCACTTTTGATGGTCTTAGTTCAACAAGAGGATAATAGATTGGACAAGTTGACACATGAAGTAATGTCATTCTCTTACACTTAGTAACAATTTGTATCATGTAAACTGTATCAAAACATACCATCTTACTAGTACAGGTAAACTGGTAGTAAACAACACCTTGCATTCAGTACTATGAAATAACAATGTGAATGGGGTATTATCAAATTCACTGAAAATATTGCAAAGCCAAACATTGCCCTCAGAGTTTGGTTGCTTCCCAAATGGCCCCCTATTCCATATGTAGTATATTACTTTTGACCAGATGGGCCCTGGTCAAAAGTAGTGCACTATATAAGGAAGAGGGTGCCGTTTGGGACAAAGCCGTTGTCAATCTGCCTTATTCACACTTCACTCTGGTGCAGTTAATGAGACATACAAGCTGGCCTGTGGACAGAAGGTCATGGACAGGTTGTGTTGGAATGTTGTTGACTTTGTGACTTTCAGGGTCATGTGACATATTCTGTGAAACCCTTAGATAAGATGGTGGCGCTGAGGAGGGCGCACGTCTTGCCGGTTCCTGCTCGACTTTGCTTTATGGCTATTTTGGCGTTAATTATTACTTTGTTTTCTCAGAATGTTTGTGCAATAATTTCTTACGACCGACAAACACTAATCTCTCAACACACTTATCTCTCAGCCTCCCAGATCTGGAATACTACATTTGCTCCTTTGTTCCCTGCACAGCAGGCTTACCTGTTGCTGCTGACCAAAATTACCGAAGGCAATGCCGTCAATGAAGAAGAGGAAGGGAAGGGGACTCCCTGCACGGCCTCTTCTTCCTAGTATCATCCTGATGGCTATTGTCCAATCGCTGGAAAATAAACTTTGAACTCTGAGCAGGGCTTCAATTTGCAGAGACATGGCTTACGGACAATATACTCGACTCTGTTATTCAACCAGACAGCTTTTTCATTTTCCGTATGGATCGAACAGTGGCTTCTGGTAAGAGTAGGGAGGAGGGGTATGTTCCTCATCTACAATCCCTGGTGTACCGAAGTTGAAAACCTCTCGAGTTCCTGTTTATCCGACCTGGCGTTTCTGATGCTAAAATGCCAACCCCACTATATTCAGAGGAAATTCACACACATGTTATTATCTCAGCTGTGTACATACTGCCACAAGCAAACACCAAGGTGGCACTCAGTGATCTGTATAAGAACATTAGCCTGCAAGAATCCTCTCACCCGGAAGCAGTCTTTATTGTCGCGGGGGATTTTAACCAAGCCCATTTAAAACAATGTTTTTTCAAAATATCACCAGCTGGGGGGCGTCTTCTCTGACATTTTCAACCTGTCCCTGTCCTAGGCTGTAGTCCCAACCTGCTTTAAGGAGACCACCATCGTCCCAGTGCCCAAGAAAAACAAGGTGACATTCCCAAATGACTATCGCACCGTCACACTCACCCTGGTCATCATGAAATACTTCACGAGGCTGAACATGGCCCACATCATGGCCAGCATGCCAGGTACACTGGACCCACTCCAATTTGCCTACCACTCCAACAGATCCACGGAAGATGCCATTTATATCGCTATTCACACTGCCGTAACACATCTGGACAAGAGGAACAACTACAGTATGTTAGAATGCTGTTCATTGACTTCAGTTCAGCATTCAACACGATTGTTCCCTCCAAGCTCGACACCCAGCTCAGAGCCTGGGTCTGGACACCACCCTCTGCAACTGGATCCTGGACTTCCTGACGGGCGGACCACAGGCTGTGAGGATTGGCAACAACATTATACTTTACATATTATCCTGTATTATACTTATGCTAAAATCTTTATTCTATTCTACTGAGCCATTTATTTTATGTTCATATTCTTATTCTTTCTTATTTCTTATTGTTGTTGCATTGTCAAGAAGGAACCTACAAGTAAGCATTTCGTTGGACGGTGTATACCATGTGTATCCCGTACATATGACTAATAAAACTTGAAACTTTAAATGGATTTTGAGCGGCATGTGAAATTATAATGCTATGTTCACAACGTGTGGGTGGTAGGTTGCACACATCCATACACTGTTGAGAAGGGCCTAACTATATGGCATTTTGTATTAGTTTGTTTGCTTGGTTTTTCTGTAAAGTGTGCTATAAATGTGTTTAAGTTTCTAGGAAAAATGTCATTAACATTTTAATAAAATCCAATAGAAATTTGGAGAGCATATCTGATATGGTCCAATAAGCATTCTTAATAAATAATAACGGGATTTTAAACTTTGAGAAAGGGTCTTCTTAATTATTTAAAGCCACAAATAGATTCACCATTTGACTTCATTTGACCTTAAATCATACCACAATCATTTAGAATGTAGACACAAATATAATATTTTTTTGTATTTACATATTTCTGAGGTATTTTATATAAATATGCAATTAAGGTGAATTCTCATTAAATATGCACATATTTGCATATCGAGCAAATCAATTTTTTCTGGACACTGGACGAAGTAATCTTAAATACTGTTACATTTCGTTAAGACACTCCAGGTCCGGACTTGTCCAGAGAAGATTGTGGATAAATCCTTTAAAAAAATTGTTCTCTCTATAGAATATTAAGTACATGTACGTAAAATGCATTTTTTGGTGCAGTTTTCCAAAGCAAATGTTATCCAGAATAAAAGATTGACAACATATCAACAATTCCCTCTGGGCAAGTCTGGAGAATATATCTAAGGATAACCACACAACATTTGGTGAATGCAGATGCTTCTGAAGCTGATTAATTTGTTTGCCGTTTGGGAAGAGTCTGACTTTCAGGAGATGATAAGTACACTGAATTTAAACTACCAAATGCCAAACGCCTATTTAGATCAAATCCCCATCTCTTCAAAGTAAATTACTAAATATAGCCCAGTTTGTAACATGATCTATGAAATGGGCTTTTACATTGTGTAATTTAATGTAGTGAGCTTTGCAATTATTGATCTTTGTCCATTTTAAAGTTGTTAAAATTCATTAAAATGTTGATGACGTTAGCATGATCAACTAAAGAAAATATACATTCGAATTTGTATGTTTACTATTTGAAAATACTATGTTAATCAACCAAAATCTGAAAATGTATAGGTAGATGCAAAAATGTAATTTCAGCCTGTGGTGACTGGCCTTAAGGATTACAGTTTTTATTTTGTATTTCTTCCACTAACATTACAGAGTTGTTGTGTAGATTGTTGACCAAAAATGACAAATCAATTTTAATCCCGCTTTGTAACAGAAAATGTGAAGAAATCCTAATCCTGAATACTTTTGCAACATTTCTTCCATTACAACTTTTCCTCTTATCGACGATTTCTCTCTTTCATACCCACGTTCCTACACACACATGCTTAAAGGAAGCCAGGATTCAATGTGTGCAACTAAAACTAGTACTGTGAATAATGAATTACAAAGGGTGAGCATGCATTGCATTTCAGTATACACAGTGTAATGCGTTTTGTGATTACAAAGATACATTTTAATGCAGCATAAGCAAAGAATAACAATATGTGTTAGGTTAATTCAGTCAAACATGGAGAAACTGTGTTTTGTTGAGATTTATTTCTAGACTGTCTACCTCAGAAGGCCTCTAAGGTTTAATTGAAAATGGTTAAAGCGTTTTTAACATAGAACATACATGCATAATGAAAACAATGAGAATGATTCTTCATCCATACACAAGATACTGTGTTGAATGTGCAAGAGTCAAGACTTCCCTGTTTTTGACCTCTTCTCTTGTTTTGACAAGATAAATCATGGTCTCCAAGATGAACATTGGCTAGCACAACAAGCTGGCCTGACATGTCACTCTATGATAAGTATACACTCTTGAACTATTATTTGCCTGTTCACCATGCCATGTCACTTGTGATTTGTGGTCAAAGCTAATGTAACATGATGAGGGGACAGTAGAGGGTAGCTGTACAAGACAGTGATTCTCAACTGGGTGGTCGCGATGAGGGTCACGGGAGGATTTTATGGGGTTGCGGGACTAGTTCAAGAATATATAAAAAATACAAAATATTATTTTGAAAGGATATCGCTGCACCACTTATTGTTGCTGACTTGGCTCGCAAAGGTTGCCTACCTGGCGGATATTTTTGATCATCTAAATTCGCTCAATGTGTCAATGCCAGGGGGAGGGGGCACAATCGATTTGAAGAGAGGGACAAAGTGGATGCCTTCAAGATTAAGCTTAAATCATGTTTCTAACTGGAGGAATGACATGTTTCCCAATGCTGATTTCGATATTCAGAATCTGATCAACAAAGCGTACAGTGACACGCTGAAAAAAACTGTTTAACAGCATCCTGTTAAACTGCCGGGAAGGTTTTGCGACTACTTCCCAGAGGAGAACAGGAGACAAGACGACTGGATACAGGACTCCTTTCAAGTGGAGATGGGAAACGTCACATTGTCAAGCAACGAAGAGGATTAGCTGGTGGAGCTGTCATTTGATCGCAGACTGAGCATGCACTTCCTGGAAATGAATCATGCTACCGTTCAGCACTACCTATCTGTGTGAAAGTGGCTTCTCTGCTATGGCCGTGCTGAAAACTAAAAGCAAAAACAAACTGGACAGCCAGCATGACCTCCGAGTTGCCCTGTCAACCATCACCCCAGACATCAATAAACTTATCAAAATGAAAAAAACACCCAGTTTTTCCACTGACACACACACACACACACACACACACACACACAAACACACACAATAAATAAAAACAGGTAAATTAGTTATTGTTCAGTATGTTAATTATTATTGTTAATTAATTCTGACATTCATACTACATTTTATTGAACTGGTTAAAAACGTACACCTTTAAAAAAACTTTTCACGGTTGTGAAACTATTCACATGCTAATTGCTGATTCCGAAATCCTAATGATTTGTTTTTTCTATTTTAAACACTGGTACTACCTCTTCCATCAATCCTATTAGCCAACGTTCAATCATTTGAAAATAAATTGGACGACCTAAGATCAAGGTTATGCTACAATCTTATATTTCACTGAGTCATGGCTGAACAACGACATGGATAACATACAGCTGGCGGGATATACGCTACATCGGCAGGATAGAATGGCTGACTCCGGTAAGACAAGGGGTGGTGGTCTATTTGTAAACAACAGCTGGTGCATAAAATCTAATACTAAGGAAGTCTCGAGGTTTTGCTCGCCTGAGGTAGAGTATCTCTCGCCTGAGGTAGAGTATCTCATGATAAACTGTAGACCAAACTATTTACCAAGAGAGTTTTCATCTATGTTTTTTGTGGCTGTCTATTTATCACCACAAACCGATGCTGGCACTAAGATTGCACTCAATGAGCTGTATAAGGCCATAAGCAAACAGGAAAACGCTCATCCAGAGGCAGCACTCCTAGTGGCCGGGGACGTTAATGCAGGGAAACTTAAATCCATTCTACCTAATTTCTACCAGCATGTTAAATGTGCAACCAGAGGAAAACAAACTCTAGACCACCTTTACTCCACACACAGCCCTCCATCACCCTCCATTTGGCAAATTTGACCATAACTCTATCCTCCTGATTCCTGCTTATAAGCAAAAACGAAAGCAGGAAGCACCAGTGACTTGATTAATAAGGAAGTGGTCAGATGATACAGATGCTAAGCTACAGGACTGTTTTGCTAGCACAGACTGGAATATGTTCCGGGATTCTTCCGATAGTATTGAGGAGTTCACCACATCAGTCACTAGCTTCATCAATAAGTGCATCGATGACGTCGTCCCCATAGTGACCGTACGTATATACCCTAATCAGAAGCCATGGATTACAGGCAACATCCGCACTGAGCTAAAGGGTAGAGCTTCAGCTTTCAAGGAGCGGGACTCTAACATGGACGCTTATAAGAAATCCCGCTATGCCCTCCGACGAACCATCAAACAGGCAAAGAGTCAATACAGGACTAAGATTGAATCGCACTACACCGGCTCCGACACTCGTCTGATGTGGCAGGGCTTGCAAACTATTGCAGACTACAAAGGGAAGCACAGCCGCGAGCTGCCCAGTGACACAAGCCTACAGACGAGCTAAATCACTTCTATGCTCGCTTCGAGGCAAGCAACACTGAAGCATGCATGAAAGCATCAGCTGTTTCGGATGAGTATGTGATCACCCTCTCCGTAGCCGATGTGAGTAAGACTTTTAAGCAGGTCAACATTCACAAGACCGCAGGGCCATACGGATTACCAGGATGTGTACTCCGAGCATGCGCTGACCAACTGGAAAGTGCCTTCACTGACATTTTCAACATGTCCCTGACTGAGTCTGTAATACCAACATGTTTCAAGCAGATCACCATAGTCCCTGTGCCCAAGAACACTAAGATAACCTGCCTAAATGACTACCGACCTGTAGCACTCACTTCTGTAGCCATGAAGTGCTTTGAAAGGCTGGTCATGGCTCACATCAACACCATTATCCCAGAAACCCAAGAACCACTCCAATTTGCATACCGCCCCAACAGATCCACAGATGATGCAATCTCTATTGCACTCCACAATGCCCTTTCCCACCTGGACAAGAGGAACACCTACGTGAGAATGCTGTTCATTGACTACAGCTCACCATTCAACACCATAGTGCCCTCAAAGTTCATCACTAAGCTAAGGACCCTGGGACTAAACACCTCCCTCTGCAACTGGATCCTGGACTTCCTGACGGTCCGCCCCCAGGTGATAAGGGTAGGCAACAACACATCTGCCACGCTGATCCTCAACACGGGGGCCCCTCAGGGGTGCGTGCTCAGTCCCCTCCTGTACTCCCTGTTCACCCATGACTGCATGGCCAGGCACGACTCCAACACCATCATTACATTTGAAGACGACACAACAGTGGTAGGCCTGATCACCGACAACGATGAGACAGCCTATAGGGAGGAGGTCAGAGACCTGGCTGTGAGGTGCCAGGATAACAACCTCTCCCTCAACATGATCAAGACAAAGGAGATGATTGTGGACTACAGGAAAAAAAGAGGACTGAGCACACCCCCATTATCATCGACGGTGCTGTAGTGGAACAGGTTGAGAGCTTCAAGTTCCTTGGTGTCCACATCACTAACAAACTATCATGGTCCAAACACACCAAGACAGTCGTGAAGAGGGTACGACAAAGCCTATTCCCCCTCAGGAGACTGAAAATATTTGGTATGGGATCCTCAGATGCTCAAAAAGTTATACAGCTGCACCATCGAGGGCATCCTGACTGGTTGCATCACCGCCTGGTATGGCAACTGTTCGGCCTCCGACCACAAGGCACTACAGACAGTAGTGTGTACGGCCCAGTACATCACTGGGGCCAAGCTTCCTGCCATCCAGGACCTCTATACCAGGCGGTGTCAGAGGAATGCCCTAAAAATTGTCAAAGACTCCAGCCACCCTAGTCGTAGACTGTTCTCTCTGCTACCGCATGGCAAGCGGAACCGGAGCGCCAAGTCTAGGTCCAAAAGGCTTCTTAACAGCTACTACCCCCAAGCCATAAGACTCCTGAACAGCTAATCATGGCTACCCGGACTATTTGCATTGTCCTCCCCACCCCACCCCCTCTTTTACGCTGCTGCTACTCTGTTTATTATCTACGCATAGTATCTTTAACTCTACCCACATGTACATATTACCTCAATTACCTCGACTAACAGGTGCCCCCTCACATTGACTCTGTACCTGTACCCCCTGGATATAGCCTCCCTACTGTTATTTTATTTTACCGCTGCTCTTTAATTATTTGAAAAAAAAAAATTTACTTATCTATTTTTTACTTAACACTTCTTTAGCTTTTCTTAAAATTGCATTGTTGGTTAAGGGCTGTAAGTAAGCATTTCACTGTAAGGTGTACACCTGTTGTATTCGGCGGATGTGGCAAATAAAATTTGATTTGATTTGAGAGATCCTTGATGAAATCCTGCTCTGGGGAACTCAGAATGGGGCTAAGGTTCACCTTCCAACAGGACAACAACCTTAAGCACACAGCCAAGACAACTCAAAAGTGGCTTCGGGACAAGTCTCAATATCCTTGAGTGGCCCAGCCAGAGCCCGGACTTGAACCCGATCAAACATCTCTGGAGAGACCTGAAAATAGCTGTTCAGCAACGCTCCCCATTCAACCTGACAGAGCTTGAGGATCTGCAGAGAAGAATGGGTGAAATGCCCCAAATACAGGTGTGCCAAGCTTGTAGCCTCATACCCAAGAAGACTCGAGGCTGTAATCGCTGCCAAAGGTGCTGCCAAAGGTTCCAAAGTACTGAGTAAAGGGTCTGAATACTTATGTAAATGTGATATTTCCGTTTATATATATTTTCTATACATTTGCAAACATTTCTCTAAAAACCAGTTTTTGCTTTGTCATTATGGGGTATTGTGTGTAGATTGATGAGGATTATTTAGTTTTTCATCCATTTTAGAATAAGGCTGTAATGTAACGAAATGTGGAAAAACTCGAGGGGTCTGAATACTTTCCGAAAGCGCTGTATGTGTTGCTAGTCCAGATGTTGGTGTTTGCGACCTACACATTGCTAATGCTTATTGAATATTGACATAGATTTTAGAGTATGTCTTGAGGGCACACGTTGGGTAGTTAAACAAATGACTCTGAAGTGTAGGATCGATAGAGCAGTAGCTCTGGAGTCCAAATGTCAACACAGCCTTATGTTGGCATGTTGCGGTGCGGTAGGTCTAGAAGTTGAAGGGATAGTGAAGGGTGTTTTACGTGTTGTATTACAGTATTCATTTTACCAATTAATATGAATTGCAGCAATTTTCTCACTAAATTACCATGCAAACTTCAATACCATATATACTCCATTCAGACAGTTCCTTATGCAAAAATCACATGATTTCACATTCGGAAAATGTCACGTGAAATAATG
Source organism: Coregonus lavaretus (assembly GCF_964263955.1). Taxonomy (NCBI): domain Eukaryota; kingdom Metazoa; phylum Chordata; class Actinopteri; order Salmoniformes; family Salmonidae; genus Coregonus; species Coregonus lavaretus. The sequence goes on from NC_140021.1 coordinate 24,084,161, forward strand.
TGAAAACATAATTTTTGGAACACTACACATTTCAAATTTCACATAACATAATATGCCAATTAGCAGACGCTTTTATCCAAAGCGACTTACAGTCATGCATGCATACATTTTTTGTGTATGGGTGATCCCAGGGATCGAACCCACTACCTTGGTGTTACAAGCACCGTGCTCTACCAGCTGAGCTACAGAGGACCATGTGAAAATATTTGTTTTTGGAACACTTTACATATGAAATTTCACATGTAAAAACACTTCACATGTCTAGGTTCATGTTATCACATGTATACACATTTTGCGTCCCAATTTTGTTATTTCACATTTATTTGACTTGAGATTATGTTTTCACATATGCTTTTGTCACATGTAGTTTCATGTTATCAGATGTTGCTTTACATGTTGTCACATGTTATCACAAACTTCACATGTGATCACGTGAGATCACATGGGGAAACATGTAAACACGTGAAATGCATGCCATAAGGACTGTGTTTTTACTCTAATTTCAGAATAGCCTTATTCAGAAGTTTATTATTGGTAAGCAATGCAAATATTACATTTTGTATACATTAAACTAATGAATTGTGATAGCAATAATTATTTTCATTATACTTGCATGATACAGCAAAACCTGTGGAAGAGTGTTTGGTCGACAGGCTGTTTGTGTGTGAAAAAGTCTGTGCTAACTGAGTAAAACAGGAGGAAGATAAATGTTACCTGTTACTTGATTTGTTTTCTTTCGCTCTGCAATTTATCTTGTCTTTATTAAACATCTTATCTACAATTCTAATGAGACCAAAGGATCTGCTTAAGTACTGAAATCTACCTCATTTACCTTATTCATCTGTTAGGATTGTTATCCGTAATCTAGCAGACACAGGTAATTTAGCCAATTATTTATTTATTGACCTGTTTGCTGACGTGAGCGTGCCTAATGTGAATGCGCTCAAAAAAGATTAGATGTACTGCATTAACATATTTCAGCTACACCAAATAATTATTTGTTCTCCAAACTATTTTAATAGTGCTATATATTTTGTAAATTGTACAATGCTATTTGTGGAATGGGATGTATCCTTAATTGTATAGACCTGTCCTTGAATATAATTCACCAGAGGTAGCACCTCTGTGCCTAATTACATTAAACAGTAGATTTTGACAACTCAGGGAACCTAAAATGATGCATTTGACATTGGTCTCAGCAGGGGGCTAAGAAGAGGTAAATGGTGAATCAGACCTTTTGAGCTGGCTGCTAGAAATGCACAGGACCGCCCTTTGAAACCAGCCTAGGCGAGCAAACCGAGCTAGCTAAGAGACTGCTTGCCCCACTGGCTCACTTCAACTCCTTCCTTCACCCCCAGCCCTCAACACACTTTTCTCCTTTTTCAACTATTAATTTTCTGCTCAACTGCAATTCAATGTGAAAAGCTAATATTTTTTCCAACACGCTGTGGATTATTATTCAAACAGAGCCTCATTATGATATGATAGACATAGTTAAAAACAAATGCAGAAACCAAGCCCACCGCTATGATCACACTGCTTATGCTAATGGTTCCTAGTATGGCTGTGTGTGTGTGTGTGTGTGTGAATACAGTCACGACTCATGTTCATTCAAAGGGGGTCCATGGTTCTAACATCGCAGGGTGTTGATGGAAGCAGATTGGCAGACTGAGGCGTGGGAGTCAACACATTCTCATAGCCTTATAATAGTTCATTGACTCTACTCAGTTAGGGATGGATTCAGTGGTCCAATCTCATCATCTTGAACTAATGTGGCATTAAAATACACACAGCACACATTGGAAATGATTACAATAATTTTCTAATTGAATTAAATGCAAGCAGATGAGAATGAGCTTGGAGCGACTTACAGTTAGTGAATACATATTTTTTTTATACTGGCCCCCCGTGGGAATCGAACCCACAACCCTGGCGTTGCAAATGCCATGCTCTATCAACTGAGCTACATCCCTGCCGGCCATTCCCTCCCCTACCCTGGACGACACTGGGCCAATTGTGTGCCGCCCAATAGTCTCCCGGTCGCGACAGAGCCTGGATTCGAACCAGGATCTCTAGTGGCACAGTTAGCACTGCGATGCAGTGCCTTAGACCACTGCGCCACTCAGGAGTACAGTGCGCCCTTCTCCCCCAATTGCTCAGTTTGGCCGGGCGGCCTGCTCTAGGAAGAGTCTAGGTGGTTCCAAACTTATTTCATTTAAGAATGATGGATGCCACTGTGTTCTTGGGGACCTTCAATGCTGCAGAAATGTTTTGGTACCCTTCCTGTGGAGTGGAAACGCGTTCTCTGCGGTGATTAATCACGCTTCACCATCTGGCAGTCCGACGGACAAATCTGGGTTTGGCTGATGCCAGTAGAACGCTACCTGCCTGAATGCATAGTGCCACCTGTAAAGTTTGGTGAAGGAGGAATAATGGTTCATGGTTCGGGCTAGGCCCCTTAGTTCCAGTGAAGGGAAATCTTAATACTACAGCATACAACGACATTCTAGATGATTCTGTGCTTCCAACTTTGTGGAAATAGTTTGAGGAAGGCCCTTTCTTGTTTCAGCATGACAATGCCCCTGTGCACAAAGCGAGGTCCGTACAGAAATTGTTTGTTGAGATCGGTGTGGAAGAACTTGCCCTGACCTCAACCATTTGGGATTAATTGGAACGCCCGCTGTGAGTCAGGCTTAATCGCCCAACATCAGTGCCTGACCTCACTAATATTCTTGTGGCTGAATTGAAGCAAGTCCCCGCAGCAATGTTCCAACATCTTGCGTAAAGCCTTCCCAGAAGAGTGGAGGCTGTTGTAGCAGCAAAGGGGGAGACCAACTCCATATTAACGCACATGATTTTGGATTGAGATGTTCAACAAGCAGGTGTCCACATTATTTTGGTCATGTAGTACCTCAATACCTCTTACCCCTGCAAATTGATCTGGTACTGGCACTCCCTTTATATAGCTCCATTATTGTGTATTTTATTCCTCTTGTGTTACTATTTTTCTTTTTATTATAATTGTTTAACTCTTAATCGTCAGGAAGAGCTTGTAAGTAAGCATTTCATGGTTAAGTCTATGTCATGAAATGATAAATAAGAGGATATAAAGTAACATCACAACCAGGAAAATACTTGCTCATTCTTTTTGCATGTGCGTATTTTGCGTATTTTGAGCATGATTACACTCATGCCTTGTTTGGAGCGTCACTAGCTATGTTTCCATTAACTTGTTCAGGGATTTTTTGTCGACATTTAAAACGTTTGCATAGAAAATAGATGTCACAATTGCCTGCTAGGGTGCGTTTCCATTTAACTATCTTGTGTTGATAAAAACAGCTAGACGTAATGACATCACACCTACAGTGTTGAATAGAAATGTAGTGGTTGAAGTGTTTCCATTACCCATTTAGGCAAATTGCGCATTAATAAATTGGTGACAACTGTATGCACTCCCACCTATCTGCTTCCAGCATGGATAGAACGCAATAATCCAGCATGCATGGAACGCAATAATTGACAAACATTTGCCACATTCCAATAATTCTCATGTGTCTAACGCAGCGTTTCCCAAACTCAGTTCTCAACACTACACAGCTAATTCAAATTATCAAAGCTTGATGATTAGTTAATCATTTGAATCAGCTGTGTATTGCTAGGGAAAAAAACGAAATGGGTCCCGTTTTTTGGGTCCAGAGGACCGAGTTTGGGAAACCCTGGCCTAACATATCGCCACGGATCTAGCGCCCTAGGCTGCCTAGGCTAGTCCGTGCCATTGTAAAACGTGCACTCTCTAGGTCTGAAATAATTGGAAGGTGAAACTTGCCAGCCAACCATAAAAAAAAGGTCAGGCAAAGAAATTCAGGCATTCTTGAAAGTCAGGACAATCCTTGTCCTGCAAAGAAACATTATTTTTATAGTTGCAAAAAAATATTTTGCAAGTAGTAGGCTATGCATAAGTATTCTGCAATCATAATTTATTTGAAAAACAGTTTCCATCATCATGTGTCACAATAAAGAAAGTTTGACAAAAGAAAAATCCACCCCTGTCAAACGGATCAAAATGTTGTCGATCTTCAAAAAGTGTATCCTATATCTACCGTTTCCATTTCCATGTTGCAATGACATGTTGCTTTTGTTGAATAAACCTGGGTCAATGGAAACGTGCATACTATGTGTTTTTAATAGGAGCATTGTCAGCAAAACACTGGAGCGAAACTATGTAGGGAAAACGGGAGTGCACCAACTTCTGGAATTCTCAACCCACTTGTGAGAATAGCCTGCCTCCTGAGAATGAAGGTACCAATAATCAAATGTTCATCCACATTTGTGCTTGACAATATTGCATTGTCTATTCAATGGCCACGGAGATGGCAGATGGGTTCGGGACGAGGACGTACCTCAGACAACTGGCAGCACAAACTCTTCGGCGGAGCAGCGTTGGCTCTACCCTGGCCTAATAAACTGCATGCTTTCCTGATAAGTTGTAGTGGGAGGACCACACAACATGTCATCGCGTGACCCCAAGTTTACTTCCATATGATAATTGTTGTATAAATATTTGCACATGAAAGCGTTTCCACCGACATCTCTTGCGCAATTCATTTTACTTACGCAAAAAGATCCCATCTTGTCTAGCGTATTTTGTTTTGCCGACATTTGGAAAGTTTACTGAAAAAAAGTATGTTTCAATCAGACCTGTCATTACATTTTTTACTGACATGCACTTTTTAATGGATGGATTGAACTGATAACAGATTTTAAGGACCGGAGAAGGTTTAAAGGAATGGATTTTCAGTTTCTCTTTTAAATATCTATTTATTCTGAAGCAACTGTGACCTTTGTATTAGTCTACATCTCACTGTGATTCAGGAGACTCTGAGGAGGCGGAGCTAGAGAAAATGAAAACCAGGAGTGGATTCAACCGGGCAGACTGCCGAAATAACCGACCTACCCTCTTAACTAAAAAAAATTAAAAATTAAAAATGATGGATCACTTCCACCATAACCCATTAGTGGGTGGTTTACATTTCTGCATGTTAATTGTCCCAAAAAAGTACATGTCCATCCTTTTTGCAAAATACCTGCCTCCTTGTGTCTATGGTTACTGTTGTGGTTCCCAACTGGTCAGTACTGCTTGAACCTTTAATAGTTAAGAGTCCTGGTACCGCAGTCAGGTACTTATGACATCTAACACGTTGTATTCGACGGATGTGACAAATACGATTTGATTTTATTTGAAAATAATCCTGCAGCAAAAGGATTTGAACATTTAGGCCACAATGTTGCTTGATCTGTGGTTAGGCTATTAGCTGGTCAAAATTAGGCTACATGAAAAGTGGAATACTGGTAACATAACGTGTGTTAGCACAGGTTATCAGTAAATTTATGTAAATCACATAGCTTATCTTCATTTCCTGTGGTTCAGGAAAATTGTCAGCAACAAAAGAGTGATCAAATTAAGATCCTACATCTGTATGTTAAAATGTACCGCGGTGTATGTTCAAATGTTATCATGGGTCTACAATTGATGACAACATGTAAACAAGCAGCATCCTTATTGACCTCCAAATGCATAATTAAGCTGCTATAAGGTGGGGGGGGTTAAATGGTATGAACATGTATAGTAAATCTTTAGAGCCTTAATTCGATGTGGTGGCGGTGCTGCTGTGTTGTTGTCATCTGGCCCTGAATACTAAAAACAATCCCTGGCAACAGAGGTGACAGGGACCATTAGGGCTGCAGAGGGTGATGTGTTTTCAATTAATCGTGAAGTCCCTCTTTATATTCCCCTGCATTAAAGTCTTCCTCTCAGACGACCCTCTCTCTAGAAAACTCTAGTGTTCTGTTGGAATTGAATAAGGATTCCATAAGTATGAGGGCCCTGGCTACCGGGCTACCCCAGCCCCTTCTATTTATTTATCTGATAACCAGTCTCCCTAAAGAGCCTCCCTGGTTCCTGGTGCTAATACTCCATACCATATGTGTGTCCAAAATAGCACCCTATTCCTTATGTAGTGCACTACTGGTCAAAAATAGTGCACTACATAGGGAATAGAGTACCATTTGGGATTCATCCCATGGCTCTCCTTCCTTTTTCTGAATATCCGTTTTACTCTGCCGAGGCCTCAGTCTCAATTCACAAGATAATCTAATGAACACTCCACTAGTCCCCACCATTACACTGGAGTGGTCTGGGCCCTCAAAGGCATTTATAAAGCTACTTAAATACTTGTGCTCTTAACACTTAACTTGAGTGACACGGGCAGTACTTTCAGAGTATTTAATGAAAGTAGTCTTGACTTCAAAGGGTAAGAATCCTCCTCTTGACAGCGCGGCTGGTCCAGTTATGCTGTTGTTCACATTAAGGAGGCTGGCTATACTGAGAGTCAATAGATGTATTATTACTGTAAGATTAGATTAATGGCAGAAGGTGAATGCTAAATCGCTAATAGGCAGCTGCCACTACGCCTGGGTGTTAATGTATGATGTAGTGCTGCTGTCCACAGAGTTTATTAGCATTCAACAAACATCCGTTATACAAAGTCAGGCCAGGGCCCAATATTTAGAGGGAGTTTTGATATTAGAAGTATTTCAAGAGGTTTCAGTTAATGTATTGACTGGCGTTTATTATTAAATAACTTTTTTTTTGAAAAAATTCAAGTACACTTTGCCACTCACTGAAGGACCCTTAGCATAGTAATCAAGCACTTAATTCTTCATATTAGCACCTCTAGCGTGGTAGCTTTAATCACTCTGCTAGGTATTAAAGGTGGCCTATTTCAGATATACTCAAATGAAATAGCTGCCAAACAGATCATGTGGAGGTCACAGGGAGGCATAGTCATACAAGTGCAATAGACTGGATGAATAATCAGCAGTCAGTCTGTCTCTCTGCTGTGATGGTGTTGACACACTGAGGCAATCATTTAGTATAGTACAATATACTGTTAAATAGATGATGAATTGTATGTAAATTGCTCTTCCCAGGTGTCATAGTTAATGAAGTTGATGTGTGCCGAAGACCTCAGCCTCATTTCCTTCCTTGGTATTGACAAGCTAAACACTAGAAGTAAGAACTTACTGTATCTCATATACACTGAAAAAACTAAAGGTTCTTAAATGGTTCTTCCTCAGCTCTTAAGGTTCCTTGGATAACTCTTGCCCGATAAAGAACATTTGAGTTAAGTGTGGGGTTCTTGCCGTTCTTCAGAATTCTGAACGGTTCTTGAAATGTATTGAAACCTGCAGATGTGTCCCTTTCATAGCACACAGCAAATTGACCAGTGCTAACTAGTGTTGATTTTTTCTGTGTAAAAGTTCAAATGTTGATTCAAGAGTTAAATTAACACTTAAAAGAACCCCAGTGTTGGTGTTAATAACCAGAGTTGACCCGAAACCACTCCCATCATTATCATATTTCCCAGCATGCTCTAATATGTATGTTCTTACATTGATTTATTAATTTATCTTAAGCTACTCAAATATAAATAACATACAATTTTCTAAACTATTCTAATCTGTTACTTGGACTGAAATTGTTGTTCCAGTTTAGATGTTTAATGTAGTCTCATATCTTAGTTTTGGTATTTTTGGTATTTATTAGGATCCCCATTAGCCTCTGCAAAAGCATCAGCTACTCTTCCTGGGGTCCACATGAAACACGACATGGACTGACCTCTTCCCATTTTAGAAACCATTGAGTCTATATGTTTTGACCATGACAGCTTGCTATCTAGGGTTACACCCAACAGTTTAGTCTCCTCAACTTGCTCAATAGCCACATTATTCTATAATAGATCTAAAAGAGGTTTAGTGTTGAGTGAGTGATTTGTCCCCAAAATTATGCTTTTAATATTTTTTTAGATATTTAGCACCAGCCTATTGCTAGTTACCAATTCTAAAACTGACTGGAGCTCTATGTTCAGTGTCTGTTATTTATTTTACTGTTGCAGCCGACGTATATACTGTTGAGTCGTCAGCATACATAGACACATTGGCTTTATTCAAGGTCAGTGGAAGGTCATTTGTAAAAATTGAAAACAATAATGGCCCTAGCAGGCTGCCCTGCGGTACACCACACTCAACTGAATTTGCATGAGAGAGGCTTCCATTAACGAAAACCCTCTGTGTTATATTAGATAGGTAACTATCAATCCCTAATAAGACAGATGATGCAAATCCATAGCATTGCAATACTGGACAATTTTGTATCAAGTCTGCCCAAATGTATCGAATTGGTCAATTGATACATTTTCAAGTACATAGCTATAGAGAACATACAAATATGATATGGTAATACAAAATGTAGGTTTACACACTCCCAGGAATGTCATACATGATGGATCATTAGCTTATACAACAACTTTCACACATCTAGATGGCCGGGAGGGGTGGCTGTGGAGCCAGAGACAGCATGGGTTCAAACTGTAGAACCCAGTTCCTACATTTGAATATAAAAATTGATTTTATCAAACAAAACTATGCTACATTTTATCTCTGGGACCCTTAGGATGACAAATCAGAGCAAGATGACTGAATTTAAGTACCTTATTTACCTTCAGAGGTGAATGTATCAAACCAGTTGCCTTTATACATTTTTTGTTGTTGTGCACTCTCCTCAAACAATAGCATGGTATTCTTTCACTGTAATAGCTACTGTAAATTGGACAGTGCAGTTAGATTAAACATAATTTAAATGTCCTGCCCTTATAGGACATGTCTATGTCCTGGAAAGTTTGCTGTTACTTACAACAGTCATGCTAATCATATTAGCGCACGTTAGCTCAACCGTCCCATATACGGGACACCGATCCCGTAGAGGTTGAAGTGGTTGGCAATATCAAAGGGCTTTGTTATGAATAAGCCATCTGCCTCAATGAAGGATGGATCCAAGTTTGGTTTTTAGCCTAGAATATCATTTAAAGCACTCCAGAGCTTTTACTGTCACTCTTTATATCATTTATCTTTGTTCCATAGTATAGTTTCTTCTTCTTTTTGTTTAGTTTAGTTACGTGATTTCTCAATTTACTGTATGTTTGCAAGTCTGCTGTGTTGTCAGACTTCTTCCCTTTGCCTAATCTCTCTCAGCCATACAGTTTTTCAATTCATCATCTTTCCATGGGGATTTGGCAGTTCTAACAGTCAGTTGCTTGATGGGCACATGCCTATCAGTAACTGGAAGAAGCAGTTTCATAAATGCTTCAAGTGCAGTGTCCTGTTGTTCCTCATTACACACATCAGACAATATTTTTCACATCTTCGACATAAGAATCATTGCAAAACCTCTTGTATGATCATTTATGGACAATTTAGTTTTTTCTAGATATGGCTATTACAGTATATTATGAACACTACATCCGATGGGTGTTGATACTGCTTTAGAGCAGATTTCTGCAACATTAGTAAAGATGTGATCAAAACACGTGGATGATTTAGTTCCTGTTCTGTTTGTAAATACCTGATGACAGATTGCAGGCACTGGTTACAGCTTGGAGCTTGTTTTTGAGTGGGCAGCTTGATGACAACCAGTCAATATTTAGGTCACCCAGAAAATATACCTCTCTGTTGATATCACATACATTATCCAACAGTTTACACATATTGTCCAAATACTGACTTTTAGCACTTGGTGGTCTATAGCAACTTCCTGCTAGAATAGGCTTTAGGTGAGGCAGATCAACCTGTAGCCATATTACCTCCACATCATCTGACATGAGATCCTCTCTCAGCCTAACAGGAATATGACTATGGACATACAGTGGGGGAAAAAAGTATTTAGTCAGCCACCAATTGTGCAAGTTCTCCCACTTAAAAAGATGAGAGAGGCCTGTAATTTTCATCATAGGTACACGTCAACTATGACAGACAAATTGAGAATTTTTTTCTCCAGAAAATCACATTGTAGGATTTTTAATGAATTTATTTGCAAATTATGGTGGAAAATAAGTATTTGGTCACCTACAAACAAGCAAGATTTCTGGCTCTCACAGACCTGTAACTTCTTCTTTAAGAGGCTCCTCTGTCCTCCACTCGTTACCTGTATTAATGGCACCTGTTTGAATTTGTTATCAGTATAAAAGACACCTGTCCACAACCTCAAACAGTCACACTCCAAACTCCACTATGGCCAAGACCAAAGAGCTGTCAAAGGACACCAGAAACAAAATTGTAGACCTGCACCAGGCTGGGAAGACTGAATCTACAATAGGTAAGCAGCTTGGTTTGAAGAAATCAACTGTGGGAGCAATTATTAGGAAATGGAAGACATACAAGACCACTGATAATCTCCCTCGATCTGGGGCTCCACGCAAGATCTCACCCCGTGGGGTCAAAATGATCACAAGAACGGTGAGCAAAAATCCCAGAACCACATGGGGGGGCCTAGTGAATGACCTGCAGAGAGCTGGGACCAAAGTAACAAAGCCTACCATCAGTAACACACTACGCCGCCAGGGACTCAAATCCTGCAGTGCCAGACGTGTCCCCCTGCTTAAGCCAGTACATGTCCAGGCCCGTCTGAAGTTTGCTAGAGTGCATTTGGATGATCCAGAAGAGGATTGGGAGAATGTCATATGGTCAGATGAAACCAAAATAGAACCTTTTGGTAAAAACTCAACTCGTCGTGTTTGGAGGACAAAGAATGCTGAGTTGCATCCAAAGAACACCATACCTACTATGAAGCATGGGGGTGGAAACATCATGCTTTGGGGCTGTTTTTCTGCAAAGGGACCAGGACGACTGATCCGTGTAAAGGAAAGATTGAATGGGGCCATGTATCGTGAGATTTTGAGTGAAAACCTCCTTCCATCAGCAAGGGCATTGAAGATGAAACGTGGCTGGGTCATTCAGCATGACAATGATCCCAAACACACCGCCCGGGCAACGAAGGAGTGGCTTCGTAAGAAGCATTTCAAGGTCCTGGAGTGGCCTAGCCAGTCTCCAGATCTCAACCCCATAGAAAATCTTTGGAGGGAGTTGAAAGTCCGTGTTGCCCAGCGACAGCCCCAAAACATCACTGCTCTAGAGGAGATCTGCATGGAGGAATGGGCCAAAATACCAGCAACAGTGTGTGAAAACCTTGTGAAGACATACAGAAAACGTTTGACCTGTGTCATTGCCAACAAAGGGTATATAACAAAGTATTGAGAAACTTTTGTTATTGACCAAATACTTATTTTCCACCATAATTTGCAAATAAATTCATTAAAAATCCTACAATGTGATTTTCTGGATTTTCTGGATTTTTTTCTCTCATTTTGTCAGTCATAGTTGACGTGTACCTATGATGAAAATTACAGGCCTCTCTCATCCTTTTAAGTGGGAGAACTTGCACAATTGGTGGCTGACTAAATACTTTTTTCCCCCACTGTACATGGCAACACCTACTCCATTTGCATGTCTATCTTTCCTTTATATTCAATAACCATGTATAGCTACTACTGCATCATCAAAGGAATTATCTAAGTGTTTTTCAGAGATGGCCAGAATATGAATGTTTTCTGATGTTAAGTGGTCCTCTGTAGCTCAGCTGGTAGAGCACGGCGCTTGTAACGCCAAGGTAGTGGGTTCGATCCCCGGGACCACCCATACACAAAAAAAAAAAAAAAAAAATGTATGCACGCATGACTGTAAGTCGCTTTGGATAAAAGCGTCTGCTAAATGGCATATTATTATTATTATTATTAATAAGTTGTCAATTTCATGAACCTTGTTGCTCAGGCTACATATGTTAATGTGTGCTATTTTTAGTCCTTTTCTGGGTTGCTTGTTTGTTTTTAGTGCTATTCTGAGAGGCTGATCCGAGGTAGACATGTCAGTGACATTTAAATTTGAGTCAATGTTACTGAGTGGGCTGCCCACAGTGGGCTTTTTCCTTAGGCAGAAAGTTTCAATGCAAACAGTGGAATTCAATTCTATGTGCATATGATTATTGCAGACAATACCCTCGGCGCTAACAATTAAAGGAACATAAATTAGGTACTTACATTTACTGCACTTCTATTTCTCTGGGATATAATATGTTTTCCATATCCTCTTTGGCTTATTATGACAGGAAGGACTGGAGTGCTACCAAACCCATACCGTCAGTCTCTTAAGTAGTTCGCTATGTTGATGGAGATAATCCCGGAACCCCTGCGGTTAGGGTGAATCCCATTCCTGTCTTTGCAGAGTTTCTTCAAGAACTCGTTTAGGGCAGCGAGGCAGCTGTAATGTTCCAAACCACTTCTATAGCACGAGAGGGAGTCAGAGAGGAATGTTGTAGTCCTCCTTCAGTTCCTCAGATTGCCAAAAGCGAATGTCATTAAATCCAATGACTGACAATGGTGCCAATATTAGAGTAGTTAGCTAGAACTGTGGGCAGGAAGTAGTTAATATCTTGGACACAGACAGGCCAAAATCTCTCACCATCGAGCTGCCCACGATGATGGTGGAATCCCATGGAGAAGGAAGAGGGGGAACAGAACGGGCCTGCCTCGAGCAGGGGGGAGGAGGTGTGCTTCGACTCATGCCAGTTTGACTCACCGCACATGTTGAAGTAGCAGCGGATGATCTGCCCGTCGGAATCCTCGAGGAGATGGTGGAGGGCCCAACACCTTGTTTCCTTTGGTCAGCGACCGGCTGAGCTGTGGAGGGTGCCCCTGGATGGCTGCTGGCTGTTGGTGTACTCCTAGGATCAGAACTGACTCTCGGGGCCGGTATGTGCGCCTCCAGCGGGGCAAAGCTGTTTAATAGCTGGATCTGATCTTCTAGAATATATGGAGGCCAACCAGACTGCCCCCCACCCGACCTCCTTCGCCTTGCCAGTGTCCAGTCTCCCACTGGCTGTGGAGTTGAGCTTACCATCTGTCCAGTGGATTGGAGCAGGTCAATACCGCACGACTTTTCGACCCCTTGACTATAAGAGGCATTCAGAACTGAAATGCTGTGTGCCTGGGCTGCATCAAAGTACTTAGAAAGCCAATCTTATTTTTCCCGCAGCTGAGCAAGCAGCCAGAGAATCTCTTCCCTAAGCTGCTTGATGATGATACATTTGGAACAGACAAAGAATTTATGTTAATTTATCAGTACCACTTTATTTTCCTCCTGTGACGTAGATATCATCTCACACCTAGCACATTTGAGACCAGACATAGACACACATACTACTGGTGTTTTGACTTTAGCACTGCTAGCGTTATCTTGCTCTGCTAGCATGATGACTAGCCGCTAACTATTGTGTTTTTAATGCAGAAATCCGGGACAAAAACTTGCGGTCCCAAACATAAAAGCTAGCCGCGTCGCGGAATCCTTAGCTATCAGAACTTCCAATGTGTCACGATCGTTCATGAACGAGAAGGACCAAGGCGCAGCGTGATATGCATTCATATTTATTTACGTACTGAACACACGACAAAACAACAAACGAAACGTAAAGTCCAAGGTAGACAAATAACATACATCACACGGAACAAGATCCCACAACCCACTAGTGCCAACAGGCTACCTAAGTATGGCCCCCAATCAGAGACAACGAGCTACAGCTGCCTCTGATTGGGAACCACCCTGGCCAACATAGATCTAAACGATCTAGAAACTAACATAGACAAACCCAACACAGAAAATACACACCCTGACTCAACAAATACAAGTCCCTAGAGTCAGGGCGTGACAGTACCCACCCCCATAGGTGCGGACTCCGACCACGCCACATAAACCTAACAGGGTAGGGGCCGGGTGGGCATACCGCCTCGGAGGCGGATCCGGCTCCGGGTGTGACCACCACTTACTCTCCACCTCCCCGTTGCGCCCCTGGTCTGGTCTGGACCTTGGCGCGCTGCTTCCTCTCTCCTTCCTCCCACGAAGTACCACGCCCTGTCTGGACCCTGGTGTGGGAGACCCCGAACCTGGAGAGGGGCTGACGTCTGGGTCTGGACTGGAACCCCTGACTGGAGTTGGACCCGACGACGGTGGATCGAACTGCTCTGGCTCCGGGGTGGAGCCGCTGACCGGAACTGGATCAGGCACCGGTGGAGCGGGTTGCTCTGACTCCGGAGTGGAGCAGCTGACCGGTGCCGGACCAGGCATCGGTGGAACAGGCACGGGCCGTGCCGGACTGGACACACGCACCACTGGCTTGGTGCGGGGAGCAGGAACGGGCCGGACTGGAATGACGACGCGCACCCCTGGCTTGGTGCGGGGAGCAGGAACGGGCCGGACTGGGCTGACGACGCACACCACTGGCTTGGTGCGGGGAGCAGGAACGGGCCGTACCGGACTGGCGAAGCGCACCACTGGCCTGGTGCGGGGAGCAGGAATGGGACGGACTGAGCTGACGACGCGCACCACTGGCTTGGTGCGAGGGACAGGAACAGGTCGGACCGGGCTGGCGATGCACACCACTGGCTTCATGCGAGGAGCAGGAACGGGCCGATCGATACTGGGAACACCCACCACTGGCTTAGTGCGGGAATCAGGAACGGGCCGGACCGGACTGGTGACACGCACCACTCGATTGGCGCGAGGAGCGGGACTGGGTTCCTTCATTAACCCCCGCTCCTTCTGCTGCCTAACCAGCTGCTCTCGCCGTGCCTCTACACTTTCCTTCTGCTCCCTCTGAACCAATGACCCCCTTAATCTGGCGGCCTCCTCTGCTAAACGGCTGAACCGCTCTATCGCGGCCTCCTGCTGCCTCGTCATCCACGGCGTGAGCCCCCCCCTAAATTATTTTTGGGCTTGTCTCTCCCCCGTGATCATGGCCTCCATCCCTCTTGCCAGACTCTCGCTCATCTCCTCCCAAGTCCATCCTCTCTCCTCGTCACGCTGCTTGATCCAGGATTGGTGGGATCTTCTGTCACGATCGTTCATGAACGAGAAGGACCAAGGCGCAGCGTGATATGCATTCATATTTATTTACGTACTGAACACACGACAAAACAACAAACGAAACGTGAAGTCCAAGGTAGACAAATAACATACCTCACACGGAACAAGATCCCACAACCCACTAGTGCCAACAGGCTACCTAAGTATGGTCCCCAATCAGAGACAACGAGCTACAGCTGCCTCTGATTGGGAACCACCCTGGCCAACATAGATCTAAACGATCTAGAAACTAACATAGACAAACCCAACACAGAAAATACACACCCTGACTCAACAAATACAAGTCCCTAGAGTCAGGGCGTGACACAATGGTTAAAGATGTTGTTGTTGACATGATTAAAAATGATTTAATGAAAACGATTTCCTAAAAACAACAGAACGAGTGTAGACAGTACACTGATCTGTTGCGAGCTCTGATGACGTCTGTTGTGTGATGCGTGTATGATCAGGGCAGCTCTAGCAGGGCAGACATTTTTATTCGCCCGCAACCTGCAGTCAATCTAAATGCAGGTTGCAGGTGAATAAAAACTGGATATACAATTGTTGGCTATCCCCTCTCTGGCTGGATTCCAACAGGAATTACACATCACTTTGAAAACCAGAATAAGTTGACTTGCAGGCCTGATGTGGACTGTAAACTGTGAGTTTCAGGCCACTGTAAAAGAGGGACTTATGAAAAGGTTCTTAAATGGTATGATATTGTCTTAAAGAATTACATTTTAATGAAAACATATTCACTTAGGAGCTCACTTGGTGAAGGCCACAGGACTGACATTAATGAATGCAACAACCATGTCTCTTTCACTACCAAACACAGTCATGGGTGGTACTGGTAACGCTCAAATTAACTCAAAAGGCACCCTGGGCCTATATGCAAATAAGGCTTAAGTCTCTACAGCAGGGCTATTCAATTCCGGTCCTGGAGGGCCGATACATCTGGTTTTTGATTTTTGTATGATTCTTCAGAGACCCTAAATGGTTCCCCTATGGCTCTCAATAACATAATTTGGTTCCAACTTGCACTTATATTTTTAAGAGTGTATAGTGCACTGACACAACTCACAATGCATCATTGTAAAACTAAGGCAACTCTCCCCCCCTGATTTGAATCACCTGTGTGATCTTAGCAGTTGGCTAGAGGCTGTTCCTAGTGTGCTTAGTCTGTATTTGCGTCACAAATCATTCCCTATGTTGTGCATTACTCTTGAACAGAGCCCTAGTTCACTACATAGAGAATAGGGTGCCATTTGGGATGCAAAATGAGTCTCTGTCTGGTATTGCTGATGATGTGTGTTTTGCTGATCAAATATTTTTACATTATCATGGAAAGGATAACATGCACTGTATTATCATGCCATATTATGGGTTGTATGTAGCACACAAATGGGAAAGGCTTACTTTCCCCAATATTACTTTAACTTGCAATGACTGTTTTGTGGTTTGTCTGGCACCTACATTTGCCTTAAGAGCCCAAAGGGAGGAACATTTTTCATTTTCTCTCCTTTCCCACTGAACACTCTTCGCAAGCTCTACTGAAATATTGAAAAGCCAGAGTCTAATGCTGACAAAAGCTATAAAAGGCTTATAAATAACTTGATATACAAAGTTTGCTCTTCTACTGCTGATTTTGGTTTAGCTCTGACTCATATTGGAACTTTTTCTGAGACGTTAAAAGGTATTTTCACAGGTATAGGTGTATCCTTTTGTTTCAAAGTAGATTTGTTCACGACTACCAAGAAACACTCTGTGTGACCCTGATTTAGCCCACGGCAGTAAAAAAGTTTTAATGACCATAACCTTTATAAAATGTTATATATATATATATATATATATATTTTTTTTTAAGAACTTTATCGAATGCTGAAAGAAGCACTATGTTATAAACAGTCCACTGAAGAGTGCATTATTTAATCACAAAATAATGATAAATAAATTACTGATTATAAAAAAAATGGAATACAGTGAGACATAATCAATAAAGTAAAACAGAATCAAATAAATGACATGCTTGACTTACTTATTAGTTTAGTAGCTATTACTATACCATGTGATGAAATTCATCTAAAGGTTTCAGATTAAAATGAGAAAGTATTGATTCCGAGGTGATGAGAAGTGTCGTAGTGAGAAATTGCTTCACTAACCTGAAGATACTAGCTAAGAAACTCTTCACTTTCCTTCCCCCAACCCTCCAGCTTCTAGGCTTAATCATGATTTCCACAGTGCAATTAATAATTATGCAATTCACGCTCCTAAAAAGATAGCACTTCATACATGTACTTCCTCAGTGGATGAAAAATATCAAATGTTCTTCTGCTGTTGGTGACATTCTCATGCATTCTCTTTCTCTCGCTCTGATTAGAATTAGAATTCTCCAAAGTCCCCTACACAATAATTACCTATAATACATATCTGCACTGCTATTTTAGTTATCAGTTAATAGGACTATTCTGTCATCATTGATTTAATTTACTTCTTTAAGAAACTTGAGGGTTTTCTGTATAATTGTATAATGTTGGTGGGGCATATTATTCTGTTTTAATGTTACTCCTGAATCACTATGATATATATCACATGAGGCTGCTGAGGGGAGAACGGCTCATAATAATGGCCGGAATGGCATCAATGTAATGGCATCAAACATCTGGAAACCATGTGTTTGATGTATTTGATACCATTCCACTGATTCCGCTCTAGTCATTACCACGAGCCCGTTCTCCCCAATTAAGGTGACACCAACCTCCTGTGATGCATATATACAGTATATTAAAATCGTTTTTCTTGAGTGTATTATACAAAGCTGAGATTTACGTTGAAGTTCAGAGTGTAGGCATACAGGTGAAATCATTCATTGATGCAGACATGTTGGCGTAGCAGTAAGATTGTAATTCTGTGAATCAAGAGGTTGTGAGTCCAAATCCCAGGTGAGGGCATGTTGAATATTCAAATCAAATCAAATTTTACTGGTAACATATACATATTTAGCAGATGCTATTGCAGGTGTAGTGAAATGCTTGTGCTTAGGAGCTAGAAGCAGAGCTTCCATGTCTGTCGGTGCCATCTTCATATTAATCAATATACAGTACATACACAGTAATCATGTAGGTCAAAGTGAGTAAAATATGTATGTTGAAAACAAGGAGGCAATTTTGTGACATTTTAATGACTAATTTTTGTTTGTAGGGCATCATGTGAAAATGTGAATCCCCATGTAAATGGTTATGTGATAACGGGAAATATCATCACGTGAAGTGTTCCCCAGAAAAATTACATGTACAAAACATGTGGAAATTTCACATGTGAAATCATGTGATTTTCCACATGTTAAATAATGTGGGTTTTCCGTAAGTGAAATCATAACGCCTACAAGAGCATTTATTTTCTCTGAGGGAGAAAATGTAATGTGTTGGCCCTCAGCGTAATTGTGCAAGATTAAATTACAGGCACCAATTACTTCAGAAGCATTTATGCCACGAGAAAGCAATTTAGATTTTCAAACACAAGGTCACCAAGGAATTATTTGGAGCACCACGGTGGTGGAAGTGAGAGCGAAATGGAAGTGAGAGAAGAATGGAGGAATCTCTAGTTAGCTAATGAGTATGGAGGACACACATGCACATTCTCAAAGTTCAGCTGGTTTGTTCGAGTTTTGCTGCCAATCTGTAACATAGCAACTGAGAAATACTGCACAGTACATCAGACAATGTATGGGCCGATTGAAAAAGTGTATTATTTATATTTGAATTATGGTTTCTTCTGCAAAGTAGAACAAGCTTTCTTCCCCTATCTGGTGACCCTAATGGATACAGAATACATCATGGAGGCAACATCTATTGCCAAAATGCAAATCCTGCCAAGATGTTGTTTTGTTCTCCAAGGCAAGATTAACCTTCTTATGACCAACTTTCCTTGATTTAACATGTTCTTTGAATCTGCTGTCAATTATGCTGTCAAAACAAATATTTAAATACATTTGAGTAGCTAAACATTTCCTATTTCATGCACAGACATAATTGAGCAACTCAGTAATGTGCTGTAGCATATCTTCTACTTTCTTTGCATCCCACACTACTAATTGTACCTATTTCCATCATTTCAAACTTGCACATTCTTTCCAGAATTATCTATTGTTCCCTATGAAAAAGATGAGAGGTTTGTGAACCCCCAGTGACTGACTCTGTGTGGGCAGTTATGACTGACGGGGTGAATATAGGGTTTGTGTATTGTCCACTATGAGGTCAGTGGAACCGTGCTTGTCAAGTACATTTTCCCTACCAGAACACTAACTGTCAGAAAGAAACCTTCCGGTCCTTTTTATTTTAGTCTACAATTATGATGCCTCCACCATCAAGGTCTGGTCTGTTAAAGAGAGAGAAGAGACAACATTAACGTGTGTGACTGGTCTAGTCACAATGTCCTCTTCTGCCTGCATCCTGCATCCTGACAACTGAATACTACACCCATGCAGCGATGCTCATATAAACAACCAGGGATACTAATGGGGCGGCAGGTAGCTTAGTGGTTAAGTGTTGTACCAGTAACCGAAAGGTCGCTGGTTCTAATCCCCAAGCCGACTAGGTGAAAAATCTGTCGATGTGCCCTTGAGCAAGGCACTTAACCCTAATTGCTCCTGTAAGTCGCTCTGGATAAGAGCGTCTGCTAAATGACCAATTTATTTATTTAATGTGAGTAGCCTACATGACTGACTTGATTGAAGGGAGACCTTCAACGCTACTACACACACGTTAACAAAATACATACAACCTTATATGTAGCAACAATACAGTCAGTCTACTAAGAAATGTTTTCTTTGGGTATAGTCTTCCAGGAACATAAAATGTGACAGCCTGTCCCATCTGGGGCTTATGTCAAAAAACCTAATTTTTACACTTTAGCAGACGCTCTCATGCAGAGCTATTTACAGGAGCAATTAGGGTTATGGGCCTTTCTCAAGGGCACATTGACAGATTTTTCACCTAGTCAGCTCAGGGATTCAAACCAGCAACCTTTCGGTTACTGGTCCAACGCTCTTAAACGTTAGGCTACCTGCCACCCATAATTGTATGTTTTTTTTTACAGATTACAAAACTTCTGATTCAGAACTCCAAAATGGTATATTACACACTGTGATTGGAAGAAGCATGGGAAAGTTATGCTGCTTTAAAAGTTGATAAACTTGTTATCCCACTTAGGAGAAAAATGCCTTTGAAAGATTTTGTTGAGTGCTAGAGAGCTCTTCTTTGTTTATGCCCATTCAGCATCATTCACACCCTCTTAAACCATAGACCCACTCATCTCTTTAAGAATTCACAAGGAAACGCATGGCCAACTGTCGGCTTGGTCAACCCTTCCACTATCTCAGCCAATTGGGATGGGGGGAGGCAAGTGTGTGCGCATGCGTGTGTGTGTGTGTGCTTGTGTGTGCGTGTATGCATGTGTGTGTAGAAGGGGGGAAGCATCATGGGGGTGAAGCATCAGAGGGGCAGATTCATGGGGGATTAATTAAAAGGTATTCTGCTCTCGCTGCTTCTTTAATCTCTCTCACAGCTGAGATCCACAACTCTCTGCTGTCTCCATTTAATGCATGCATTAACACCTGTGAATCTGCCCCTCTGATGCTTCACCCCCATGATGCTTCCCCCATCTACACACGCACACACACACACACACACACACACACTTGCCCCCGAACCCCCATCCCAATTCATCATGGAAAGTCCAGTCTGTGCTGACTGAGGAAAGTATGACCAAGCCGACCTTGAGGACAACTCACCCAGGCCAGGACTCAGGGTCTGTCAAGATGATTTCTTATTCCATTTAATAGAAGAAGTGCAATGGTTTATATAAAGGGGTCATGGTTCATATAAAGCACGAGGGCCAACCCTACTTGAAATGGTAAGCTGTTTAGTCAAAGCACTGTACACAAAAAAACATATCCTTCCCAGTCACAATGATTTAGGGGCAGCAGGGGTGGATGGTGGGTAATTTTTTGTTAAATCATCGGTCTTCTGAATAATAAAATAAGAAGCAAATGACAATTCTCCCCTATCTCCTCAATGACATGTTTTATGTGTCATTTGCAAGAGATAAGGGTGAAGGGATATTGCTGAAACAATGCCCTCTTCGTCGTGGACTCAATTTCATTCACAGGACACCAGAACGCTTTGCTCTATCTCCAACACAACACACATAAAAGGGTTTGATGGCACTATATACTGATATATTTGTCCAGAAGTGGGTGTACGACCAACGGACAATTTGTTTTGCGCTGTTCCATGCTGACAATCACACAATAGTATATTAAACCAGTTAAATACAACTAAATGTTATCGAAAATGTAATCTACGTAATCCCTAAAAGTGTTTATTCATCATGAGAGGGCCATAAACAATAACTAGTAATGCTGTATACTCAAAGAAAGGTTAAAATCCACCTTTCTGGTAAAAATAGTTATACATTGCTGAGGTATTGTCACGCCTTCCGCCGAGGCTGCCTCCCCTCCTTGTTCGGGCAGGTTTTGGTGTTCGTCGTCACCGGCATACTAGCTGCTGCCGATCCATTCATCATCACTCCACTTGTCTTGTCTAATTAATCACACACACCTGGTCCTTATCCCCAATGAATCATTGTATAAGTGTTCCCTCTGCTTCCTTGTCTGTGTGGGTGATTGTTTGTATGAGTTTGTTTGTTTGAGCTACCCTTACCTTGTTGTTGCCAGGGTAGTATTTTCCCCTGTGCCTGAGTTTTGTTGTCGCATGCTTGCGCAACTGTTTATCGACGGAATAAACTCTGTGGATGCGTATTACTCTCCTGCGCCTGACTCCTTCTATCACACGCATCACAGAATCACCCACCCGCTATGGAGTCAGCGGGAGAAGAGCACATGCCTGGAGTCGTAGCACTCCAGCAATGGTTCGGGTTATTCAGGTAGTCCAACGCCTGGAGAGGAGCAGACCCGATCTGTCGAGACCAGCTGGCCAACTGGATCCAGCCACCTACACCCCAGCACCAGGAGGGATCCAGATATCCCGACCACGGGCGTTTGACGGGAGAAGGTGTCCATTCTCGTTTCCTGCCTCTGTGGGAAAGCCCTGGAGTGGGCCAACGTGGTGTGGAACGAAGGAGGAGCTGCATTGGAGGACTACAGGGAGTTCGCTCGCCTCTTTCGGGCGGTATTCGACCACCCGCCCGAGGGTCGAGAGGCGGGTGAGCGACTGGTCCACCTGAGGCAGGGGACGAGGACCATGCAGGACTTCGCGTTGGAGTTCCGGACTCTGGCAGCGGGATCCGGGTGGAACGAGCGGGCACTGATCGACCATTTCCGGTGCCATCTGCGGGAGGACGTCCGACGGGAGCTAGCCTGCCGGGACACCATGTTGTCCTTCGATAAACTGGTGGACATGGCCATTCGGTTGGACAACCTGCTGGCAGCCAGAGGACGTCCTGGTAGGGTTCTGCCCGTTTCCACCCCGGACCTCGAGCCGATGGAGCTGGGTGGAGCCGTCGGCTGAGAGAGCGGAGGAGGACAGCGACAGTACCACACGTCGTAGTCAACGTTCTTTTGGGCCTGGAGGCGGCAGGCAGGGCACTCACGCATCACCCCAGGTTCGAACACCCACACTCGTTCAGAGCCCTCTGCTGCGCACTGTAAAATACTTGTCTCCTTTCCTGAGCACATGGATGTTCCCCAGTGTAAGGCGCTAGTTGATTCAGGCGCAGCTGAGAACTTTATGGACAGGGCATTCGCACACCGTATAGACATTCCATTGATTCCCCTATCCATTCCACGCCCCATCAGAGCACTTGATAGTCGACCATTAGGTTCCGGGTTGGTTAAGGAAGTTACTGCACAAGTCACCATGATTACCCAGGAGACTCATTGTGAGCAGGTTACTTTTTCCATTATTGAGTCTCCTGCTTTCCCTGTGGTATTAGGTATCCCTTGGCTAGCACTCCACAACCCCACCTTCTCATGGCCGCAGAGGGTTCTCACGGGGTGGTCGCAAGAGTGTCAGGGTAGGTGTCTAAGTGTTTCCGTTGGTACAACCATGGTGGAAAGTCCAGACAGTACCTCCACCGTGCGCATTCCCCCTGAATACCTAGATCTGGCCCAAGCATTCACTAAAATGCAGGCTACTAAATTACCACCTCATCGGGCGGAGGATTGCGTGATAAACCTCCGGGTAGACGCTGTACCTCCCAGGAG
Organism: Coregonus lavaretus; assembly: GCF_964263955.1. NCBI lineage: Eukaryota > Metazoa > Chordata > Actinopteri > Salmoniformes > Salmonidae > Coregonus > Coregonus lavaretus. The sequence continues at coordinate 24,107,229 of NC_140021.1, forward strand.
TCATATATACCCCCTGTCACAGGCTGAAACGGTGGCTATGAAAACATATGTCACGAGTCCCTGCGCCAGGGGTATGGTATATAAATCCCTCCACTTCAACCGCCTCCTCGAGTTTCTTCTTTGTGAAGAAGAAGGACGGATGTCTGCGCCTGTGCATTGATTATCGACCACTGAACAGGGTGATTTACCAACTCCAACCACGGTATAGTCACTTTTGAGGACACAAGCTCAAGTACACAGTACAAATATGATTAAAATATGAAAAGATGTATTTCCTATTCAATATGTATTTCCTATTCAACAAAACTGTATGAATAAGGCTTGCAATTACTTATATGCTTTCTAATTATAGCATAAACAAATTATAAAATGACTAACTATAAGAGTTCATCTTCCTTACAACTGCAAAGTAAATATTTGTAAGTTTAATGTTAGAGAAAATGTGCATATCTCACAGACCTCTAGTTTGGCTTCCTGAACTCATTAGGAACTCACCTTTAATCTCATATTAACATTGTCTGTCTATGACAAACCGAAAGTGTTTTTTCTTTAAAATCTATGAATTATTTTAGATAAATGGCTATAAATCAATCTCTGAATGTGCTACTGTGATGAAACCACTCTATCCTTCTGCGCTACGATGTAACGATTGCAGGCATGTGCTTTGTCAGTGGCTGTGATGTAGGGTTCAGCCAGGAGTTGATGGACAGTCAGAACCTGGAAGAGTGAATGAAATGGTAGGAGGGACGTCCCAGCTTCAAGTGGTTTCACATCCTACGTCACACAGGCTCAGAAAACACTACTGTGTCCGTGGGAACCATGGCTATTGCTCAATGCAAGCCATTTCGATATAAAGGTGTCCACATATCATTTTATAGCTAAAATGCCGGTTGGAACCGGTACCAGAACCACGCAGATCCCCTAAAAAGGGTAACTTACATCTAAGAGGTTTAAGATAGTATTTTTCCACATTACTGGGTAGGCTGGCCTCTTTTCAAATATAGTTTCAAGTTGTATTTATTAGTCGTATGTACAGGATACCCCATGGTATACACCTTCCAACAACATGCGTACTTGCAGGTTCCTTCTCAACAATGCAATAACAATACGAAATAAAAGCTAAGAGATAAAAGGTAAGAATATGAACATAAAGTAAATGGCTCTGTAGAATAAATATTTTATCATCAATATAATACAGAAAGGCATAGTTTATCGTGGAATATTTACATATGTATCAGGGAAATGGGGATTGGGGGGCAGGTGTTTTGTGCAGTATTAGCAATAGTAAATAAGAGTCTGGTAGCAGCAGTTGGGAGTGAACAGCTCGTAGATGGGGTGTGTGGGGTCCTTGATGATGCTGCGGGACTTCCTCAGGCACCGTTTGTAGATGACCTGGATGGGTGGGAACACAGCCCAGTGATGTACTGGGTCGTCTTCATCACCCGCTGGAGGGCCTTGCGATTGTGGAAAGAGCAATTCCTTTTGAATGCTGAGCTATAGTCAATGAACCGCATTCTTACATAGGTATTCCTCTTGTCCAGATGGGATAGGGCAGTGTGCAGTGTGATGGCGATTGCATCGTCTGTGGATCTATTTGGGCGGTAAGCAAATTGAAGTGGGTCTAGGGTGACAGGTAAGGTAGAAGTGATATGATCCTTGACTAGTCTCTCAAAGCACTTCATGATGACAGAGGTGAGTGCTATGGGGCGATAGTCATTTCGTTCAGTTACCTTTACTTTCTTGGGTACAGGAACAATGGTGGCCATCTTGAAGCGTGTGGGGACAGCAGACTGGGATAGGGAGAGATTGAATATGTCCGTAAACACACCAGCCAGCTGGTCTGCGCGTGCTCTGAGGATGCGGCTAGGGATGCTGTCTGGGCCGGCAGCCTTGCGGGGGTTAACATGCTTAAATGTTTTACTCCCGTCGGCCATGGAGATGGAGAGCCCACAGTCCTTGGTAGTGGGCCGCGTCGGTGCACTGTGTTATCCTGAAAGCGGGCAAAGAAGGTGTTTAGCTTGTCCGGAAGCAAGACGTCGGTGGTTTTCCTTTTGTAGTCCGTGATTGTCTGTAGACCCTGCCACATATGTCTTGTATCTGAGCCGTTGAATTGTGACTCCGCTTTGTCTCTATGCTGAGGTTCTGCCTGTTTAATTGCCTTGCGGAGTGAGTAGCTACACTGTTTGTATTCTGCCATATTCCCAGTCCCCTTGCCATGGTTAAATGCGGTGGTTCGCGCTTTCACTTTTAATAGTCACAGTGGGCACAACATCTCCTATACACTACCTGATAAACTCAGTCACCGTTTCAGTGTATTCGTCTAAATTATTTTCGCAAGCTACCCGGAACATGTCCCAGTCCACGTGATGAAAACAATCTTGAAGCGTGGATTCCGATTGGTCAGACCAGCGTTGAATAGTCGTTAACATGGGTACTTCCTGTTTGAGTTTCTGCCTATAGGAAGGGAGGAGCAAAATGGAGTTGTGGTCAGAATTGCCGAAAGGAGGGCGGTGGAGGGACTTATAACCTTCCCGGAAGTTCGAATAGCAATGGTCGAGAATTTTAGCAGGCCGTGTACAACAGTTGATATGTTGATAGAACTTTGACAGCCTAGTTCTCAAATTTGCTTTGTTAAAATCCCCGGCTACAAGAAATGCAGCCTCAGGATATGTGGTTTCCAGTTTGCATAAAGTCCAGTCAAGTTCTTTGAGGGCCGTCGCGGTATCGGCTTGATATACACGGCCATGACTATAACCGAAGAAAATTATCTTGGGAGATAATACGGTCGGCATTTGATTGTGAGGTATTCTAGGTCGGGTGAACAAAAGGACTTGAGTTCCTGTATGTTACTACAATTACAGCATGAGTCGTTAATCATGAAACACACACCTCCACCCTTCTGCTTCCCGGAGAGATATTTATTTCTGTCTGCGCGATGAACTGAGAACCCATCTGTCTGGACCGATTTCTACAGAATATCCAGAGAGAGCCATGTTTCCGTGAAGCAAGTATGCTACAGGCCCTGATGTCTCTCTGGAAATAAATATACTTGGAAGCGGAGGGTGGTGTTCTAGCCTCCTAAGTTGAACCAGCAGGCTGCTCCGAGTGCCTCTCCTCCACCGGCGATGTTTTGGATCAGCCGCTGGAATTAGTTCAATTGCCCCGCGGAGAGCAAACAAAGGATCTGCTTCGGGAAAGTCGTATTCCTGGTTGTAATGCTGGTGAGTTGCCGCCGCTCTGATATCCAATAGTTTTCCCCAACTCTATGTAATGATACAAAACACTTTATGAGCTAATAATGTAAAAAAATAATATATAAAAAAAAACGAAATATCGCAAAGTTTCCTAAGAGCTAGTCTCAACAACCCATCCGCGAGGCTGACCCTTAAGACGGGGGTCCACAGGGGTGAGTGCTTAGTCTCCTCCAGTACTTCCTGATCACCCACAACTGCGTGGCCGCGCACCATCCAGGACCTCTATACCAAGCCGTGTCAGAGGAGGGCCCTGAAAAAAGTCAGACTCCAGCCACCGAAGTCATATACTGTTCTCTCTGCTACCGCACGGCAAGCAGTACCAATGCACCAAGTCTGGAACCAACAGGACCCTGAACAGCTTGTACCCCCACGCCATAAGATATCTACACTGCTCAAAAAAATTAAGGGAACACTTAAACAACACATCCTAGATCTGAATGAATGAAATAACCTTATTAAATACTTTTTTCTTTACATAGTTGAATGTGCTGACAACAAAATCACACAAAAATTATCAATGGAAATCAAATTTAGCAACCCATGGAGGTCTGGATTTGGAGTCACCCTCAAAATTAAAGTGGAAAACCACACTACAGGCTGATCCAACTTTGATGTAATGTCCTTAAAACAAGTCAAAATAAGGCTCAGTAGTGTGTGTGGCTTCCACGTGCCTGTATGACCTCCCTAAAATGCCTGGGCATGCTCCTAATGAGGTGGCGGATGGTCTCCTGAGGGATCTCCTCCCAGACCTGGACTAAAGCATCCGCCAACTCCTGGACAGTCTGTGGTGCAACGTGGCGTTGGTGGATGGAGCGAGACATGATGTCCCAGATGTGCTCAATTGGATTCAGGTCAGGGGAACGGGCGGGCCAGTCCATAGCATCAATGCCTTCCTCTTGCAGGAACTGCTGACACACTCCAGCCACATGAGGTCTAGCATTGTCTTGCATTAGGAGGAACCCAGGGCCAACCGCACCAGCATATGGTCTCACAAGGGGTCTGAGGATCTCATCTCGGTACCTAATGGCAGTCAGGCTACCTCTGGCGAGCACATGGAGGGCTGTGCGGCCCCCCAAAGAAATGCCACCCCACACCATGACTGACCCACCGCCAAACCGGTCATGCTGGAGGATGTTGCAGGCAGCAGAACGTTCTCCACGGCGTCGCCAGACTCTGTCACGTCTGTCACATGTGCTCAGTGTGAACCTGCTTTTATCTGTGAAGAGCACAGGGCGCCAGTGGCGAATTTGCCAATCTTGGTGTTTTCTGGCAAATGCCAAACGTCCTGCACGGTGTTGGGCTGTAAGCACAACCCCCACCTGTGGACGTCGGGCCCTCATACCACCCTCATGGAGTCTGTTTCTGACCGTTTGAGCAGACACATGCACATTTGTGGCCTGCTGGAGGTCATTTTGCAGGGCTCTGGCAGTGCTCCTCCTGCTCCTCCTTGCACAAAGGCGGAGGTAGCGGTCCTGCTGCTGGGTTGTTGCCCTCCTACGGCCTCCTCCTTGTCTCCTGATGTACTGGCCTGTCTTCTGGTAGCGCCTCCATGCTCTGGACACTACGCTGACAGACACAGCAAACCTTCTTGCCACAGCTCGCATTGATGTCCCATCCTGGATGAGCTGCACTACCTGAGCCACTTGTGTGGGTTGTAGACTCCGTCTCATGCTACCACTAGAGTGAAAGCACCGCCAGCATTCAAAAGTGACCAAAACACCAGCCAGGAAACATAGGAACTGAGAAGTGGTCTGTTGTCACCTCCTGCAGAACCACTTCTTCATTGGGGGTGTCTTGCTAATTGCCTATATTTTCCACCTGTTGTCTATTCCATTTGCACAACAGCATGCAAAATGTATTGTCAATCAGTGTTGCTTCCTAAGTGGACAGTTTGATTTCACAGAAGTGTGATTGACTTGGAGTTACATTGTGTTGTTTAAGTGTTCCCTTTATTTTTTTGAGCAGTGTAGTTAACCAAATAGCTACACAGACTATCTGCATTGACCCTTTTTGTGATGAATCTTTTGACTCATCACATACACTGCTGCCACTGTTTATTATCTATCCTGTTGCCTAGTCACTTTACCCCTACCTATATGTACATATCTACCTCAGTTACTTCGTACCCCTGCACATCGACTTGGTACTGGTTCCCCGTGTATATAGCCAAGTTTTCGTTACTCATTGTGTATTTATTCCTCGTGTTATTATTTTCTCTCTGCATTGTTGGGAAGGGCCTGTATGTAAGCATTTCACTGTTAATCTACACCTGTTGTTTACGAAGCAAATGACAAATATAATTTGATTTGATTTACTGCAGTCCCGTTGATGTGGATCGGGGCATGTTCCCTCCTCTGCTCCCTGAAGTCAAACAACTGCTTTGTTTTGCTGATGTTGCGGGAGAGATTGTTGTCCTGGCACCACAAGCAAGTTCACTTACCTCCTCCTTATAGGCTGACTCATTGTTGGTTAGCAGGCCTACAACTGCAATTTTTTTTTTTTTTTTTTTTTGTAATGTCATCAGCAAACTTGATGAAGGAGTTGGTGTCGTGCAATGCCACGCAGTTGTGGGTGAACAGGGAGTACATGCAGCAGAGTGAACTGGTGGGCCCCTGTGTAAACAGTCAGTGTGGAGGGGGTGTTGTTTCCAATCCTCACAGCCTGTGGCCAGTTGCAGAGGGTAGTGTCCAGACCCAGGGCTCTGAGCTTGGTGACAAGCTTGGAGGGAACAATAGTGTTGAATGCTGAACTGTAGTCAATGAACAGCATTCTCACATAGGTGTTCCTCTTCACCAGATTTTTATTTTACAAAGGTTTCATCCCGAGAATAAATCACTTTCCTCCCGGGTAACCTGGTATTTCCCGCCAAAACCGGAAGTGTCATTCAAAAGCATTATAAAGCAAATAAATATGTCTGGATTTGATTAGAGCTTTGATCGAAAATTCAAGCCTGATGGAACCTGAGCCTGATTAAATGCATTTTATGTGCCCTACATTAAAGACATTTAATGAGCCCAAGCCCAAAAAAGCCCAAATGACTGTGCCATTATCCAATGCATAGGCTATATGATATATAGGCTACTGCACATTACGCACGACAGAAAAACATAAAGGCAAATAGATGTAGCTATGCTCTCTTGGGTAAATAAATCAAACAACCTCCAGTAGGCATATCTGTATTGCTGAACTGTATTACTGTACTGTATTGTATTATACTGTATTATATGGACTGGAATTATGCACCTTGTTCAAACCATGATAAAGCAGGGAGAGAACATGAGATTCTGGTGCAGCAAATGCGGCCTACAAAGTTACAAGTAGGCCTATAGGCTAGCAAATTTGATTTTCATTTTTTATAATATTTCCTCTGTTATTAGCTTACCTACTCTTTCTCACTCTAGTGTTGATTTATTCCTTTCTCGCTTTCAACAGTTAAATTAAATACATTTAGTTGTCCTTATCTTCGTCTTTCTAATGACATCCTTGAAAAATATAGGGCTAGAATGACATGCAGAAGGCTTTCACTTCTCTTCACAAGGACTGAATGGTTATGGGTCTGAATAAATAACTGCTATAGCCTACTGCCATTGCGTTTTCGCTCTTCTTTCAAACTTCCTGTGAGTTCTATTGGCTGCTGTATTTAACATTCAGCAAACAAGAGCTTGCGTCTCTCTTCGAATAGTCTATTGGTATAAGAAATGCTAAAAAAATAATGTCTAGCAAGTTATTCTAGTCTAGCTTTTTCTGCATGGAGCTAAGGAGCCTTCTTGACAGAGAGAGGCCAGCAGAGCACAGGTAGGTGCATATTGCGAAGGAGAAAGAGGCTATAAGTTAGAAGCTTATTATGTATAACCCATCATTAATTTGCTAAATATGAGGCTAATACTGCATTGCATTGCATTGCATTTCAAATCAAATCAATTCAAATTGTATTTGCCACATGCGCCGAATACAACAGGTGTAGACAATAACTTGAAATGTAAACTTACAGCCCTTAACCAACAATGCATTTATTTCTTAATAAAAAAGTAAAATAAAACAACAACAAAAAAGTGTTGAGAAAAAAAGAGCAGAAGTAAAATAAAATAACAGTAGGGAGGCTATATACAGGGGGGTACCGGTGCAGAGTCAATGTGTGGGGGCACCGGCCAGTTGAGGTAATATGTACATGTGGGTAGAGTTAAAGTGAGTATGCATAAATAATTAACAGAGTAGCATCAGCGTAAAACGATGGGGTGGGGGTGCAAATAGTCCGGGTAGCCATGATTAGCTGTTCAGGAGTCTTATGGCTTGGTGGTAGAAGCTGTTGAGAAGCCTTTTGGACCTAGAATTGACGCTCCAGTACCGCTTGCCGTGCGGTAGCAGAGAGAACAGTCTATGACTAGGGTGGCTGGAGTCTTTGACAATTTTAAGGGCCTTCCTCTGACACCGCCTGATATAGAGGTCCTGGATGGCAGGAAACTTGGCCCCAGTGATGTGCTGGGCCGTACGCACTACCCCCACATTTAGACATCGCATATAAATTAACAGTTCCATTTCAAGTTATGCTGTTCATATAAATCATTTATTATAATTTACCGGTTTCTCGCAGTTGTTTTCCCAGGAAAAGGAAGTGGTTTTGGGCGGTAATTCTCTGTAAATCTCTTTAACCTGGTTCCCGTCATTCAACCCTAGTCCAGATGTTTTAGGGCCGTGTGAATAGCGATGCATATGGCATCTTCTGTGGATCTGTTGGAGCGGTAGGCAAATTGGAGTAGGCCTTGATGTGGGCCAAGACCAGCCTTTCAAAGCACTTCATGATAACAGGGGTGAGTGCGACGGGGCGATAGTCATTTGGGCATTTCACCTTGGTTTTCTTGGGCACTGGGACGATGGCAGTCTCCTTTAAGCAAGTGGGGACTACAGCCTGGGAAAGGGACAGGTTGAAGCTGTCAGAGAAGACACCCGCCACACTCTGAGGACGTAGCCAAGGAAGCCATCTGGGCCTGCAGCTTTGTGAGTATTCACTCTTTTGGGAGTTTTCCTCACGTCAGCTTCGGAGAGCGAAAGCACTTGGTCGTCATGAGCAGCGAGAGCCTTCCTGGACAGCTCGGCATTGTTTGCCTCGAAGCGAGCATAGAATATGTTAAGCCCGTCGGAAAGAGAGGTTTCAGTGGGTACCACAAAGCTGGATATGCCTTTGTAGTCTGTGAGACCTTGTAGTCCTTGCCACATGCGTTGCAAGTCTATGTTGTCGAACATTGATTCAAGTTTGAGTTTGTATTTGTAAATATATCTCTTTATGAGGGTGGATGAACATCAATAACATAATTGAATTGTTGAACTGTGGATATACAGTATTATAGCACTAGATTTGTGGAATATTGATTAGGCCATATTTCAGCAGACAAAAATGATAGTGTAGGACTTGCTTATCTTACATTCTTAGAGGAAGAAAGTGATTTAAGAATACAGTGAGGGAAAAAAGTATTTGTGACGGAACGAGTGTAAATGTATTTTTTCCATATGCCACTCTCCCTGAAACATCCTCAGAGAATGGGGTCACAGCCAGGGCAACCCTGGAGAAGTTAGGGTAAAGTGCCTTGCTCAAGGGCATATCGACATATTTTTCAACTTGCCAGCTTGAGGATTCAAACTAGCAACCTTTCAGTTGCTGGCCAAGGCTCTACTGCTAGGCTACCTAACTGCACCGAAATCCATACTCTGCTTTTTTTTGTACTTCCAGACTGTGCATCAGTTTCCCGAACCAGAAAAATCCCAAAGCAAACATATAGTATTTACAGTGAGGAAAAAAAGTATTTGATCCCATGCTGAATTTGTACGTTTGCCCACTGACAAAGACATGATCAGTCTATAATTTTATTAAAATGCAAATCAATTTATAAAATTTTTGACATGAGTTTTTCTGGATTTTTTGGTTGTTATTCTGTCTCTCACTGTTCAAATAAACCTACCATTAAAATTATAGACTGATAATTTCCTTGTCAGTGGGCAAACGTACAAATTCAGCATGGGATCAAATACTTTTTTTCCTCACTGTAAATACTATATGTTTGCTTTGGGATTTTTCTGGTTCGGGAAACTGATGCACAGTCTGGAAGTACAAAAAAAAGCAGAGTATGGATTTCGGTGCAGTTAGGTAGCCTAGCAGTAGAGCCTTGGCCAGCAACTGAAAGGTTGCTAGTTTGAATCCTCAAGCTGGCAAGTTGAAAAATATGTCGATATGCCCTTGAGCAAGGCACTTTACCCTAACTTCTCCAGGGTTGCCCTGGCTGTGACCCCATTCTCTGAGGATGTTTCAGGGAGAGTGGCATATGGAAAAAATACATTTACACTCGTTCCGTATACTGATAAGCGCCTAAATTGGAACACAATGGCTGTACAGTAAGATGCTGTAAATGACGTCAGGGCTCTGCACTTCACAGTGCTGTATGAGATTTCACTGAAATTCGTTCTGAACTTGAGCACTGCAGGCGAAAAGAAGTTGCCCCCATCACGCCAAGTACCCGTGAGTCCAACTGTGCACTTCACATTTCTATATCATAAAGCTCAGGTCATATACAGTGTACAATTTTTTTGATCACTATGTTTGATGTACACTTACAAGATGACATGGCATCATATCCTGGATTGTTCTGAAAAGAATGAGCCTATGTTTGGCTGTTGTGAAGAAACATTTGCAGCAGAACACAAACCTGAATGCACTCATGACTCCTTTCAATGCGCACCAAAATTACGATCTGTTTCTCTGAATTGCCTTGTGAAACCCTGTTAGATCGTATTTTATATATTAGCTAGTCATGTTGGCAATAGAACAAGCTTTGAAATTATGCCCATCTGACCCAGATTGAGATTTATAATGGGCCGTTTTTGGATTACATAAACAACAGTAATTGTGTGATTGTGGGAATGCAGGGTTGTGTTCCAAACAAAACATCTACAAGTGTGCTTGCAGTAGTTCCTCAACGACACAATTAGGAGAGCAAAAAGAAAAAGCACCTTATAGTTGAAGACTCTTCTTTGAGTCCTAAAAGTGAATTGAAATTACTTAAGAACTGTGCATACTTTGGAGGGGTGTGTGGCCACTTGGAATAGTAATAATATGCCATTTAGCAGACGCTTTTATCCAAAGCGACTTACAGTCATACATTTTTGTGTATGGGTGGTCCCGGGGATCGAACCCTCTTCTCTGGCGTTACAAGCACCGTGCTCTACCAGCTGAGCTACAGCGCTACAGATACACCAGTTAGTCCTCTCACTCAAACCCTTTCATTTTTTTGTCTTATGTTGCACCTACCCCACATTTTCCAGGAATATTCGTATCATCCTACTGAATGTATCCAGAGTATTTTCAGATTTCGTTATCAACAAATGTGGCAACAAGTACAGTAAATGGACATGAAATCAACAGTGTAATGTTTGGATTCAGTCTTGTATCAGGTGAACTGTTGTGTCCTCAACTTTGGTCTAATCATTTCCACCATAATCTCCAAACTGTTCCCTTTCAATTGCTATCATATGCTTATGCAGATGCATTTCATATTTCTTCTGTAAAAAACATTTCAATTTAGCCCTATCAATAAATCCCAATTCTCACGAGTGTAAAGGGTTATTAATACACACTTGTGCATGTGTCAAATAGGACAAATATAAACACCCACCAAATTATTGTATTATTATTATCATGGAAATGAGTGGGGTTGACATTTACTTCTTAGCTGCTATATAAGTGTCCTGCATATCTCCTGGCCTGCATTATCCTCCTGTCATATCAAACCAAGTACTCCTGTTAGTGTTTTTGTTGGCTCAGGACAGCTGCTTCTTCTTCTATCCTACACTTTAAAGTTATGATGTAATTTCCGCCATGTCAAGATAAGCATTATGGGGGGGGGGGGGGGGGGGGATGGAGTGAGGTAATCAGGAAGACGAGATGCTCTGAATCCAATGTCAAAACTCAGAAATGCTGAGTTGCTTGCCAGCCAAACCAGAAGGAATCCACAGTCCAATGACCAGCTTGATACTGATCAAAATACAAAGTATTTATATCCAAGTCCATGTTCCACTATTTTAAGGAGCCGTTAGTTGTTGTGAATAGATATATCAGTGTTATAATGCCAAATTGATATGAGGAATAAACAAACAAAAAATCTAAGAAAGCATTCCCCAAATTCCTTTATGTGATTTTGTATTTATACAAAAATATTTATACAAAAATGCAAAATATACTATAATATGATTACAGAAAAGTTCAACTGTGAAATGTAAAAGGTCAGATGTAGATTATTTTCATTAGGTGTTTCACAGGGATGTGATGTCCATTGCCTTACTGGGAGATGGTAGCATTTAAAGGAACAGGTTTCTCTCTAATGAAACGAAGATTAGTTTTGGCATGGATGAATATAACTCAAAATTCTATGTGACATCCGGTAGGGGATAATATGTTAAATGCGTAGGAGTAAAAGCAAGGATTGGATAAAAACAGACAGACTGAGATAAATATTGTGAGAGTTCTCACATATGGCTGACACAAAATTGTGCTAAAGCACAAATGTTTTATCCATTAGATAGCCGCCTATCTTCTTGGCTAAGAGGATTTCCCCATATAAACGGTCAAAGATTAATTCATATTTCTCTGATCAAAGTAATAGTGTATACCTTTATATTTTGCAGGATATACTCTGCTGAAAATCTCAGCAGAACCATGATAAAAGCAAATCAATTCTTCAAATTGTGTTTTTGTTGCAGAGGGTACTCAAAGGTTTTGATAATTCTATCTTGAGCTTCATGGTAGTACATGGGCTAAATTCACAATCATGCCTATTGAAAGGCAGAGAGAGAGATACATTATACAGTTTAGTAATTACAGACACCCATGTATTATTCTCTCTTGGAATGAATCATGAATTCCACATACACAAAGTGTTTCAATAACGTTTGAAGTGTACAGTTGCATCCAAACACCAGAAGATAATTAATATACAGTACCAGTCAAAAGTTTGGACACACTGTCACAACTTCCGCCGAGGCTGCCTCCTCTCCTTGTTCGGGCAGGCTTCGGTGTTCGTCGTCACCGGCTTACTAGCCACTGCAGCTCCATATATCATCATTCCATTTGTCTTGCCTTGTCAATTACACACACCTGGTTCATATTCCCTCATTAGTCCGTGTATAAGTGTTCCCTCTGCCCCCTTGTCCTTGTGGGTGATTTTTTTATGTGAGTTGAGTGTAGCTCGGTGGAGCTACACGTACCTTGTATTACCGGGGTAGATTATTCCCCTGTGCCTGTATTTTGTTGGAGCTACCCGTACCTTTTATTGCCGGGGTAGATTGTTCCCCTGTGCCTGTATTTTGTTGTCGCTATCCAGCGCAACTTTGTACGACGGAATAAACTCTGTATTCAGTGATTTTACCCTCCTGCGCCTGACTCCTTCTAATCACACTCATCACAGAGGAGCCCATGTCTGGAATCGTGGCACGGGTCCATGAGCATTCCACGATGCTGGCCGGCTTGGGGGAAGCAATGGATTGGGTTCTTCAGGTTGTCCAACGCCTGGAGAGAAGAAGACCCGATCTGTCGAGACCAGCTGGCCAATCGGATCCAGCCACCCACACCCCAGCACCCGGAGGGATCCAGATATCCCGACCACGGGAATTCGACGGGACGGCGGCGCTCTGCCAAGGATTCCTCCTCCAACTGGAGCTCTACTTCTCCAGCATCAAGCCGGCCCCATAGGAGCGGGAGAAGGTGTCCGTCCTCGTTTCCTGTCTCTCTGGGAAAGCCCTGGAGTGGGCCAACGTTGGAGAATTTCGGGAGTTCGCTCGCCTCTTTCGGACTGTCTTCGATCACCCGCCCGAAGGTCGAGAGGCAGGTGAGCGGCTGGTCCACCTGAGGCAGGGGACGAGGACCGCACAGGACTTCACTTTGGAGGTTCGGACTCTTGCAGCGGGGTCCAGGTGGAACAAGCGGGCCCTGATCGACCATTTCCGGTGCCATCTGCGGAAGGACGTCTGACAGGAGCTAGCCTGCCGGGACACCATGTTGTCCTTCACGCAACTGGTGGACATGACCATCCGTTTGGACAACCTACTGGCAGCCAGAGGATGTCCTGGAAGGGGTTTCCCCGATCCTACCCCGGCTGACTCGGATCCCGAGCTGATGGAGCTGGGTGGAGCCATCGTCCGAGAGAGCAGAGGACGACAGCGACAGTGCCACTCTGGTGGCACGAAGGGACAGTACACCACACGTTGTCGTCAACGCTCTTTTGGGTCTGGAGGCGGCAGGCAGGGCACTCTCACATCACCCCAGGTATCGAACACCCACAATCGTTCAGAGCTCTCTGCTGCGTACTGTACCCTACCCATCTACTTTCCCGATCACATGGTAGTTCCCCAGTGTAAGGCGCTAGTCGATTCAGACGCAGCTGGGAACTTTATGGACAGGGCATTCTCACGGCGTCTACGCATTTCATTGGTTCCCCAATCCATTCCACTCCCCATCAGAGCACTTGATAGTTGACCATTAGGGTCCGGGTTTGTCCAGCGCAACTGTGTACGATGGAATAAACTCTGTTTTCGGTGATTTACCCTCCTGCGCCTGACTCCTTCTAATCACACTCATCACACACACCTTCTCATTCAAGGGTTTTTCTTTATTTTTGCTATTTTCTACATTGTATAATAATAGTGAAGACATAAACACTATGACAAAACACATATGGACTCTAGTAGTAACCAAAAAAATGTTAACCAAAACAAAATATATTTTATATTTGAGATTCTTCAAATAGCCACCCTTTGTCTTGATGACAAATTTGCACACTCTTGGCATTCTCTCAACCAGCTTCACCCGGAATGCTTTTCCAACAGTCTTGAAGGAGTTCCCACATATGCTAAGCATTGTTGGCTGTTTTTCCTTCACTCTGCCGTCCGACTCATCCCAAACCATTTCAATTGGGTTGAGATCGGGGGATTGTGGAGGCCAGGTCAGCTGATGCAGCACTCCTTCACTCTGCTTCTTGGTAAAATAGCCCTTACACAGCCTGGAGGTGTGTTGGGTCATTGTCCTGTAGAAAAACAAATGATAGTCCCACTAAGCCCAAACCAGATGGTATGGCGTATCGCCGCAGAATGCTGTGGTACCCATGCTGGTTAAGTGTGCATGGAATTCTAAATAAATCACAGACAGTGTCACCAGCAAAGCACCCCCACACCATAACACCTCCTCCTCCATGCTTTACGGTGGGAACTACACATGCAGAGATCATCCGTTCACCCACCTCGCGTCTCACAAAGACACTGCGGTTGTAACCAAAAATCTCACATTTTGACTCCAAACCAAAGGAAGAATGTCCACCGGTCTAATGTCCATTGCTTATGTTTCTTGGCCCAAGCAGGTCTCTTCTTCTTATTGGTGTCCTTTAGTAGTGGTTTTTTGCAGCAATTCGACCATGAAGGCCTGATTCACACAGTCTCCTCTGAACAGTTGATGTTGAGATGTTGATGTGTCTGTTACTTGAACTCTGTGAAGCATTTATTTGGGCTGCAATCTGAGGTGCAGTTAATTCTAATGAACATATCCTCTGCAGCAGAGGTAACTCTGGGTCTTCCTTTCCTGTGGTGGTCCTCATGAGAGCCAGTTTCATCATAGCGCTTGATGATTTTTGCGACTGCACTTTTCCAGATTGACTGACCTTCATGTCTTAAAGTAATGATGGACTGTCATTTCTCTTTGCTTATTTGAGCTGTTCTTGCCATAATATGGACTTGGTCTTTTACCAAATAGGGCTATCTTCTGTATACCACCCCTACCTTGTCACAACACAACTGATTGGCTCAAATGCATTAAGAAGGAAAGGAATTCCACAAATTATATTTTAACAAGGCACAGATTTTAATTTAAATGCATTCCAGGTGACTACCTCATGAAGCTGGTTGAGAGAATCTCAAGAGTGTGCAAAACTGTCATCAAGGCAAAGGGTGGTTACTTTGAAGAATCTCAAATATAACATATCTTGATTTGTTTAACACTTTTTGGGTTACTACATGATTCCATATGTGTTATTTCATAGTTTTGATGTCTTCACTATTATTATACAATGTAGAAAATAGTAAAAATAAAGAGAACCCCTTGAATGAGTAGGTGTGTCCAAACGTTTGACTAGTACTGTTTGTATAAATGATACTGATCTCACACTCAAAGACATCATCTTTAAAAGGGTATGCTAATTGCCTTTTGTGAAGATTTTGTGAATTCACCAGGAATGGGGTATTCCTATTCCCCCATATCTACTTTGCCTCACATCTCCAGCTCTATCCTCCAGCAGAGGTAAGGTATGTCACTAGTATCCTGAAAGGGCCCCTAGCTAGCTACCTTCCTTCTCTGGAAATAATTGCAATCTCCCTCTACCTCTAGGGTCAGTAAACTAACAGTAATTCACCTGTGTGACAGAAAATCTTTGCAGTGTTGCCAATGGGAGCTAAGGAGGTTATGTTTAAGGTTATGAACTCCAACCAGACCCACACATCATCACACAGTGGGGTTTTTCCTCCAACCCTCCAACAGTCCGTCCGTCCTCCCGCCCGCCCGCCTGCCTTCCTGTCAAACCATTTACTTGTGCAGTTGGACTAGAAGATAAATTACACCACAGACACAGATACATACCATAAAACTACAACACATTGTTGTAATGCAACACTCTTTATCATGGCTTTGCTTATGGATGGCCTCTAGTGAATTCATGGCTACTACTCCTGTCGACCGTTGACAAGGATTCTGTGGTGAATTTTTCACAGGCATGGAACAAAATGTATTCAAAGGCACAAAAGCCTCAGGCTTTTCACTTCTGTGACTGCTATTTTTAAGATATAATGCTGTGGTATTCAAAAACAGAAATGGAAGGCAACTAGCTAATGCTTTAATATAATTCTTTATATTATTATTAATAATTCACCAGTAAAAAACGTTTGAAGAAGACAAATATGAATTTGACTGAATGACAATGGGTCGGTTTCTGTCTCTATTTCACTGTACACATTCAAGGAGCTGATAGTTCTAAACTGCCACAAAGGTTTCGCCCAGAAACAGTTTTGATTGGAACAGAATGAACAGAACAAAATGGAATGAAATGAAATAAAATGCCATAGGACAGAATATAAAAGATCAGGTTGAACAGGGGTGCAACGTCAATCACATTTTGTGTGAAAGGGAAAGCCATGCCTTTCTCTCTCGCTTTGCCTCTGTCCCCTGTGCCAGCACCAAGCGGTGGCGGTGCGGGAGGGAGGCGTCTGTGGTGGCTGTACTCTGATATGGCCACACAATAATCTCTGTCCTGCAGAGTCGGCACATCTCCTGGCCAGCCGGGTCCTCCGAGGACTAGGTTTGGCCATTTCTGCTGGGCCCGCTAGCTCGCCATCCAGCTCGCTGCACCACACTCTTACAGCTTACAGTGCACTATGGTAAACAGACAGACACCTATGCAACATGTTGTCTTTACTTCTCTCATATTATTTAGCTACACTCCCAGGGGATCACAAATCTGTAACGTTACAATTTATTTTTAACCTAATGTAATCTGATTGAAATGATGAGTGGTTTCCAAAATGATTTGGAAAATATTAGGGGAGGTTTTCCTTTCCTCCTTTCTAAAGAGGTGTTCCTGCACACGGCAGAATATACCACCTCCAGAAACTTGACAAAGTAATGGAGACAAATCTATTTCAATAATTGCAGCAGAGTTGGAATGGCCATCAGTCAGGAGGAAACGAGGAGCAATACCTCCTGTAGACAGAGGCTCATCCATCACGGCAGGACCTTAATTTGAGATGTTTAGGAATCCTGCTGTTGATTTTCTGAGCCATGTCTTAAAGGTCAGCAGGGTCAAAATAAGTGCACTATGTAGGGAATAGAGTGCCATTTGGGACACAGGAGCCAGGGTCTCTCCCAAGCCAAGACATGGCCTTTTCGCCTGTGTTCTATGCTTGACATTGTAAAAGTAGAACATCATACACAATAGATATAAAACAAACAGGCAAAATAAATTATCCTAATCTGAGGGTGGCCTTGAAGCTAGACAGACCTGCTAAGAGAGAATCAACTGGTTCAGTTGATTTGCATCCTAATTGTTTATACAAACAACATGTTTCAAATAGTGGAGAGTTCATCTTTTAAAATAAACCACAGCACTCTGAGGTTATGTACATTATGGCTACTTAAAGGTATAGTGCTCCTCCTCAAAGAAGAACTACAGAGTATTCAAAGTATAAAGGAGAAACACAGTGGTCACTGTCTAGAGCAAGGCTCTCCAACAGTGTTCTTGGAGAGCTACCGTCCCATAGGTTCTCTCTCCAACCCTAATCTAGCGCACCTGATTCTAATAATTAGCTGATTGATAAGCTGAATCAGGTGAGTTACAACTGGAGGGTAGCGCTCCAGGAACAGGGTTGGAGAGCTCTGGTCTAGAGACTCCAAACAATCTCAAGTATTGATCCCATTTAAGCCGAAGGCTCTTGACCGACACATTAGGCAGAATGGGGTGATAGGTGGCATATCCGAATGACTGGTCGTCTCTGCCCTGCTTATGATAATGGGAACAGGACACATATCCATAAACACTCTCCTTTTTCTGATTGCATGCCAAATAGCACCCTATTCCCTATATAGTGCACTACTTTTGACCAGAGCCCTAAAGTAATGCACTACAGTGCCTTGCAAAAGTATTCATCCCCCTTGGCATTTTTCCTATTTTGTTTTGGCCATCAAGGAAAACGCTATGTCTGGCGCAAACCCAACCCCTCTCATCACCCCAAGAACACCATCCCCACAGTGAAGCATGGTGGTGGCAGCATCATGCTGTGGGGATGTTTTTCATCGGTAGGGACTGGGAAACTGGTCAGAATATGAAGGAATGATGGATGGCGCTAAATACAGGAAAATTATTGAGGGAAACCTGTTTCAGTTTTCCAGAGATTTGAGACTGGGACGAAAGTTCACCTTCCAGCAGGACAATAACCCTAAGCATACTGCTAAATCAACACTCGAGTGGTTTAAGGGGAAACATTTAAATGTCTTGGAATGGCTTAGTCAAAGCCCAGACCCAAAATCCCAGTGGCTAGATGTGCCAAGTATATAGAGACATACCCCAATAGACTTGCAGCTGTAATTGCTGCAAAAGGTGGCTCTGCAAAGTATTGACTTTTAAAAAAATGTGCATCTTCAAAGTGGTAGGCATGTTGTGTAAATCAAATGATACAAACCCCCCCAAAAAAATCCATTGAAATTCCAGGTTGTAAGGCAACAAAATAGGAAAAATGCAAAGGGGGGTGAATACTTTCACAAGCTACTGTATAAAGGGAACAGGGTGCCATTTGTGATGCAGACCCTTCTCTTTCCCCTGGTCAAACAGTGCTGGAGATTATTTCATATAGTGACAGTGAGGGCTTTGCGGAAGGATGTGCTCTTTTTGTGGAGCCACTCAATCTTACCATTAAAATTACATGGAGCGCAGCAAGAGTGGGTAGAACCATGAGGAGCGGTTGACACAGGATGCGTCCCAAATGGCACCCTATTCCTTTTTTGAGAGCACTACCTTTGACCAGGGCCCATAGGGTTCTGGTCAAAATGATGATTCTGGTCAAGACTCATAAACTCCATTAGAGGGTTCGTAGGGGATGTCACAACTCGGCTGAGTGTATTAGCTGCTGTCTTGTTGTGGGAGATGCATGCCTGTCATGCAACAGTAAGTGTAGTGGATTACCCAAATGTACTTGGATAGCTATGAGGTTTACAGAACAGTTACAGTTAACAAATCTAATAGATAATGTCACCTGACTCTACTTTTGTTAATCTACCAGACCTGTACAAAATGGGATTTGTCAATTAAATTAGCACAATTAGTAGGGCACTCCATCAGGCCCATCAAGGCTATCTAAATGCTATTGACAGGAGTCAGTTCCAGAAGAGCTAAGCAATGTAACAGACAGGACATGTACTGTAGACAGGTAGTATCACTATCGCCAGTGTGCATTCATGCATTATATGTCTCCCTCCTTCATCACATAATTCATGTAGTTATGATATCCCAGTGTGGGTGCATGTTTTGAATGCTCATCCTCTCTCCTGTACACCCTCCATGGATACTGAACAAGAGGGCCATCTCACGTTCTATGTAATAGTGGACTCCTTGGAGAATTATTGGATTATTCTAAAGCAGGTGCTAACAGCTGAATGGTGATAAGACAAGGGTTGTGTCCCAAATGGCAGCATACTCCCTACATAGTGCACTTGTTTTGACCAGGACCCAAAGATCTTACCCTATGGGCACTTGTCAAAAGTACTGCACTATGTATGAAATAGGGTGCCATTTGCAACACAACCCAATAACCCATCAAATACAGTTATGTATATGTCTATGAAGAGTGTGACATTAGATCTGCTCTGAGAAAGTAGTGCAGAGCAGTGTAGGCAAGTGTGGGTTTTACATGTAATCGGAAGGTATAGGTTGGGGAGTATGCCTGTGCATAAATGTGATGTCAGACGAGATGCAGGAAACTCATGAAGTGTCCCATGTCATCGCTGTCATATATACATTCTATTCTCCTTTGGAATTCCATCACAGAAGATGGAGATGAAAGGACTGAGAATGCACACAGCATTTGCATTTGTTAAAGTACAGCATTCCAATTGGCAAATACTTACCTATATTCATATATGAGTATACCTGTTGGGTTTAGTTAAAATGGTACCATTATGTTACCAAATAATGTCTTAAAAAATTAAAACCGTTCAGCAGAGTAGATATACTATAACAGCCACTGAATAAAATGCTTGCTCACTGCTTTCAATTCTCCCTCAAATATATATCCTGTCAAATCCAGTATGCAATACATTATGAATGCATTGGATTTTCTACAAACAAAATACTCCACAGCAATGGATCACTGAGACACATAACTCTCTACATGCACATTACATTTGTCTCCCCACATGTAAACCCAAAAGGTATGTGCGGTTTAGCAGTGTAGATCTTTAATAGGTTGTACTCATATCTTCTTTCACAGCTTATCTAAATAACAGGGTGCATCTGTGATCGCATATTCCACATGCAGCATATCATATGTGTTGCTTTTTTAATATTCTCTCAGGTTGTTGGTACTAATCCCCTTGGATACCACAAGAAATCTTCTAATCCAGTAAGGTAATTCAGAAATGTATGTAAACATGGGCTATTTATTCACGGAAATTCACTACAAAGCTGTATTCTACATTTTGCAGTATATAAAGTCATACCTGCAATGTGAGATTCCAAAGCAGGCTGTCTTGTGTTTTGATAAAAAACTGCATATGAAAAGCACTCACACCCTAATATTTACTGTTACCTTTGCATATATTTTTACAGTTATTTGTACTATCGAAGGGATTGGAACTAAAGTCTATGATCCCTTACAGAAAAAACACATGAATTTCACATGTAATAACATGTTTAACAAGTGATCACATGTGATCTTATGTGATTGCATATGATCACACGTTATCTTATGTGAAGTTAAAGTGATAACATGGGGATGCAACATTTCAACAAAGTTTTTCACAAGTGAAAATGCAATTCCACATGTGAGAGTTTATGTTAAACTGCAAATATCACATCTAAATCTGCAATTAACATGTGAGATGAAAACATGTTATTCTCCTCACATGTGAAATGGTGGTGTTAACATGTGAACTCTAAATATAATGCATGTGAACAACTGACCTCATGTGTCTCTTTATTTACATGTGAACATTTCTGCTCAACGTGAAAAAAAGCCATGTGAAACTGCAATTTTCACGTGTTTTTCTGCAAGGGAATTAAATGATATGGAGGGTTTTAAAGTAAGTGGTACGTTGTTCAGCTAAAATAGTGCACAGATATTTCATTAATGACAATATGACTACATTTGACATGATCACTTAGTACTGACTGTTCAATATGACCACACCTGGGATTTGAATTTACAACCTCTGGACTTGGGGTACGCTAATCTTTCTTCTGCACCGCAAAGTCTGTAACATTTTGCTACACATTCATTACCTATAATAATTCACATCTCTGCACTTAGCAAAAGACTAGCATCTGTACTGCTATTTTAGTTATCGGTTAAATCTGACTATTCTCACATTTATTTTATTTACTTATTTCAGCAATTTGAGGGGTTTTCTGTATTACATTTACGTCATTTAGCAGACGCTCTTATCCAGAGCGACTTACATATATATTTTTTTATACTGGCCCCCCGTGGGAATCGAACCCACAACCCTGGCGTTGCAAACGCCATGCTCTCCCAACTGAGCTACATCCCTGCCGGCCATTCCCTGCCCTACCCTGGACGACGCTGGGCAAATTGTGCGCCGCCCCATGGGTCTCCCGGTTGTGGCCGGCTACGACAGAGCCTGGATTCGAACCAGGATCTCTAGTGGCACAGCTAGCACTGCGATGCAGCGCCTTAGACCACTGCGCCACTGTATAGTTGTCTAATGTTGGTAGGGCCTATTATTCAGTTTAAATGCTACTCCTCAATCACTCCTCAATTGAGTGTATTTTTAACAAAGCTGAGATTTACTTTACTGAAGTCCAAAGTGTAGGAATACAGGTGAAATCAGTTCTTGACATAGACATGATGGCGTAGCAGGAAGATCGGAATGCTGTGAACCAAGAGGCTGTGAGTTAAAATCACCGGTGAGGACATGTTGAATAATAATTACTATATCAATAAACATACACAATGTAATCATGTGTGCCAAATATGTAATCTGAAAACACAGTATTTTAAAAATGCTGTTTGTGTCTGTATCCCAACGACACATTTTTGTTTGCCTGTGAAATACCAAGTGAAAAATATTCACATGTGAAAATCTGAATCTACATGTTATGTGATCACATGAACATCCACATGTAAAACTTCATGTGAAATATCATCACATGTGAAGTGTTCCAAAAACACATGGTTTCACATGATTTCACATGTGAAATCATGTTCCATAAAGAGAATACCTTACTAAAACTATTTTAGAAAATCCAATGATGCAATGTGTTATTTTCATCACATTACAAGAATGTTAAACAGTGTTGTGAAGCTGAACCACATGCAATGAACATATTGTGGCTTTTACTTTTTTGGTTTCCCTGAAGGCAGTGTTGAAATCAGCTCCTTGATGTTGCCCAAACTACTTGACAGGTTTTGGTTTGATATCCAATGTTTGAACACTTTCCAATGCCGAGTTGAAAAGCAATATTGCCTTTTAAATGCAAATGAACAGAAATCACTCACTATGACTTATAAACAGGGTCAGCATACAGTCCCAGTGAGGGGTGTTTTGAAGCATGTGTTTTCCAATCTGCATTCACTGACACCTACTGTGTCATCTATGAACAAATTGATAGGCTCGCTTTGACCTAAAGACCATGAAGACCATACAGTCATGCATGAGAGACATTCTTCAAAAGGACTGACTGTAATCCGAACAGAACAGAACACAACACAAGCCTCATGTCTCTCTCAAACTCTTTTTGCGAAAACTGTTTCATGGACACCCGCTGGTTCTGCTCCCTCTGTGTGCACTTCCTAATCACATGTGGTGTCGATAACATCTAACAAATTATTAATGAAACAGACTTTATTGACAAGTCAAAATATTAAAAATATTAAAAATCATTGGCATCTAGGAGGCTTGGAAAGCCATTTGGGGCAGCTGCAGTGATAGAAATGTCCATGTGTGGCTGGCACTGTAACTCAGTTTGTTCATTATTGACTTGGAGGGGGAATATACTAAAGATCAGCATATCCTACATTTTGAAAAACAACAACAAAACACAGCCCAACTAAGACGTAAATAAACAGCCTCACTTACCATGAATGGATCACAATTACAGCAGACAAGTCAGCTTAATCCAAGCTTCTTTTCCCTGTGAAGAAAACAAGACAAGCTTCTCCTCTCTTCTCCTTTTTTCCTCCTCTCATTAATTCTCTATTTTCTCATTTACCCCTACCTCTCTCTTTGGTGCATTTCTTTCATTATCCTTCTCTGTGCATAGAGCTGATGCCGGAGCTTGTGCCGTTAGAAGTACAACACAATAGAGTGAGAGAGAGAGAATGTAGGAGCCACAATGAGTCTCCCTGTGGTTTTAAAATGACGTGTGAGAGCGAGAGAGGGGAGTGAGAGAGCAAGCTTGTATGAGTGTGTGAGAGAGCGAGTGGAAGAGAGCGAGAGAATGAGAGAGAGGGTTTGTAAGCACCGGCTAGTTCGCTGACTGGCTCAGTGGCGAAGGGCTTGCATGCACGCTGGGAGCTGGGGCAGCCGTGATTGGTGTGAGGCAGCCCCCTGTCAGGTCCCCGGAGCACTGGGATCTTCATCAAGCAGATTATAGGGAGCTGGAGAGCCCTTCCTCATGCAGTGAGAGAGCCAGTGATGTACACTGTGGTCACTGGGGGGATATTCTAATCAGAAAGACAGTAGTGCCACTTGGGGATGGTATCTCGTCCAAGCTAATGTGTTCACAGATGATGCCACGGAAATGGGGGAGTACTGTATTAGTGTTGTGAGGAAGAGACAGAGATTGCGAAAGGGGAGGGGGTTGGTTTACCATTAGGGCTTAACTCTTATTAGAGTCAGGGACATCAGCTGGCTTCCACTAATACGCCCTCATAACCCCTCACACAGAACACAAACAATCTAACAAGCCCTTTACCTTTCCTATATCCTGCAGTAAACCAAAGACTGTAAGAAAACATCAAAACAAACTTCCTGGTCCCTCTGAAGTCTGTCAGTTGTCGTTAACATGTGACCTACATTCTCATATTTCCATGTCTTGCATGATTAAATGGATTGCTAGTTTTCCTCCACTTGAAGGAGGTGGACTCCTCAACTGCATCCCATATGACACTCTATTCCCTAAACAGTACACAACTTTTGATCAGAGCCCTGTAGGCTCTGGTTAAAAGTAGTGCAGAATATAGGGATTAGGATGCCATTTGGGATGCATCCGAGGACTCCTCCACGCCACTTGGCCATGATGCGGAACATCAGACATTGTCGCCCCTTCACCTCTGGGAGATTGAAGAGGAAACATGATATTTAACCTTTCAAATGAGATCTTAATGTGATGAGAAAAAAATGGAGATGACACACATCACTCTTGGGAAAAGGTTACTGAGGCATTAGCATTTAGCATGTCTAATCCACATCACAGTAGGATTGTCTTGAGGATGAGCAGTTTTTTACTGCATTTGAACATCCACTGAATGAACTGCCTGACTAACTGAATTTGGAGATTGAAAATACTATAATAATAATACTAATAATAATGCATTTTATTTGCCTTTCAAAATACCCAAGGAAACAGACAGAGTAAGGCATAACATAAAATAGCAAATATTAACATGACAATACTAAAGGAAAGTGCATTACAACAAAGGTGCATGGCACCCAAAAAATAGCAAGCTCAATTATACAAAACAACAACAACAATGACAAGGTCATCAAGGCAGTTCAAATTCAGAGGCTAACTTCAACAACCTTTGTGTCCCCTACACCAGTGGTTCCCAAACTGAGGGGTCGGAAGGAACTCAGTCCGGCTTTCAACTTACTCTTGAAAGTTGTAATGGTAGAATGCATAACGTGCAATTTCGAAATTGGCTAGTGCTTCATCCGTTTTCCTCTTGTCATGTCAGTCATTGCATACCTTAGAGCAGGGGATCCCAAACTTTTTCACAAAGGCCCCTCTTCCAGCATTGGGGAACATCCCGCATTGGGGAACATTTCTGAGAAGTTATAAATAGCTATCTAAGGTATGCAATGACTGACATGACAAGAGGAATGCTGATAATGCACTACCCAATTTTGAAATGTCCCCTTGTGAATTCTACTATTACAACTTTCAAGAGTAAGTTGAAAGACATAAAAAAAGTGAGTTATATGGTGGACTTGTTTATTGACAAAAACACTGTCTCAGTGCCTTACAGTTAAAGTATTAAAACACCCACAGTAGAGTAGAACAATTGAAACGTCACTAGGGAAGTAATGGAGATGATTTGTGTGCCAAAAAAACTAAACATTTTTGGTCATAAATGCAATGCTCCACTACACCTTTCAATACTGTTGTTTGTAGAATGTGTAAAAATAACAGTCACTCAAAGTCCTCTTTTTGAGATAAATCATCTTCCAGATTGACAACACTACCACCCAACATTATAAACAGCACAGACCAAACATTAATTAGTCACTCAGTTGAGATGCTTTCATTACTATTCCCCTCCATCACCCCTCCCTCTCGAATCAACTCCTGTCCAGATGGCATGTCGCGACCCTAGAGGACGCCATCTTTAATCCTCTTGGCACATGCTTCACTGAGCGAGAGAGAGGTGGAACGGATGCTCCGAGTCAGGAGGCGTCAGCCGGCGAGGCGTTTCAGTCAGAATGGTCCAGTAGAGTCACTGGGTTGAGTCCAAAATGGCACCCTTTTCACTACACTGTAAAAAGTGGGATGGCGCTATTGTTCATCTGAAGTGCTTTTACTGATTGGAATGATCGAAAACGACGTTTTGGTTCATCAACCTATTCTATCAAATTTGTCTGAAATTAAATAACACATTTGTCAGATCAATGTGATTTGTTTAATTGAATGAAAGCTTCTAAATTGGTTTCAACACCTACTGTGAATAGGTTGTGAATAGCACATTGAATAGCGGTGGGGGCAATGTAGTGGCAGCAGCTTATCAGAATAATTATTGGATATGGATATCAGGTTGTTCTTTTTGCCCACCCGTGAGAGTGAATGTTATTCTAGTTCATCTAGTATATTGTATTTCAATTTGCAGCTGCAATGATACTTGCATTAGTGCATGTTCAGGTAGTCATTGCTTGGTTATGATATTGTGGTTACTAAATGTGAAGGTCTTCTGTAAAAAATACATTTGGAAACAGTATATGAAGTTATCAAACAAATTGAATTTCTTAATTTACATGGAGTTGTTTTAGTTGCTTGAACCCAATTGAATAAATGTGCATAGATAATTCCAGAAGAGAAAGTACACTTGGAACAAGATGACAAAATGGGTTGTATTCAGGGACGGGCAAAAATTACATTTGTAAAAATTAAATACCATAAAGCTCGATGTATCAAAATAAACTAAAACATATTTGTATTTTGAAATGTATTTAATTAAGGTGTCATAAAAAGAAATGCACCCCCCTCCCCAAAGTAAAAAAAACTATATTTTCACATGACCCTCCACTTGTACTGTAAAATAAATTGAACACCCTCCCCCTCACATAATTAACTCAAAATAATGTTTATGACCACAAATAACAATAACTCTAGTGACTCTGTGTTCATAAATGTGGATATCGACTTCAGCATGCTTTTGTGGCACAGTAGATGCCATGCAGGGCTACAGGGCAGAAGGTTGAGGGTTCGCCAACCATCACAGATGAGCTCACTCTCCCTGCTTGTTTCAATACACTACAGTCAGAGCTGGCTGCAGACAATGATCAGCTAGGGAGAAATCAGATATTTAACATTTTGATATAATATGATATAATAATAATATAATATGCCATTTAGCAGACGCTTTTATCCAAAGCGACTTACAGTAATGCGTGCATACATTTTTGTGTATGGTTGGTCCCGGGGATCGAACCCACTACCTTGGCGTTACAAGCGCCGTGCTCTACCAGCTGAGCTACAGAGGACCACGATTTATAATTATATAAAATGTATGCAACAAATGCACCACAACCAAAAAAACAAAGCATACCGACTTCCGGCACTTCAATATTATGGTTTGCGTTCTCAACACCACAATCAATAGATTATGTCAATCTCGACAAACAGAAAATACGTCCCACTCTACCTTGTAGGTTTACCCAGTATCAAAGGCTTGGCTTGACAGTCTCCAAATGTCATTCAACTTTATGGGGGTTTTGAAACAGAGGTATTTTTCCATTCATCAATTGGCCAGGGCACAGTTTGGATTCATTGATTAATCCATTTTATTTGTTAGTTAAAAAATACATACATACATATATACATACATATATACACTGCTCAAAAAAATTAAGGGAACACTAAAATAAAACATCCTAGATCTGAATGAATGAAATAAACTTATTAAATACTTTTTTCTTTACATAGCTGAATGTGCTGACAACAAAATCACACAAAAATTATCAATGGAAATCAAATGTATCAACCCATGGAGGTCTGGATTTGGAGTCACACTCAAAATTAAAGTGGAAAACTACAGGCTGATCCAACTTTGATGTAATGTCCTTAAAACAAGTCAAAATGAGGCTCAGTAGTGTGTGGCCTCCACGTGCCTGTATGACCTCCCTACAATGCCTGGGCATGCTCCTGATGAGGTGGCGGATGGTCTCCTGAGGGATCTCCTCCCAGACCTGGACTAAAGCATCCGGCAACTCCTGGACAGTCTGTGGTGCAACGTGGCGTTGGTGGATGGAGCGAGAAATGATGTCCCAGATGTGCTCAATTGGATTCAGGTCTGGGGAACGGGCGGGCCAGTCCATAGCATCAATGCCTTCCTCTTGCAGGAACTGCTGACACACTCCAGCCACATGAGGTCTAGCATTGTCTTGCATTAGGAGGAACCCAGGGCCAACCGCACAAGCATATGGTCTCACAAGGGGTCTGAGGATCTCATCTCGGTACCTAATGGCAGTCAGGCTACCTCTGGTGAGCACATGGAGGGCTGTGCGGCCCCCCAAAGAAATGCCACCCCACACCATGACTGACCCACCGCCAAACCGGTCATGCTGGAGGATGTTGCAGGCAGCAGAACGTTCTCCACGGCGTCTCCAGACTCTGTCACGTCTGTCACATGTGCTCAGTGTGAACCTGCTTTCATCTGTGAAGAGCACAGGGCGCCAGTGGCGAATTTGCCAATCTTGGTGTTCTCTGGCAAATGCCAAACGTCCTGCACGGTGTTGGGCTGTAAGCACAACCCCCACCTGTGGACGTCGGGCCCTCATACCACCCTCATGGAGTCTGTTTCTGACCGTTTGAGCAGACACATGCACATTTGTGGCCTGCTGGAGGTCATTTTGCAGGGCTCTGGCAGTGCTCCTCCTTGCACAAAGGTGAAGGTAGTGGTCCTGCTGCTGCGTTGTTGCCCTCCTACGGCCTCTTCCACGTCTCCTGATGTACTGGCCTTTCTCCTGGTAGCGCCTCCATGCTCTGGACACAGCAAACCTTCTTGCCACAGCTCGCATTGATGTGCCATCCTGGATGAGCTGCACTACCTGAGACACTTGTGTGGGTTGTAGACTCCGTCTCATGCTACCACTAGAGTGAAAGCACCACCAGCATTCAAAAGTGACCAAAACATCAGCCAGGAAGCATAGGAACTGAGAAGTGGTCTGTGGTCACCACCTGCAGAACCACTCCTTTATTGGGGGTGTCTTGCTAATTGCCTATAATTTCCACCTGTTGTCTATTTTATTTGCACAACAGCATGTGACATTTATTGTCAATCAGTGTTGCTTCCTAAGTGGACAGTTTGATTTCACAGAAGTGTGATTGACTTGGAGTTACATTGTGTTGTTTAAGAGTTCCCTTTATTTTTTTGAGCAGTATATATATATATACATACATACAGTGAGGGAAAAAAGTATTTGATCCCCTGATGATTTTGTAGGTTTGCCCACTGACAAAGAAATGATCAGTCTATAATTTTAATTGTAGGTTTATTCGAACAGTGAGAGACAGAATAACAACAAAAAAATCCAGAAAAACGCATGTCAAAAATGTTATGAATAGATTTGCATTTTAATGAGGGAAATAAGTATGACCCCCTCTCAATCACAATGATTTCTGGCTCCCAGGTGTCTTTTATACAGGTAACGAGCTGAGATTAGGAGCACACTCTTAAAGGGAGTGCTCCTAATCTCAGCTTGTTACCTGTATAAAAGACACCTGTCCACAGAAGCAATCAATCAATCAGATTCCAAACTCTCCACCATGGCCAAGACCAAAGAGCTCCCCAAGGATGTCAGGGACAAGATTGTAGACCTACACAAGGCTGGAATGGGCTACAAGACCATTGCCAAGCAGCCTGGTGAGAAGGTGACAACAGTTGGTGCGATTATTCGCAAATGGAAGAAACACAAAATAACTGTCAATCTCCCTCGGCCTGGGGCTCCATGCAAGATCTCACCTCGTGGAGTTGCAATGATCATGAGAATGGTGAGGAAACAGCCCAGAACTACACGGGAGGATCTTGTCAATGATCTCAAGGCAGCTGGGACCATAGTCACCAAGAAAACAATTGGTAACACACTACGCCGTGAAGGACTGAAATCCTGCAGCGCCCGCAAGGTCCCCCTGCTCAAGAAAGCACATATACAGGGCCGTCTGAAGTTTGCCAATGAACATCTGAATGATTCAGAGGAGAACTGGGTGAAAGTGTTGTGGTCAGATGAGACCAAAATGGAGCTCTTTGGCATCAACTCAATTCGCCGTGTTTGGAGGAGGAGGAATTCTGCCTATGACCCCAAGAACACCATCCCCACCGTCAAACATGGAGGTGGAAACATTATGCTTTGGGGGTGTTTTTCTGCTAAGGGGACAGGTCAACTTCACCGCATCAAAGGGACGATGGATGGGGCCATGTACCGTCAAATCTTGGGTGAGAACCTCCTTCCCTCAGCCAGGGCATTGAAAATGGGTCGTGGATGGGTATTCCAGCATGACAATGACCCAAAACACACGGCCAAGGCAACAAAGGAGTGGCTCAAGAAGAAGCACATTAAGGTCCTGGAGTGGCCTAGCCAGTCTCCAGACCTTAATCCCATAGAAAATCTGTGGAGGGAGCTGAAGGTTCGAGTTGCCAAACGTCAGCCTCGAAACCCTTATGACTTGGAGAAGATCTGCAAAGATGTGTGCAAACCTGGTGGCCAACTATAATAAATGTCTGACCTCTGTGATTGCCAACAAGGGTTTTGCCACCAAGTACTAAGTCATGTTTTGCAGAGGGGTCAAATACTTATTTCCCTCATTAAAATTCAAATCAATTTATAACATTTTTGACATGCGTCTTTCTGGATTTTGTTGTTGTTATTCTGTCTCTCACTGTTCAAATAAACCTACCATTAAAATTATAGACTGATCATGTCTTTGTCAGTAGGCAAACATACAAAATCAGCAGGGGATCAAATACTTTTTTCCCTCACTGTACATACATACACACACACAAATATTTTTTAAAGTGACTGTGATTGCTCAATAAAGTAGGGGACTTATTTCCATTGTGGTCCCTATTTTTTACAGAAATACAATTACATAGACACAGACACATTACAGAGATAGAGACGAAAACATTATCAACCTCCCGATTATTATGAGGGGCGTGTTTAAGTACAATTCTTACAAGCTTGTTTGGCTGGCATCTTATTCTTTAGATGTTTGAGGCTACTGGTAAACCATGATGTGCAAGCATATTCAAAGTGACACTGGACTAGCACACTTAGTCTTTAGGGTGTCTGTAGCTAGGTTTCCATCCAATTGACGACAGATTTCCGTGTGAATATTCTAAAATGTTCATAAAAACAATATTCCATTGCAGTTTCCTTTAGGAAAACTTGGTGCCATACAACATGACAGGGAACATTTTAATTTACCGGACATTTGAGAACTATTATGGACATCCATATGTGACTTGTTTCAGGAAACTAAGCGTATGTCGCACATCACTACTTCACAGGAGCAGCATTTGAACGTAAACATTTATTTTTTTATCTTCTGGAACATGAGAACTTTCATGTGCACAATAACACATTTGTATTCCTTCCAGAAATATGAATACAATTGTTAAATTACGAGCCTAGTTGGTTTAGCCATGGAAAAAGATTGGAACCTTCCCACTAGCCATGATTAGCTGTGAAAATGTATGGGCTGGACTTGCCGGGAGATGAGTTTGGATTGGTCTGCCATGTAGCACACTTCTGTCTATAATGTGAGCCATTCAGTATGTATTGACAGTCCTTTCTACCGCTCCGTTTTTTGAAAGATATAACATTAGCAATCGAGAACTACAAAAGTTTTGCTACTTTTCTCAACAACATTGATGCCCTGAATTTAGCAGGCGCTATCGACAGATCAGTAGGAAAAAGTGATGGGCTACTTTCTGCATATGCCACGGTCAGTGTGAACCGGAGTGACTTGACACAAAGCTGGCCAAACAAGATGTAGCTATAAACAAAACGGAGTGAAATGGTTCTAGTCTGCCATGAAGCGTTCATCCATGTATACGGGTAAGAGTCTAGCTACATTTCCCAGATATAAGTTTCTAATTTTGTCTGAAAGTCATTTTTATTGCAAGTTAATAGCTTGCTAGCTAACATTACCTGTATGATCTGTGTAGTAATATTATTTCAATCAGAAAACAATTTGCATTGCTAGCTATAGCCTAATGTTAGCTAGTTAACATTGAACCTAGTTTGTTAGCTTTAGCTACCTGCAGATTCATACTACAGCTATGACAACGTTTGTATTGATAGTAGTATGAGTTGGGGCTATGCCGGTTCATTGTTTAACTAGCTAGCTACCTAGCTAGCTACATTTCTAAACAAAACACTCAATTTTGGATATATTAATACATGACCATTCAAATTAGCAGGTGTGTCTGGGGGTGATTACGGCCATCGATTGTATTTCATGAACATGTGTACATGTCTAGACAATAGTGACCCATCCACTTAGCTAGATGTGGGTGAGGGGTGGTTATAGCATTTCCTTCACATCACCCATCAATTTAGACAAGTGTCTGGTAATTGTCATCTAATAACGATAAAATATTTATAAAATATTTTTCTTTGGACACTTTCTGTTATTATATACTCCTACTATGCAAGTACTATCACTGTACTGTTTACACCTTCTGAATCCTGCACATGTGACAAATAAACTTAGATCTTATTTGATATAGCATGTGTTTACCACATGGCCTCTCATGTGAATCCTTAAAGAGATGGGGGTGGGACTAAGGTTTAATATGGTGTGAATTATGCTGAATGGGTGTAGACAAAGAAGAGCTCTCCAGTAGGTGTTCCAAAACATTCAAGGGCCAATTTCTCAAAAGTGGGGTTACAAGTTTATCAACTTTCAAAGCAGAATTACTTTCCCATTGTTCCTCAACTGCAGTGTATGATATATCATTTTCTAGCTTTCAGTCTCTACTTTTATCCAAAGTAAAAAACACAATTTCAGATTTTGCTGCACAAGACCGAATCGAGGTGGTCAGTCAAATATGCATTCAGTTCCAACCTGGCGCAGCCAGCACCACCAATAAAAGAGGGATGTTGGCCAAATGAGCCACATTTACGTGTCCTTAAAAATAGCCTATAACAAATTACAAAAACACTATTTATTTTGTTTCGATGTGTAGCATATGCTAAACTTTATATGCAAAAAAAAGGCTACTTTCCTAAAACAATAATTGTCCACGTCACGGTTAAGCTGTCAGAGATTTGAGCACTAAATGTAGCAGGGCATTGCATGCAAAGGCTTAGGTGTCCACTGTATGATATTAATATTTTTATATTTAAATATATATAAAGGAAGATAAGCTTAGGCCTAACCCCAGAGAGATATAGATATGGCGGTGGCATGCTACGTCACCGACATGCATATCTTAATGTCAGATGGCTATTGCATCTGCTATAGAGATATAGACATACAGAAGGAGGGTAATTCGTTAATTTTCGATCCGAATATTTTGTATAAAGATAAAGTTTATATTGTTAGATTATAGGAGTAACTCTAGTATGCCTGAAACAGTCTTCATCACTTCAAGTTCAACTGTTGGAGGGTCAAGTTTGACAAACCTCTATTTTCTGTCCCTAAACTGCTGCGTAAGTTCTCCTAAACCTGCTACGAAAAGTCAATTTTGACAAAAGCTCTATCCTTTCTAGACAAAATCTTTGTGGTGGTGCTCATTAGAATAATACTCAGCATGCTTTGCTGTTGTGAAATTTGGCATTCACATTTATATGTTAATTTAGCAGACTCTCTTATTCCACCATAGAGCCATCAGACATCTGATACCAATGCAGGGTGAATTATCGTACCGTTTTCCTCAAATTATTGAAGTTTCCAGAAATTCCTAGCTAATCAGTGCTTTTATCAGCCAAACAGCTGAGTGAGGCATTATTTATTTTATAGATGAGAGATTAGACTGTCCAGTTTTCTACTGCATCTAATTATGATATGGTTTGTTGTTTTCACATAAATTGTATCAGCTTTGAATAAAACTGATATGAAACATATTGTAAAGACAGATAGTCTGTCAAGGAGAGAAAATACTTAGCTATCTGAACTTGTTTTCTTATTATCTTCCAGTCAGTGACTGTTTTTTTTTCTTCCTTCAGTTTCCCTGCATGGCTGGGGGGTTGAAGGCAGCCCAGCCGGACAATCGAATGGCTGCCGTCTGCCTTTCTTTCTTTCTCCAGACCACAAGACCAGCCTGTCCCTGGGGAGCCCAGGACCAGTGGAGGGCAGCGACACTGTCTGCTCTGTCTTTGCTCTGTGGCAGACATTGCAAACACTGGAAGGAGTGGCAGGAATATCTGTCCACACATCCTCACCACAACACATGAGGACCTTGGTCTGGTGTGGTGTCTTGAGGATCACAAGGAACACACTGTGTCTGACTCTGAATGGGCTCAAAGGTAAATAACTGTGTTTGCATTTAGGAGTTATGATAGTTGGGAGTGTCAGGAATTATTCCTAACAATAGTATTTCTATTTCCATCATTGTCTTGATCGCAGGAAACATTGCCATGAGAAAAAGACAACACAATCAATCTATCATTTATGAGGTTTGTATATGGTTACCGACCACATATATCTGAGAAAATTATGTATTTAGGTAGCTATCTAACTGTGTGCAACTGACAATTTGTTCCATAACATTATGAACTGACATTGCGCCAAAGAAGCAAAACACAGCTGGAAGCTTTGTGTTCATTTGGCAGTCAAGCCTAAGATGAAATAAAAAAGTTAATATTTATATATTGCATTAGACAGCCAGGCCTTACAAGCACTGCAGCATGCAGTGAAGAAGAGATAAACAGAATCCAGTTGGTTGACTACTAAGTAACACCTATCCTGACTGCCTTGAATGGAAACCTAGTAACACAGACTATCTCTGTCCCAAATGGCACCCTATTCATTATATAGTGCACTACTTTTGACCAGTGCCCTATGGGTCGTGGTCAAAAGAAGTGCACTTAATAAGGAATAGGGTGCCATTTGAGACACAACTGTAGTTATAGTATATAGGCTGACTCTGTCTTGCTCCTGTTGCCAGAGAGCTGTCTAGCTGCCTCTGGTGTTTCCCTATGTTGATCCTGTCCACACCACGCAGCCTTCAGCCCTCATCCTCGTCCACACAGGAGTGATTAAAACCATGGCTGAAGAATCTCTGATTACCGTCCACACACAATCATGTCCCTTACAATCAAGTCCTGAGGCACATATCAAGGGGGAAAAAAGCAGTGGCACGCAAACAGCAGTAGCTTATATGTTGATCAGCGCGTGCAGACATTGCATCGATCGACAGACGAGGTACTGTAATTAAAACAACCATGTGTTCCAACTGTATTGCTTGCAAGAGAGAGTGAGGTCTTTGCATTCTACCTGACAATACACTCTTAGAAAAAAGGGTTCCAAAAGGGTTCTGCAGCTGTCCCCATAGGAGAACCCTTTGACTCCAGGTAGAACTATTTGGGTTCCAGGTAGAACACTCTGTGGAAAGGGTTCTACCTGGAACCCAAATGTGTTCTTCAAAGGGTTATCCTATTGAGACAGCCAAAGAAGCCCTTTTGGTTCTACAAGTAATTTCCAAACTAATAGAAACACTTGAGTCAATGAGGAATGCAAAGTATATTGAAAGCAGGTGCTTCCAAACAGGTGTGGTTCCTGAATTAATTAAGCAATTAACATCCCATCATGCTTAGGGTCATGTATAAAAATGCTGGGCAGGACATTATTTTGGCTACCATGGCAATGCCCCAATCCACAGGGCACAAGTGGTCACAATGGTTTGATGAAAATGATGTAAACCGTATGCCATGGTCACCAGATCTCAACCCACTTGATCATTTATGGGAGCTTCAGGAGCGGTGCCTGAGACATCATTTTCTACCACCATCAACAAAACACCAAATTATGGAATTTCTCGTGGAAGAATGGTGTTGCATCCCTCCAATAGCGTTCCAGATACGTGTAGAATCTATGCCAAGGTGCACTAAAGCTGTTCTGGCTCCTGGTGGCCCAACGCCCTATTAAGACAATGTTTGTGTTTCCTTTATTTTGGCAGTTACCCTTAGATAGCACCTTTTTTTCTAAGAGTGTATGGCTGGGTATTACAGGGCAATACAGGTTGCCATTAACGAAAATCACTGCAGGCACTTGGAATGACTGTGACATCTAATCAGTCGCTCAGAGCCGTAATGCAGACCTAATTAAACAGATTAAACATGCTTATTTTAGCAAGGTCGGGCCTGAGAGGGTCTTACTTGGTGTTTCCCTGATGATGTGTGTGTCCCAAATGGCACCTTATTCACTTTATAGTGCACTAGTTTTGACCAGAGCTCAATGGGGCTCTGGTCAAAAGTAGTGCACTATGTAGGGAATATGGAGATAAAAGCTATTGTAATTATGTAATTTAGGCATAGTTCTGAACCACGTACTGTATAAAATATCACACACAGAATCAATTTTCTTAGAGGAATAATTGAAAGTAAAGCAAACATTTTAAACAACTTTTCCAATTTTCTCAAACCTTGACAGCCATATAAAATCTGATTTAGCGAGCAATGTGCTCAATTGAACAAATAACCATTATGCTGTGTAATACTATGGCCATTGGTTAGGAGGTGGGAGGTGAGCGTCCACAATATTCTGACCGCTATAGTCCTCCTCCTCCTCCTACGAAATGACTGAATTCTATTTGTCTGCTGTATGGGGTGGGGGAGCGGAGTTATATCTGCCCGATCTAACGGGTGTGGGGGCTGGAGCTTTGGTGGACGATTCTGAGTGGGTTCAGGGGGGGAGAAAACACATTAGATAGGGTGCAGTGAGATTTGAGATGAAGGCACCGTACCAGTGTGGGATACAGCTTGCAGTGTCGAATGTATTTTGAGCGAAGAGAACAGAACAGTCCACAACTGAAGGAAGCTGGGAGGGAGGAAGGGCTATGATGGAGTAACAGTCTCTGCTCTCGGCACGCTCTCAATTGTGCTCTGCAGCTACACTTTATTACATTCTCCTGCATGGTGTTCACCTGGCTGCATGCTAGCTTGAACAATACCCTTTCAGACAATTCTCAGTTAAAGACTCTATTAGATGTTTTTCGCCCTTGTAAGTTGTAATGTGTTTTTATCTAGCTCTGTGAGTAGGATTTTCATATACAATAGCGTGGTTGTATTTGTAATAACATAAGGGGAAAAAGTGAACACGAATCACACATTTTCCTTTCCAAGATTAAAGTAGCCACAATCTGAAGTCTGTTTCTCACCCAACGGCCCCCCACCAGCATCAGGACCGAGTTTGGGAAACCATGCCATAAGGGAACCATTTTAGGGTCTCTGAAGAACCATACAATAATACAAAACCAGAATTGAATAGCCCTGCTTTAGGGTTGTAAGCCTTATTTGCATATTTCCCAGGGTGCATTTCGAGTTAATTTTTGTGCTACCAGTACCACCCATGACTGTGTTTACTAGTGACAGAGACATGGTTGTGTCATTCAATAACTTACAGTCCTGTGGCCTTTAGCAAATGAGATCCGAAGTGAATAGGTTGTCAATCAAATTAAAATCTATAATGCAATACATATTTCATAAGGCCTTCTTTTGAGGGCCTCGTTTTACCCTAATACTGTGGCCTGCATCTCTTAGTTTACAAGCTATATCAAGCCTGCAAGTCACATTATGCTGTGTAATTTCTATTGGAATGCAACCAGAGTGGGGATACCTAACATTTTGAATTTTTATTCATCCGCAACCTGCATTCAGATTGACTGCCAGGGTTGGGAAGACTAAGATATGAGAATACCTTAAACATCTAAACTGCAGAAACCATTTCAGTAACGGGTGCAATAAGTCCAAGTAACAGATTGGAATAGTTTAGAAAAAATTATAATATT
Organism: Coregonus lavaretus; assembly: GCF_964263955.1. Classification (NCBI taxonomy): domain Eukaryota; kingdom Metazoa; phylum Chordata; class Actinopteri; order Salmoniformes; family Salmonidae; genus Coregonus; species Coregonus lavaretus. Next base: position 24,144,677 of record NC_140021.1, read on the forward strand.
TGTATTTGAATAGCATCTAAGCCCTCAATATATATATATATATATATATATATATATAGGATGAAACATTGAATTTGGCATTACTGCTATTAGCCAATTGAAACACATTGAATAACAGATTCACTACATGGAACAACAGATAGTCCCCCCAAAAAATCAAAAGGAGGTTTGTTCTGAAGTGTCTGTCCTATATCTGAGAGATACAGTGGGGAAAAAAAGTCAAATCAAATCAAATCAAATTTTATTGGCCACATGCGCCGAATACAACAGGTGCAGACATTACAGTGAAATGCTTACTTACAGCCCTTAGCCAACAGTGCATTTATTTTTAACAAAAAAGTAAAAATAAAACAACAACAAAAAAAGTGTTGAGAAAAAAAGAGCAGAAGTAAAATAAAATAACAGTAGGGAGGCTATATATACAGGGGGGTACCGGTGCAGAGTCAATGTGCGGGGGCACCGGCTAGTTGAGGTAGTTGAAGTAATATGTACATGTGGGCAGAGTTAAAGTGACTATGCATAAATAATTACCAGAGTAGCAGCAGCGTAAAAGGATGGGGTGGGGGGGCAGTGCAAATAGTCCGGGTAGCCATGATTAGCTGTTCAGGAGTCGTATGGCTTGGGGGTAGAAGCTGTTGAGAAGTCTTTTGGACCTAGAATTGGCACTCCGGTACCGCTTGCCGTGCGGTAGCAGAGAGAACAGTCTATGACTAGGGTGGCTGGAGTCTTTGACAATTTTGAGGGCTTTCCTCTGACACCGCCTGGTATAGAGGTCCTGGATGGCAGGAAGCTTGGCCCCAGTAATGTACTGGGCCATACGCACTACCCTCTGTAGTGCCTTGCGGTCGGAGGCCAAGCAGTTGCCATACCAGGCGGTGATGCAACCAGTCAGGATGCTCTCGATGGTGCAGCTGTAGAATTTTTTGAGGATCTGAGGACCCATGCCAAATCTTTTCAGTCTCCTGAGGGGGAATAGGCTTTGTCGTGCCCTCTTCACGACTGTCTTGGTGTGTTTGGACCATGATAGTTCGTTGGTGATGTGGACACCAAGGAACTTGAAGCTCTCAACCTGTTCCACTACAGCCCGGTCGATGAGAATGGGGGCGTGCTCAGTCCTCTTTTTTTTTCCTGTAGTCCACAATCATCTCCTTTGTCTTGGTCACGTTGAGGGAGAGGTTGTTGTCCTGGCACCACACGGCCAGGTCTCTGACCTCCTCCCTATAGGCTGTCTCATCGTTGTCGGTGATCAGGCATACCACTGTTGTGTCGTCGGCAAACTTAATGATGGTGTTGGAGTCGTGCCTGGCCATGCAGTCATGGGTGAAACAGGGAGTACAGGAGGGGACTGAGCACGCACCCCTGAGGGGCCCCCGTGTTGAGGATCAGTGTGGCAGATGTGTTGTTACCTACCCTTACCACTTGGGGGCGGCCTGTCAGGAAGTACAGGATCCAGTTGCAGAGGGAGGTGTTTAGTCCCAGGATCCTAAGCTTAGTGATGAGCTTTGAGGGCACTATGGTGTTGAATTCTGAGCTGTAGTCAATGAATAGCATTCTCACGTAGGTGTTCCTCTTGTCCAGGTGGGAAAGGGCAGTGTGGAGTGCAATAGAGATTGCATCATCTGTGGATCTGTTGGGGCGGTATGCAAATTGTAGTGGGTCTAGGGTTTCTGGGATAATGCTGTTGATGTGAGCCATGACCAGCCTTTCAAAGCACTTCATGGCTACAGACGTCAGTGCTACGGGTCGGTAGTCATTTAGGCAGGTTATCTTAGAGTCCTTGGGCACGGGGACTATGGTGGTCTGCTTGAAACATGTTAGTATTACAGACTCAGTCAGGGACATGTTGAAAATGTCAGTGAAGACACTTGCCAGTTGGTCAGCACATGCTCGGAGTACACGTCCTGGTAATCCGTCTGGCCCTGCGGCCTTGTGAATGTTGACCTGCTTAAAAGTCTTACTCACATCGGCTAGGGAGAGCGTGATCACATAGTCATCCGGAACAGCTGGTGCTCTCATGCATGCTTCAGTGTTGCTTACCTCGAAGCGAGCATAGAAGTGGTTTAGCTCGTCTGGAAGTCTTGTGTCACTGGGCAGCTCACGGCTGTGCTTCCCTTTGTAGTCTGTAATAGTTTTCAAGCCCTACCACATCCGACGAGCGTCAGAGCCAGTGTAGTACGATTCAATTTTAGTCCTGTATTGACTCTTTGCCTGTTTGATGGTTCGTCGGAGGGCATAGCGGGAATTCTTATAAGCGTCCGGGTTAGAGTCCCGCTCCTTGAAAGCGGCATCTCTACCCTTTAGCTCAGTGCGGATGTTTCCTGTAATCCATGGCTTCTGGTTGGGGTATGTACGTACGGTCACTGTGGGGACGACATCATCGATGCACTTATTGATGAAGCCAGTGACTGATGTGGTGTACTCCTCAATGCTATCTGAAGAATTCCGGAACATGTTCCAGTCTGTGCTAGCAAAACAGTCCTGTAGCTTAGCATCTGTGTTATCTGACCACTTTTTTATTAACCGAGTCACTGGTGCTTCCAGGATAGAGTTATGGTCAGATTTGCCAAATGGAGGGCGAGGGAGAGCTTTGTATGCGTCTCTGTGTGTGGAGTAAAGGTGGTCTAGAGTTTTTTTTTCCTCTGGTTGCACATTTAACATGCTGGTAGAAATTAGGTAGAACGGATTTAAGTTTCCCTGCATTAAAGTCCACGACCTCTAGGAGCGCTGCATCTGGATGAGCGTTTTCCTGTTGATTTATGGCCTTATACAGCTCATTCAGTGCAATCTTAATGCCAGCATTGGTTTGTGGTGGTAAATAGACAGCTATGAAAAATATAGATTAAAACTATCTTGGTAAATAGTGTGGTCTACAGCTTATCATATGATACTCTACCTCAGGCGAGCAAAACCTCAAGACTTCCTTAGTATTTGATTTTGTGCACCAGCTGTTGTTTACAAATATACACAGACCGCCACCCCTTGTCTTACCGGAGTCAGCCGTTCTATCCTGCCGATGTAGCGTATAGCCCGCTAGCTGTATGTTATCCATGTCGTCGTTCAGCCACGACTCGGTGAAACATAAGATGTTAAAATGTTTAATGTCCCGTTGGTAGGATAACCGTAATCTTAGGTCATCCAATTTGTTCTCCAATGATTGAAGATTGGCTAATAGGATTGATGGAAGAGGCAGTTTACTCGCTCGCCATCGGATCCTTACAAGGCACCCCGACCTACGTCCACGATATCTCCGTCTCTTCCTCGTGCGAATGACAGGGATTTGGGCCTTGTCGGGTGTCTGTAGGATATCCTTTGCGGCCGCCTCGTTGAAAAAAAAATCATCGTCCAATACGAGGTGAGTAATCGCTGTCATGATATCCAGAAGCTCTTTTTGGTTATAAGAGACGATGGCAGAAACATTATGTACAAAATAAATTACAAATAACGCGGAAAAACACACACAATAGTACAATTGGTTAGAGGGCTGTAAAACGGTAGCCATCTTCTCCGGCGCTGTTCTATCAATTGTGCAAGTTCTCCCACTTAAAAAGATGAGAGGCGCCTGTCATTTTCATCATAGGTACACGTCAACTATGACAGACAAAATGAGAATTTTTTTCTCCAGAAAATCAGATTGTAGAATTTTTCATGAATTTATTTGCAAATTATGGTGGAAAATAAGTATTTGGTCAATAACAAAAGTTTCTCAATACTTTGTTATATACCCTTTGTTGGCAATGACACAGGTCAAACATTTTCTGTAAGTCTTCACAAGGTTTTCACACACTGTTGCTGGTATTTTTGGCCCATTCCTCCATGCAGATCTCTAGAGCAGTGAAGTTTTGGAGCTGTAGCTGGGCAACACGGACTTTCAACTCCCTCCAGAGATTTTCTATGGGGTTGAGATCTGGAGACTGGCTAGGCCACTCCAGGAACTTGAAATGCTTCTTACGAAGCCACTCCTTTGTTGCCCGGGCGGTGTGTTTGGGATCATTGTCATGCTGAAAGACCCAGCCACGTTTCATCTTCAATGCCCTTGCTGATGGAAGGAGGTTTTCACTCAAAATCTCACGATACATGGCCCCATTCATTCTTTCCTTTACACGGATCAGTCGTCCTGGTCCCTTTGCAGAAAAACAGCCCCAAAGCATGATGTTTCCACCCCCATGCTTCACAGTAGGTATGGTGTTCTTTGGATGCAACTCAGCATTCTTTGTCCTCCAAACACGACTAGTTGAGTTTTTACCAAAAAGTTCTATTTTGGTTTCATCTGACCATATGACATTCTCCCAATCCTCTTCTGGATCATCCAAATGCACTCTAGCAAACTTCAGACGGGCCTGGACATGTACTGGCTTAAGCAGGGGGACACGTCTGGCACTGCAGGATTTGAGTCCCTGGCGGCGTAGTGTGTAACTGATGGTAGGCTTTGTTACTTTGGTCCCAGCTCTCTGCAGGTCATTCACTAGGTCCCCCCGTGTGGTTCTGGGATTTTTGCTCACCGTTCTTGTGATCATTTTGACCCCACGGGGTGAGATCTTGCGTGGAGCCCCAGATCGAGGGAGATTATCAGTGGTCTTGTATGTCTTCCATTTCCTAATAATTGCTCCCACAGTTGATTTCTTCAAACCAAGCTGCTTAGATTCAGTCTTCCCAGCCTGGTGCAGGTCTACAATTTTGTTTCTGGTGTCATTTGACAGCTCTTTGGTCTTGGCCATAGTGGAGTTTGGAGTGTGACTGTTTGAGGTTGTGGACAGGTGTCTTTTATACTGATAACAAGTCCAAACAGGTGCCATTAATACAGGTAATGAGTGGAGGACAGAGGAGCCTCTTAAAGAAGAAGTTACAGGTCTGTGAGAGCCAGAAATCTTGCTTGTTTGTAGGTGACCAAATACTTATTTTCCACCATAATTTGCAAATAAATTCATTTTAAAATCCTACAATGTGATTTTCTGGAAAAAAAATTCTCAATTTGTCTGTCATAGTTGACGTGTACCTATAATGAAAATTACAGGCCTCTCTCATCTTTTTAAGTGGGAGAACTTGCACAATTGGTTGCTGACTAAATACTTTTTTCCCCCACTGTATAAGGAAGATCAGGAAACTATTTGTATTTTTCTGACATGTGTTCATCCCCATATTTTAGGCACTAAACTATCTCCACATATACTTCCATAATTTCCAAACCGTGCAGACGCTACAGACGTTTTTGTGAAAATGCAAATTTGTAGGGATGTCTCATGGTCTGACAAACACCGCTCTAGCTCTGTCACCTTTCAGCGCAGATGTGGAAGGGCGATATCGGCGGATGCGGTGAATTGACACGCAGCTCATGCAAAAAAACTGAACAGCCACGGATGCCACGCCAAGAACCCCACACTTAATCCAAAGGTTCTTTATCGGGCAATAGTTCTCCAAGGAACCTTAAGAGCTGAGGAAGAACCAATTAAGAACCTTAATTTTTTTCATTGTAGTGTTAATCATATGTTGTATGTTTATGTTAAGGTGTTATATTTTTCCCTCAATTGTCCAGTGGCACTTGACACACTGACATTTTTTTTTTGCCACTTGTAGCGTGTTTTAGGGCAAGTGAGTATTGAGGTCTATCTTCTCACTGGTGTGAGGCCAACTTGGATGTTGTTACGTTGTACAGAAACATGTAATCTGCGAGTTGAATATTGTGCCAAGGAAACAGCTTTCCTCCTAGTCCACTGGATAGATTTAGGCCCCTCTGCCTCACTGATAGGCTTCAAAGTCACAGGGTTATTATTATCTGTGTGCTTCCCAAATGGTGCCCTTTTCCCTATTTAGTGCACTACTTTTGACCAGAGCTCTATGGTCCCTAGTCAAAAGTAGTGGACAATATAGGGAATAGGGTGCCATTTGGGATGTAGATTCTGTGTTCCCATGCTGTGGTCAATCAACAATGCATTAAAACAGAATTTTTCGTGCCTCACAGCAAGCCTCCCTCTAAAACATAAATATCACTTGAAGGGTCGTGATAGCATTGGTTGTGATAGGCTCTATGTTTTGTTCACACATTAGGTTTCCAGCACATTGCCATTAGAGCTCTGGTGTGTCCTTTGTAAAAAGCCAGGACTGTATGTTCAGTTCATTAGGGATTGGTTGGATGTAATATATGGCTGACTTTAAGTTTCAATTCAAATGGAGGGAAGAGATACTGCCATTGTTGATGAAAGTTTTGTGCAACTTGATAAACACACGCTGTTGTGATTCGTGAACGGTATGCACTGCCATTCTGATTAAACTAAGGCAAACAACTTTTCCAGTTATAGATCAACATGGCTGAGGCCGGTTCACACCATTGCCACATGGGGTCTCTAAACAATTTCTAAATGTGGGTCTCTACACCATTGTCAAATGTGAGTCTCTACACCATAGCCACATGTGTTCTCTCAACCATTGGTAATATAGCTAATCAGCCATATCATTCAGGATTAGCCTCAGATGTTGCCAGTGCACGGGGTTACTTTTTAAATGGTTATCATTCAGAAAATTATTTGCTGGTGAATAAGGGGATTTCAAAATTTGGTCAATAAATCACTGTCCACTGTGGCCAAGTGAAATTAATATGGTCGTGTCAATAAAGCTAGAGAATTACCCGCCTGCCCTGCTGCACCAGCTTGTTTTTGGCATGGGAGCCAAAATGAATATTAAATTGTATTCTTGCATGCAATACACACAGGCACACACACACACCCAAATGCACACACACACACACCACCCCGCACCGCAGTACATTAAAAAAATATATATATCAATAATGGAGCAGAATGCCTTTGTCTACCCTTCAGAGGGTATAAACACCTTTCTCAACTCTCTCAACATGACAAAGGAGTGACACTAAAGTTTGGGGAATACAAATTGCTCTCCATAACTTTATATCACCCTCCCAGCATTTCATTAATTAGGCTCATAAATGTCCCTCTGTGAGAGTACAGCTTGTCATTTTATTGATTGTCATTTTATTGATTAAATCACCAGGCTTGCTTTGACAAAGCTATTTCTTTAGTCATAAAATACAATACAAAGTTGTGTTCACTTTTGCATAACATGTTGAACATAAAAAAATATATATAATAATGAAAATGCCCTTTTATACGCAGCATACTCCGCTATTACTATAACTGGCACAGATTAATTCCCATATCTTTCCCCCATGTAGGCCTAATGTCAACCAGTGTCTACACATTGTGCAAATACATTCCAAATCTTTTTTTTCACAATCTTAATATGTTGTTGCTAAAAATGCTGTCCAATGTGTGTCTGTAATCTTTATTAACAGCAACAGGGATTGCTTGGGGATCTTCAAGTGTAAACTAACAGTAGAAATTAAATTATATTTGATTTATTCATTTTTTATATACATAAATTATGTAACAGATAATCAACGAGACAATCAATCTATGGAAAATAACGTGGAAGGTGTGGACAACGTGCAGCGGAGTGACACTTTACCTTCCAAGGAGTTGCATTATTTTCCATAGAACGCATAGAACACTTAGCGTAGCACCCTGTATTTATCGGCATATTCGACATCGTTTAAGAAATATATTACCTTCAACAGTGTACTCTTGTGATTAAGCCATCAATGTTTTGTTATTGGTGTCGTAAAAATGTTAGCTAACGGGTTAGCAATTAGTAGTATTTCCACTGAAATGTCAAACATGCTATCAGCTTTTTGATAAGCGGTTTAGCAAAACAAATACGTCCCATATTATCGGCATACAGTCACCAGTTATTGGCCACCTTACTATTTTGTTCAATTACAAGATATATCAATTTAATATTGTTAAAAAAAGAGACACCAAACTTGTGTCCGAAGTGTTTACTAGATAGTTAACTAGTTGGCTAGCCTTCCGGTAAAAAAAAATGACTTGCCTGTCAACTTTTCATTGCGTAGCCCTAATGGGCCCTCCTGTGGACTCTTAAAAAATGGTTCTTCACCAACATATTCAGTGTTGTAACCAAATAATGTCTCATAATTTGTTTTACAGATTAATCTTACGTTTTGAGACAGTAGATAACAGTTTAATACTAAAATGTAAATGAGTATGAATAATTTACATAAATAAAACTTTAATTTCAGTAATGTGCATTGACATAAACAATGAAAACACTGTTGTAGTTTGTGTTGCAGATATGCACTTGGAAAGTAAAGGAAGAAATACACAAGATGGGTTGAATAAATATATTATATTTTAGACTTATTTTTACAAATAATTTCAAATGAAAACAAACAAAACAAACAATTAAATCTCAACCTTTATCCCTATATTGTCACAAAAATCACAATAAAAATCCAGCTACACCGCCACCTCTGGATGCCCCTGCACACACCTGCAGTGGAACCAGTGCTGGCAGAAGTCACAGCACACCCATGGCACCTCGGACCTACACTCCTGAGGGGAGCTTGCAGGCAGATCACGCTTCCCGCAGTGAGCACAGCAGGTGGTGTCTTCTTTTATTTGAAAAAAAAAAAGATTAACATGGTTTTGCAAAATGTAGAAGTTTTACAACACCAATAGTAATTGATACAACTGAGAGAGATAAAAACAGATTATGAAGTACCTGAGAGTGGTGCCATGGGTGGCGTGACAGAAGTGGCCAGTGGAGCTTTTCTCCTCCTTTTCTGTGCTGCAGAAAGTTTTTTACATCAATACCTCTGGAGGAAGCTGCAGAAGTTTTGGAGGAGGTGGACATGCCTTGAGGGCTGGTGCTATGGACTGTAGAGATGTAAAGAGAGAAAAAAGATTGCAGTTTTATAAAACACATAAAGTCATTTTTTTGTAATTTAACATGTGTTTACCAGTGGAGGTGGCTGTATTCGGATTGCAGGGGGCAGGGACACCAGACGAGGCTGCTATGGTGGTGTGACCAGGGGAGACAGAGGAGGCAGTTGGTCCAGAGGATGCCGTGTTGGTGGTGACAGACAGGGGGGGTGGTGTGCATCGTGGTGGTGGTGGACGAAACCGCCGTCGATGGCTTGGAGGAGCTGGTGTTTGTAAAGGTGGGGTTGAGGGGCCGATGATGGTGTGGCCGGGAGAGTAGGCACCTGGCCTTCTCCTGCAGCTAAGGACTCCGGCGGCTCCTACAGGTGTTGCACACTGGGAGGCACTGGCAGTGGTGATGCAGCTGCCAGGAGTGGTTCCAGCGGGGGGGTCCAGCAGAGGCGATGGCGTCGATGGTCGCTCTTTCTCCTCTGCCTCGGGCCTCTCCTTCTCACCCCTCTCCTGCCTCTGGCGTGTGTATTCCTCCCCGATGAGGCATGTGGCGACCACAGGGAGTCTTCTGTATCGGTCTAGCCGATACTTCAGGACAGTAAGGATATGCCCCAGGTCCTTCGCTATCAGCCCCCCCTCTATAAGCGGGTGCTCTTCTAGAGCTAGGGCTTGGACTTGAGCAGGCACTGGGACTGGGACTGGAGCAGGGGCTGAGGGTCCTCCTGTGGTCGCTGGGGAGGAGGTGCTGATGGACGGCACAGTGCTGCTGGTTTGAGGAGAGGCGGTGGTGGGACCCGGTAGGGACCGAGACGGCATTAAACGGGGCCCTTCAATGGCTGAAGGGTCAAAAGGGAAGAGCCCATACTTCTTAAACCCTTCCACCACATAGTGCATGTCCTTGCAGCGCTGGTACGGGTAGCAGAATACTCTGGTAAATTCTGATTTTTTTACCATGTAGGAGTGGTCAAAATGGCTAAGGTCTGCAGCTACCTTGGAGAACTCAGCCTTTAAAAGGCCAATGTATGCCACGTCCAGTGGCTGCAGGACATGGGTGCAGTGTGGTGGAAGACAAAGAAGTATAACCCCTTCCGCAAGCATCTCCGGGTCCATGTGGCTCTTGTGCCCATCGAAGAGGAGAAGGAGAGGGCGCTCCTTCACTGCATGCTTAATGAAGTGCTGAAATCACTTTCTGAACAGGTCCCCGTCAATGTAGCCACTGTTTGACCGTCCATACAAGGCTTGGGGGGGGGGGGGGGCTCCCAGTGTGTAGTGGCCACCGGGGAAACAGTTGGGGTAGATGATAAACGGGGGGACGTCCTCCCCAGCTGCGTTGAAGCAGGCCAGCACTGTGATGTGCTCCTTGATCCCCGGAGCCTGCTGGTACACGTGTTTTGCGCCCCGGGGAGCCAGCACTTTGTGCCTGCTCTGGTCGCTACGAAACCCAGACTGATCGCAGTTATAGATTTGTCTGGAGTTCTCCCTCAACCCACTCTCCTCCAAGTGCTTCTCATAAGAAGTGAAGAAGGTGTCCATTGTCGGACGTGTGGCACACTCAGCTCTCCCCTGTCCAGGGTGTCCGGCCTCCTTATGCTCAGATTATTGTGCCTCCTCCTGAACATTTCCCTCCAACCTACAATATAATAGAATATATAATTGTCCATCCAGGATGAAAATATTTGTTTTGGCATCACCATACACATCCACATTTACATCACACACATTGAGAACAGTCAGTCCAGCATTCTACATACATAAACACATAGAACACCAAATACCTGCGTATTTCATCAGCCTCTGTCTGGTGAAGGGGAACCCATGGCTGGCGCAGTAGATACAGTACTGCACCAGATAATTTTCATCCTCTGGTGCAAGCAATGTGAGTGGTCCACTGCGACAACCATGGATCACCAGGCCGCTCAGCCTTTCTGCCAGGGTCTGCCGAGGTACACCATGCACATTTGTAGACAAGAAAAAAAGCTGTTACTAGCAGATAAAATTCACATACACGCGGTAATCTCCTAAAAACAAAAGATGCCTAACTTTAGCAGCCTGGCGGATAACCATTCATGCCCCGCAGTCCTCCATGACATGGAACATGTCCACCTCACTCCACTGCTTCCTCTTCACTTTCTCCATGCTGTGGTGGTAAATACATGTAGCTAAATAACATGGCATACATTTAGAAAGATAACTCAATCTGAATATGTATAAACATTTACATTTCAAAGCTATGGCATTGAAAGGTGATGACTAAGTCGCTTTGGATAAAAGTGTCTGCTAAATGGCATATTATTATTATTATGAAAGTTTTCACAATAACTGAAAGTGTACCCACATTTTTTGTTTGATGTTATCTGTAATGAAAATGTTTGTCCCAATTAGATTAATATCGATGCATAGATTGTAACATTGTAAATACTGCCTCTATGTAGCTGTTGTAAGATGAAACATAGCCAACAGTGACAGGTGTCAAAAAGTTAATGGTTCAAAGTTCAAAAATCATTTTTGCAGATTGTGCAAAATACCCCCGTCAGAGGACTTCAATTTTGATACGGTAAAGCTTCACAACATTCAGCTGTTTTCATGACATGTATTATCTAACACTTACAATTTATTTCCTTTTTGCTTACTTAGCAGTTCTATCAACATTTAGCAACTAAGCTAGCAACATTTGAAAATCCGTTTGCTATATTTCAGAGGTAAAAAGTTGGATATTAAATTATTTGTGGTCTGTCGCGCAGTCTAATTTTACAATATACAGTGTGTCCCATAAAATGTGTATATATATATTACTTTTCTGAAAACTCTGAAAACCTAACTTAACTTACATAAATTGCTTTGAAAATCGGTGGTCAGCTAGCTAGAAGGGTGTCTTTAGTCACAAAACTTACCGTTATTTTCCAGTCCATTTAAATGTTGAGCTCAAGGTAATTTAGTCCTCCAACCGCTAGGGGGTGTCCGATGTTGGGGGACAATTAGCTAGTTTACACCACAGCTATAATTTAAAACACACACACACACACATATTTGTAGCTAGAAAGGTATTCATTTCCTGGTAGAAATGTGTTCAACATCCACTGAAGTTGCTAGCAAGTTTACTAGATGGCTGCAGTAGTTGCCACGGTAACCTTTCCCTGCTTTATTTCAGCAATAAGGTAGTGCTGTATCATGAATACGGCCACGTTGTTGGCTTAACGCCATACAGTGCCTCATTGGTTTTATAAAACTGTTACATATTAAATAACAATAATTATATGTTTTAATTAAAACGTTATTTTGATAAGTAAATTAATACAATTTCATTCTTCCGCCAAAAATCTGGTTGTTAGTTATTTTGGTCATGTTGCTACATGTTTGCTATGCAAAATAACTGGTCGTCCGTTCTAAACTAAATGGTTGCAATGCAGGCTGGATAATGTTCTTGTCACTTGCTAGCTAGCTAGCCAACTTCAGCTAACTCAGTCACGTCAAACATTGAACCTGGAATGACAGTACACTAGCTGCATTTCTGTTTCTTTTTGCTTTTTTTGTATTGGCATTACTTGGATATGTCCATGATAATGACGTTAATGCGTGATTTCGATTGGCTCAGAAAATGTTCTCTCTTCTCGTCTGGGCACCGTTCACTCTATGTATGGTACTACAGAGATCAAAATTCTAAAGTGAAACATTCTTTCCAAGGTCGGACAGGCAGAAAGTGAGGCTTATATTAAACCCTGCTGTACCAAGCTAAATTCTAGGCTGGAAGCAAGGGGAAATAATGTGTGATTTGAGATAAATAAAAGAGATGATTCGGACAGCAACATGAACATGATATTCTTATGGAGGCGCAGTGATAATTTTCAGATGGAACTGTTAGCAGGCATAGGTGTGTCTGTGATGGCCAATACAGCACGGCTTGGATCGCTGCTTGTCCAATCAGCATCCAGGATCCAAACAACCAGTTTTATGAAGGGAATTATATAAACTGGGTGGTCTGAGCCTTGAATGCTGATTGGCTGACAGCCGTGGTATAGCAGATCGTATACCAGGGGTAGACAAAACATGTATTTTTACTGCTCTAGTTACGTTGGTAACCTGTTTATAATAGGATTGCTCTAATTACGGATGCTATAGTACTGTACACAAGGGGGTGTGTGGGGGGGGGGGGGGGCATTGGATATTGTGCAGGATTAGGTTCACCACAGCGTGATCTGCTGATGTTCAAGGACATTTTCAATTTGTTTTTCCTCAATACCAGGGGAAATCAACTTTTTCCTGATTCACCTTATGCTTTTTGGTGGGGGTGAATCACAGTGACATCTTCACTCATATAAGCACACATTTATGAATACAAACACAGTTTAGACTACATTCTAAAAAATGCTTGGTTAAAAAAAAAAAATGCGCTGGGTAAATAGTGGACTGAACACACGTTGGGTTATTTTGACCCAGACAGTTCGGTCTCTTGTGTCGTTTTCTTTGAAGACTGGAGGCGTGGCTTATTAGGTGTGTGGCTTTCAGATAGTTATTTTAGGCCACCTGTGAGAGTAAATGTAATTCTTGTTCTTCTGTTCTGTTGCATTGTCATCACATGTTAAGCATGATCACTGACAATTTTGTAGCTTTATTGAGGCTTACAGAAGAGTATTAGTTCCTCAAGTGCCTATACATACCTAAATGTTGGGATAGTTATCAGCTGCTGGGTCAACCCAGCATTAAAGTGAATAAAAACCCAACTAATGGTTAAATTATGTCTGGCGAAAAACCAAACACTGCATTCCACAATAAGTAACTCATACCAATGGCCAAGCAGGGTGGTGGTAGTGTGATGGTTTGGGGATGCTTTGAAAAAAATATTAAAATCTATCAGTGTAAGCTAGAGGTATTTGTTTTTTTGCATTGGATGTGTCTCAATCCACAACATCCACCTATGTAACACTTCCGCATCTGCGGTGAAAGGTGACAGAGCTAGAGCAGTGTTTGTCAGACCATGAGACATCCTGAAAATCGGTCTTCTCACAAAATAATTTGTAGCGTCCAAACGGTTTGGTCCTAGGACAGAGTTTGGGAAACCCTGCCATAGGGGAACCATTTTAGGGTCTCTGAAGAACCATACAAAAATTCAAAACCAGAATTCAATAGCCTTCTATAAGGTTTTAAGCCTTATTTGCATATTTCCCAGGATGCCTTTTGAGTGAATTTTAGAGTTACCAGTACCACTCATGACTGTGTTTGCTAGTGACATTCAATAACTTACAGTCCTGTGGCTTTCAGCAAATGATATCCAAAGTGAATATGTTGTCATTCAAATTTCATTCTATAAAACAATTTTGAGGGCCTAGTTATTCCCTAATACAGTGGCCTGAATCGCAGAGCTTGCAGGCCACATCAGGCCTGCAAGTCACATTATGATGGCTTGCAAAGTAGTAATATAAGATTTATCCTCTAGAGTCTAAGCCCTGTCTGAGCTATTTGATTTGGAATTTTAAGAACCCTTAAGGTATAAAAATATATAACAAATTGATTGGATGAAACATTGAATTTGGCATTACTGCTATTAGCCAGTAGAAACACATGAAATAACAGATTCACTACATGGAACAGATAGTAAAAAAAATAAGATCAAAAGGAAGTTTGTTCTGAAATCTCTGTCCTATATCTGAGAGATGTAAGAAAGATCAGGAAAAACATTTTTTGGACATGTATTTACCCCCTTATTTTAGGCACTAAACTATCTCCATAAAATTGGTATTCTAACAAAAATGTCTGTAGAGTCCAAATGGTTTGGCCTAAAAACTACTATGGGCCCTCCATGGAAAGATGAGACTCTCACAAGCTTTCCCGCACAAGCGTTCTGGGAATCGTCTGAAGTCAGTACATCCGAACTTACTAATATCTGTGTAAAGGTGAGACTATCACGAACACGTACATGTCGGTTGTTTTGATCTAGGACACCCAAAGGCCTCACAAAACTCGTCTGAATGTCCCCCGGCACCAGTCAAACATTTATTATTGAAGTAGGAACTGTATGGAGGCTGTTTAGTACCAAAAAAAATGTAACAAGTTTAGTACAAAAAAAAATAACTAATGTTTCCTGATCGTTCTAATATCTCTCAGATATAGGATAGACACTTCAGAACAAACTTCCTTTAGACTTTTAGGTGGGGAATATCTGTTGTTCCACGTAGTGAATCTGTTAATCAATGCGTTTGTATGGGCTAATAGCAGTAAGGCCAAAAATAATTTAACACTGCTCATTTTGCAGGTTTTCCTACTTACTAAGCATGTAGAGGTCTGCAATTTTTATCATAGGTACACTTCAACTGTGAGAGACGGAATCTAAAACAAAAATCCAGAAAATCACATTGTATGATTTTTAAGTAAATAATTTGCATTTTATTGCATGACATACAGTGGGGGAAAACAAGTATTTAGTCAGCCACCAATTGTGCAAGCTCTCCCACTTAAAAGATGAGAGAGGCCTGTAATTTTCATCATAGGTACACGTCAACTATGACAGACAAAATGAGAGAAAAAAAATCCAGAAAATCACATTGTAGGATTTTTAATGAATTTATTTGCAAATTATGGTGGAAAATAAGTATTTGGTCAATAACAAAAGTTTCTCAGTACTTTGTTATATACCCTTTGTTGGCAATGACACAGGTCAAATGTTTTCTGTAAGTCTTCACAAGGTTTTCACACACTGTTAATGGTATTTTGGCCCATTCCTCCATGCAGATCTCCTCTAGAGCAGTGATGTTTTGGGGCTGTCGCTGGGCAACACAGACTTTCAACTCCCTCCAAAGATTGTCTATGGGGTTGAGATCTGGAGACTGGCTAGGCCACTCCAGGACCTTGAAATGCTTCTTACGAAGCCACTCCTTCGTTGCCCGGGCGGTGTGTTTGGGATCATTGTCATGTTGAAAGACCCAGCCACGTTTCATCTTCAATGCCCTTGCTGATGGAAGGAGGTTTTCACTCAAAATCTCACGATACATGGCCCCATTCATTCTTTCCTTTACACGGATCAGTCATCCTGGTCCCTTTAAAGAAAAACAGCCCCAAAGCATGATGTTTCCACCCCCATGCTTCACAGTAGGTATGGTGTTCTTTGGATGCAACTCAGCATTCTTTGTCCTCCAAACACGACGAGTTGAGTTTTTACCAAAAAGTTCTATTTTGGTTTCATCTGACCATATGACATTCTCCCAATCCTCTTCTGGATCATCCAAACGCACTCTAGCAAACTTCAGACGGGCCTGGACATGTACTGGCTTAAGCAGGGGGACACGTCTGGCACTGCAGGATTTGAGTCCCTGGCGGCGTAGTGTGTTACTGATGGTAGGCTTTGTTACTTTGGTCCCAGCTCTCTGCAGGTCATTCACTAGGTCCCCCCGTGTGGTTCTGGGATTTTTGCTCACCGTTCTTGTGATCATTTTGACCCCACGGGGTGAGATCTTGCGTGGAGCCCCAGATCGAGGGATATTATCAGTGGTCTTGTATGTCTTCCATTTCCTAATAATTGCTCCCACAGTTGATTTCTTCAAACCAAGCTGCTTACCTATTGCAGATTCAGTCTTCCCAGCCTGGTGCAGGTCTACAAGTTTGTTTCTGGTGTCCTTTGACAGCTCTTTAGTCTTGGCCATAGTGGAGTTTGGAGTGTGACTGTTTGAGGTTGTGGACAGGTGTCTTTTATACTGATAACAAGTTCAAACAGGTGCCATTAATACAGGTAATGAGTGGAGGACAGAGGAGCCCCTTAAAGATGAAGTTACAGGTCTGTGAGAGCCAGACATCTTGCTTGTTTGTAGGTGACCAAATACTTATTTCCACCATAATTTGCTAATAAATTCATTAAAAATCCTACAATGTGATTTTCTGGAGATTTTTTTCCCCAATTTGTCTGTCATAGTTTACGTGTACCTATGATGAAAATTACAGGCCTCTCTCATCTTTTTAAGTGGGAGAACTTGCACAATTGGTGGCTGACTAAATACTTTTTTCCCCCACTGTAAGTATTTGATCACCTATCAACCAGTAAGAATTCCGGCTCTCACAGACCTGTTAGTTTTTCTTTAAGAAGCCCTCCTGTTCTCCACTCATTACCTGTATTAACTGCACCTGTTTGAAATCGTTACCTGTATAAAAGACACCTGTCCACTCACTCAATCAAACAGACTCCAACCTCTCCACAATGGCCAAGACCAGAGATCTGTGTAAGGACAAAAGGGATCAAATTGTAGACCTGCATAAGGCTGGGATGGGCTACAGGACAATAGGCAAGCAGCTTGGTGAGAAGGCAACAACTGTTGGCGCAATTATTAGAAAATGGAAGAAGTTCAAGATGACGGTCAATCACCCTCGGTCTGGGGCTCCATGCAAGATCTCACCTCGTGGGGCATCAATGATCATGAGGAAGGTGAGGGATCAGCCCAGAACTACACGGCAGGACCTGGTCAATGACCTGAAGAGAGCTGGGACCACAGTCTCAAAGAAAACCATTAGTAACACAATACGCCTTGATGGATTAAAATCCTGCAGCGCACGCAAGGTCCCCCTGCTCTAGCCAGCGCATGTCCAGGCCCGTCTGAAGTTTGCCAATGACCATCTGTATGATCCAGAGGAGTAATGGGAGAAGGTCATGTGGTCTGATGAGACAAAAATAGAGCTTTTTGGTCAAAACTCCACTCGCCGTGTTTGGAGGAAGAAGAAGGATGAGTACAACCCCAAGAACACCATCCCAACCGTGAAGCATGGAGGTGGAAACATCATTCTTTGGGGATGATTTTCTGCACAGGGGACAGGATGACTGCACCGTATTGAGGGGAGGATGGATGGGGCCATGTATCGCGAGATCTTGGCCAGCAACCTCCTTCCCTCAGTAAGAGCATTGAAGATGAGTCGTGGCTGGGTCTTCCAGCATGACAACAACCCGAAACACACAGCCAGGGCAACTAAGGAGTGGCTCCGTAAGAAGCATCTCAAGGTCCTGGAGTGGCCTAGCCAGTCTCCAGACCTGAACCCAATAGAACATCTTTGGAGGGAGCTGAAAGTCCGTATTGCCCAGCGACAGCCCCGAAACCTGTAGGATCTGGAGAAGGTCTGTATGGAGGAGTGGGCCAAAATCCCTGCTGCAGTGCGTGCAAACCTGGTCAAGACCTACAGGAAACGTATGATCTCTGTAATTGCAAACAAAGGTTTCTGTACCAAATATTAAGTTCTGCTTTTCTGATGTATCAAATACTTATGTCATGCAATAAAATGCAAATTAATTACTTAAAAATCATACAATGTTATTTTCTGGATTTTTGTTTTAGATTCCGTCTCTCACAGTTGAAGGGTACCTATGATACAAATTACAGACCTCTACATGCTTTGTAAGTAGGAAAACCTGCAAAATCGGCAGTGTATCAAATACTTGTTCTCCCCACTGTATATATATATATATATATATATACACACACATATACACACACACACATACATACATACATACACACACACACAATGTGAGAGACTTATCAACAACTACAAGAAGTGTTTGGTTGCAGTCATTGTTGCTAAAGGTGGCACAACCAGTTATTGACTGTAAGGGGGCAATTACTTTTTCACACAGGGGCATTGGGTATTTGTTTATTAAATAAATAGAAAAGGTATCAATATGTTGTGTTATTTGTTCACTCTATCTAATATAAGGTTTTGGTTGAAGATCTGATAACATTCAGTGTCCAGAATATGCAAAAATAGAGAGAATCTGAAAGGGGGCAAATACTTTTTCACAGCAGAATATTTCTCCAAAATGGGTTGTTTTTAACTCACCATTTTTGTACCATCAAAGAGAACAAGAAACGTGTGATTTTCTCTCCAACACAAAACAGAAAGAGAACGCCACTTTGTTAGGTGGAGAACAAACAGTACATGTATAGTACATCCATCTATACCCACTGGGAAACCTATCCCTTATTTACACAGCTGTGACAAGTAGTTCCATTCATATTTTTCCTACAGTATATATACAGCACTATCACCCTGGTTTTGTTTTAGTAGTAATTGAGTATGGTCTTCACAAGGTTTTCATCATTGTTATCCATTGCATAGTTTGGACATGGCCAGCGAAGATGAGATGAGTCCTGGGCCTGGTTGGTTTTCAGGTGAATCTGAGTTGAAGGATAATTACCAATAGGTTTCCTAACAGAGGTGGTCAAGAGAATATTTGTCAGGTTGGACCTCTAGCCACTCAACCCAGCACCCACTAATTGCCCTCTGTCAGAACGGGTGAGTCAGTTCAGGAGTAACTCAGATTGCTCTAACAGGATATAACAGAAAATAGTGACTTTCCATCCCAAATGGCACCTTATTACCTTTATAGTGCACTTCCTTTGACAGGGACCATACAGCTCTTGTCAAAGGTGGTGCACTATATAGGGAATAGGGTTCCATTTGGGATGGAGACAGAGAGTGGGCGAATGGGTAGTGAGCAGGTCAGGTGAGGATGAGTCAAATCAGAGCAGACTGCTGTGCTGTGGGAACAGGACAGCAACACCAGCAACACTGATACAGAGAGCTGGTTTTGTGGAGAGAGAAAGGGAGGGGGGATTAAGGTAGCAGTTGCGTCTGAGGATGTGTGGGCATGCTTGAGTATGCCTGTTTGTGTATTTTGGGTGACGGAATGTGATATAAGGTGAGGGTAAGAGTGACATAAAAATCTGTGTCAATCACTCAGTGTATAGGAGGAGGTGAAAATAGCTCAGATTTTGGCACTGTCTGCAATACTGTTAATGTCAAGAGTGACGCAGGTAGATACTGTAGATAAAGAGCCATCAGAATGATGGCCTGCAACTGTGAAAGCATCACGTTAATTGGCTAACTTCCTTTTGATCGACATACACACAGAACAGTAGCTAAGAACAAACGCATTATGGTTCCCTGTTGCACTGTTATGAAAAATAAATCCATCTTATGGCACTCTTTGGCATCTAATTTGTTTTTTCTTCTCTTGCGTTTCCCTCCTTTTGCGCATGAAAATAATAATAAATAATATTGGTAGCAGGGGCATTCAATTATTTTTGACATGACATTGACTGATCAGGTGAATGCTATGATCCCTTATTGTTTTCACTTGTTAAATCCTCTTCAATCAGTGTAGATGAAGGGGAGGAGACAGGTTAAAGAAGGGTTTTAAAGTCTTGAGACAATTGAGACATGGCTTGTGTATGTGTGCCATTCAGAGGGTGAATGGGCAAGACAAAATACTTACTGATAAGTGCCTTTGAACGGCGTATGTTAGTAGCTGCCAGGCACACCGGTTTGTGTCCAGAATGGTCCACCACCCAAAGGACATCCAGCAAACTTGACACAACTGTGGGAAGCAACATGGGCCAGCATGGGGGGTGTAACTCAATATTAGGAAGGTATTCCTAATGTTAGGTATACTCAGTGTATATTTATTTTATTATTGATGTAGCGCTTGGGATATCGAATGCACTTCTAATGTCTAGGGGACTATTATTTTCACCTTGTTTGAAGAAAGGTTCGGGAAATAAAGACAGAGGGTGTATAAATATGGAGAATACAAGGTGAGTGTATCCAGGCTCTGTCGCAGCCGGCCGCGACCGGGAGACTCATGGGCGGCGCACAATTGGCCCAGCGTCGTCCAGGGTAGGGGAGGGAATGGCCGGCAGGGATGTAGCTCAGTTGATAGAGCATGGCGTTTGCAACGCCAGGGTTGTGGGTTCGATTCCCACAGGGGGCCAGTATAAAAAAAATAATAATATGTAAGTCGCTCTGGATAAGAGCGTCTGCTAAATGACTAAAAATGTAAATGTAAATGTAAATGTATGTTTACTTATTTATCTGTTCCATGCATTTAGCCTTTTAAGGCTCAGTTCACAGAAAGTGCAGGCCGGTAACATCCTGTGCTTTTTTGGGTCCAAGCACTTGATGACAAACTTCAGAAGTGTGGAGGCTACTTTACAGCATCCAGCGGTATTATTGGTTTGTTTTGGAAGAGCAGGGAGAATTGCTGAATAAGCCTGCTAACTGTATGATCTTTGTCTTATATCTTATACCCCTTTCGGGTTCTGAAAGGCATTTATTTTTAAGTTGCTGCCAGTTTAGATTCATGCAAGCAATTGTGCTGCTTCTTGTCTGTCACAAGGATCGTTTCAAGTTTCAATGGCTGGAGACGTTACGCAAAACAACCATAAATACATTTTGAAAATTTGAAGAAATTATACATTTTAGACAATTATTATTGACTTGGATGTTCGGCATATAGAAGTGTTATTATAAAGTTCCTATCCTTGGACATGGTAGAACCTCAGCACTATTGACATCAAGGCACACTAATCTTTACATAATATGCCTCTCTGTTGCTGTGACGAAGAAGGCTGTTCGTATAACCTCTGAATTTATTGCCCCAATATGGCTATCGGGAACTTTCATAGATGGGCATTTTCTTATACTTTATACTCTCTTCTGCTGATAAATCCCATTACCAGCGCCATTACTCATAGTGAAATAGTACTACATTCTTCACAGCAGAGGGATTGAATCGACTCTGCTTTCAGGGTGAAGCAGCTATGCGGAAATGAGAGAAAGAGAAAGTTACAGTCCTTGCTTCCTCTGGCAGGTTCTATTCAAGGGGAGGCTGTCAGGGCACTGCTGGAGAGCTGATCCCACTCCAGGAAGTGATAATTAAATAATAGAAGCCCACGTCTCGGAAAATTCCACAGTATGGATTTAGGTGTACTCAGCAGTTTTCATTGTGCCGCCACACAAATCAATATCTGACTTGGGTCCAAGTCAACGGAGCCTACATTCCACATATCTTTTCCTGGGCTTTAAATTTCCTGCCCTTCCTTTATATTGTGATGGAGGTACTGCCAATCTTTGATTCCTGAGCCCGTACAACCCCATGATCAACATTCATTGGGTTATAGACTAGATACTTTAGGAAAAAATGGCAACCATGGAAGTTGACCTCAGGATAATCAAAGAGCAACTTGTCATGTGCATCCGTTAATGGATCTGAAGGAGCTAAAATTGACTTTCCATGTGATTGGGAAGCTGTCATTTACACATGCTTACACATGAGGTACACATGCCTTTGAACAAGAGGTACAGGAAAATAGTTAGTAATCAAGGAAATGGTCTATGTGAAAATAATAATGAAGCCTCTGGCAAACTATTATCTCAAGACAAGCTCTCAATACAAGAGATTATCACAGATAATAGTACAATCATCACTAAACCTTTTTTTCAAATTGATATGTTTGTTCCTTCACTACCTTCAAAGCAGAATAAGTTCCTGGTCAGATGTTGGTATGGTCCTCCTCACCAGGTCCCTGTATCTCACTCTATTAGGTGTAGTATCACTTTCCTCCAATCAAATACCTGCATATGAAGCCACTGACCTTTTTCATTTGTCAAATGCCCTTGATGAACAGAATGCTCCAACTTCATTAGATTTGGTTCTAATCCCTTTTATCCATAGTATGATTTTCAGCATTTTAAAACGATAAATGATTCCTCTAAACAGAGTTCTACTTTCATCTAATGACCAATTGTATAATAATGGGCTTGGCTTAAACCTTTGTGTTGTTATGTGTTGGCACATAACAGATGCCAATCGGTTAGGTTAGACTGGGCAGCCAGATAATGCTGTTGATCTTAAAATTAACATTAAAAAACAAAATTTCAAGTAGTGAACAATGTCTTTAAATGTAGGAGGATGTGGTTTGGGTTGAGAGTTATAGGAGAACCACAAAGGAATAGTGAAAGCAGACAAGGCAGTCAAAGGCACTCTGGTAATAATTAAACTTGTATTTGCATAGCAGTTTTCAAAAAGTTCACTAAGGATTTTATGTATAGCAAATGTAATTAAATGACTTAATCTACCATGACCTTCAAGTCAGTAAAAATAAAATGCAACATTTTTTTTCCCTCAAAGTTATGCTAATGATATCGTTTCAAATAAAAAATCCCCAATGCTTCGTCATGCTGCCTCTTCCTCATCCCCTTTGAGAATATCTAAAATATCAGTATAATGCTAACATACATTTTAGGGAGCTGGTAATGGCAAGATAATTAAAGGGCCTCCTGTGGTTAATATTAAGAGAGTATATTTAGTTAATAGGAATAGGGGATACATTTTCAGTAAATGTTCTGGTTGATGCTTGGTGACTGGACTTCAAAGTAGACATATTACACAGGGAACTTCCTAGAGAGATGAGTATTACTAGACACCATTTCCTTCTGGAATGAAACAGAGAAGACACAGAAGTCTTATTACAAAGTTGGCTCAATTCTCTGACAGGCATCATTTTTATTCCAGTCATATTTAAGAGAAGGTTACCATCGACTCACCGCTTGGCATTTAGCACTGAAATGATGGATTGGGTAAATGGCCCTGCTGGCATTATTTTGCAAGTGTGTGTGCGCGTGTGAAGAGATGCTTATACCTTTACACACAGTACATTTGCAAGTGTTAAAATCTCGGTGTTAAGGTAAAAAGTATTGTGAGTGTTCTTTGTAGAGCCACCTTTTGCAGCAATTACAGCTGCAAGTCTCTTGGGGTATGTCTCTATAAGCTTGGCACATCTAGCCACTGGGATTTTTGCCCATTCTTCAAGGCAAAACTGCTCCAGCTCCTTCAAGTTGGATGGGTTCCGCTGGTGTACAGCAATCTTTAAGTCATACCACATATTCTCAATTGGATTGAGGTCTGGGCTTTGACTAGGCCATTCCAGTACATTTAAATGTTTCCCCTTAAACCACTCGAGTGTTGATTTAGCAGTATGCTTAGGGTCATTGTCCTGCTGGAAGGTTAACCTCCATCCCAGTCTCAAATCTCTGGAAGACTGAAACAGGTTTCCCTCAAGAATTTCCCTGTATTTAGCTCCATCCATCATTCCTTCAATTCTGACCAGTTTCCCAGTCCCTGCCAATGAAAAACATCCCCACAGCATGATGCTGCCACCACGGTTCACTGTAGGGATGGTGTTCTTGGGGTGATGAGAGGTGTTGTGTTTGCGCCAGACATAGCGTTTTCCTTGATGTCCAAAAAGCTCAATTTTAGTCTCATATGACCAGAGTACCTGGCAGGTTTGTTGTGGTGCTATATTCTTTCAATTTTTTAATAATGGATTTAATGGTGCTCCGTGGGATGTTCAAAGTTTCAGATATATTTTTTTTTACCCAACCCTGATCTGTACTTCTCCACAACTTTGTCCCTGACCTGTTTGGAGAGCTCCTTGGTCTTAATGGTGCCACTTGCTTGGTGGTGCCCCTTGCTTAGTGGTGTTGCAGACTCTGGGGACTTTCAGGACAGGTGTATGTATATACAGTGGGGAAAAAAGTATTTAGTCAGCCACCAATTGTGCAAGTTCTCCCACTTAACAAGATGAGAGAGGCCTGTAATTTTCATCATAGGTACACGTCAACTATGACAGACAAATTGAGAAAAAAAAAGCCAGAAAATCACATTGTAGGATTTTTAATGAATTTATTTGCAAATGATGGTGGAAAATAAGTATTTGGTCACCTACAAACAAGCAAGATTTCTGGCTCTCACAGACCTGTAACTTCTTCTTTAAGAGGCTCCTCTGTCCTCCACTCGTTACCTGTATTAATGGCACCTGTTTGAACTTGTTATCAGTATAAAAGACACCTGTCCACAACCTCAAACAGCCTGCACCAGGCTGGGAAGACTGAATCTGCAATAGGTAAGCAGCTTGGTTTGAAGAAATCAACTGTGGGAGCAATTATTATGAAATGGAAGACATACAAGACCACTGATAATCTCCCTCGATCTGGGGCTCCACACAAGATCTCACCCCGTGGGGTCAAAATGATCACAAGAACGGTGAGCAAAAATCCCAGAACCACACGGGGGGACCTAGTGAATGACCTGCAGAGAGCTGGGACCAAAGTAACAAAGCCTACCATCAGTAACACACTACGCCGCCAGGGACTCAAATCCTGCAGTGCCAGATGTGTCCCCCTGCTTAAGCCAGTACATGTCCAGGCCCGTCTGAAGTTTGCTAGAGTGCATTTGGATGATCCAGAAGAGGATTGGGAGAATGTCATATGGTCAGATGAAACCAAAATATAACTTTTTGGTAAAAACTCAACTCGTCGTGTTTGGAGGACAAAGAATGATGAGTTGCATCCAAAGAACACCATACCTACTGTGAAGCATGGGGGTGGAAACATCATGCTTTGGGGCTGTTTTTCTGCAAAGGGACCAGGACGACTGATCCGTGTAAAGGAAAGAGTGAATGGGGCCATGTATCGTGAGATTTTGAGTGAAAACCTCCTTCCATCAGCAAGGGCATTGAAGATGAAACATGGCTGGGTCTTTCAGCATGACAATAATCCCAAACACACCGCCCGGGCAACGAAGGAGTGGCTTCGTAAGAAGCATTTCAAGGTCCTGGAGTGGCCTAGCCAGTCTCCAGATCTCAACCCCATAGAAAATCTTTGGAGGGAGTTGAAAGTCCGTGTTGCCCAGCGACAGCCCCAAAACATCACTGCTCTAGAGGAGATCTGCATGGAGGAATGGGCCAAAATACCAGCAACCGTGTGAGAAAACCTTGTGAAGACTTACAGAAAACGTTTGACCTGTGTCATTGCCAACAAAGGGTATATAACAAAGTATTGAGAAACTTTTGTTATTGACCAAATACTTATTTTCCACCATAATTTGGAAATAAATTCATAAAAAATCCTACAATGTGATTTTCTGGATTTTTTTTTCTCATTTTGTCTGTCATAGTTGACGTGTACCTATGATGAAAATTACAGGCTTCTCTCATCTTTTTAATTGGGAGAACTTGCACAATTGGTGGCTGACTAAATACTTTATATATATATATATATATATATATAATGTAACAGATCATGTGACACTTAAATTGCACACAGGTGGACTTTATTTAACTAATTATGTGACTTCTGAAGGTAATCTTTTGCAACAGATCTTATTTAGGGGCTTCATAGCAAAGGGGGTGAATACATATGCACGCACCACTTTTCCGTTATGTTTTTCATTTCACTTCACCAATTTTGACTATTTTGGACTATTTTGTGTATGTCCATTACATGAAATCCAAATAAAAATCAATTTAAATTACAGGTTGAAATGCAACAAAATAGGAAAAATGCCAAGGGGGATGAATACTTTTGCAAGGCATTGTAGCTAGCTAGCTACGGTGGAGAGATCAATTTGATGCAACAAAATTAATGTTTGTTGCCGATCTGAGCTCATGCCTGTTAGATAGTTACGTCTTATTCATGGGGGCTAACAGGCTAATATTATATTTGTGTTGAAAGAGAAAAAGAAAAGATTGACAGAATTAGGATTACAGTTCATACAGTCTCATTCAAAGTGAGACTGCCTTGAATTTAATTGTGAATATGGCTGAGATAATTGAACAAAATAAGTATGTTGAGGGTCAATGTTGACACTTTGAATGAGACTGTATGATCTGTAATCCTAATACTGCCTATCTTTTTTCTGTTTCTCGTTCAACAAAAATTAAATATTAGCCTGTTAGCCCCCATGTAATTTGTTAGCTTTCCTTCATTGTTTGCTGTAAAAGATAGCAGAGAAAATATTGTTTTTAATTAAATCAACAACACCTTCCTTGAATATTCAAAGGGAAGGAAGGGGTCATAATTAATCTTTCTCTGAGATTCGAGTGTCACTGTTCAAAAAGTGCCTATAGGATAATGCTAATATTTCGAAACCCCTTTTTGCAAGAAAACGAGTAAACTGATCACGGCGCCATCTAGTGACAATTTAGAGAATTGTCGCGTCTAGAAAATCTCTCTGTACTTTGTTCCGTTCATCTTTCTTTCGATCCTGACTAGTCACTTGACTAGTCACATCGAGTGAAAGCTGAACGGAGCAAAGTACAGAGAGATCCTTGATGAATACCTGGTCCAGAGCGCTCAGGACTTCAGACTGGGGAAAAGGTTCACCTTCCAACAGGACAATGAACCTAAGCACACAGCCAAGACAACGCAGGAGTGGCTTCGGGGCAAGTCTTTGAATGTCCTTGAGTGGCCCAGCCCGATCCCGGACTTGAACCCGATTGAACATCTCTGGAGAGACCTGAAAATAGCTGTGTAGCGACGCTCTTCATCCAGCCTGACAGAGCTTGAGAGGATCTGTAGAGAAGTATGGGAGAAACTCCCCAAATACAGGTGTGCCAAGCTTGGTGCTTCAACAAAGTACTGAGTAAATGGTGTGAATACTTATGTAAATGTGATATTTCAGGGTTTTTTTGTATATACATTTGCAAACATTTCTAGAAACCTGTTTTTGCTTTATGGGGTATTGTGTGTAGATTGATGAGGGAAAAAAAACGATTTAATCCATTTTTGAATAAGGCTGTAATGTTACAAAATGTGGAAAAAGTCAAGGGGTCTGAATACTTTCCGAATGCACTATAGGTTCTTACTTGTGTGTGCTCACTCTCCAGTTGGTGTTGTACTGCATTATGTGTACAGTGTAAACCCCAACATGCTGTTATTACTCAAAACCTTTGAGGAAACCTGTTGCACTTAATATATCTCAGTACAATAGTGGGTCAAGATTATAGTTGTAATGCCCCCACTAATCCACGCCTCAAGTAGTGCACTAAAAAGGGAATAAGGTGCCATGTGGGAGGCAGCCAATCTATCAATAGCCCATCCAGACCCATTCAAAGAAGTAAATAATTGAATCCTAGCTTACTGTACATACCCATTTCTAACAATACAGCCAGGCTATGTGGTTCACACTCAAGGTAAGACGGGGGTTTAAAATGTCATGATAGTGTCGTCATTGGCAAAGCTCAAGTCTGTATGGCTGGAGGTCTTCTGTGTCACTGCCAGTCTGATGTCACTCATCCCTCTTAGAATGTCTTAACATTTCAATAACTTCCCTCTGCATTACAGCCACTTCAAGTACGGCATTTTGAAACGCTAGCCTGCCTATTTCATAGATCATTGTAGAGGCATTTCTGAGACATTATACAATGCAAAATTTGGGTTAAAATAATGGAAATACTGGCAGCACTTTATTTGATTAAAGTGACTTACCAAATGACCTCTACTTTTCATTCATAGAAAGAGAGGGAGAGAGGGGGAGAGGGAGAGAGGGAGAGAGAAAAGAAAGCGAGAGAGAGAGAGGGCGGGGAGAGAGAGAGAGATTGACAG
This sequence comes from Coregonus lavaretus, assembly GCF_964263955.1. Classification (NCBI taxonomy): domain Eukaryota; kingdom Metazoa; phylum Chordata; class Actinopteri; order Salmoniformes; family Salmonidae; genus Coregonus; species Coregonus lavaretus. Next base: position 24,172,609 of record NC_140021.1, read on the forward strand.
TAACTTAAAGTATGGGAATTGGGAGCAGTTATTGGCTTAATATGAGACATATGGCTTAAAATGTCAAAACATAAAATAGGCTTTACAGTGACATATGACACTCAACATTCCAATGACAATTGATGGGTCACATTAGACATACATCTGACACTTTGATACATATCAATAATTTTTGTTAGTACTGGGGAATGATTATTCTTGGTAGCTGGTAGAGAGCTATGTTTTACACTGCTCTAACTTTCTTTCTGTCTCTGCTTCCACTAGTCAGCCCAAAATGGAACACTCTCACTATTCATCATGTGCTACTCAATTATGAATGTTTGAGAACTTGAATATGCTGCAGTAATATATTTCTGAAAGATGTTGAGGAGAGAGAAGGCTGGATGTGGCAAGCCAGGCTCCGTCCCAAATGGCACCCTATTCCCTATATAGTGCACTACATTTGACCTGGGCCTATAGATAGGGTGCCATTTGGGATGCAGTCCTAGAGTCACTCCCAGTTTGTTATTGGAATGCAGAGGAAAATAAAAAAGGTATATTCCAAGATGAATGGAATGCTTTGGTTTCCTGACTATTTCTGTGATGCAGCTTTCGAATCATCAGGCTATTACATTAAGTAGTAAACTATATGGGCTTATAACAAAGTAAACTGTCAATACACTATTCACAATTTCACATTATTTGCTTGCTGTTATAATCAATAGCTTGAGCACAAGTATTTATAATCAAACAACATGTTCCTCTTTAGCTGCAAATCGTAGATTCATGCAGTGCAATTCACAATCATCAAAATTATTTAATGGTGTCAATTGAATGTTGCTAACAATGAGAACATAACAATTTTATATACACCAATTAAGGCCAGTGGGTCTGTGACTAATAATGCATTTAAATGGGGATAAATCAAGATATTTACAGGGCTTTTAGCTCATTAACTATTTTTTGACAGCTCAACATGTTAAATAATCAACACAGATTTCCCATTCACCACACAGTGAAACGTTGTCCCCATGTAGGCTTAGCTAATAACAATAAATCAGCAGAAGCCTATGGGGCTCTGAACTAAATTACTGAAGCTTTCCTTGTCTAAGCTTGGCACCTTTGTCTAATATGGCACCATATTCCCTATATACCGTAGCACACTACTTTCGACCAGAGCCCATAGTGAAAAGGGTGTCATTTGGGACACACCCAAAGCTGTGCATGCCTTAGATGTGTCTGATATGATATCCTAGCTACTATCAGGTCTTACTTGCTTCATAGCGCTCTAATTCCTAACATTAGATCCTGCAGAGAAGTGTACGTAGCGGCAATGGGATGGTGTCCTTCATCTACAGGCTAGACGAATGTTGCTCCACTTACAACGCCGCTCCTTTGTTGTGCCATGAGATGTGTATAAGTCCTCTTGTGCTGACACTGTAGTCTTGTCTGAGTCCATTATCCCATAACACCAACACATTGGGCACCAAGGCCTAGACCTAGTCCATAATGGACTCACATGCACGATCAAGAGTCCATATGATGCAATATTTACTATGCTAGAGCCTTGTAAAGTAATAATCTCAAAGAGCAGAAACTTGTAATCTTGGATAAAAATCCCCTTCTTTTGTATAATCGCACAATCATTCTCACCTGGCAATGTCATGGGTATTTTGTAATGAGTTCGGCAAAACGTATGTAAGCTATTACTTTGTGATGAGACTATCAAGTGCTTCTACTTCTACTTCTTCTTGGTCACCTGAGCTGCTCTCAGTAAGATGGCGCCGACATACATGGGAGCTCTGCTTCTAGCTCCTAAGCAACTTTGCAGTATTTTGTTTTTTTGTGTGTTATTTCTTCCATTATTAGCCCAGAACGTTATTTGTGTTATTACATACAGCCGGAAATAACTTTTGGATATCAGAGCGGCGGTAACTGAAATAAAATTTTACTGGCCACATGCGCCGAATACAACAGGTGCAGACATTACAGTGAAATACTTACTTACAGCCCTTAACCAACAGTTCATTTATTTTTTAATAAAAAAGTAAAATAAAACAACAGTAGGGAGGCTATATATACAGGGGGGTAGCCATGATTAGCTGTTCAGGACTCTTCCCACGGGGGGCCAGTATGAAAAAAAAATGGTGTATGCACTCACTAACTGTAAGTCGCTCTGGATAAGATATGACTAAAATGTAAAATGTTATGGCTTGGGGGTAGAAGCTGTTGAGAAGTCTTTTGGACCTAGACTTTGCACTCTGGTACCGCTTGCTGTGCGGTAGCAGAGAGAACAGTCTATGACTAGGGTGGCTGGAGTATTTGACAATTTTGAGGGCCTTCCTCACCAGCATTATGACCAGGAATACGACTTTCCCGAATTGGATCCTTTATTCCTACCCCCCAGGGCAATTGAACTTATCCCAGAGGCGGAGAAGAGGACTGTACCATTTTTTTACTTTCGATTTGTGTGTATTGTTGTGAACTGTTAGATACTAATGCACTGTTGGAGCTAGGAACACAAGCATTTTGCAACACCCGCAATAACATCTGCTAAATATGTGTATGTGACCAATACAATTTGATTTACAAATGAGGATTCCCCCCCCCCCCCCAAACCAGTCCTGGACCTGAAGTATCAAGCCATGCCATTGGCTTAGTGAGAGGCTCTCGTTATCTGGCTCATGAATGCATAATTAACACTCAGGCATGTTTTATCATAGGTCTGCCCTCTGAGGTTTTATATACTTTAACAAGTTACTGAAAATAAGTTTAGTTCAGTGGTTATCCTTAGATATATGTCTAGGCTTAGTTATATTAACTTATTATTCAGTGCAAAAAACGGGTAACAAGGAACCACTTTATATGCTCTTTACCTCATTTATGAATTAACAACATTGTACACTTTAATATCCAGTCTCATTCATTTGCTGGAGATACTCTTACAACAAACCTCTGAGAGCATATTGGCATATGATCTCTGCTTTAAAAGTATCACAAATAGCTGACGGGTATGTGAGTGCATAGAAAAGCTTGCTTCCATTTACAGCAATCAGTGCAATGCAACATCTGCTCTTCTGAGTCACCTGATGATCACTGTTGTGGCAGTACCTGTCCAAGAGGCATCAGCAAACTATTTATAGTTGTCTGGCAGCGTTTGATTTGCATAATGCTCTATAGGGATTTCACTCTCTCATGCTCAAACTCCTGTCACTTCAGGTTGGTGAAAATATGCTAAATGGTTCTTCCTCAGCTCTTAAGGTTTCTTGGAGAACTCTTGACCGAGAAAGAACCTTTGAGTTAAGTGTGGGGTTCTTGACGTGGCATGTACGGTTCTTCAGAATTCTAAAAGGTCTTGAAATGTATGGAAGCCTACTGATGTGTCCCTTTCATAGAACCCAACAAATTGGCCAGCGTTAACTAGTGTTGATTTTTCAGTGTAACATTTCTTATGTTGATTTTAGTTAGGTAGCTATCTAGCATTCGGGGGCTTCGTCTGATCATCCAAACTAAGATGCCTGTTCTCATAAAAGTTTTGAGTATTTTCAAAAATAAATGAAGGATGGTAATTGTCTACTACAAATATAGCTATGGCTCTGGCTGCAAATAGCAAAACGTATCAGCAAGCATTTAGCAATGTACACAGCGGGTTGCAGCCCTCCCCCCCACCCCCACCCCCACCCCCCTTCTGCCCTCAGAAGACTTTACAATGTGTCGAAAACCTTCCACAGGGATGCTGGCCAATGTTGACTGCAATGCGTCGCTTGTAAAATAACTGTGAGTCAGGATCTCTGATTGGCTATGTTCAAGTGTGTATTTACTGTTGGCTTGACAGTGTTTCTCTCTCTCCCTCCCGCTGTGATATAGGAGCTGGGTCAGATATAGGAGGCCCTTTTACTGTCTTTTGTTATTGTTGAATTGAATGGGGGGGGGGGGGACTCCTGTTTTATACGGGACACCATAAAGGAATGTATAAATAATATTTGCATATTGTTATATTAGCAGAACACTGCTTTTACAGTATTATGTGAAGTATGTTTTTTTGGAACCGTTACACTTGTAAGTTATTATATCTAAATAAATTCAGCAATTGCACTCATATTACTCTGTAGGTTACTGACCGATGCAAAGCTTCCTCCTGGAGGTAGCTTTGAATTGGTCAGTAGCCTGTAGAGTGGTATGAGAAGACTGCCATCCTCATGCATCTCACATCTGCCTGTAGTTATTGAACTCTGCCTGCTGGACCCATGGGTTGTGGCAAACTCTGTCATATCCAGGATGGAATGTCATGTACTCCATGCCTTCTGCCACCTGACTGCACCTGTCCAAAACCTGTAATACATTACATAGATGGAAGGGACTTCATCACCCACTGGAGACTTGAAGATAGAACCTCACCCAGAGAGAGCTGTGCATGTCAGTGTGTGGTTAGACAGCCAAATCCTTAGATTTGCCCAAATAGACAAATAGAATGCCATTCTAGTTCTGGTTAGACATTTGAAGTTTTCCTCTACACACAACTTATTTTTATTTGCAAGGTACTGTAAGTCTAGGCACACTGTCTTTATAAGCACATCAATATGATATTTACAGCAGAAAATGTTTTGTCTTTGTAACACGAACACACTCATTGATTTTTAGTTGATACATGTATACACTCAAGCTGGGCAATGTTTGTGCAATGTCCACAGGTAGCCTACACCTGTTGTAAGGATATTAGTAGTTCTGGGATTTGTCCACCAGGACAGATCTAACAGCGGACATAAGGACAGACGAGACAAGACAAAACTAGCCAGTATTACAATATTGTTTTGTAGGACAGCTGAGCTGACTCAAGACCGTCATTCAACTTACAGTTGATACCATTTCCACGGTAACATGTCTTTACATGATGTGATGAAACATTGAAACTAAGCTGAATGAGTGTTTTATGAAACACATTCCAAACACTGGCTCTTGCTATCTTGCCATAATTGATTTGACAGAGAAAAATCAGCTACATAGGATAGCCAGCTGCAGCTTTCACCCAGCTATGCTAGCTAGCTGCTGTCATCTTGGCTAAACACAAGGTCAGTGCAGGCTTTAGCCTACACATAGAACTGAATTAGCTGTCCATTTTGAGATGGTGAGTCAGTCAGGTGGGGAAAAGTCCTCAACTTCAAAACTTTGTTTTCTCCATAGCAAAGCTAGCTTAGCCTACCTCGCTGTACTCACTACTGCCCTTGTTTGTTGTGATTGAATGGCAAAGACACACCGAAGAAACACCCACATCAAACCACACCCCCAAGACAACTCTCATTTGCCTTCAGTCATGGCCGCTATCATTTCGTAATGAGCATTCATGAAAAACAAGGCCAAATCAGGAAACTCTGTCGCCCTTTAAAGTAGTGACGTTACGTTTGATACTGGAGCTCTAAGGCATGTGTCGAAATGGCTAAGCAACTAACTTCGAAACAGTGTGCCGATGCGTTTATCATTTTATCAGAAGTATGTCATCAATGACATCCGAAGCTTCGTTTGATCAAGTGCTTTTCAAATCGTGTGTTGCAAAATGCGAGATCCCACTGATGTCGCCGTGGTTCCGGTGCTTTCTTCGATTCGCTTTTAATCTGAAATGTTTTTAGGTTTTTTATAATTTGTTTAGCACTACTGAATGAAGAGCTGTTGGGGGCCAAGTTAACAACTCTTTTAGGTGAACAGAGCCAAAAGATCTGGCTCACCAAAAACACTTGGAATGCCCATCACCAATTTTCTTCAAACTCTTAGCGAGTCAGTGAGAACGTGTCCAGAGTACAGCTTTCACAGTTATTATCCCTGAAATGATTCATGATTCATCTTTAGGGCACTTTCAAAAAGCAAGTCTAAAAACAACATTCCATTATTGATTACAATGCTACAGTCATTGATCCAGAGATTTCATTAAGCTGCTATTCCAAGAGCCTATTATTCAGAGACACACTTTATTCTTCCATGTTCAGGGTTGCAGGGAGGTCTGCTGAAAACGTTATGAAATAAATAGTCAACATTCTCCCCCTGGATTTGTAGATTACCACAGATTATTTGATAAAATGTCCCTGTAGATATACTGGATATACTGAATAAATCAATAACTCTCCTCCAGTAATGTGGAGTCATTCATAATAAGTTATACCACAGCATGGTTGAGTACTCGTTTCTGATTGGCTAGAAGGGCATTCTAGAATGGACATTAAAATCAGATAACGGGACAGTTGGAAAAGTTATCGGGACAGTTGGATAAGATATCAGGACAGTTGGAAAAAATACCAGGACAATCATGACACAGTATGCCCCTACACATTCAGACCATACTTGCTACAATATTACAGAAAGGTAAACCAACAACTACACTAACTGAAATTGGATACATTGTAAATGCAGGTCCAACGAGTAAAAAACGTAGGTAGATAGCTTGCTAGCATTGATTTGTTTTTGCAGGGACATATTGTTTTGGAGCATCTGATGACCTAACATGGTGAGTGATGAATATTAATTTCTCTGGTCCCTACTTTTGCAGTCATGACGCAAGTGGTACTATGCTGGCAAATCCTCCCAGGTTCTAGTTTGTATTTATTTGGTTGTCATATTGGCAAGTTTGCTAGGAACAAACTATTTAGCTAGCTTCTAGCCTAGTGTTTGATATGCTATACGATCTCTTCGTAATGAACAATGTCGAGTAGCTATGCCAGGAAAAATAGGGCATTATCAACTCATTGTTATGGATGTATCCAAATGAATGTCAAAAGAAAACAGCTACTTTGCTGTTATTCTGGCTGCAGAGGTCGTGACCATGTTTGCCATAGCTAGCAAGCAAGGGATAAGAACGTTGCCAGTGAGCATGGCAACGGAACATAAAGAACGAACGACTGGGTCATGTCCATACATTTTGAACTAATCGAACGAACGACTAGGTTGCGTCTCTAGCAACCAAAATATGAGAAAGTATGAATTTGCTTATAAAAATGTAATTATCAACTCATTTATTGATTTTTTTTTCAACCGGTAAATGTGTGATTAGTATTGTTTTCTTTGGCAACTGTGGTATAAGCGGGATAAACAGCTTAAACAAACATAACAGAATAAACTTTGCTGTTATTCTGGCTGCAGAGGTCGTGACTGTGTGGCAGTTGCTAGTTGGCTAGCTAGCAGCAAGCAAGGAATAAGATCTTTGCCACTGGCAGCCGGCCGTGAACGGGAGACCCATGGGGCGGCGCACAATTGGCCCAGCGTCGTCCAGGGTAGGGGAGGGTTTAGCCGGCAGGGATGTTCTTGTCCCATCGTGCACTAGCGACTACTGTGGCGGGCCGGGCGCAGTCCACGCTGACTCGGTCGCCAGGTGTACAGTGTTTCCTCTGACACATTGATGCGGCTGGCTTCCGTGTTAACGGTGCACTTTGTCAAGAAGCAAGCAAGGGATAAGAACATTGCCATTGAGCATGGCAATGGAACATAAAGAACAAACGACTGGGTCGTGTCTGTAAATATCGAACAAATTGAACGAACAACTGGGATGCGTCTCTTGCAACCAAAAGTATGAATTTGCTTATAAAAATGGAACTATCAACAATAAATAAGTATTACTACCAATAAATGTGTCCTTTCATATTGTTTTCTTTGGCAACTGTGGTATAAGTGGGATAAATGCCTTTGTTCTGTACATTACCTTGGAAAAATGAACTCTGCAAAGGGACTCGGCCCCGCCTCTTCCCGCTGCATCGTCCATTATTTCCAAGGTAATGTACAGAACGTTGGTATTTATCCCTTACGTATTACAGTATGTGCATGTATGCTGTACAAAATGGAGTCCTTTTTCAATATAAGCTTATGGACGTACATTTGTTTTACCAAATAAAGAGGACTTGGTAAATTGATAGGCTATGATTGACAGATTGATGATGATACAGCAGAATTACGTAATTTTCTGGCTCTCGCTCTTTTTTATATATTTGTGTATACATAAATGGATTCATCATAGGCGCTCAAGGGAATATAATAGTTATCCTAGTAGCATGAGAGGATATTCATAGATTTCTTGATTTCATTGTAGATCGCTGGCTTGTTTGATCATCTCATACATTCTCAAAACTATCTGGGGAGAATTCAGTCAGAGAAAGTTCACACAAAGCACTGAAAGATTGATATAGGCTGCATTTTCACATTTGTGTATTTCCCACAAATGTATTATGTATTGTTGGGGGGTGAAATTGAGTAGTAAGAAAAGGTGTGGAGGTTTACATAAGGGGTATCCATAAATACTTTATATACTTGAGCTTTGTCATGGGTCATCTTCCAAAATTCTTAAAGATGAAGTTCAGGATATTATACACATGCTCCATCCACTTCCACCGATTGTTAACTAGTGGTGGCTAAAGTTTGTGGTGACTGTTTAGAGAAAAAAAAAAACATTGATTACAGTTTCTTATGGCCCATAGACTACTTTCAGGGTAAGGAACCATCTAACATCAAGTTGTAAAATTCTTCTCCTTTAATATCTAAAGTCATTAGGTCATTATTAGGCTAAAACAATTACAACCAAAATCTCAAAAGGAACAAAATATTACCTTGAACAAATATTTTGCCTGAATGAATTCAGTGGATGACTTACTGTGTACCCTCCAAGCTCATCATTAAGCTCGAGGCCCTGGGTCTGAGGTCTCGAGGTTTTGCTCGCCTGAGGAAGAGTATCTTATGATAAGCTGTAGACCACACTATTTACCAAGAGAGTTTATCTATATTTTTCATAGCTGTCTATTTACCACCACAAACCAATGCTGGCATTAAGATTGCACTGAATGAGCTGTATAAGGCCATAAGTCAACAGGAAAACGCTCATCCAGAGGCAGCGCTCCTAGTGGCCGGGGACTTTAATGCAGGGAAACTTAAATCCGTTCTACCTAATTTCTACCAGCATGTTAAATGTGCAACCAGAGGAAAAAAAAACTCTAGACCACCTTTACTCCACACACAGAGAAGCATACAAAGCTCTCCCTCGCCCTCCATTTGGCAAATCTGACCATAACTCTATCCTCCTGATTCCTGCTTATAAGCAAAAACTAAAGCAGGAAGCACCAGTGACTCGGTTAACAGAAAAGTGGTCAGATGACGCAGATGCTTAGCTACAGGACTGTTTTGCTAGCACAGACTGGAACATGTCCCGGGATTCTTCAGATAGCATTGAGGAGTACACCACATCAGTCACTGGCTTCATCAATAAGTGCATCGATGCTGTCGCCCCCACACTGCCCTTTCCCACCTGGACAAAAGGAACACCTACGTGAGAATGCTATTCATTGACTACAGCTCATCATTCAACACCATAGTGCCCTCAAAGCTCATTACTAAGCTAAGGATCCTGGGACTAAACACCTCCCTCTGCAACTGGATCCTGGACTTCCTGACGGGCCGCCCCCCAGGTGGCAAGGGTAGGTAAAAACACATCTGTCACACTGATCCTCAACACGGGGGCCCCTCAGGGGTGCGTGCTCAGTCCCCTCTTGTACTCCCTGTTCACCCATGACTGCATGGCACGGCACGACTCCAACACCATCATTAAGTTTGCCGACAACACAACAGTGGTAGGCCTGATCACCGACAACGATGAGACAGCCTATAGGGAGGAGGTCAGAGACCTGGCCGTGTGGTGCCAGGATAACAACCTCTCCCTCAACGTGACCAAGACAAAGGAGATGATTGTGGACTACAGGAAAAAAAAGAGGACTGAGCACGCCCCCATTCTCATCGACGGGGCTGTAGTGGAACAGGTTGAGAGCATCAAGTTCCTTGGTGTCCACATCACCAACGAACTATCATGGTCCAAACACACCAAGACAGTCGTGAAGAGGGCACGACAAAGCCTATTCCCCCTCAGGAGACTGAAAAGATTTGGCATGGGTCCTCAGATCCTCAAAAAATTATACAGCTGCACCATCGAGAGCATCCTGACTGGTTGCATCACCGCCTGGTATGGCAACTGCTTGGCCTCCGACCGCAAGGCTCTACAGAGGGTAGTGCGTACGGCCCACTACATCACTGGGGCCAAGCTTCCTGCCATCCAGGACCTCTATACCAGGCGGTGTCAGAGGAAGGCCCTCAAAATTGACAAAGACTCCAGCCACCCTAGTCATAGACTGTTCTCTCTGCTACCGCACGGCAAGCGGTACCGGAGTGCCAAGTCTAGGTCCAAAAGACTTCTCAACAGCTTCTACCCCCAAGCCATAAGACTCCTGAACAGCTAATCATGGCTACCCAGACTATTTGCACTGTCCCCCCACCCCATATTTTTATGCTGCTGCTACCCTGTTAATTATTTATGCATAGTCACTTTAACTCTACCCACATGTACATATTACTTCAACTACCTCAACTAGCCGGTGCCCCCGCACATTGACTCTGCACCGGTACCCCCCTATATATATATAGCCTCCCTACTGTTATTTTATTTTACTTCTGCTCTTTATTTCTCAACACTTTTTTGTTTTATTTTACTTTTTTATTTAAAATAAATGCACTGTTGGTTAAGGGCTGTAAGTAAGCATTTCACTGTAATGTCTGCACCTGTTGTATTCGGCGCATGTGGCCAATAAAATTAGATTATATTTGATTTGATTTGATTTGAACCCCGCCCTGTGCAACTGGGTCCTGGACTTCCTGACGGGCTGCCCACAGGGGGTGAAGGTAGGAAACAACATCTTCACTTCGCTGATCCTCAACAATGGGGCCCAACAAGGGTGTGTGCTCAGCCCCCTTCTGTACTCTCTGTTCACCCATGACTGCGTGGCCAAGCATGCCTCCAACTCAATCATCAAGTTTGCAGATGACACAACAGTAGTAGGCTTGATTACCAACAATGACGAGACAGCCTACAGGGAGGAGGTGAGGGCTCTGGGAGTGTGCTGCCAGGAAAATAACCTCTCACTCAACATCAACAAAACAAAAGGAGATGATTGTGGACTTCAGGAAACAGCAGAGTGTGCACCCCCCTATCCACATCGACAGGACCGCAGTGGAGAAGGTGGAAAGCTTCAAGTTCCTTGGCATACACATCACTGACAAACTGAAATGGTCCACCCACGCAGACACTGTGGTGAAGAAGGCGCAACAGAGCGTCTTCAACCTCAGGAGGCTGAAGAAATGTGGCTTGGCACCTAAAACCCTCAAACTTTTACAGATGCACAATTGAGAGCATCCTGTCGGGCTGTATCACCACCTGGTATGGCAACTGCACCGCCCGCAACCGCAGGGCTCTCCAGAGGGTGGTGCGGTCTGCCGAACGCATTATCGGGGGCAAACTACTCGCCCTCCAGGACACCTACAGCACCCGATGTCACAGGAAGGCCAAAAAGAAAATCAAGGACATCAACAACCCGAGCAACTGCCTGTTCACCCCGCTATCATCCAGAAGGCGAGGTCAGTACAGGTGCATCAAAGCTGGGACCGAGAGAATGAAAAACAGCTTCTATCTCAAGGTCATCAGACTGTTAAATAGCCATCGCTAGCACATTAGAGGCTGCTGCTCCTATTGAAATCACAGGCCACTTTAAGAAATGGAAAACGAGTCACTTTAATAATGTTTACATATCTTACACTATTCATCTCATATGCATATACTGTATTCTATAATATTCTACTGTATCTTAGTCCATGCCGCTCTGTCATTGCTTGTCCATATGTGTATATATTCTTAAATTCCATTCCTTACTTAGATGTGTGTATTAGGTATATATGTTGTGAAATTGTTAGATATTACTTGTTAGATATTACTGCACTGTCGGAGATAGAAGCACAAGCATTTCGCTACACCCGCAATAACATCTGCTAAACACGTGTATGTGACACATGCATTTGATTTGATTTGTGTAGTTCAAGGTCATAACTGTTTCAGAGAAAACTGCCCATTTTGGAACTTCAGTTTGAGCCTGCAGAAACCTATACTTCACCACCACTACACAGCAAATTGGCCAGTGTTACCCAGTGTTGCTTTTCAGTGTAACATTTCTACTGTTGATTCAGATGTTAAATAACTAAGTGTTTAATGAACACTCATTGGTGTAAAATAACCCCAGTGTTGGTGTTAATAACCTAAGTTTAGTGTGAGTGTGATTGTGTCAGTTTTACTCTGTGGAAAGTAAAACATTCCCATCAAAACCACGCCCATCATCACTATAAAGTAGATTTTTTAGGATTGTTTTAAAATATCTGTGTTTTTAGTATTTAGTATTTTACTAGGATCCCCAATATGCTGCTGCCAAGACATATTAAATAATCACACTAATACAAAAATATATGTTTTAAGTGAAATATTAGCTTTTGTCTTAAGCCAAAAAAGCTAATTGAACCTATGCACTAAAAAGGCTTTTCAGCATAAGCAGATTGACTTCTGCTAGAGTACTGTAGCTTTATTGCTCTACTGTACTTCAACAACATACAGTGGGGAGAACAAGTATTTGATACATGGCCGATTTTGCAGGTTTTCCTACTTACAAAGCATGTAGAGGTCTGTAATTTTTTATCATAGGTACACTTCAACTGTGAGAGACGGAATCTAAAACAAAAATCCAGAAAATCACATTGTATGATTTTTAAGTAATTAATTTGCATTGTATTGCAAGTATTTGATCACCTACCAACCAGTAAGAATTCTGGCTCTCACAGACCTGTTAGTTTTTCTTTAAGAAGCCCTCCTGTTGTCCACTCATTACCTGTATTAACTGCACCGGTTTGAACTCGTTACCTGTATAAAAGACACCTGTCCACACACTCAATCAAACAGACTCCAACCTCTCCACAATGGCCAAGACCAGAGAGCTGTGTAAGGACATCAGGGATAAAATTGTAGATCTGCACAAGGCTGGGATGGGCTACAGGACAATAGGCAAGCAGCTTGGTGAGAAGGCAACAACTGTTTGCGCAATTATTAGAAAATGGAAGAAGTTCAAGATGACGGTCAATCACCCTTGGTCTGGGGCTCCATGCAAGATCTCACCTCGTGGGGCATCAATGATCATGAGGAAGGTGAGGGATCAGCCCAGAACTACACGGCAGGACCTGGTCAATGACCTGAAGAGAGCTGGGACCACAGTCTCAAAGAAAACCATTAGTAACACACTACGCCGTCATGGATTAAAATCCTGCAGCGCACGCAAGGTCCCCTGCTCAAGCCAGCGCATGTCCAGGCCCATCTGAAGTTTGCCAGTGACCATCTGGATGATCCAGTGGAGGAATGGGAGAAGGTCATGTGGTCTGATGAGACAAAAATAGAGCTTTTTGGTCTAAACTCCACTCACCGTGTTTGGAGGAAGAAGAAGGATGAGTACAACCCCAAGAACACCATCCCAACCGTGAAGCATGGAGGTGGAAACATCATTCTTTGGGGATGCTTTTCTGCAAAGGGGACAGGATGACTGCACCGTATTGAGGGGAGGATGGATGGGGCCATGTATCGCGAGATCTTGGCCAACAACCTCCTTCCCTCAGTAAGAGCATTGAAGATGGGTCGTGGCTGGGTCTTCCAGCATGACAACGACCCGAAACACACAGCCAGGGTAACTAAGGAATGGCTCCGTAAGAAGCATCTCAAGGTCCTGGAGTGGCCTAGCCAGTCTCCAGACCTGAACCCAATAGAAAATCTTTGGAGGGAGCTGAAAGTCCGTATTGCCCAGCGACAGCCCCGAAACCTGAAGGATCTAGAGAAGGTCTGTATGGAGGAGTGGGCCAAAATCCCTGCTGCAGTGTGTGCAAACCTGGTCAAGACCTACAGGAAACGTATGATCTCTGAAATTGCAAACAAAGGTTTCTGTACCAAATATTAAATTATGCTTTTCTGATGTATCAAATCATGCAATACAATGCAAATTAATTACTTAAAAATCATACAATGTGATTTTCTGGAATTTTGTTTTAGATTCCGTCTCTCACAGTTGAAGTGTACCTATGATAAAAATTACTGACCTCTACATGCTTTGTAAGTAGGAAAACCTGCAAAATCGGCAGTGTATCAAATACTTGTTCTCCCCACTGTATGTACTCACATTGGATGGGTTGATTAGGGTTCAAACCTTCTCTCAAACAGCCTAATATATATTCTCTTAGAGTAGGTTTACCCCATTAATGTACTTGATAATATAAACATGTATTTTCATGTATGACATCATCCCATTCACTCATATAAACATTACGGGGAGGTTTTCCAGACACAGATTAAGCCTAGTATTGGACTAAAACGCGGGATCAATGAAAATCTCCAGGCAAAATTCTTTCTAGTCCAGGACTAGGTGTAATCCGTGTCTGTGAAACTGCTCCTTAACCCTACATTTGACTTAGCCTAATACATAAGCCTACTCAGACAAGGTTCCTGTTATAAACAATGGAGTAATGCAAATTATTTGATCAAATGTTGAATTTGACCTTTACTACTATAGCCCATAGAAATGCATTGAATAACACATTCATAAAGGGCAAAGAAAACAGTAGAAAAAATAAATAATAAGGAATAAGGTATTGAAGAGTCTGTCCTATATCTAGGAGAATAAGAAAGCTCAGGATGTTTATTTTTTTTTTGGACACATTTAACCCTATTATTTTTGTTGCCACAAAACTCTCTCCATACTTCCATTAATTTGTATGAGTCCTGTGACACTTGTGGGGGTCGTAGAGGTCCCGTGTAGCTCAGTTGGTAGAGCATGGCGCTTGCAAGGCCAGGGTTGTAGGTTCGTTTCCCATGGGGGGCCAGTATGAAAAATGTATGCACTCACTAACTGTAAGTCGCTCTGGATAAGAGCGTCTGCTAAATGACTAAAATGTAAATGTAAAATGTAGAGCAAAACGGAGAACACCATCGGGTTTGTGAGTGTCCTCTTTTCACAGTGGGGTCATATTCATTTGTAGCCCAAATGGTTCGCAATCAGTGCTGGCACATCAGCATTACCGACTTCAGACGAGTCCCGTGGGGCAACCAACATATTAAAATAACAATTAATTATATATTTTCATTAAAACATTATTTTGATAAGTAAATTCATAAAATGTCATTCTTTCACCAGAAGATATAGTCCGGACAAAAATCTGATTGTTAGTTATTTTGGTCATGTTGCTACAGACGCGACCCAGTCGTTAATGCTTTTTGCATAGTTGTTATAGACATGTTGGTTGTTTAGCAACAAAACCAACACTTACGCAACTATGGGGAAAAACAGATGGGGTTGGCTTAGACTGTTGAGATGTAAACTATATTTAGTGTCCAAATGTTTATTGAAAACATAAATACATTTGCACAATGAGCACTTGTTGTCTCTCTAATACATTGTTACAGTTGTTGGTTAGCTAGCTAGATAATTCTTACCATATCAACATAGACATGATATGATTCAAAACACCTCAAAACAAGACATGGTATCAATAACAAGACACAACGAGCTGAAACGTGCCAACTACGGTTCCCCACAAGGCAGCTTCTTGTCATTGTTGCTAGCTAGCTGACCATTCAGAATCATAACAATACACACCTTCCGGCCACATCGACGTGCACTCGTCATTTTCGTTGTCAGCCAATCCATCTATGCAAAATGACTGGTCGTTCATTCTAAACAAAATGGTTGCTATACATTTACATTTTAGTCATTTAGCAGACGCTCTTATCCAGAACGACTTACAGTTAGTGAGTGCATACATTTTCATACTGGCCCCCCGTGGGAAACGAACCCACAACCTTGGCGTTGCAAGTGCCGTGCTCTACCAACTGAGGCTGGATAACATTCTTGTCACTTGCTAGCTAGCTAGCCAACTCCAGATAACTCAGTCACTTCCAACATTGCACCTGGAATGACAGTACACTAGCTGCATTTTCCTTTGTTGTAGCTTTTTTTTCTATTGGCATTTACTTGGATGTATCCATGATAATGACGTTGAAACATTATTTTGCCTGGCCCAGAAAAAGTTGTCTCATCTCGACTGGGCAGCGTTCACGCTCTATGTATGGTACAGAGAATTCAAAAGTGAAACATTGTTTCCGAGGTCGGACATGCAGACAGCAAGGCGTATATCAATCCTCGCTGTACCAAACCAAATGCTAGGCTAGAAGCAAGGGGAAATAATGTGCTCATTAAGAACGTGACATAACGTGGCATCCTGAGTGGCGCAGCGGTCTAAGGCACTGCATTGCAGTATTGCGGCATCACTATATCCTGGGGTTCGCACCCAGGCTGTGTCTTAACGGGCTGTGACTAGGAGTCCCATAGGGCGGCGCACAATTGGCCCAGCGACGTCCGGGTTAGGGCAAGGTTTGGCCGGTGGGGCTTTACTTGACTCATCGCGCTCTAGCAACTCCTTGTGGCAGGCCAGGCACCTGCAGTCATCAGTTGACCAGTGTTTCCTCCAACACATTGGTGCAGCAGGCTTCGGGTTAAGCGAGTGGGTGTTAAGAAGCAAGGCTTGGCGGGTCATGTTTCGGAGGACGCATGACTCGACCGTCGCCTCTTCTGAGCCCGTTGGGGAGTTGCAGTGATGAGACAAGATCGTAATCATGAAAAAGGGGGTAAAAAGAAAGAGAAAAAGAACGTGCCATAAGCTCATGCCAAAGCTAGCTTGAAATGTTACGGCTGGAGCCATCCAATTGGTACCTTCTGGGTGGCTCAAACCGTTGGTACGTTGTCAAGGAGGACAGCCATGTGTTTGCAAGCAGAGGATCACAAGTCAGGATTTGGAACACCAATGGTGTCAGGGACCAACACTCTAGGGGTGATAGTTTGTGAACACTATTTAGGTGGGTCAAATATCATTTCTAAGAAAGTGATACATTTTACACTTTGGGTATTACAATTCTAAATCACAGATTTTCTGTGCATCAATATCCCAAAGGCTATGAAGTGAAAAGCCAGGCTTCAGTCTTCTAAGCAGAGCAAGGTAGTCATATCCAGAACAAGAATGTGATATTACATTCTAGAATGTTCACTATCACCATACATGTCAAATTGTTTATTGCCCTGAAAATGTGTTTTGGAAAATATCCTTGGTCTTAGTACACAGCAAATTATCCAGTGTTGAATCAATACTGAAAGTATTACAATTCCTGAAATGTAATTCTCTCATGGCTAACTTTTGAAAAGACAGGCTGAGTGGGCAGGGAGTTCATATTCATGAGCTCACCTTGACTGACAGCTCTTTGAAATGCCTATGTCAAGCAACTTGGATGCATTGAGCAGTGTTGCAGTAAAACAATCTCAAGCAAATTTGGTGATACACACAGCAACTCAAAAAACATTGAAATTGCATCAATGATTGATTGATAGATATACAGTTGAAGTCGGAAGTTTACATACACCTTAACCAAATACGTTTAAACTCAGTTTTTCACAATACCTGACATTTAATCCTATTAAAAATTCCCTTTTTTAGGTCTGTTAGGATCACCACTTTATTTTAAGAATGTGAAATGTCAGAATAATAGTAGAGAGAATTATTTATTTCAGCTTTTATTTCTTTCATCACATTCCCAGTGGGTCAGAAGTTTACATACACTCAATTAGTATTTGGTAACATTTCCTTTAAATTGTTTAACTTGGGTCAAACGTTTCGGCAAGCTTCCCACAATAAATTGGGTGGATTTTGGCCCATTCCTCCTGACAAAGCTGGTGTAACTGAGTCAGGTTTGAAGGCCTCCTTGCTCGCACACGCTTTTTCAGTTCTTCCCACAAATGTTCTATAGGATTGAGGTCAGGGCTTTGTGATGGCCACTCCAATACCTTGACTTTGTTGTCCTTAAGCCATTTTGCCACAACTTTGGAAGTATGCTTGGGGTCATTGTCCATTTGGAAGACCCATTTGCGACCAAGCTTTAACTTCCTGACTGATGTCTTGACATGTTGCTTCAATATATCCACATACTTTTCCTTCCTCATGATGCCATCTATTTTGTGAAGTGCACCAACCCCTCCTGCAGCAAAGTACCCCCACAGCTTGATGCTGCCACACCCGTGCTTCACGGTTGGGATGGTGTTCTTTGGCTTGCAAGGACCCCTTTTTCCTCCAAACATAACAATGGTCATTATGGCCAAACAGTTCTATTTTTGTTTCATCAGACTAGAGGACATTTCTCCAAAAAGTACGATCTTTGTTCCAATGTGCAGTTGCAAACCGTAGTCTGGCTTTTTCATGGTGGTTTTGGAGCAGTGTCTTCTTCCTTGCTGAGCGGCCTTTCAGGTTATGTCGATATAGGACTCGTTTTACTGTGGATATAGATACTTTTGTACCTGTTTCCTCCAGCATCTTCACAAGGTCCTTTGCTGTTGTTCTGGGATTGATTTACACTTTCCGCACCAAAGTACGTTAATCTCTAGGAGACAGAACGCGTCTCCCTCCTGTGTGGTCCCATGGTGTTTATACTTGCGTACAATTGTTTGTACAGATGAACATGGTACCTTTAGGCGTTTGGAAATTGCTCCCAAGGATGAACCAGACTTGTGGAGGTCTTGGCTGATTTCTTTTGATTTTCCCATGATGTCAAGCAGAGGCACTGAGTTTGAAGGTAGGCCTTGAAATACATCCACAGGTACACCTCCAATTGACTCAAATGATGTCAATTAGCCTATCAGAAGCTTCTAAAGCCATGACATCATTTTCTGGAATTTTCCAAGCTGTTTAAAGGCACAGTCAACTTAGTGTATGTGAACTTCTGACCCACTGGAATTGTGATTCAGTGAATTATAAGTGAAATAATCTGTCTGTAAACAATTGTTGGAAACATTACTTATGTCATGCATAATGTAGATGTCCTAACCGACTTGCCAAAACAATAGTTTGTTAACAAGAAATTTGTGGAGTGGTTGAAAAACGTGTTTTAATGACTCCAACCTAAGTGTATGTAAACTTCCGACTTCAACTGTATATATATATAAATAAAAATAATAAAAATAATAAAATGCAATTGTGCTCGTTGTCCGTAGTTTACGTTCAATGTTAAATGTTCTGCCAACATCTCTGGTGGATGCCAACTGAATGCTCCCTCTTAACTGTAGACATATGTGGCATTGAGTTGTGTGACAAAACCACACATTTTACAGTGGCCTTTTATTGTCCCCAGCAAAAGGTGCACCTGTGTAATGATCATGCTCTTTAATCAGCTTTTTGATATGCCACACCTGTCTGTTGGATGGATTATCTAGGCAAAGGTGAGATGCTCACTAACAGGGATGTAAACACATTTGTGAATAGAATTGGAGAGAAATAAGCTTTTTGTGCAAATGGAACAATTCTGGGATCATTTATTTCAGCTTATGAAACATGGGACCAACACTTTATATGTTTTGTTTATATTTTTGTTCAGTGTATATCTATAGATATATACAGTACATTGGGAAAGCGAAAACAGGTTTTTAGAATTTTTTGCAAATGTATAAAAAATAAAATACCTTATTTACATAACTATTCACCATTTGCTATGAGACTCGAAATTGAGCTCAGGTGCATCCTGTTTCCATTGATCATCCTTGAAATGTTTCTACAACTTGATTGGAGTCCAACTGTGGTAAATTCAATTGATTGGACATGATTTGGAAAGGCACACACCTGTCTATATAAGGTCCCACAGCTGACAGTGCATGTCAGAGCAAAAACCAAGCCAGGAGGTTGAAGGAATTGTCCGTAGAGCGCTGAATCAGGATTGTGTCGATGCACAGATCTGGGGAAGGGTACCAAAAACACAGTGGCCTCCATCATTCTTAAATAGAAGAAGTTTGGAACCACCAAGACTCTTCCTAGAGCTGGCCGCCCAGCCAATGAGCAATCAGGGGAGAAGGGCCTTGGTCAGGGAGGTGACCAAGAACCCAATGGCCACTCTTTCCAAATCATGTCCAATCAATTGAAATTACCTCAGGTGGACTCCAATCAAGTTGTAGAAACATCTCAAGGATGATCAATGGAAACAGGATGCACCTGTGCTCAATTTCGACTCTCATAGCAAAGGGTCTGAATACTCATGTAAATAAGGTATTTCTGTATTTGCTTTGTCATTATGGGGTATTGTGTGTAGATTGATGAGGAAAATGTTTTATTTAATCCAATTTTAGAATAAGGCTGTAACGTAACAACATGTGGAAAAAGTCAAGGGGTCTGAATACTTTCCAAATGCACTGACTGCAAACACAAGTAAGAACACTGTGGGAATGACAGCATAGGATGTATCATCCCTGTGGTTCTTTTCCCCTTGTGGGAGTCATAATAGCTTTATTGATGCATCACCCTCAATCCTGGAAATTAAATGAAGGCGTGTTTATAGGGAAGGATTTGCTCCTTCAGCCCATAAACCCTTCCCACATCAGGTCTGCGTCCCAAATGTCATCCTATTACCTTTATAGTGTATTACTTTTGAACAGAGCTCTAGCCGAGCCCTATCTGTGGTCAACAGTAGTGCACTATAGAGGGAATAGGGTGCCATTTGGGACACATCCGAGGTGACCGTTTTAGATCTGTTGTATATGTGGGCGCTTCCCGAAGTTTAACCTGTGATTTATTGATGCGTAATCATCAGAAGGATGCATAAATAAGTGTATTATGAAGGATACATCACCAACCCAAGGTCAAGCTATCTCAACCACTTCCCGGCACAGTCGTTTATTAGAAGAGGCCACTCACTTGATTAAAAAATGATTTAGATGGGCTTCTGAGTTGAGAGACTTTGCTTCCTTCATTATTTTTTATATGCCATACTGGCGAGAATTAATACATTAAGGGGCTGTGAATGGCAGTAGGGGAATTCTATGGGTTGCGACCTGTCATATAGAGTAAGATCTGCATTGACGTAAGGTTTTTGGTGGTCACTCAATGTAAAGGATTTTAATCCTGTGCGTCAATCTAAGTAACATAATAAAAAAATCCCCATCAAAATCTGTCTATTTAAACTAGAGATATCAGTTTTTTTGCGTGGGGCTGTGTCTCAATCCATCACATCCATCTATGTCAGCCTTCCGCATCTCCGGTGGAAGGTGGCCAAGCTACAGCGGTGTTTGTCAGACCATGAGACATCCCGAAAATTGGTCTTCTCACGAAAACGTCTGTAGCTTCTGAACGGTTTGGCCTACAAATTAATATGGACACTATGGAAAGGGGAGACTCACACAAACACGATGGTGTTTCTTGAGAATGCTCTATGACCCACACAAGTGTTACAGGACTCGTCTGAAGGCAACCCATACAAATTAATGGAAGTATGGAGGTAGTTTTGCGCCAACAAAAAGGTTAAATATGTGTACAAAAAATCCTAAATATTTCCTGAGCTTTCTTATATCTCCTAGATATAGGACAGACACCTCAAAACCTTATTCCTCCACATTTATTTAGTTTCTTTTTTGCCATGAATGTGTTATTCAATGTTTCTATGGGCTATAGTAGTAAAAGCCTAATTCAATATTTTATCAAATAATTATTATATATTTTTTTATACCTGAAGGGGTCCTAAAATTCAAAATCAAATAGCTAAATGATCCATGGTATGACCATCTTAAAACAATTCCATATGTTAGCTTAGTAGAACCCCTCCTTTTAGAGGTTTTAATGGGTTCTCATCACTCAAAACCTTTGACTTGACTTTTGATAGTAGGATACCTTAAGCAGCACATACTTAGTATTAAGAAATAAGCTATAAGCCACAAACAGTATAAATTCCAAATTTCCACAACAACAAAAAAAGAAGAAAGGCCTGGTCACACATGAGCTGTATAAGGCCATAAGTCATCAGGAAAACGCTCATCCAGAGGCAGCGCTCCTAGTGGCCGGGGACTTTAATGCAGGGAAACTTAAATCCGTTCTACCTAATTTCTACCAGCATGTTAAATGTGCAACAAGAGGAAAAAAAACTCTAGACCACCTTTACTCCACACACAGAGACGCATACAAAGCTCTCCCTTGCCCTCCATTTGGCAAAATTCTGACCATAACTCTATCCTCCTGATTCCTGCTTATAAGCAAAAACTAAAGCAGGAAGCACCAGTGACTCGGTTAATAAAGAAGTGGTCAGATGACGCAGATGCTAAGCTACAGGACTGTTTTGCTAGCACAGACTGGAACATGTTCCGGGATTCTTCAGATAGCATTGAGGAGTACACCACATCAGTCACTGGCTTCATCAATAAGTGCATCGATAATGTCGTCCCCATAGTGACCGTACGTACATACCCCAACCAGAAGCCATGGATTACAGGAAACATCCGCACTGAGCTAAAGGGTAGAGTTGCCGCTTTCAAGGAGCGGGACTCTAACCCGGACGCTTATAAGAAATCCCGCTATGCCCTCCGACGAACCATCAAACAGGCAAAGAGTCAATACAGATTGAATCGTACTACACCGGCTCTGACGCTCGTCGGATGTGGCAGGGCTTGAAAACTATTAGACTACAAAGGGAAGCACAGCCGCGAGCTTCCCAGTGACACAAGCCTACCAGACGAGCTAAACCACCTCTATGCTCGCTTCGAGGCAAGCAACACTGAAGCATGCATGAGAGCACCAGCTGTTCCGGATGACTATGTGATCACGCTCTCCGTAGCCGATGTGAGTAAGACTTTTAAGCAGGTCAACATTCACAAGGCCGCAGGGCCAGACGGATTACCAGGACGTGTACTCCGAGCATGTGCTGACCAACTGGCAAGTGTCTTCACTGACATTTTCAACATGTCCCTGACTGAGTCTGTAATACCAACATGTTTCAAGCAGACCACCATAGTCCCCGTACCCAAGGACACTAAGATAACCTGCCTAAATGACTACCGACCCGTAGCACTGACATCTGTAGCCATGAAGTGCTTTGAAAGGCTGGTCATGTCTCACATCAACACCATTATCCCAGAAACCCTAGACCCACTCCAATTTGCATACCGCGCCAACAGATCCACAGATGATGCAATCTCCATTGCACTCCACACTGCCCTTTCCCACCTGGACAAGAGGAACACCTATGTGAGAATGCTATTAATTGACTACAGCTCAGCATTCAACACCATAGTGCCCTCAAAGCTCATCCCTAAACTAAGGATCCTGGGACTAAACACCTCCCTCTGCAACTGGATCCTGGACTTCCTGATGGGCCACCCCCAGGTGGTAAAGGTAGGTAACAACACATTTGCCATACTGATCCTCAACACGGGGGCCCCTCAGGGGTGCGTGCTCAGTCCCCTCCTGTATTCCCTGTTTACACATGACTGCATGGCCAGGCACGACTCCAACACCATCATTAAGTTTGCCGACGACACAACAGTGGTAGGCCTGATCACCGACAACGATGAGACAGCCTATAGGGAGGAGGTCAGAGACCTGGCCGTGTGGTGCCAGGATAACAACCTCTCCCTCAACGTGACCAAGACAAAGGAGATGATTGTGGACTACAGGAAAAAAAAAGAGGACTGAGCACGCCCCCATTCTCATCGACGGGGCTGTAGTGGAGCAGGTTGAGACCTTCAAGTTCCTTGGTGTCCACATCACCAACGAACTATCATGGTCCAAACACACCAAGACAATCGTGAAGAGGGCATGACAAAGCCTATTCCCCCTCAGGAGACTGAAAAGATTTGGCATGGGTCCTCAGATCCTCAAAAAATTCTACAGCTGCACCATCGAGAGCATCCTGACTGGTTGCATCACTGCCTGGTATGGCAACTGCTTGGCCTCCGACCGCAAGGCACTAATGAGGGTAGTGCGTACGGCCCAGTACATCACTGGGGCCAAGCTTCCTGCCATCCAGGACCTCTATACCAGGCGGTGTCAGAGGAAGGCCCTCAAAATTGACAAAGACTCCAGCCAACCTAGTCATAGACTGTTCTCTCTGCTACCGCACGGCAAGCGGTACAGGAGTGCCAAGTCTAGGTCCAAAAGACTTCTCAACAGCTTCTACCCCCAAGCCATAAGACTCCTGAACAGCTAATCATGGCTACCCGGACTATTTGCACCGCCCCCCCACCCCATATTTTTACGCTGCTGCTACTCTGTTAATTATTTATGCATAGTCACTTTAACTCTACCCACATGTACATATTACTTCAACTACCTCAACTAGCCGGTGCCCCCGCACATTGACTCTGCACCGGTACCCTGTATATATAGCCTCCCTACTGTTATTTTATTTTACCTCTTCTCTTTTTTTCTCAACACTTTTTTGTTGTTGTTTTATTTTAATTTTTTATTAAAAATAAATGCACTGTTGGTTAAGGGCTGTAAGTAAGCATTTCACTGTAATGTATGCACCTGTTGTATTCGGCGCATGTGGCCAATAAATTTGATTTGATATTTTTCATCTGGTGAATTCAACAGTCAGAATGAATACAATTCCTTGAAATCAGAATGAAACCCAGACTGAGTAGGAATAGAAAGTGCCAAGTTTATAATACGACTGAGCGGTTTGTTCAACATGGACTGTATAAACAGAGGATTTTTCTGTAGCAGGTGAAAGAGAGAACTCTTGGGGATGCTTTGATCACTGGCTCAAAATAAATTACCGTGGCTCAGCGTAGACACACTGATCCAAGAGTCTAAATTAACATCAAAGGCAGAGCAACTTTTAAGTGTAATGGGTAGTGTAATGGGTATAAGGTCTACCTGGATCATACCATACCACTGGTTGAACTGAACACATTATTCAACTGACGGAAATGGGAAGCTAACAGCAAGTGTTGCTAATCCTTGAATAGTTTATGTACTTAAATCCCACTTTGTTCCAAAACAATACCATTCAATAGCTGGAACGAAATGACTGGAAACCAATTTTTGGTTGATGCAACAGTTTTGACTAGCATAAACACCATGGAGGCATGTTTCGGAAATAGTATGGGAAATAAAATAAAAACTTAGGCTTCGTGGTCCCCTGCCAACTACACTGAGGACTCATTATAGTGGGAATGGGATTAAAAATAAGAAAATACTTGAGGTGGTTTCAATCAATATGTACAGTGAGGGAAAAAAGTATTTGATCCCCTGCTGATTTTGTATGTTTGCCCACTGACAAAGACATGATCAGTCTATAATTTTAATGGTAGGTTTATTTGAACAGTGAGAGACAGAATAACAACAAAAAAATCCAGAAAAACGCATGTCAAAAATGTTATGAATTTATTTGCATTTTAATGAGGGAAATAAGTATTTGACCCCTCTGCAAAACATGACTTAGTACTTGGTGGCAAAACCCTAGTTGGTAATCACAGAGGTCAGACGTTTCTTGTAGTTGGCCACCAGGTTTGCACACATCTCAGGAGGGATTTTGTTCCACTCCTCTTTGCAGATCTTCTCCAAGTCATTAAGGTTTCAAGGCTGACATTTGGCAACTCGAACCTTCAGCTCCCTCCACAGATTTTCAATGGGATTAAGGTCTGGAGACTGGCTAGGCCACTCTAGGACCTTAATGTGCTTCTTCTTGAGCCACTCCTTTGTTGCCTTGGCCGTGTGTTTTGGGTCATTGTCATGCTGGAATACCCATCCACGACCCATTTTCAATGCCCTGGCTGAGGGAAGGAGGTTCTTACCCAAGATTTGACGGTACATGGCCCTGTCCATCGTCCCTTTGATGCGGTGAAGTTGTCCTGTCCCCTTAGCAGAAAAACACCCCCAAAGGATAATGTTTCCACCTCCATGTTTGACGGTGGGGATGGTGTTCTTGGGGTCATAGGCAGCATTCCTCCTCGTCCAAACACGGCGAGTTGAGTAGATGCCAAAGAGCTCGATTTTGGTCTCATCTGACCACAACACTTTCACCCAGTTCTCCTCTGAATCATTCAGATGTTCATTGGCAAACTTCAGACGGCCCTGTATATGTGCTATCTTGAGCAGGGGGACCTTGTGGGTGCTGCAGGATTTCAGTCCTTCACGGCGTAGTGTGTTACCAATTGTTTTCTTGGTGACTATGGTCCCAGCTGCTTTGAGATCATTGACAAGATCCTCCCGTGTAGTTCTGGGCTGATTCCTCTCCGTTCTCATGATCATTGCAACTCCACGAGGTGAGATCTTGCATGGAGCCCCAGGCCGAGGGAGATTGACAGTTATTTTGTGTTCCTTCCATTTGCGAATAATCGCACCAACTGTTGTCACCTTCTCACCAAGCTGCTTGGCGATGGTCTTATAGCCCATTCCAGCCTTGTGTAGGTCTACAATCTTGTCCCTGACATCATTGGAGAGCTCTTTGGTCTTGGCCATGGTGGAGAGTTTGGAATCTGATTGATTGATTGCTTCTGTGGACAGGTGTCTTTTATACAGGTAACAAACTGAGATTAGGAGCACTCCCTTTAAGAGTGTACTCCTAATCTCAGCTCGTTACCCGTATAAAAGACATCTGAGAGCCAGAAATCTTTCTGATTGAGAGGGTGTCAAATACTTATTTCCCTCATTAAAATGAAAATAAATGTATAACATTTTTGACATGCGTTTTTCTGGATATTTTTGTTGTTATTCTGTCTCTCACTGTTCAAATAAACCTACCATTAAAATTATAGACTGATCATTTCTTTGTCAGTGGGCAAACTTACAAAATCAGCAGGGGATCAAATACTTTTTTCCCTCACTGTATGTGGTCAATCCATCCCTAATCAATACCATCTTGCCACCTGTGTGGTAGCTCTGTTAGACATCTCAGTTAAGAGACAACATTTTTTTGTTACTTTCAATTCACCAGATGATGTCTGAGAAACATAGCCGAGTTTAAGTAAATAAAGTAGGGCTAAAACTGTTGGAGGCATGTGGGTTTTGATGTGAGTAGTTTGAAAATCGAGTGACTGCTTGTTGTACTTTGGTTTGCTATTAACCTCAAACCATGAAAAATTGATATCTGGTAAATATTGCACCACAGCAAATTGGCCAGTGTTGATTCTTCAGTGTAACATTTCTAGCTTTGATTCAGGAGTTAAATTCACTCTGTAAGAGTGAAATTAACACCCAGTTGTGTAAAATAACCCCAAGTGTTGGTGTTAATAACCAGAGTTATTGTTTTACACTGTGGAGAGTAAAACAGTCCCATCAAAACCACGCCCAATATTGTAATGTTTCCCAGCATGCTCTACTGCAGGTAGATTTTTTAGGATTGTTTTTAATCTGTCTTTTTGCAAGTATTGATTGATTGATTAATCTTATTCTACACAACATACATTTTTCCAAACTAATCAGTTACTGAAATGGTTGTTCCAGTTTAAATGGTTTAGGTTTCTTATCAAGTTTTCGAACCCTGGCAGTCATTCTGAATGCAAGTTGTGGGTGAATAAAAAAAATCTAATTATTGGATATCCTATCTCTGGCTGGATTCCGATACGAATTACACATCACTTTGCCAAGCCAGCATAATATGACTTCCAAGTCTGATTTGGCCTACAAACCATGAGTTTTCTAACGCCACTGTATTAAGGTGAAACTAGGCCATCAAACTATGGCCTTACGGTATATGTATTGTCATAGTTTAATTCTAATGATAGTATTTGCCCCAGTACTGAGCATTTGCCTGAGTACTTTAAATTGAAAGAATTCAATAACCATGTCTCTGTCACTAACAAATACAGTACTGGGTGACAACTTTACAATTCACTCGAAAAGAAAATATGCAAATTAGGCTTTACAGCGTTAAAATAACACCTAAAAACGATAACTAACACTACAGGTGTTAATTTCTTACACCTTACACTTAGAAAGTGTAACAGCGTCAGCACTAAGCAAAGTGAGTCCAGTTTACTCTTAATCAAGTGTTATGTTTTACATATCCAAATCATCTTGGCTCCTGGACTCTGTCCACACATTTCAAGGCTACGTTGAGACAATGACTTCTCAATGACCCAAGCCCAGCTCAGTTAATCACTAACATTGTGTCGCTGAGTTGTCAAAATGCTGCAGCGAATGTACATTATGATGAGAGGTGTTGGGTTTGCGCCAGACATAGCGTTTTCCTTGATGGCCAAAACGCTCAATTTTAGTGTCATCTGACCAGAGTGCCTTCTTCCATATGTTTGGGGAGTCTCCCACATGCCTTTTGGCGAACACCAAACATGTTTGCTTATTTTTTTCTTCAAGCAATGGCTTTTTTCTGGACACTCTTCCATAAAGCCCAGCTCTGTGGAGTGTACGGCTTAAAGTGGTCCTATGGACATATACTCCAATCTCCGCTGTTAGGGTTATCTTTGGTCTCTTGGTTGCCTCTCTGATTTTTTTTTTTCACCTTTATTTAACCAGGTAAGCCAGTTGAGAACAAGTTCTCATTTACAACTGCGACCTGGCCAAGATAAAGCAAAGCAGTGCAATAAAAACAACACAGAGTTACATATGGGGTAAAAAACATAAAGTCAAAAATACAACAGAAAATATATATACAGTGTGTGCAAATGTAGCAAGTTATGGAGGTAAGGCAATAAATAGGCTATAGTGCAAAATAATTACAATAGTATTAACACTGGAATGTTAGATGTGCAAGAGATTATGTGCAAATAGAGATACTGGGGTGCAAAAGAGCAAAATAAATAACAATATAGGGATGAGGTAGTTGGGTGGGCTAATTTCAGATGGGCTGTGTACAGGTGCAGTGATCGGTAAGGTGCTCTGACAACTGATGCTTAAAGTTAGTGAGGGAGATAAGAGTCTCCAGCTTCAGAGATTTTTGCAATTCGTTCCAGTCATTGGCAGCAGAGAACTGGAAGGAATGGCGGCCAAAGGAGGTGTTGGCTTTGGGAATGACCAGTGAGATAGATATACCTGCTGGAGCGCATACTATGGGTGGGTGTTGCTATGGTGACCAATGAGCTAAGATAAGGCAGGGATTTGCCTAGCAGTGATTTATACATGGCCTGGAGCCAGTGGGTTTGACGACGAACATGTAGTGAGGACCAGCCAACAAGAGCGTACAGGTCACAGTGGTGGGTAGCGTATGGGGCTTTGGAGACAAAACGGATGGCACTGTGATAGACTACATCCAATTTGCTGAGTAGAGTGTTGGAGGCTATTTTGTAAATGACATCGCCGAAGTCAAGGATCGGTAGGATAGTCAGTTTTACGAGGGCATGTTTGGCAGCATGAGTGAAGGAGGCTTTGTTGCGAAATAGGAAGCCGATTCTAGATTTAACTTTGGATTGGAGATTCTTTATGTGAGTCTGGAAGGAGAGTTTACAGTCTAACCAGACACCTAGGTATTTGTAGTTGTCCACATACTCTAGGTCAGACCCGTCAAGAGTGGTGATTCTAGTCGAGTGGGCGGGTGCAAGCAGCGTTCGATTGAAAAGCATGCATTTAGTTTTACTAGTGTTTAAGAGCAGTTGGAGGCTACTGAAAGAGTGTTGTATGGCATTGAAGCTCGTTTGGAGGTTTGTTAACACAGTGTCCAATGAAGGGCCAGATGTATACAAAATGGTGTCGTCTGCGTAGAGGTGGATCTGAGAGTCACCAGCAGCAAGAGCGACATCATTGATATACACGGAGAAAAGTGTCGGCCCAAGAATTGAACCCTGTGGCACCCCCATAGAGACTGCCATAGGTCCAGACAACAGGCCCTCCGATTTGACACACTGAACTCTATCTGAGAAGTAGTTGGTGAACCAGGCGAGGCAGTCATTTGAGAAACCAAGGCTATTTATGATTAATGCCCTCCTTGCCTGGTCCGTGAGTTTTGGTGGGCGGCCCTCTCTTGGCAGGTTTGTTGTGGTGCCATATTCTTTCCATTTTTTAATAATGTATTTAATGGTGCTCCGTGGGATGTTCAAAGTGTCTGATATTTTTTTTATAACCCAACCCTGATCTGTACTTCTCCACAACTTTGTCCCTGTACTGTTTGGAGAGCTCCTTGGTCTTCATGGTGCCACTTGTTTGGTGGTGCCCCTTGCTTAGTGGTGTTGCAGACTCTGGGGCCTTTCAGAACAGGTGTTTATATACTGAGATCATGTGACACTTAAATAAAGTCCACCTGTGTGCAATCTAACTAATTATGAGACTTCTGAAGGTAATTGGTTGCACCAGATCTTATTTAGGGGCTTCATAGCAAAGGGGGTGAATACATATGCACGCACCACTTTTCTGTTATTTTTTAATTAAACTTCACCAATTTGGACTATTTTGTGTATGTCCATTACATGACCTCCAAATAAATATCAATTTAAATTACAGGTTGTAATGCAACAAAATAGGAAAAAACGCCAAGGGGGATGAATACTTTTGCAAGGCACTGAATATAGGGAATAGGGTGGCATTTGGGATGCAGCCCAGGTCTGTGAGTTTAGATTCAAAAAGTACACTACATGACCAAAAGTATGTGCTCGTCGAACATCTCGTTCCAAAATCATGGGCATTAATATGGAGTTGATCCCCCTTTGCTTCTATAACTGCCTCCACTCTTCTGGGAAGGCTTTCCACTAGATGTTGGAACAATGCTGCGGGGACTTGCTTCCATTCAGCCACAAGAGCATTAGTGAGGTCGGGCACTGATGTTGGGCGATTAGTCCTGGCTCGCAGTCGGCGTTCCAATTAATCCCAAAGGTGTTCGATGGGGTTGAGGTCAGGGCTCTGTCATACTGAAATAGGAAATGGCCATACAGCAGTAGATTCATTTAACATTTCATAAATAGAGTATGTTAGGGAGTCAAAATGGAGTCTGCCCATCGTCGGATTTGAACTTTAATTACCAGATTGGCTGTCCCTCTGTCTTTGACATCAGTTCTGCCGTATTGTGATGGTTTGAGTGGTTGAGAGGTACCGCAGAATTACATCCTCTTGCATGTCATTTTATGGGGTGACATTTACTGTAAAAAGTAGCATGGCCTTTAAAAAAATGTATAATAGAAACCTTTCAGAACTGAGCATGGTGATGTGATGCATATTTAACCAATCTACCTTCCGTTTTCTCCTGTCTGTCCTGTCTTTTCACTCACAACTAATGAGTTAGCCTTGGAAGTAATTGCCTTATAGATCTCATTAACACTCTGCTTATTTCTTTCAAGTGCCTTTTGCCCACTGAACTGTTGTGCACTTATCACACTGCTCTAAAGCAGGTGACAAGTCTCTCTCTCTCTCGACAATTGTAAAGTCAGAATCCTTGCAGCACTGTTTACAATGGCCTGTAATTTATGAATTGAGTTTGCAGGCAGGCCCCCAAGTACTGCATTCCTATAATCAATTCTGGGGAGGCGAATGCATGGATAAGCTTTTCTGCGTCAGAGGTGGTGAGATATGGTCTTAGGCAGGAGATGTTCTTCAGGTGAAAGAATGACGTTTTACAGATGTGACTAATGTGGGCATTGAAGGAGAGAACAGGATCGAATTTAACACCCAGGTTGGTGATGACTGAGGCGAGGGGGATTGATGTGGCCGGGTGGATGCTGCAGGATGGTGATGACTGAGGCGAGGGGGATTGATGTGGCCGGGTGGATGCTGCAGGATGGTGATGACTGAGGCGAGGGGGATTGATGTGGCAGGAAAGTTGTGTCCCAAATGGCACCGTATTCTCTTTATTGTGGACTATACTTTTGACCAGGGCCAGAGGTCAAAAGTAGTGCACTAAATCCAGATCTGGTCATTAAATTTGACCATACATTTTATGTCAGCAGCACGGTTACGTCGCGGCAGTATTTAGATGGGCTATCATGTGTCCAAGGTACATGGTTGGGCCACAATCTGTAGGGAATAGATTTGGAACGCATCCAAAGCCATCCCTGCCTCACAGACACCATTTGTTGGGGAGGTACAGATATGTCTGGTGCAGGGAAACAGCTGGGATGTTCACTTTGATGGGGTGATTGCCAAATATGATTTGATCCAGGCCAAGAAAATGGCAACATACAGTATGTCCAGTAAATACTAGTATAAAGGCTGTTTTTCATTGGTTGAAAATGCCATAAATGTTTTAAAGTGTTAAGGCTCTGATGGGACACATTTGAAGTCTTCTTCTCATACCATCTATATGGTAAACATTTCCCTGACCAATGACAGACACACACACACACACAAACCTCAGGAGTCTGTGAGTAGCGATAGCTGCTAGTTGTAGTGATAGTTGTCAGGAATTGTGATCAGCTAGCAAGCTTAGTATACTTATGGATTAGAATATTTGAGTGCAGCACAAAAGTAAACTGTAGGCCCACTAAAAGACCATTCGTCAAAAATCTGCATAATAATAGTGATGTTACGTTTGATACCGGAGCTCCGAGGCATGCGTCGAAATCACTAAGCAGTGTACTTCGAAACAGTGTTCACTTTATCAGAAGCATGTGATCAATGACGTCCGAAGCTTCATTTCGTCGAACCACCACCTGATTGGTTTCGTATTGGTTTGGTAGAAGACAAAAAGGCTACGCTCCGCACTCACTACCTGTGGGATGTCATCTATAATAATTTGGCTGCTCTATATTCTTTTGACCAACAGGTGCCACTAGTGTACACTGTGTTGATCAAAGCCTTGAGTAATGAACCTTCAGGAAGCTTTGTTTAACCATCACTACATTATAATAGCATAGAAGTTATCCAATTAGTATCTAGCATGTGTCAATTTATTTGAGTTTTTCCATTACTGGATTCAACATTTTGCCATTTGCGTGAACCTCTATTTATTCTGTGGAACATATGAAAGTGGCTGTTGCACCCTATTAGCATAATATGGGTCCTCATCATGCATAAATCTGAGACCCTCTATGAAGGGTTCTACCGAGAACCCTTATCTTTGGAGGGTTCTTCCTATAACCGTTTATGAACGGTTCCACTAGCCTTATTAGCCTTCAAAATGTTATTCTTTATGACAATACATTACATATATCACAAGGCCTTTCTTTGAGGACCTAGTTTTTTTTTATTTTATTTTATTGGTCATTTAGCAGACGCTCTTATCCAGAGCGATTTACAGGAGCAATTAGGGTTAAGTGCCTTGCTCAAGGGCACATCGACAGACTTTTCACCTAGTTGGCTCGGGGATTAGAACCAGCGACCTTTCGGTTACTGGCACAACGCTCTTACCCACTAAGCTACCTGCCGCCCGTTATACCCTAACGCAGTGGTGTTCGGAAACTCCTGGTTTACAACTCACATTACACATGCTTGGAATGTAATATCTTATTCCCATTGGAATCCAGACAGTTAGGATATCCAACAAGTGGATGTTTTTAAATCATCCGGAACATGCATTCAGAATGACTGCCAGGGTAGTTAAGGTTGAATATGAAGACTATCTCAATAATCTAAACTGGGACAACCATCTAGTTATGGGAGCAAAAAGTACAACTACTAATAGATTGGATTAGTTTAGAAAACTCTTATGTATCTTTGTGTTGCTCAAAATTAATCAACCAATCAATGTACATGCTAAACCACAGATATTAAAACAAACAATTCAGAAAATCACCCTGTAATTGCCAGAGCATGCTGGGAAATAGGATATATGAAGAACCCTTCTTGCCTTCCAAATAATCATCAAAAGAACCCTTTCTTCCAAAAATGGTTCTTCAGATCAAAACGTTTGTTGGTAGAACCCTATCCCTCCGCAAAGAACCTGTTTGGAAGCCCCTACACAATTGAACAGATGCAATTCAATAATGCACTTTTAAGCCTTTTAGCGGCATATCATTTCAGTCGCTCATTAAATTATTGTTTAAGCTATGGTAATATTATACATTTACGTATGTCATTATATTTTTAAAATATGGTAGGTTGCAGAAACAATCCCTGTGGAGACATGCATGAAGTTTCCCCTTGTATTATAGATTGAACCACAAAGACTACTATTACTACTACTACTACTATTACTACGTAAAGAAGAATAAGTTACAGAACAAATATGATTTTATAATTACACATATTTACAGAATGCCAGTGCAAAGAGAGTCGAGGGGGATTGATGTGGCAGACTACATGGCTATAAAACAGGTATAATTAGGCTACAGGATGATTACATAGCCAGATTGCTAATGCCCAATTTGGACACTGTGGTAACACCCATATCATCAGTTCAATGTGACAAAAGCTCTAATGATCACAGAGAAACAGGACATTGTAATAATACAAAGACAGACAGAACATGTTGGGATCCCTTCGATCCAGGCACATCCAATGATAAACCAAAAGGTGAGACCACTTACTGTGTAACATTTTAAACTTCAACGGTTCTGGATTCAATACTCATGACTCAGTACTAATGGAAAGAGAGAGAAGGAGAGAGAGTCTGTTTGTAAGTTTAAACTGAACAGTGCCCTGAAGACCCAAAGCTATCAAAGACATTAGGGAAGATCTGTCCGCTAAGTCCGTAATGATCTCCTTTGTAATACCATAAGGTAGGCTTCAGATACCTCACTCACATACAGAAGATACTATATCCACTACATTAAGTACCATCAAAATGCACTCTTCAACAATTATCAAACAATAAGCACATTGAAATATCAATTTTCCTCCTGAATGTGCTTGTTGTTTGTTTTCCTCTCTTTTTGAAATGTAGGCATTCTTAGATCTGAGGTTTAATTGAAAGTGATGCTCTTCTGAGGACTTTAATCTCGCATATTAAGGATTCAACAGCATCAGAGACTTCAAGACCCACCTACACATAGTTTCAAGAGGGTCTAACAAACACATTCCATTGTAAAAGGTAAAAGATAAAATGCTGAACTGAACATTTTTCAGGGAAAGCTTATTATAACTTTTTATTATATGTTTCATTATATTTTGACAAACTGTCTTCTCATATCAATTCTACTGCTAAGTCATGAGTGTACTGGTTTAAAAATATCTGCAGCATGTAAACACATCAAACAGCGTGGACTGGGTACACTCTTAAAAATAGGGTCTCTGAAGAACCATAAATGGGATGGATCTTTGAAGAACCATTCAAAAACTGCTGCTGTAGGGTTTTGAGCCTAATTTGCATATTTCGCAGGGTGCCTTTCGAGCGAATTTTAGAGTTACCAGTACCACCCATGACTGGGTTTGCTAGTGACATTTTTAGTCCTGTGGCCTTACCAAGTGTGATTCTAAGTGAATATGTTGTCAATAAAACATATTTTAAGACAATAAAACACATATTTCTTAAGGCTTTCTTTTGAGGGCTTAGTTTAACCTAATCCAGTGGTGTGAAACTCATAGTTTAGAGCCAAGATCAGGCGGGCAAGTCACATGTTGCTTAAGTCATGTGTAATACCGACAGTGAGGGAAAAACGTATTTGAAACCTTGCTGATTTTGTACATTTGTCCACTGACAACGAAATTATCAGTCTATAATTTTAATGGTAGGTTTATTTAAACAGTGAGAGACAGAATAACAACAAAAAAATCCAGAAAAACGCATGTCAAAAATGTTATAAATTGATTTGCATTTTAATGAGGGAAATAAGTATTTGACCCCCTCTCAATCAGAAAGATTTCTGGCTCCCAGGTGTCTTTTATATAGGTAACGAGCTGAGATTAGGAGCACACTCTTAAAGGGAGTGCTCCTAATCTCAGTTTGTTACCTGTATAAAAGATACCTGTCCACAGAAGCAATCAATCAATCAGATTTCAAACTCACCACCATGGCCAAGACCAAAGAGCTCTCCAAGTATGTCAGGGACAAGACTGTAGACCTACACAAGGCTGGAATGGCCTACAAGACCATTGCCAAGCAGCTTGGTGAGAAGGTGACAACAGTTGGTGCGATTATTCGCAAATGGAAGAAAACCAATCTCCCTCGTCCTGGGGCTCCATGTAAGATCTCACCTCGTGGAGTTGCAATGATCATGAGAACGGTGAGGAATCAGCCCAGAACTACACGGGAGGATCTTGTCAATGATCTCAAGGCAGCTGG
The DNA here is from genome assembly GCF_964263955.1 of Coregonus lavaretus. Taxonomy (NCBI): domain Eukaryota; kingdom Metazoa; phylum Chordata; class Actinopteri; order Salmoniformes; family Salmonidae; genus Coregonus; species Coregonus lavaretus. Next base: position 24,208,340 of record NC_140021.1, read on the forward strand.
GACCATAGTCACCAAGAAGACAATTGGTAACACACTACACCGTGAAGGACTGAAATCCTGCAGTGCCCGCAAGGTCCCCCTGCTCAAGAAAGCACTTATACAGGGCCGTCTGAAGTTTGCCAATGAACATCTGAATGATTCAGAGGAGAACTGGTGAAAGTGTTGTGGTCAGATGAGACCAAAATCGAGCTCTTTGGCATCAACTCAACTCGCCGTGTTTGGAGGAGGAGGAATGCTGCCTATGACCAAGAACACCATCGCCACCGTCAAACATGGAGGTGGAAACATGCTTTGGGGGTGTATTTCTGCTAAGGGGAGAACTTCACCGCATCAAAGGGAGGATAGACGGGGCCATGTACCATCAAATATTGGGTGAGAACCTCCTTCCCTCAGCCAGGGCATTGAAAATGGTTCGTGGATTAGTATTCCAGCATGACAATGACCCAAAACACACGGCCAAGGCAACAAAGGAGTGGCTCAAGAAGAAGCACATTAAGGACCTGGAGTGGCCTAGCCAGTCTCCAGACCTTAATCCCATAGAAAATCTGTGTAGGGAGCTGAAGGTTCGAGTTGCCAAACGTCAGCCTCGAAACCTTAAACCAACTACAAGAAACGTCTGACCTCTGATTGCCAACAAGGGTTTTGCCACCAAGTACTAAGTCATGTTTTGCAGAGGGGTCAAATACTTATTTCCCTCATTAAAATGCAAATCCATTTATAAAATTTTTGACATGCATTTCTGGATTTTTCATTTTTTTCTTTCTCTCACTGTTCAAATAAACCTACCATTAAAATTAGACTGTTCATGTCTTTGTCAGTGGGCAAACATACAAAATCAGCAGGGGATCAAATACTTTTTTTCCCCTCGCTGTATTGGAATTCAGAGTGGACCTATGCAATATGTAATTTTTTGTCACCCGCAAAATACATTTGGAATGACTACCATAAACATCTGTAACAACATTTCAGTAACGGGTGCAATATATCGAGCAACAAATTGGACTAGTTTAGAAAAATGTGTTATTTATATTTGGGTAGCATAAGATTAATTAATCAATCAATCAATCTACATGCAAAAACATATATATTGAAACAAACAATTCTATAAATCTAAATATGATAATGATGGGCGTGGTTTTGGTTAATGATCATGAACTGTCAAATCTTGTTTTTCATGCAATTTAATGATATTTGAAGGAAACCAGATCAAAGTATGAAAAATTACTGTTGCTTCTGCATTAATAAAGTTTGATCATAAAGTTACTGGTCCACTTCCTCATATCAAACACTTGGATTCATTATTAAGGGGACAAGGTGACGTCACCTTAACTTACCTAATTTAAATAAGTACTGCCTTGCAACCAACATTGGAAAAGGAGGGACGTCGTTTAGATAGCTACTCTACTGGTGCAAAAAATTTGACTGTAGGGTGTCAGCAAATATAATTACAAGTTTACCCTATTCATTTATGGCAAATATACTTATATGTTTCCTATTTCATCTGTGTCTGGTGTTAGTTAGTTACTGGCTAGCTAGGTCTTCAGCCAGCATGGAACAAAAGGGGGGGGAAGGGTCATTCAAAGCTCAGACGCAGTTGTCAAGTCAACAAATCCATTAGTGCTGCTGTGAACCGCATCATAAGAGACATGCCAATTGGGAGATGTATAAAGAGATATATACAGTGGGGAGAACAAGTATTTGATAACCTGCAAAATCGGCAGTGTTTCCTACTTACAAAGCATGTAGAGGTCTGTAATTTTTATCATAGGTACACTTCAACTGTGAGAGACGGAATCTAAAACAAAAATCCAGAAAATCACATTGTATGATTTTTAAGTAATTAATTTGCATTTTAATGCATGACATACAGTGGGGAAAAAAAGTATTTAGTCAGCCACCAATTGTGAAAGTTCTCCCACTTAAAAAGATGAGAGAGGCCTGTAATTTTCATCATAGGTACACGTCAACTATGACAGACAAATTGAGAAATTTTTTTCCAGAAAATCACATTGTAGGATTTTTAATGAATTTATTTGCAAATTATGGTGGAAAATAAGTATTTGGTCACCTACAAACAAGCAAGATTTCTGGCTCTCACAGACCTGTAACTTCTTCTTTAAGAGGCTCATCTGTCCTCCACTCGTTACCTGTATTAATGGCACCTGTTTGAACTTGTTATCAGTATAAAAGACACCTGTCCACAACCTCAAACAGTCACACTCCAAACTCCACTATGGCCAAGACCAAAGAGCTGTCAAAGGACACCAGAAACAAAATTGTAGACCTGCACCAGGCTGGGAAGACTGAATCTGCAATAGGTAAGCAGCTTGGTTTTAAGAAATCAACTGTGGGAGCAATTATTAGGAAATGGAAGACATACAAGACCACTGATAATCTCCCTCGATCTGGGGCTCCACGCAACATCTTACCCCGTGGGGTCAAAATGATCACAAGAACGGTGAGCAAAAATCCCAGAACCACACGTGGGGACCTAGTGAATGACCTACAGAGAGCTGGGACCAAAGTAACAAAGCCTACCATCAGTAACACACTACGCCGCCAGGGACTCAAATCCTGCAGTGCCAGACGTGTCCCCCTGCTTAAGCAAGTACATTTCCAGGCCCGTCTGAAGTTTGCTAGAGTGCATTTGGATGATCCAGAAGAGGATTGGGAGAATGTCATATGGTCAGATGAAACCAAAATATAACTTTTTGGTCAAAACTCAAAGAATGCTGAGTTGCATCCAAAGAACACCATACCTACTGTGAAGCATGGGGGTGGAAACATCATGCTTTGGGGCTGTTTTTCTGCAAAGGGACCAGGACGACTGATCCATGTAAAGGAAAGAATGAATGGGGCCATGTATCGTGAGATTTTGAGTGAAAACCTCCTTCCATCAGCAAGGGCATTGAAGATGAAAGGTGGCTGGGTCTTTCAGCATGACAATGATCCCAAACACACCGCCCGGGCAACGAAGGAGTGGCTTCGTAAGAAGCATTTCAAGGTCCTGGAGTGGCCTAGCCAGTCTCCAGATCTCAACCCCATAGAAAATCTTTGGAGGGAGTTGAAAGTCCGTGTTGCCCAGCGACAGCCCCAAAACATCACTGCTCTAGAGGAGATCTGCATGGAGGAATGGGCCAAAAAACCAGCAACAGTGTGTGAAAACCTTGTGAAGACTTACAGAAAACGTTTGACCTGTGTCATTGCCAACAAAGGGTATATAACAAAGTATTGAGAAACTTTTGTTATTGACCAAATACTTATTTTCCACCATCATTTGCAAATAAATTCATTAAAAATCCTACAATGTGATTTTCTGGAAATGTTCTTCTAATTTTGTCTGTCATAGTTGACGTGTACCTATGATGAAAATTACAGGCCTCTCTCATCTTTTTAAGTGGGATAACTTGCACAATTGGTGGCTGACTAAATACTTTTTTCCCCCACTGTAAGTATTTGATCACCTACCAACCAGTAAGAATTCCGGCTCTCACAGACCTGTTAGTTTTTCTTTAAGAAGCCCTCCTGTTCTCCACTCATTACCTGTATTAACTGCACCTGTTTGAACTAGTTACCTGTATAAAATACACCTGTCCACATACTCAATCAAACACACTCCAACCTCTCCACAATGGCCAAGACCAGAGTGCTGTGTAAGGACATCAGGGATACAATTGTAGACCTGCACAAGGCTGGGATGGGCTACAGGACAATAGGCAAGCAGCTTGGTGAGAAGGCAACAACTGTTTGCGCAATTATTAGAAAATGGAAGAAGTTCAAGATGACGGTAAATCACCCTCGGTCTGGGGCTCCATGCAAGTCTCACCTCGTGGGGCATCAATGATCATGAGGAAGGTGAGGGATCAGACCAGAACTACACGGCAGGACCTGGTCAATGACCTGAAGAGAGCTGGGACCACAGTCTCAAAGAAAACCATTAGTAACACACTACGCCGTCATGGATTAAAATCCTGCAGCGCACGCAAGGTCCCCCTGCTCAAGCCAGCGCATGTCCAGGCCCGTCTGAAGTTTGCCAATGACCATCTGGATGATCCAGAGGAGGAATGGGAGAAGGTCATGTGGTCTGATGAGACAAAAATAGAGCTTTTTGGTCTAAACTCCACTCGCCGTGTTTGGAGGAAGAAGAAGGATGAGTACAACCCCAAGAACACCATCCCAACCGTGAAGCATGGAGGTGGAAACATAATTCTTTGGGGATGCTTTTCTGCAAAGGGGAAAGGACGACTGCACCGTATTGAGGGGAGGATGGATGGGGCCATGTATCGCGAGATCTTGGCCAACAACCTCCTTCCCTCAGTAAGAGCATTGAAGATGGGTCGTTGCTGGGTCTTCCAGCATGACAACGACCCGAAACACACAGCCAGGGCAACTAAGGAGTGGCTCCGTAAGAAGCATCTCAAGGTCCTGGAGTGGCCTAGCCAGTCTCCAGATCTGAACCCAATAGAAAATCTTTGGAGGGAGCTGAAAGTCCGTATTGCCCAGCGACAGCCCCGAAACCTGAAGGATCTGGAGAAGGTCTGTATGGAGGAGTGGGCCAAAATCCCTGCTGCAGTGTGTGCAAACCTGGTCAAGACCTACAGGAAACGTATGATCTCTGTAATTGCAAACAAAGGTTTCTGTACCAAATATTAAGTTCTGCTTTTCTGATGTATCAAATACTTATGTCATGCAATAAAATGCAAATTAACTACTTAAAAATCATACAATGTGATTTTCTGGATTTTTGGACAGTTGAAGTGTACCTATGATAAAAATTACAGACCTCTACATGCTTTGTAAGTAGGAAAATCTGCAAAATCGGCAGTGTATCAAATACTTGTTCTCCCCACTGTATATATTATTGATGTACTTTTAATGTTGTTTGAGTTCCTTTGTTTATCACCAAATTTGCATGAGATTATTTTAGTACAACACTGCTCACAGCATCGAAATTGGTTGACAAAGAGCTGTCAGTCAAAGTGAGCTCATGAATATACTGTAAGCTCCCCGCCCACTCAGCTTCTCTTTTCAAACTTCCTGATAGTTAGCCAAGAGAGAAAAGTACATTTTCATAAATTTTGAGCATTTCTATCCCCCCAAAATGTTATGGCTGATATTTCTGTCATAAAAAAATGCTATTTTACATGGGAATCAGAATGACTGTTCGAGACCTTTAACACTGGTCCAATACGGGTCCACACTTTTCAGTGTTAAATTAAACTCTGGCTATTTAACACAAACACTGGACTTATTTTACACCACTAGGTGTTAATTTAACTCTTGAGTCAACACTAGAAATGTTACACTGAAAAATCAACACTAGTTAATTTGCTGTGTGCTATGAAAGGGGCGAATCTGCAGGCTTCCATACATTTTAGGAACCTTTTAGAATTCTGAAGAACTATAGTTGCCATGTCAAGAACTCCACACTTAACTCAAAGGTTCTTTATCGGGCAATAGTTATCCAAGGAACCTTAAGAGCTGAGGAAGAATGTCAAACTGCAATCTATTTGAAATCATCTTTAACTAAACATGCAGGCCAGAGTTCAATAAGGAAAGTGCTTCTAAGTGCAAACCATACGGTATATTTTGACACACTTTCATTCCTTTGTCCTTATAGGACTGCTGTGTTAACTAAGCTATAAGCAGTGTTTGTAACTTATTATCCATATCATATCTACATAAATAATTAGGTGTCATGACTAAAGACAAGAGGATAAAGTTCTTAGGCAGTGTGATTGGATGTAAAGCAGTGGCAGCATCACAAAATTATATTTTATAACAACATCCTAGTGGGTTGTCTCATGAAGATATGAGCTTTCAAGAGGAGCGGGGGGATTTAAAGAGGTAGAATGGATTTTTTCCGGTTTTAACAATATGTCACAGCAAAACACTTTGTGGAGGCCTTCAAACTGTGATTTGAAAGACTAAAATGGTAGTTATACAGGACTCGCTAAATGTACAGTAGCTCTTATCCAGCTATCCAGTTAGCTAAACACTCATGCAAATAATTCCATGAGTAGTAGGGTGCCATTTTGGAAGTTTACTTGAATAACAGTGTGAAACTGTAACAAACGCAAAAGGAAATGTTTCAGTTATAGAGACATAGACCACAGAATGTCTTACAATAACTGTACTAAATGTAGGAAATAAAGTTACTGAAATGCAAATGTATGCTTAATATAGCTAAGCTAAGTGTCCCTATGGAGCAACAGCACAGAAGCTGATGCTTAGTAGCTAAAAGCTAACAAAATTCGTAATACCAACAGAAACATCAAAACAATGGTCGATAAACATTCGTCTGGTGTTAATAAACAAATGTACTTACAGACATTGTGTCTTACAAAGCTTATAAAGAAGGATGTTGAAGGATTGTAACTACTGTCACACTTGCACATCTTACGAATTGCTTCACTTCTGGAACTGCTTCCTATCACATGACACAAATAGGTAAATTCTGCACTGCTGCACTTAAACGGCCACTAGGGTCTACTAAAACAACTAACAGGTCAAGAACAGTACTACTCATGATCAGGAGGTTCCAACTGGTGATTGGCACAGAGATATGTAAATAGTCATTGTAGAGGCTCATTAGCCTGACTGAGGGAAAAAAGCTTGGAATGTGCCAAGGTTATACTCTGAAGATTAATATATATGAACTTGTACCCCACTAAAACACCTTCGCTTGAAAAATGAGAAAAAAGCGGAAAGAGTACCGTTTGTCCATTTTGAGATGCCGTAGCCAGTATAAACTTCCTGAAAATAGTCAGAATTAATCTAAGATAACTCAACAAATCTTTCTTTAATTTTGACGTTTTTGCCGAGGAGATCTAAATTGCGCAATTTTCCATCTAACTAAGATGTTTGGTGCAGTATTTCTCAATGAAAAAATTACCATGAAAACAAGTCATCTGACAACAGACTTTTAAAGATTAACTATTAAAGAATCCCTACTGTTGACCAATCACTGACGAAGGTGGCTATCTACTTCGGCTTGCCTCGAAAAACATTTTGTGTGCCTGAACAGCCGAAAAAAAAACTTTACCGAAGTCCAAAATTAACAAAAACATCACAAAATGTCATAATATATGCACAAACTGTTCCGAACTGTTTCGGCTGGGAAGCATGTGGACAATTTAACAAAGGGATTATTCAGCCAGCTCCTGTGTCTCTGCAAGACCAGCATTTATGGGGTGAAGGGGGTAAGCCCCTGCTTACAGCAGTGTGTATGGGTCTCGGAGGTGTGCCGTAGGGGGATTTCTATCTCTAGAGCTGTCCCATCAGCACATCTCAAACAGACCGCAACACCAGTAGGTGACCATCACAGCTGGAAAATGAAAAGTGTTGTGAGGCAAACAAACTCCAATAATACACAGAGAAAGAGGAGCACTCGACGGACACAGATGTTAGAAAACATTGATTTCGATGGCCGAGATCTATTCCACACTAAAAAAAAATGAAGGTTCTTAAATGGTTCTTCCACAGCTCTAGAGGTTCCTTGGCAAACTCTTGTCTGATAAAGAAACTTTGAGTTAAGTGTGGGGGCCTTTGACATGGCATCTACAGTTCTTCAGAATTCTAAAAGGTTCTTAAAATGTATGGAAGTCTGCAGATGTGTCCCTTTCATAGCACACAGCAAATTGGCCAGTGTTAACTAGTGTTGATTTTTCTGTGTAACAGTGTTGATTCAGGCATTACATGAACACTCAGTGGTGTAAAAGAACCCCAGAGTTTGTTCATTTAACCAGAATTGACGCAAAACCACACCCATTATTATCATATTTCCCAGCATGCTCTATTGCAGGTAGATCTTTTTTAATTGTTTGTTTCAATATCTATGTTTTTGCATGTAAATTGATTGATTCATTAATCTTATGCTACTCGCATATAAATAACACATTTTCTAAACTATTCCAATTTGTTACTTGGCCTTATTGCTTCCATTACTGAAATGGTTGTTCCAGTTTAGACGTTTAAGGTAGTCTCATGTTGTAGTCCTCCAAACCCTGGCAGTCACTAAGTGCAGATTGTGGGTGAATCAAACTATAAAATGTTGGATATCCCCACTCTGGATGAATTCCAATAAGAATTACAGATCACTTTGCAAATCAGCATAATGTGCCTGATGTGACCTGTAAACAATGAGTTTCAGTCCACTGTACTGGGGTAAAACTAGGCCCTCAAAAGAAGGCCTTACGAAATATGTTCTGTATTAAAGAATTGCATTTTAATAACAAATTCACTTAGGATCTCACTTGGTGAAGGTCACAGGACTGGAAATGAATGAATGCAAAAACCATGTCTCTGTCACTAGCAAACACAATCATGGATGGTCTGATAACTCTAAAATTCACTCAAAAGGCACCCTGGGAAATATGCAAATAAAGCATAAAACCCTACAGCAAGGCTATTCAATTACAGTCCTGGTTTGGGATTTGTGTATGGTTCTTCAGAGACCGTAAAATGGTTCCCCTATGGCATCGCTCTCAAGAACCTTGTTTGGTTCCACCCTGCACCTTTATTTTTAAGAGTGCATGGCCATGCGGCATTCACAATACCACTACCTTGAATAGTAGTGACACATTTGCTGTTATGAAATATAGAGCTTTAACTACAGTATAAAAAGTGGGGTCTGGAATTATTGTATCCATTGAGATATATATATATATATATAGTATATATATATATATATATCACTGAGCTATATTGTATGCTCAAAAGAATGGAACAATGTTATTTTATACTAATACAAATGCTCAAAGAGATTTTGTTGAACACGCAATAAAAATAAATCTAAAAATGATAGGGGTAAGAATGATTGGATCTCCTGTTTCAATATTCCAGCACCCTCCCCATGTGAGGATAATAAAACAGTATTTTTCTCAAATGTTTTCTGAGATTGGAGAACACATTGGGAGGGATCTTAGACTGTTCCTCAATACAGAATCTGTCCAGATCCTTGATATCCTTCATGTGTGCTTAAGGACTGCCAACTTCAATTCAAACCACAGGTTTTCAATGGGGTTTAAGTCCGGAGATTCATGTGGTCAATTAACCATTTCATTGTGGATTTTGATGTGTGTTTGGGATTATTGTCTTGCTGTAAAATTCACTTGCTGCCAATTTTCAGCCTCCTGGCAGAGGCAGCCAGGTTTTTAGCTAAAATGTTCTGGTTCCTTAACTGTAAGGAGACAAAGTTCGAGGACTAAAAGTTAGGAGTCGGACCTTTGTTGTAATTATGAGGGTCATCGGATCTACATCAACCCGAAATGTGCAGAGACCTCTACATGAAACACAGAACATTCGACCCCATAAAGAAAAAGCTATGGGAAAAACGAATACCATTCTCTCTGGTGTACCCCGCACAACTAAGGGTCAAATGGAAGGAAAGAGATATCACACTGAAATCAGCAAAATAAGCTACCTGATTCCTGGATAACCTGGACAAGGAGAATGGTGGAAATGGCAATAAATTAACTGTATAGACTACAGGGCAGCCTCTCAACAGACATGTACGATGAAAGAGAAAGGTATGTGCTATTAATGCCTTCACTCCCACGTCTATTGAAAAGACAATCACAGCACTACTCAGGTGATATGTCTAAATGAATAACACTTTAATAACTAATGGCTATGCAGCCTAAAGGACAACCCATTAATTGGTAGGCTATGATCTATTTGTTTACGTAATAAACTGACAAGTGAACAAGACATAATAATTGTTATGATCTGGACAATTATCTTTGAATACTCCCCAGCCTATAGCTACAAAGGCCTGGGTGGATGGGAATAATTTAAATGGCCCATATGTGAAAAAAGACTGGGAAAGATCAAATGTCATAGAGCCTAAGATGCTGAAATTGTAAGCACACAGTACTTTTATTTTAATTGTTCTCTCTCCCTTCCGTTTTATAATTGTACTTACTTTTGCCCTATTAAGGCATGATATGGAGAAATTGAAAAATGTGTTACCAATGTGGACAACATATAGTCACGTGTCGATTATCCTTTTCTTTTTATTCTCCCATAGAAAGTACAATTAATAATGTTAATGAATTTGTTGAACGAATGTTGAAGAAACATGGGCAACTGCAGAGTTTATAAAAGATAGAGGCAAACAAGCAGGCTATGTGGGCGAAGCCTACAATTATGCACCTTCAATTATTATCTCCAGCTCTGTGTTTGGATAATTATATCGAAATGAATTCATTAACTGATTCCCAAGGTACATTATACAAGAAATTTAGCTAGGCCAACTGAACATATACAGTTGAAGTCGGAAGTTGACATACACTTAGGTTGGAGTCATTAAAACTTGTTTTTCAACCACTCCACAAATTTCGTGTTAACAAACTATAGTTTTGGCAAGTCTGTTAGGACATCAACTTTGTGCATGACACAAGTCATTTTTCCAACAATGATTACAGACAGATTATTTCACTTATAATTCACTGCATCACAATTCCAGAAGTTGACTGTGCCTTTAAACAGCTTGGAAAATTCCAGAAAATTATGTCATTGGTTCAGAAGCTTCTGATAGGCTAATTTACATAATTTGAGTCAATTGGAGGTGTACCTGTGGATGCATTTCAAGGCCTACCTTCAAACTCAGTGCTTCTTTGCTTGACATCATGGGAAAATCTAAAAAGAATAGACCTCCACAAGTCTGGTTCATCCTTGGGAGCAATTTCCAAACGCCTGAAGGTACCACGTTCATCTGTACAAACAATACTACGCAAGTATGGGACCACGCAGCCGTCATACCGCTCAGGAAGGAGACGCGTTCTGTCTCCTAGAGATTAACGTACTTTGGTGCAGAAAGTGTAAATCAATCCCAGAACAACAGCAAAGGACCTTGTGAAGATGCTGGAGGAAATGGGTACAAAAGTATCTATATCCACAGTAAAACGAGTCCTATATCGACATAACCTGAATGGCCGCTCAGCAAGGAAGAAGCCACTGCTCCAAAACCGCCATAAAAAGGCCAGACTACGGTTTGCAACTACACATGGGGACAAAGATTGTACTTTTTAGAGAAATGCCCTCTGGTCTGATGAAACAAAAGTAGAACTGTTTGGCCATAATGACCATCATTATGTTTGGAGGAAAAAGGGGTTTCCTTGCAAGCTGAAGAACAACATCCCAACCGTGAAGCACGGGGGTGGCAGCATCATGCTGTGGGGGTGCTTTGCTGCAGGAGGGACTGGTGCACTTCACAAAATAGATGGCATCTTGAGGAAGGAAAATGATGTGGATTATTGAAGCAACATCTCAAGACAATAGTCAGGAAGTTAAAGCTTGGTCGCAAATGGGTCTTCCAAACGGACAATGACCCCAAGCATACTTCCAAAGTTGTGGCAAAATGGCTTAAGGACAAAAGCATGTGCGAGCAAGGAGGCCTACAAACCTGACTAAGTTACACCAGCTCTGTCAGGAGGAATGGGCCAAAATTCACTGAACTCATTGTGGGAAGCTTGTGGAAGTCTACCCAAAACGTTTGACCCAAGTTAAACAATTTAAAGGCAATGCTATCAAACACTAATAGAGTGTGTAAACTTCTGACCCACTGGGAATGTGATGAAAGAAATAAAAGCTGAAATAAATCACTCTACTATTATTCTGACATTTTACATTCTTAAACTAAAGTGGTGATCCTAACTGACTTAAGACAGAGAATTTTTACTAGGATTAAATGTCAGGAATTGTGAAAAACTGAGTTTAAATGTATTTGGCTAAGGTGTATGTAAACTTCAGACTTCAACTGTAGCTGATAAGCTCTGAAAAATCAAGTCATTAAATGGACACACTCGCTTTGGCTCTAACGGTGCCCAGAGAGGACAGATGTTGCAGGTTTTCATCAAGGAACTCTCTGTACTTTGCTCTGTTAATCTTTCCCTCGATCCTGACTAGTCTCCCAGTCCCTGCCGCTGAAAAACATCCCCACAGCAAGATGCTGCTAACACCATGCTTCACCGTAGGGAAGGTGCCAGGTTTCCTCCAGATGTGACGCTTGGCATTCATGCCAAAGAATTCAATCTTGGTGTCATCAGACCAGAGAATCTTGTTTCTCATGGTCTGAGAGTCCACTAGGTGCCTTTTGGCAAACTCAGAGCGGGATGTCATGTGCCTTTTACTGAGGAGTGGCTTCCATCTGGTCACTCTACTATAAAGGCCTGATTGTTGGAGTGTTGCAGAGATGGTTGTCCTTCTGGAAGGTTCTCCCATCGCCACAGAGGAACTCTAGAGCTCTGTCAGTGACATCGGGTTCTTGGTCACCTCCCTGACCAAGACCCTTCTCCCCGTTTTCTCAGTTTGGCCAGGCGGTCAGTTCTAGGAAGAGTCTTGGTTTTCCCAACTTCTTCAATTTAATAGTGACGGAGGCCACTGTGTTCTTGGGGACCTTCAATGCTGCAGAAATGTTTTGGTACCCTTCCCCAGATCTGTGCCGACACAATCCTGTCTTGGAGTTCTACCGCCAATTCCTTCGACCTCACGGCTTGGTTTTTGCTCTGATGCACTGTCAACTGTGTGACCTTATATAGATAGGCATTGGGCCTCCTGTAGCTCAGTTGGTAGAGCATGGCGCTTGCAACGCAAGGGTTGTGGATTCGATTCCCACTGGGGGCCAGTATGAAAAATGTATGCACTCACTAATTGTAAGTCACTCTGGATAAGAGCGTCTGCTAAATGACTAAAATGTCAATTGGATCACAAAAAAAAGTGTGTGCCTTTCCAATGTCCAGTCAATTGAATTTACCACAGGTGGACTCCAATCAAGTTGTAGAAATATCTCAAGGATGATCCATGGAAACAGGATGCACCTGAGCTCAATTTAGAGTCTCACAGCAAAGGTTTTGTTTTTTATTAATTAATACATTTGCAAAAATGCCTAAACCTTTTTAAGCTTTGTCATTATGGGGTATTGTGTGTAGATTGCTGAGGATAAAAAAAATAATAATATTAAGAATAAGGCTGTAACATAACAAAATTTGGAAAAAGTCAAGGTCTGTATACTTTCCGAAGGCACTGTATATGTTGACATGGCCTATTGATTAACGAGACAAACAATTTCTTATTATTAGTATTATTTTGTGCTATAATTTGCCATTTACCTTGAAAGATATTATAATTATAATATACAACATTGTTGTGTCTCAATGGGCCACTAGGCTATAAATAGGGAGTAGGTGCAATGGTCAGGTCACTGAGGAAGAAGTCAGCTTGACGTTGAAATGTCAGTCACCTGTTTGCATCCTGTACAATGGATTAATGTGAGCTATGAATACATCTCTGCTTTTTTGTTGAGTTCTCCAACTCCTTTCTACCTCAAATTAGTCCTTTTGGAAGTTTTTCTTGGTAAGCCCTTCTCATGATTTTTGTCATTGTTGTTGAGCACCCCTCCTTTCCTTTGTGTGGTGAAGCGCGAAGGCCCAACTGAACTTGGCTGTTGAGGTATAGCCTTATGATAAATTATGTATTGCTCTAAAGTATTACATTTTAAGAATAGAATATTCACTGAGGCGTTGACTTGGTGAAGGATACATGACTGATAGGAATTGAGTGCAACAACCATGTTTCTGTTACTAGCAAACAAAGTAATGGGTGGTAATGACAAAGTTAACTTTAAAGGCATACCAGGATATGCAATTATTTGCATATATCCCAGGGTGCCTTTAGATTGGACAGACAGAATTACCACCCATGATTGTGTTTATTAGCAACAAATACTAGTTTATTGCTTTTACCTAGGGTTACATACAATTTTATGTGGTCATATATGTGTTCAAATACCAAAAGGTCCATTCAATATTTTACTTGCACAACACATTAGGCCATTTTATTAAAATTATGATGATGACCTTCAGGGTGGTGTTTAATTCCCATTGAAATGCAGCCAAATGGCAGCTCTGCAGTTGATACATACATTTTTGGACTTATAAATGAATGAAAATATACCCATTCATTTTTGAAGAATATAACTTATAAATGCCTCATAAGCTTAGTTCAACTGTCGTACCCCATTAGAACCCAAAATAGAAGCTTGCTTTACTCCAATGTTTGTAAACAAAGTAAATGTAAACAAACACTATATATAGCCTCAAACATGATTAGAACTCTATTTTTTTATATATATAATGGATGATTAGTCCTTGCAGCCATTGCTCTGTCAATGAATTTGAGAGTTACATTTCTCCAGCCCCATCCCTCAGCTTTTTACCGATACAGGGGTGGAGAAAACACTGTTGTTGTTGTTACAAATGCTGATTGCCCCTTTAAGGGATAGTTCACCCAAATTACAAAATGACAATGTCATAGTTCATAGACTGCTTAAGGGTAGGAAAACGATCATTTTAATTGGACCATAATTATGAAGGTAAAGCATGATTTGTACATGTAAAATTTGAGTTGCACCTGTATAATGAGTTTTGTAGATGCAAAAATGAATGGCAAACATATAACTTATTTTGAGAATAAATGCAACAACACTTGCAAGCGCATAACGTGTCGTGTGAATGCATACAACAGTTGCAAACATGTATGTGAATATATTCAATAAGATTTGCATGCATGCAACTACATTTGAGAATGAATGCAACTCATTTACTAAACTTGTGAATATACTTCTGTTTATAAAAACTACATTTGGCGATTTCAAATCTGTGCGCTCAGACTTTTGGCACCTATTTAGCGACTAACCTCTGCCAAATGTTTTGTAGTTGTAAAAAAAAACTGCAAGCAAGCAGCAGAGAAAAACACGAGCTGTGGTCAAAAGGGCTTTTTCTTCCAACCAATCAGGTGAGGTGTTGTCATCTTTAACGCGCTTTCACGTTTCACAGGGTTCCGGTCTGTCTAGCCTGTATCTAGTGTTTCTTACATTGTGTAACAGCACAATAGGTCTAGCTATGTACTTGTAATTTGGTTGAGACTAACATTAGTTTAGAAAATAATTGTTTGGTCTGTGTATATTTGGTGTGTAGTTGGTAGGCTTTGCTAATTAGCAAGCTGAGATATCTGCTCAAGTTGGCTAACCTTAGCTAGCTTGCTAGTAATGTTTTGAGGAGAACAGGCTAGCTCCCTGTAGAATCAGGTATGGGGAAGAAGATTAGATGTGCAGTTGCTTCATCTGGCTGATGCAGCGCCCAGGCGAGTTGAGAGCTAAATGCTACAGAGATAAAAAGGTGAGATCTCTCAGATTCTATCTTGATTAGCTAGCTAGATGTCAATGTCAAACCAGTGCAATGATATTAATTTTATTAGGTTGCTATATGAGCTGCTTTTTCTGATGTCTGTTTGACATAGCTAGCTAGTTGTTGTTATAGTGTCCTGTAAATATTACAGCCACAACATTCTGATAATGTAGTCATGCATCTGCAGACCAGTGAGGAGGAGAAAAGCCTGCTTTGGGTTTTATTTGATTTAAACCTTATTTTACCAGGTGAGCTAGCTAGAACATCAACTAGCTACCAATAATATCAGATAGACATTTTCAGGAAAAGCGTGGATAGAGTTAGCTATCTGTTGTAATTATATTATTTGAAACCACCACATGCACATTATTTGTATATGTGTTATATTCCATATATGACTTCAGTCACATTGACCCCAAAACACATTGAGTTTTATACAGTGCTGGACAGCAGAGAATGTTAGCTTTCTAATGAGACCAACATGATCGCTCTACTCCAAATACCAAGCGAGTTACGTGCCATTACATGCGGAGTGTCACCAAACCATGTTTTTGAGAAAAACGCAGTAAAAAATTGCAGTTACTTTTAAGACATTTATTCAAATAATGAATAGCAACTATTTACTTAATAGAAAACATGCCCGTGTTCTTCGTTTTTTGACTAACGGTCACTCACACACACACAAATTACATATTTCTCTGACTACACAGACAATGTCTGTCTGCATCGTTGTCGCACACACACGTCCACGTATATATGCATACATGTGCACGTGTATACGTGCAGACATTTGTACACATACAAGCTACAGAATTGATTGGCTACATTCAGTAATTTTCACACATGTGCACGCACATGTACATATGTCTGACAGAGAAATACTCTCACGCTGCACAAGTTCATGCCATGATATGTGCGAAAACTACATGCGGTGTGGCCCATAGTTTTTCTATGTTAGATTCGGAGAAAAGGCTTGGGAGGATAAATAATAAATGACCACGTTAAATAAAATCTCTTATAAATACATCACAAATAATGTGTATAGATGTGCCCAAGCAACCCTCTCAAACAAACACACACACAAACCGATGCTGGCACTAAGAAAATGCTCAGAGGCGGCGCTCCTAGTGGCCAGGGACTTTAATGCAGGGAAACTTAAATCCGTTTTACCTCATTTCTACCAGCATGTTACATGTGCAACCAGAGGGGGGAAAAAAAAACTCTAGACCACCTTTACTCCACATACAGAGACGCATACAAAGCTCTCCCTCGTTCTCCATTTGGCAAATCTGACCATAATTCTATCCTCCTGATTGCAGCTTACAAGCAAAAACAAAAGCAGGAAGTACCAGTGACTCGCTCAATATGGAAGAGGTCAGATGACACAGATGCAAAGCTACAGGACTGTTTTGCTAGCACAGACTGGAATATGTTACCGGGATTCATCTGATGACATTGACGAGTTCACCACATCAGCCACCGGCTTCATCAATAAGTGCATCGAGGACGCAGTCCCCACAGTGACCGTACGTACTGTACATACCCAAACCAGAAGCCATGGATTACAGGCAACATCCGCACTGAGCTAAAGGGTAGAGCTGACACTTTCAAGGAGTGGGACTAACCCGGAAGCTTATAAGAAATCCCGCTATGCCCTCCGACGAACTATCAAACAGTGTGTGTGTGTATATATGTGTGTGTGAACTGATGGTCAGGAGAGCAGTTTTAAAGTGGAAAACAACAGCCCGCCTACAGAGGGGGCAGGATGTTTGTATGACGTATGAGTATAAAAGATGGACTCTGAAATTGTGATGGCAGAATTCTCAATGAATAAATCTCTGACTATGCAGACCGGGACTCTGTCCGTTACTTAAATCCCAAAAGACTTACAACCTTTTGGGAGACGCACAGAGACACTGAAATAGTTTGTTAAATACAGGTACACTTTTTGTTTTTCCGCGGATGATACACCACAGTAACTTTGATAAGAAAAAGGGTCAAGTCCGCCACTCAACCATGAGCCTTGTATAATTATTCATAAAGAAACAAGTAATTAATTAATTAATTATTAATGTGTAGTTAACATTTACAATCTAACAAATCAGTCAAGTATTTTCTCAACATTTTATCTCACCAGATATACTACATGTTTGGGATCCTATTCCTGGGTGTTCACCATTTTCCTCATCACCTACTTAAGAGATCAACTAGATATTTTCTTGAGCGGATGGTCAGGGGGCCGGAACATAATTACAGATAATTTGGAGACTGAAAATTGACCGCAACAATCCCAAACAGATATAATACTTGACTAAAACATAATCATTTCAAACCTTGCTTACATTTGTATACGATCACGTGTCTCTATTATGCATTGGAATTATTGGGAACAGATTTCTTAAATCAAATGGTGTTTTTACATACAAAGAAAAAAGGTGTATTATTATTATTATTATTATTATTATTATTATTGCGGGCCGCCAGTTGGGGAACCCTGACCTAGTCCAAGGCCACCATGCTGCAGTGCCATTTCCCCTTGTGTACAGAGGTGGGTGGAGCCATACATACTGTGCTCTCTCTCTTGCATGCATAGAGTAATATTTAAAAAAACGGATTTCCAACATTTCCAGTTTCTGTGCCGTTATGTTTAGCTACCAAGTGTGAAGTCTTCATGTCAACAGTAAATATATTTAAGTTTTATGAAAACATTCTAAATGATGCAAAATGTTTCTCATATCACTCAATTTTTTTTAAACATTTTTATTTTTTTATTTTTATCTCTGCTCATCGATCCAAGCACTTAGACCTCACTAGTGTCAGAAAAATGCATTGAGACGAACCTAAATAGTGTGTTGTGTTTTGTATAGGACTGTCGTGGTAATTATTCTAATCAAAAAGGGAGAGACTTTTAGATTTCCTCAAAACCATCAAACTTTATTAATCATTACTGCAGTAATGGAACGTTAACGGTCACCCAATGGTGTAGAGTTAAGGCCCAAATAAGCAGGGTTAGGTTACAACTTTGTGTAGTCTTTCTGAGTCGTTGTGCCGAAAAACAGATATGTGAAATCATACAAAAAGGTACATTGTGCTCTCATGCAACAGACAGCAAGATTTCCATGGCGCCAAAAACATTTCATTTTTTAAAACATTTTAGTCATTTAGCAGACGCTCTTATCCAGAGCGACTTACAGTTAGTGAGTGCATACATTTTTCATACTGGCCCCCCGTGGGAAACAAACCCACAACCCTGGCGTTGCAAGCGCCATGCTCTACCAACTGAGCTACAGGGGACTGTAGCTCATATCTGTCTCTAGTTCATTTACTACTTGTTTATACAGAAATACTAATGCAACATAGGATACTAAGTCCTTCCTTTAATTTATGAAGTCCAGTGTTCAGTAATAATCTGGAGGGAGGGTTCACCTCACCCTGGCAGACAGACAACATTTCACACAGACACTAATAATGGAATGGAGTGTTTTCTAATCACCAAGCCATCATAAATCGACTGTCAGCGTTAAGCCTCAGAAGCTCCTCTCGGAAGAACAGACATTGTGAAAGTACTAATATAGGATACTTTCTAATATAAAAGTAATGTGATTAACATAGTAATTTTAAGACAGGACTCACTGGTGGTGGCACTCCTTCCTGACCAGTCTCTTCATGGCAGTCTACATGTTTGTCTACGACGTGGACTACTTCTCCAAGCTGCAGATCATCAGTGCAGCCACTTCCATCCTCTACTTCACCATGATCATGTTGCTCATATACTTCCTCTTCACAAGGGAGTCAACGACAGTGCCACACTACGCAAGGCTAAACTAACAGGTTTTTGCAAAGGAGCTCAAATAAAGGGGGTATCTCCTGATTTTCACTTTAACAAACACATTGCTGGAGCATTTAGCAGATTCATTGGCTGTTTCCAGCCCCCCCCCCCTCTCAATAGGAATTGTATCCACCTTTAATAAATGGAAATTGGTGGTGTTGTAATAGCGAGCCGAGCCACTTGAAAATATTGATGCCAAAGATATGTTTGGTGTCTGTTCTCCTGAAGTGCCGTGGCCCTGTGTGCTCTCATTAACTTTGTGTTTTTATTAATTTATTGCAAAGCCACATGCTCTAAGTCCTCTCTGTTCTACCTAGGTGTTTTAATGGGCTGATGTTGGTAATACTAATACAGAGAACTTCTCTTTTCTCCTCTTTAATGCTTTTTGCCTTTTTATGCCATTATGTTTACCACTTGAATGCCCTTAAATCTGTAGTTTGAAGCATTATATATATACACACACACACACACACACACACAACACACACACACACACACACACACACACACACACACACAGGACACCTACTCATTCAAGGGTTTTTCTTTATTTTTTACTATTTTCTACATTGTAGAATAATAGTGAAGCCATCAAAACTATGAAATAACACATATGGAATCATGTAGTAACCAAAAAAAAAAGTGTTAAACAAATCAAAATATTTTATATTTGAGATTCTTCAAAGTAGCCACCCTTTGCCTTGATGACAGTTTTTCACACTCTTGGCATTCTCTCAACCATCTTCATGAGGTAGTCACCTGTAAGCATTTCAATTACAGTTTTTTTTCCAACTGCTTACACACAACATCTTTTCATGTCACACGATTTTTGAAACCTCTAACTCAAAGTGCAAAACTACACACCAAATCTCCAAAACCATAAGCTATTTCTCAGCCTTTGACTCAGTTGTCAATTGCATAAAACACTTTTTTCAAAACACTGCACACAATTCTCTACCTAAAACACAAAAATCTAACAGGAAGTGACTTGCTTTCCTTTTCCAAACACAACCAATCAAAATGCTACACTTATTCACCAGGTCACACACACACACACACACACACACAAACACACTCCTCACATGTGCAAACACTAATTGCTTAACTGATCACTAACCAATCACTGCTTTACTGTTGTATAGGCCTATAAATAGGTCAAAAGTCTGATTACCTGTTTTGAACAATGGATGCCAACAATGGACAGAGAGCAAGAGGAGTAGGAGGGAGAGGCAGGGGACAACAACGAGGACAAATTCAAAGATGAAGAGTTGGAAGAGGAAGAGGAGTAGGAGGAAGAGGAAGAAGAGGACGAGGGCAAAGAAGAGAAGGAAGGAGAGCCATCTCTGATGAGATTAGGGCAACACTTGTTGATCATGTGATCAACCACGGTTTGACCATGAGAGAGGCTGGACTGAAAGTCCAGCCCAATTTGAGTCGATTTACAGTGGCGTGCATAATTCGAACCTTCAGAAATGAGAACAGGTATGCAACTATCTAATGACTATTTTAGCATTACAGTAATGTACTGTAAAATACATATGACTGCATAGTATTGCATAAACATTTGTAACTCTAAGCCATCCATTTACTGCACTGCATTGAATGAATGAGGTTGGTTATCATGCTGTACTACATTTTTTTGTACATTGTTTACAGTTCCTATGCTGAACACATACTGTGTTTGAATTCTGTACAGAGTGGAAAGGCAAAGACATCATGGAGGACGAGGACGCTTGTTTACAGATGTACAAGAGACTGCAATTATAAATATGGTTTTGGCCAACAATGCAATTAGGATTCGAGAGATAATAGAGCCTATCTTGAATAATGACACCATTTTTAACAACATCAATGCTGTAAGCCTGTCGACCATACAACGCATCCTCCAACGGCACCAAGTAACGATGAAACAACTTTACAAGGTGCCATTTACAGTTTCTCAATTGTTTACACACAAATACTGGTACTTGAGACACAATGACCACAACATGTAACTCATGCACCAACCCCCTGAACCAATTCTGCTAAACTACAAGCACAATTCCTGCTTTACACTCAAATTGCAGTTCTACAACACACTTTTTTCAAAACACTACACACAAATCTTTGCATTTGGCACAATTTTCATGCAGAAAATCTCTTGTTTTCACAATGAACACACTGCCATTCAAATATGCACACTGACTCATCACATGGGCAAACACCCGTCACACAGTTTTACAATTAGCAATCAGAGCTTTAGCATAAAAGGGCAACAGGTGAGCTCTTCTGTTTTGGAGCAATGGATGCCAACATTGGAAACAGAGGCAGAGCCAGAGGAGTGAGAGTAAGAGGAGGAGGAGGAGGATGGGGAGGACGAGGACGAGGACGAGGAAGGCCAAGGATCGTAATCTCTGATGAGATCCGAGCCACTTTGGTTGATCATGTGGTCAACCATGGTCTAACAATGAGGTAGGCTGGGCAAAGAGTACAGCCAAATTTGAGCAGGTACACTGTAGCATCCATCATCCGGACATTCCGAAATGAGAATAGGTAAGAAATCTACTCTCACTAGAAAATTGCAGTACTGCATATCAATACAGTACTCAATGAGTACAGTAGTACAGTATTGCCTGTGGACTGTTCTGTAGGACTGTAAAAATAAAGTATGTTTCAAGTATTTGGGAAATGTATTTCTACTTTGTATTTACAGCATTTTACTATTTGTTTGGCAGAACTGAAAGATTACCAACACAAGGTGGTCGAGAACGTGTTCTGTCTCCTGAACAGGAAACTGAAATCATGAACATGGTCCTAGAAAATAACGCCATAACATTACGACAAATACAAAAGAAAAATAATAGAAAACAATGAGATATTTCAAAATATTGATAGGGTAAGCTTATCAACACTGGACCGTGTCTTGCGCAGAAATAATCTCAGGATGAAGCAGGTCTACAGGGTGCCATTTGAACGCAATTCAGAAAGAGTCAAAGAAATGCGATATAACTATGTGCAGGTGAGTCCTATACAATCCCACAATTGATGCATACTCTCAACACTGTATAAATTATACATATTTCAGCATTGTAATCGAAATGATTGTGCTTCACAATAGTGACCACTCCATGTCTATTTCTGATATTGTCATGTGTGTTTCAGAGAGTCCTTGAGCTAGAGGTGGCTGCAGTGGAGCACCAGTTCATCTTCATTGATGAGGTTGGATTCAACCTCACAAAAAGATGAAAGAGGGGAAGGAATATCATCGGCCAGCGTGCCATTGTTCAAGTCCCTGGCCAGCGCGGAGGGAACATCACAATGTGTGCAGCGGTTACCGACCACGGCGTCAGCCATCACCATGCTACCCTTGGCCACTACAACACCGCCCATCTGATCACATTCCTGGACACCCTACACAACACAGTCATTCCACCAGATCAGGTAGATGGCCCAGAGCAGCTCAGGTACGTTGTCATTTGGGACAACTTACGTTTCCACAGGGCTGCTCTGGTTCGTAACTGGTTCACTGCCCACCCACGCTTTTTAGTTGTTTATCTCCCTCCATATTCTCCATTCCTCAATCCTATTGAGGAATTTTTTTCTGCCTGGAGATGGAAAGTGTATGACCGAAATCCACAAACGCGTATACCTCTTCTCCAAGCTATTGAAGACGCATGTGGAGATATAGCAGCTGATGCTTTTCATGGCTGGAATCGCCATGCTAGGCGATATTTCCCCCGCTGCTTGGCCAGGAAAAACATTGCTTGTGATGTGGAAGAGGTGCTGTGGCCAGACCGCAACCGAAGAGCATAGTATTTTAATTTTTTATTTTTATTTACTGTAACTGTATACATTAAATTATTCTGTTTTGTATTATGACCACTGTATGTGCAACTTTGTGTTGGTTGAGAATGGGATAAACACTGTGTACATTGTTTTTGTGGGAAAAATTAAATATATTTGTTACCGTGTATTTGGGTGTTCTGAGTATAAAAACAATATTCTCAAATATTTTACAACACACTTATGTATGTACTGTCTGTAGTAATGGCAACACTGAACCAAAAAAAGGCCTAAGTCATTACCGTTTTTTTGGATTGCTTACACACTAAAATTAAAAGTAGTACACTATTAGCAAAACCTTACACTCAAGAAGCAAAACATCAGCCCATATTTGCACAACTATAAGCACATTGTCAACCTTACACTTGTTGCAAAACTCTACACACAGTGATTTGCAAAACACCAAACACACTTAACATACATTACACACAAAAATCTATCATGAAGTCACGTCCTTGCAATACCAAAGCACTGACTGTCAAATTACCACACCGTCCAACCAATTGGTTCAACACAGTCATCAGGTGTGCAAACACTCGTTTGCTTAATTGTAGACACACCAATCAGGTGTATAAGCACTATAAAAAGCAGCAGGTGAGTTCATCGGTCTTCAAGCACAATGGAAAGAGTCAGAGAAAGAGTAAGACGAGGAGGAGGAGGAGGAGGAGGAAGGGGAGGAAGAGGAAGAGGAAGAGGAAGACAAGAAGGTGCTCAAAGAGGACCGAATCTGACAAATGAGATCCGCGCAACACTGGTTGACCACATTGTCAACCACGGCCTGACGCTGAGGGAGGCTGGACTGCGAGTACAGCCAAATCTAAGCCGATATACAGTGGCAAGTGTGATGAGAACATTTCGACTGGAAAATAGGTATTGTAAAAATATCATCATATCAAAAACATCTGCACGGTTTCAGTAACTGCTTACAGTACTATATTATATGCACTATCAGCACTTCTGTTACCTTTTCCTGTGAAATTACTGTACTATTGTATACTGTTTTTTTTTCTACATAGGATTGAGGGTCAGGGACGACAAGGGGGAAGGCCTCCTATGTTCACAGAACAGCAAGAGAGGGAGATAGTAAACATGGTTTTGGCCAACAATGCTATAACACTCAAGCAGCTCCAAGCTAACATTGTCAATAACCACGCCATTTTCAACGATATCCATCAGGTCTCAACATCAACACTGGCACGCATCCTAAAAAAAAAACATATTCAAATGAAGCAAATTTATCGAGTGCCTTTCGAGCGCAATTCCGAAAGGGTGAAACGACTGCGGCATGATTATGCAGAGGTATGTATTCACTTTAGCAGTGTGATCTTGCATACTGTCTCATAATCTTTTACTGTACTGTAATATGTATACTAGAGCTACACTGAACTACACAATTTTGCCTGACACTGTTTTTCAGAGAGTTTTACGAATGGATGGAGAGGAGATCCAGCATGAGTTCATTTACGTAGATGAGGCTGGGTTCAACCTGACGAGAACACGAAGGAGGGGAAGAAACATCATTGGCCACAGGGCTATAGTCAATGTCCCAGGGCAACGTGGGGGTAATATAACACTCTGTGCAGCCATTACACAGAATGGGGTCCTCCACCGCCATGCCCATATGGGCCCTTACAACACAGCACTCATACTTACATTCTTGGACCAATTGCACAACATAACAGCAGCAAATCAAATCGATCATATGCAATACATTGTTGTCTGGGACAATGTGTCTTTCCACCGCTCTGCTCTGGTTCAGAACTGGTTTCAGCAACATCCACATTTCACCGTCCTATATCTTCCACCATACTCTCCATTCCTCAACCCTATAGAAGAGTTTTTCTCGGCATGGCGGTGGAAGGTATATGATCTCCGTCTCCAGGCTGAGGTACCCCTCATCCAAGCCATGGAGGAGGCCTGTGACCAGATGGAGGTAGCAGCAATGCAAGGATGGATTCGTCATTCAAGACGTTTCTTTCCAAGGTGTCTTGCTAATGACAACATTGCCTGCGATGTTGATGAAATTCTCTGGCCAGATCCAGCTAGGCGAAGAGACAATGTCTAGTTATTTTATTTTTATTTTTTTGGAACTTACAATACGTAAAGTGACGTTTGGTTACAGTATTATGAATCTCCATGTCAACATTTTGGGCGTGTTGAGAAATAAATGAGTTTCTTCAGTCTGCAACATTGGTCTTGTGTAGTGTTTGGTGAATTTACATTATATTTGTACTTTGTTGAGAGTAGCCTACTCTAATCATAGGGAAGTAGAAGTGCTAAAAGTGTTTTAGGTTTATCACAGCAGAGTGTAACTCGTGCAAACAGAGTATAGTAATGTGAAACGTGTGTGTTTCATATGGTAACAAAGTGTGGTTTTTAAAAAGAAGTGTATAGTTTTTACAAGAGTGTTTAATTTTGCAAAGGATCTGTAGTGTTTTGCTAATTGGGTGTGTGGTTGTGCTAATTGTGTGTAGTGTTTTGAAAACACGGGCCCTGTTTTGAAAATCGTGCTTAAGCAATCAAAAAAAACTGTATGATGAATGGAGAAGAAGTGTTTTCCATTCATCATAGTGTTTTACATTGAGCACATCAGTGTTCAACTGGTTCTTATAAATGTCTATTCATATGATGGTTTGTGTGTGTCATTTGAAAACAAAATACCATTTTGATAAGAAATAACATTGTTTTGAATGTAAAGTTTCATTTTGCTGGAGAATTGAGAGGTTTTGCCCATTGTGTGTGTGTTTTTTTATTTGTGTGTAGAGCAGGGGCGGTGTGTTCATTAGGGCGATATGGGCGACGCACTGCCAAACGGGAAAAGGAAGGGATTTTTTTTCTAATCAATTATATCACGGCAACAGTAGTTATCAGTGTTCTAATCTAGACGTCTGATCTGCCACTAAATGTCCAATCAGGCTAAAGTCGTGCTTCAAATGGCCCCGCCCCTTTTGGGGCGATTTCAGTCAGGTTGAAAATCGCCCCAGAAGTCTATCATAGACTGTCATGTAAAATCTTTTTTTTTCAAATATCAGAGCTTTCAATACAATCTCTATGGGTTTCTGAGGGCTTGCACTTACGCGCTTTCGTCATACGTAACATAACCATGAACGTAACTAAGAAAAGAGCGGGTAGCAGCGTCAATCAATTCACGTACTACTATCAAGATGGCTATCGTTCAGTGCAACTCGATTGTCTCTTTGAAAGAAGTTCACATCAAAGACCATTCAAAACGAGCTACTGGAGTGTATGCTAGCGGTCATGAGGGAACATATTGTGGAGGAGGTGAAGTCGGCGAACTTCGTAGCTATCCAAGCTGACGAGACCACGGACGTTTCTACACAGACACAGCTGGTGCTTGTGCTGAGGTACATAGATAGCAACCACAAAGTGCAGGAGCGCTTTTTTGAGTTCCTTCCCATCTCGGAATCAACCTCAGTCTCAATCGCCAGTGTGCTTTTGGAGAGACTGAACGGTCTTTTTGCCGACGACGAGAAAGTCAAACTGTGGTGCACTGGCACTGTACCAGGTTCTCATGAGCTACAACCTCCAGGAGACGTTCTCTGAGACTGTGACTCTGTTGAACATCCTCATAACTACTCCCATGACAACAGCTGAAGCTGAGAGATGTTTCTCAACTTTGACACGAGTTAAGACATTCCTGCGAAATTCAATGGGCCAGGAACGTCTGAATGCACTGGCCATGCTTTCCATGGAGAGGGAACTAGTCCTCAGCATGCCTGATTTCAATGAGAAAGTCATTGACCGCTTTGCTGCATTGAAAGAGAGAACAGTTTCAGTACAAGTAATGTAGCCTCTCTCTCTCTTTGTCCCTCCCTGTCTGTCTCTTTAACACACACACGCCCAAATCAGTTCACAGTTGATGTTGTTTAAAATAGTTATTTTTCATTTTTTTTAAAGTAATAAAAAAATAATAATCTGTTCATGTTCATTTTTACAAATCTATACAATTGGCCAGAATATGGTTGTTCATATTTACAAATCTATACAATTGGCCAGAATATGGTTGTTCATTTTTACAAAGCCATACAGATAGCTGTGTTTACCTTTTCTATAAATTATTTTCAAATTCTGTTTTCAGGCAAAATGTCTATCACTGTTCATTTTCACAAATCTATACAAGAGGGCAGAATATGGGAGTCTATAAAAATTTCTTATTACCAATAACTTGCATCAATGTTTTCAGTAGCCTCTATCAAAAGCTCCTGCTTGCTTGTTGTGAATTATGCTCAGGTGCACATATTTCCAATTCAACCATGAGGCAAAAAATGTGGTAAAAGCTCTTGTTGATCCTGCAATCTGAACAAATACCAAGATGCTGTATTTTCAGCTGATATTTCATTTGTTTATGGAAATGCATATTGTTTATGCAGTGTTGAGGAATGTGAAAGAACACCCTTGATTATTTTTACTGTGATAACTTATTTTGCTTTTGTAAGCCAACACTTTTGAGATCAGTCAATAAATGCTTCTGGCATTGACTTATATGCTGCCCCTGTCTTCATGTTGTTGCTGGACATATATTTTTTTAAATGTGTGTAGGTCACCTAAATCATCAGAAAAAATGCCCCCCCTGAGAATTTTTTCAGGAGCCGCCACTGGTGTAGAGTTCTGAGAATATGAGGCATGCTTTCAGAAAATGTGTGTAAACAATCGAGAAAAAATGTAAGAGAAACTCTGACAGAGTCAAGAATCTGTATGCAACACTACTTCCAGTACTTCAGACATACCATATTTACTCATCTGTATATCCTTTTGTCTGTTACAGAGAGTATTGGAGATGGATGCCCATGTAATTCGCTATGAATTATTTATGTGGATGAGGTTGGCTTCAACCTCACCAAAACCAGGGGCCGCGGAAGAAATGTAATAGGACAGAGGGCAATTACCAATGTCCCTGGACAGCGTGGGGGTAATATAACTATGTTTGCTGCCATCACTCAAAACGGGGTCCTCCATTACAATGCCACACTGGGTCCGTTCAAAACCGGCCATATGCTCACTTTTCTGGATGCAATTTACACAATGCTTGTCCCTGATCCAGATCAGGAGCCTGCTAGATTTGTGGTTATATGGGACAATGTTAGTTTTCACCGGTCTGTTCTGGTCCAAAACTGGTTTGCCACCCATCCACAATTTGTAGTTTTGTACCTAACCCCATATTCACCTTTTCTAAATCCCATAGAGGAATTCTTCTCAGCCTGGTGCTGGAAAGTATATGATTGCCAAACCTATGCCCGTATGCCGCTTCTCCAGGCAATGCAGGACGCATGTGGGGACATAGAGGTTGCCTCTGTCCAAGGTTGGATATGCCATGCTAGGAGATACGTTTTCTCTTGCCAAACATCGAGGGAAGTATCTTGTGATGTGGACGAAGTATTGTGGCCAGACCCAGCCCGGAGAAGAGATGAAGCGTAGCTTAGCACTGGTGACTGCCCCCCCCTACCAATTCCTGGACTACTCCCCTGGGACCCCACACACACACACGATTGTGTTCTTTACTGTATTCTAAAGAATATACTTTTGGTTTTTATATGTTTATGGTTTTGTTGTATGCTACTGTATACAACAGTAATGTTTGGCCTAATAAATATGTTCTGTTTCTACATTGCATTGGTGTTTACAGTGTACTTGTTACCCCTCTAAGCAGATTACTTTCACTGTAGAATATTGTATTGAAATGTAGATATAAGCCTATGAAAGACCAAAGAGCTTTAGATTTAGAACAGTGTTTACATAGTATATCCAAAAATGTACTATTATGAAATAAGTGTTTGCCATTTGATGCAAATGCTTCATTCTGACATGTGTTTATGGCATTTTGAATGCAGTGTTACATTTTGAAGGAGATGTGAGGCATTTTGCATTTTGTGTGTGCAGTTTTGGGAATTGTGTGTAGAGTTTTGAAAAATGAGACAGTTTTGAAAACGTGTGTAAGCAGTTGGAAAAAACTGTAACAGGTGTGGCTTGTTAAAAGGTAATTTGTGGAATTTATTTCCTTCTTAATGTGTTTGAGCCAATCAGTTGTGTTGTGACAAGGTAGGGGTGGTATACAGAAGATAGCCCTATTTGGTAAAAGACCAAGTCCATATTATGGCAAGAACAGCCCAAATAAGCAAAGAGAAACAACAGTCCATCATTACTTTAAGACATGAAGGTCAGTCAATCCGGAAATTTTCAATAACTTTTAAAGATTCTTCAAGTGCAGTCGCAAAAACCATCAAACGCTCTGGGAGTGTGGTGCCAGGAAAATAACCTCTCACTCAACGTCAACAAAAGAAATGAGATTATCGTGGACTTCAGGAAACAGCAGAGGGTGCACCCCCCTATCTACATCGACGGGTCCTCAGTGGAGAAGGTGGAAAGCTTCAAGTTCCTTGGCGTACACATCACTGACAAACTGAAATGGTCCACCCACGCAGACAGTGTGGTGAATGTGGCGCAACAGAGCCTCTTCAACCTCAGGAGGCTGAAGAAATTTGACTTGGCACCTAAAACCCACAAACTTTTACAGATGCACAATTGAGAGCATCCTGTCGGGCTGTATCACCGCCTGGTACAGCAACTGCACCGCCCGCAACCGCAGGGCTCTCCAGAGGGTGGTGCGTTCTGCCGAACGCATTACCGGGGGCAAACTACCCGCCCTCCAAGACGCCTACAGCACCCAATGTCACAGGAAGGCCAAAAAGATCATCAAGGTTATCAACCACCCGAGCCACTGCCTGTTCACCCCGCTATCATCCAGAAGGTGAGGTCAGTACAGGTGCATCAAAGCTGGGACCGAGAGAATGAAAAACAGCTTCTATCTCAAGGCCATCAGACTGTCATATAGCCATCACTAGCACATTAGAGGCTGCTGCTGCCTATTGAAATCACTGGCCACTTAAAAAATGGAACACTACTCACTTTAATAATGTATACATATCTTGCACTACTCATCTCATATACTGTATTCTATTCTATAATATTCTACTGTATCTTAGTCCATGCCGCTCTGTCATTGCTTGTCCATATATGTATATATTCTTAAATTCCATTCCTTACTAGATTTGTGTGTATTGGGTATATGTTGTGAAATTGTTAGATATTACTTGTTAGATATTACTGCACTGTCGGAGCTAGAAGCACAAGCATTTCGCTACACCCAAAATAACATCTGCTAAACACGTGTATGTGACAAATAAAATCAGATTTGATTTGAAACTGGCTCACATGAGAACTGTCACAGGAATGGAAGACCCGAGTTACCTCTGCTGCAGAGGATAAGTTCATTAGTTACCAGCCTCAGAAATTGCAGCCAAATAAATGCTTCACAGAGTTAAAGTAACAGACATCTCAGTGTCCACTTTACATGCATACTTAATACACATCCGAGTGATCATTTCACTCAACAATAAAAAAAAAAGATAGTAGACATTTACAGATCATAGTCTAGCCCAAAACTAATGAGACTGTTTCAGCATGTACAAAGTAATAATACAGCTTAGCAAACATTTAAAAAGGGAACCAAATAATCCAAGTGACTTCTGACAATATATAAAGTGAGTGAGTATTTGATCCCCTGCTGATTTGGTACGTTTGCCCATTGACAAAGAAATGATCAGTCTAAAATTTTAATGGTAGGTTTATTTGAACAGTGAGAGACAGAATAACAACAAAAAAATCCAGAAAAACGCATGTAAAAAATGTTATAAATTGATTTGCATTTTAAATGAGGGAAATAATTATTTGACCCCCTCTCAATCAGAAAGATTTCTGGCTCCCAGGTGTCTTTTATACAGGTAACGAGCTGAGGTTAGAGCACACTCTTAAAGGGAGTGCTCCTAATCTCATCTTGTTACCTGTATAAAAGACACCTGTCCACAGAAGCAATCAATCAGATTCCAAACTCTCCACCATGGCCAAGACCAAAGAGCTCTCCAAGGATGTCAGGGACAAGATTGTAGACCTACACAAGGCTGGAATGGGCAACAAGACCATCGCCAAGCAGCTTGGTGAGAAGGTGACAACAGTTGGTGCGTTTATTCGCAAATGGAAGAAACACAAAATAACTGTAAATCTCCCTCGGCCTGGGGCTCCATGCAAGATCTCACCTCGTGGAGTTGCAATGATCATGAGAACGGTGAGGAATCAGCCCAGAACTACACGGGAGGATCTTGTCAATGATCTCAAGGAAGCTGGGACCATAGTCAGCAAGAAAACAATTGGTAACACACTACGCCGTGAAGGACTGAAATCCTGCAGCGCCCGCAAGGTCCCCCTGCTCAAGAAAGCACATATACAGGCCCGTCTGAAGTTTGCCAATGAACATCTGAAAGATTCAGAGGAGAACTGGGTGAAAGTCTTGTGGTCAGAAGAGACCAAAACCAAGCACTTTTGCATCAAATCAACTCGCTGTGTTTGGAGGAGGAGGAATGCTGCCTATGACCCCAAGAACACAATCCCCACCGTCAAACATGGAGGTGGAAACATTATCCTTTGGGGGTGTTTTTCTGCTAAGGGGACAGGACAACTTCACCGCATCAAAGAGACGATGGACGGGGCCATGTACCGTCAAATCTTGGGTGAGAACCTCCTTCCCTCAGCCAGGGCATTGAAAAGGGGTCATGGCTGGGTATTCCAGCATGACAATGACCCAAAACACACGGCCAAGGCAACAAAGGAGTGGCTCAAGAAGAAGCACAATAAGGTCCTGGAGTGGCCTAGCCAGTCTCCAGACCTTAATCCCATAGAAAATCTGTGGAGGGAGCTGAAGGTTCGATTTAATAATAATAATAATAATAATAATAATAATAATAATAATAATAATAATAATAATAATAATAATAATAATGCCAAACATCAGCCTCGAAACCTTAATGACTTGGAGAAGATCTGCAAAGAGGAGTGGGACAAAATCCCTCCTGAGATGTGTGCAAACCTGGTCGCCAACTACAAGAAACGTCTGACCTCTGTGATTGCCAACAAGGGTTTTTCCACCAAGTACTAAGTCATGTTTTGCAGAGGGGTCAAATACTTATTTCCCTCATTAAAATGCAAATCAATTAAAAACATTCCACCTCCATGTTTGACGGTGGGGATTGTGTTCTTGGGGTCATAGGCAGCATTTCTCCTCCTCCAAACACAGCGAGTTGATTTGATGCCAAAGAGCTCGGTTTTGGTCTCATCTGACCACAACACTTTCACCCAGTTCTCCTCTAAATCATTGGCAAACTTCAGACGGGCCTGAATATGTGCTTTTTTGAGCAGGGGGACCTTGCGGGCGCTGCAGGATTTCAGTCCTTCACGACGTAGTGTGTTAACAATTGTTTTCTTGCTGACTATGGTCCCAGCTTCCTTGAGATCATTGACAAGATCCTCCCGCGTAGTTCTGGGCTGATTCCTCACCGTTCAATAGGGGAGCTTTGTGGGCCCGGGGATTGTAGAGCACAGCCTGGAGGAACGCACAGATCTGGCATTTCATAATCTGTTAAGTTTTTTATTGCAATTTGACAGGTAAATATGTATAGCCCTAATATTTAGCTAATGAATGACCTAATATCTAGCTTACATGTAGCTTCTTACTTCGGCTACACATCTCTAGCCTCTCTCTTCCAGCTGTTCCCATGCACAGTAGTCTTTTCCTCTTCTCGTGAAATCCCAGGAAAAGCTAAAGGCTATAGGACTTTTTTTATACTAGGCCTAATAGCCTATTTGAGGAAAGAAGCAGGCTTGCTCTAGCTAATTGCTGTATGTACTGTAAAACAGGCCTACAGCATAGGCTAAATTAACTGTAAAAGGGGAAAGTTGAGGAGAGAAAGTGTGTTGGTGTGATCATTTTGCCGGTTTTGATAACATTGGTGCACTGATGCATTGCAAATAGTTGCACAGGACAAACAGAGATGAGCACAGTGAAAAACAAGATCAAAAAGGAATTGACAACCATTAGAAAAATGGAAACCACTTGAGCGACGAGGCATGCAATGACATGCTGTAAAAGAAGCACAGGCTAAACTGCGTTTTTATATTATTTTTCATTGTATGTCCATTAAAGTATTATTTGCAGTTGTCACTATGACAATGAACACAGCCTGAAAGCACTGAATGGTCTTGTGTTACCATCTAATTAATAGGCCTGATTGACAAGTGTACTGGTCCTCTGTAGCTCAGCTGGTAGAGCACGGCGCTTGTAACGCCAAGGTAGTGGGTTCGATCCCCGGGACCACCAGAGGGATAGATGTAAACCTTGAATTTGGAGATTGACATGCATCCCTCTTGTGGCGGAGTTGACCTATTTTAAGGAATGCCATTGGTTTGTGGAGGAAAAAGTTTAAGATCTTTGATAGGCTGATGAAGAATTTGTTGCTTAAATTAACCTTTAACTTTTTCTAATGTTCGCAAGTATGGCCCTATAGGTATTAATGGCACGTTTTGTAAAGTGGTAGGCATACTTTAAAAATCCGTGAAAAATACCTCAAACTGTCCTGAAACATTTGTCTAGATACATTTATCTTACAGACAAGACTACCCGTGATGTGATGAATTGCAAATAGTAATTGCTATTTTATATTGGTGGTTTCTGTCAGCCGAGAGTTAGCTAAATATGACCGCTTGTGTTACGTCAATCTTTCCTCAGCGCTAGGACTAATGTAGCCGACATTTTCCGGTTTGGATGATTGTGTTATGCTGTCGCTACTTCTGTGAATGTCTGAACATTGCATCCAAAACAACTGGTCACATTCAGGACATAACTTTGTAAGGACTGTGTTTGTGCAAAATGTTTCAGTGAAAAACCAGTGTGGCCAGCTCAAACGCTGACTGTTGCATCAATCAAAACTGGACGTTCTAAATAAGCGTTCTAATCACACCGGTTTGAGCACAAGCTGCAGGGACCACTGTAGAATGATCACACCCATTTGTTGGTACGTATCAAAGGATTAAAATAGTTCTCTAGTGGCCAGGTTTGACACATTTTAAGACATGCCATTGGCTGGTGTCAATAAAGTCAAAGGCCTTTGATAGGCTGATGAAGAATATGTTCGAGGATATAAATCACTGCCACCTGATGAAGTTAGTAAAAATCCATGTTATCTGATGGGACCAGCTAAAATGTAAGCGTTTTTCACATGCAAGTAAATCAACGATTTGAATTGGCTCATACGCATTTTGAGCCGGAGAAACTGTTTACATTTAAATGGTTGCTTATGTTCACAAGTATAGCCCCTCTGTGTTGAGGTAAAAAGTGTTGTGAATGTTATATCGGAGTGTTGATTCTAGTGGGGCTAACACCAGAGGGATTGAAATTTACACCACGTGATGAATACATTAAGTGTTACTTGAATCACAGTGGAATCAACACCACATGGTGTGTTGTTACTCGACTGTTGAGTTAATTTCCATTAACTCTGAGGGAAAAAGAAGAGGGGCCTCATTATTATATTTCCCAGTATGCTTTGCTGCAAAATTCTGTTACGTTCCCCAGCAAGAAAACCGAAAATGTCGCTCAAGTAGAACGGAGAACTAACAAAGAATCACTAACAACAACCAATGTGAAACAGGTGGGGGGTTTCAGGAGGGATTCTGAAAGACATTCATGGGGGTGTCCACTGAAAGTTGACTAGCAACAACAACTGGAACCTAAAAGACACCCACTAAACTTGCCCAAGAACAGGCAAACAAAATAAAAACCCACACCAAACTTAAAGACAGGAAGCAAACCAAAAAGGTGGCGCAAAACAAAGTTAGACAAAGGTGTTGATCCTCCACATCTCTCAAAACCACAGGTGCACTGGGCCAGCCACTCTTAAATAGCACCTTCCCACTAACGAGATGGCAACCAGCACATGTGTAATGCATACTGACTAACGAAGTGACACCAATCGGTGCACCTTACGTGCTAACAAGCTATACTTGCTAAAGTCCAACCTCAAAACATAAATGGAAAAACCAACGCCTGTAACACCTTCCCCTTAAAGACAACAAATATATCCTAGATTTTTGTTGGACAAGTTTGCTTACCACCAACAGCAAACAACTTCAAATTCATTACATAATTGACTTAAATGCGGCACTACTTAAATGCGCCACCTTCTCCAATGTATCCCCCTGGAATGAGCGCAACCAAAACAAAACTAATCTCGAACACAGAAAAACAGTCAAAATAAATGATGAGCCAGGGCAATGCACTGGCTAAACGCTAAACACAAAACTTATTGACTGCCCACCGTTGACAGAATCAGCAACCAAGTTGTCCTTACCACAGACATGTCTGATTTCAAGAGGAAACTCCTGCCATGTCCGTATAACTTTCCTCTCATGATTTTCCTCAGTGGAATTTGTGTAATTGGCGCAGAGTCCCCAATGTCAATTTCATGCTCTACTATCTTTGTCTGAGTTGCCACATCTGAGAATGGACCATGATATTATAAAAGCAGTGCAACAATTACACCTTTTTCCACTGGAGACAGATGTTCCAAAAAGACATCAGGGATTTCTAGAATCTCTGAGTTACTCAACCGTCCATCCGGGTGTATTGGGCTTTCCTGATACTCTTGAGAAAGACTATAGTCAACGGTGACACTACTGGTCACAGGCAGAACATCAATACCGGTTTCCACCGACTTCACCGCCTGATTGTAGCGGGTGAAGTATGGTTTCAACATGTTGACATGACACTGCCACGGTTTTTTTTTTCACTATGGGGTAAGGGCCTGAAAAGTGAGTTTGCAATGGTGACCCCAAAACAGACAACAAAACCGGAACTTGGTCACCCACATCGAAAATGCCATTCATGGCCTTGCAATCGTACAAAACTTTCATTTTTGTTTGCACCCTCTCCAGATTCTCACTGGCAAACTCACAGGTGTGGTGTAATCTGTATCGATAAGCGCTAACGTGCTCCAACAGATTTGTTTTTGTTGATAAGGTGTAACCCTGCAACAACTTCTCTCTTAGCAAACTCAAAGGACCTCTGACATGATGTCTAAACATTAGTTCATTCGGACTAAAACCGAGAGATTCCAGAACAACCTCCCGCGGTGCAAACAGCACAAGGGACCCCTTCATCCCAGTCATTCGCAAACTCAAAGCAGTAAGCTCTCAATAGACTTTAAAGTGGCCTTAATGGCCATTTACTCTTATCATCTCCAGCCAGAAGAGGACTGGCCACCCCTCAGAGCCTGATTCCTCTCTAGGTTTCCTGCCTTTCTAGGGAGTTTCTTAGCCACTGTGCTTCTGCATTGCTTGCTGTTTTGGGGTTTTAGGCTGGGTTTCTGTATAAGCACTTTGTGACATCTGCTGAGGTAAAAAGCGCTTTATAAATCAATTTGATTAATTTATTTGTATGATCGTTCAAGAGCATCTTGAGACTCTGGGTGGAAGGGATTAGATTGGCAATGGGTTACACCCAATTGTTTTAGCACTTGATGGAAGACCTTTGACATGAAATTCTAACCTTGGTCCGACTGCACTACCTATGGAAGTCCAAACGTTAAAATGTATTTTCACCAGGGCCTTAACAACACCAGGGCCTTAAGCACACATGATGGTTAAGAGAAACTGGTTACCACTCTTGGCTTTTCTCTTGGCTTTTCTCCCCTCTCTCTCCAGATAAGATCCTGCGACTTGTGACTGCAGGCCGCCCAACAACCTGCCCGCTTGACCCCATCCCCTCCTCCCTTCTCCAGACCATCTCCGGTGACCTTCTCCCCTACCTCACCTCGCTGATCAACTCATCCTTGACCGCTGGCCATGTCCCTTCCGTCTTCAAGAGAGCGAGAGTTACTCCCCTTCTCAAAAAACCAACACTCGACCCCACTGATGTCAACAACTACAGACCAGTATCCCTTCTTTCTTTTCTTTCCAAAACTATTGAGCGTGCCGTCTTTAGCCAACTCTCTTGCTATCTCTCTCAGAATGACCTTCTTGATCCAAACCAATCAGGTTTCAGGACTGGTCATTCAACTGAGACTGCTCTTCTCTGTGTCACAGAGACTCTCCGCACTGCTAAAGCTAACTCTCTCTCCTCTGCTCTTGTCCTTCTAGACCTGTCTGCTGCCTTTGATACTGTGAACCATCAGATCCTCCTCTCCACCCTCTCCGAAATGGGCATCTCCGGCGCGGCTCACTCCTGGATTGCGTCCTACCTGACCGGTCGCTCCTACCAAGTGGCGTGGCGGGAAGCTGTCTCCGCACCACGTGCTCTCACCACTGGTGTCCCCCAGGGATCGGTTTTGGGCCCTCTCCTTTTCTCCCTATACACCAAGTCACTTGGCTCTGTCATATCCTCACATGGCCTTTCCTATCATTGCTACGCTGACGATACACAACTAATCTTCTCCTTTCCCCCTTCTGATAACCAGGTGGCGAATCGCATCTCTGCATGTCTGGCAGACATATCAGTATGGATGACGGATCACCACCTCAAGCTGAACCCTGGCAAGACGGAGCTGCTCTTCCTCCCGGGGAAGGACTGCCCGTTCCATGATCTCGCCATCACGGTAGACAACTCCGCTGTGTCCTCCTCCCAGAGTGCGAAGAGCCTAGGCGTGACCCTGGACAACACCCTGTCGTTCTCCGCCAACATCAAGGCGGTGACCCGCTCCTGCAGGTTCATGCTCTACAACATTCGGAGAGTGCGACCCTGCCTTACACAGGAAGCGGCGCAGGTCCTGGTCCAGGCACTTGTCATCTCCCGTCTGGACTACTGCAACTCGCTGTTGGCTGGGCTCCCTGCCTGTGCCATTAAACCCCTACAACTCATCCAGAATGCCGCAGCCCGTCTGGTGTTCAACCTTCCCAAGTTCTCTCACGTCACCCCCCTCCTCCGCACACTCCACTGGCTTCCAATTGAAGCTCGCATCCGCTACAAGACCATGGTGCTTGCCTTTGGAGCAGTGAGGGGAACGGCACCCCTGTACCTTCAGGCTCTGATCAGTCCCTACACCCAAACGAGGACATTGCGTTCATCCACCTCTGGCCTGCTGGCTCCCCTTCCTCTGCGGAAGCACAGCTCCCGCTCAGCCCAGTCAAAACTGTTCGCTGCTCTGGCACCCCAATGGTGGAACAAGCTCCCTCACGACGCCAGGACAGCGGAGTCACTCACCACCTTCCGGAGACATTTGAAACCCCACCTCTTTAAGGAATACCTGGGATAGGCTAAAGTATTCCTTCTAACCCCCCCCCCCCCCCCCCAATTGTAAAGTGGTTATCCCACTGGCTATAGGGTGAACGCACCAATTTGTGAGTCGCTCTGGCTAAGAGCGTCTGCTAAATGACGTTAATGTGCCCTTGAGCAAGGCACTTAACCCTAATTGCTCCTGTAAGTCGCTCTGGTTAAGAGCGTCTGCTAAATGACTAAAATGTAAAATGTTGGCTTTGGGCAAAGGACCAACACAGTCCACCAGAACTCTGCTGAAAGGTTAGTCAAAAGCAGAAATAGGCGTCAAAGGTGCAACCGGTACATCTTGGTTCGGTTTACCCATCCGCTGGCAAACGTGACAGGATTTACAGAAAGACAACATCCTGTTTCAGACCAGGCCAGAAGAAGCTACACAAGATACGGTCATATATCTTGTTGACCCCAAGATGGCCTGCCATACTACCATCGTGAGCCAACCTCAGTATCTCTTGTCGAAGTGTAACTGGAACGACAATTTGATATACAATGGGCCAATTATCTTGCCCAGAAGTGGCACGAGAACACCATTTCCTGATTAGAACACCATCTCTGTCAAAGTAACCCACACGAACTTCATCAAACTCCTCCTCTGGATGTATCCCAGCAAAAAGAGGGGAGAGGGAAACATCTTTACTCTGTTCAGCAATCGGCTGATTCCTAGACATCGAAGTGTCAACTGTAGGAACCCTCTCTTCCTTCAGTAGTCCTACAAACTGTCACCTTTGGGGTTTTCAAAGGAGAGGTCTTCTCAGGAGGTTTAGCAAAATCAGGATCACCCATAAACGTCTCAGACAGATCATGGTGGGATCGCTGACATCCTCAACACTAGACTTGTCCCGGCGACGTTCTTAGACATGGCACACGGTGGGAACACTCTAGGGTACTTTTCTGATAACCCATCAGGTTCCTCTACTCTTGGGTTCCTTACGAACGACAGGATTTTGCACGACCTTCCCTCCAGCCAAATTATTTCCCAAAATTATATCGTAATGCAGCAGGAGAGTGGTTTCGTCACTGTAGCACATTCAGAGTTCGATTTATAGCTATTAATCTGAAAGAATTCATAGATCAAAAAAAAAAACCTGTTTGTCATAGACAGATAAAATTAATATGGGATGAAAGGCGAGTACCTAACAAGTTCAGGAAGACAAGCTAGAGCTCTGTGAGATAGATGTTCACAGCGATTGTGGCAAACCATCTTTTGATCAAGAGAGACTTTTAGGAAATGTGCACATTTACCAGTATTTTTTTTACAGTTAAGGAAGGTGAAATCTTAGTCGTTTTATAAATTGAAAAATACAAGTAATTTCAAACCTCATTCATACAGTTGTTGAAATAGGAAATGCATCATCTAAAATATTAAATCTTTTCATATTTGTATCATACAGTGGGGAAAAAAAGTATTTAGTCAGCCACCAATTGTGCAAGTTCTCCCACTTAAAAAGATGAGAGAGGCCTGTAATTTTTATCATAGGTACACGTCAACTATGACAGACCAAATGAGGAAAAAAAATCCAGAAAATCACATTGTAGGATTTTTAATGAATTTATTTGCAAATTATGGTGGAAAATAAGTTTGTGGTCAATAACAAAAGTTTCTCAATACTTTGTTATCTACCCTTTGTTGGCAATGACACAGGTCAAACATTTTCTGTAAGTCTTCACAAGGTTTTCACACTCTGTTGCTGGTATTTTGGCCCATTCCTCCATGCAGATCTCCTCTAGAGCAGTGATGTTTTGGGGCTGTCGCTGGGCAACACGGACTTTCAACTCCCTCCAAAGATTTTCTATGGGGTTGAGATCTGGAGACTGGCTAGGCCACTCCAGGACCTTGAAATGCTTCTTACGAAGCCACTCCTTCGTTGCCCGGGCGGTGTGTTTGGGATCATTGTCATGCTGAAAGACCCAGCCACGTTTCATCTTCAATGCCCTTGCTGATGGAAGAAGGTTTTCACTCAAAATCTCACGATACATGGCCCCATTCATTTTTTCCTTTACACTGATCAGTCGTCCTGGTCTCTTTGCAGAAAAACAGCCCCAAAGCATGATGTTTCCACCCCCATGCTTCACAGTAGGTATGGTGTTCTTTGGATGCAACTCTGCATTCTTTGTCCTCCAAACACGACGAGTTGAGTTTTTACCAAAAAGTTATATTTTGGTTTCATCTGACCATATGACATTCTCCCAATCCTCTTCTGGATCATCCAAATGCACTCTAGCAAACTTCAGACGGGCCTGGACATGTACTGGCTTAAGCAGGGGGACACGTCTGGCACTGCAGGATTTGAGTCCCTGGCGGCGTCGTGTGTTACTGATGGTAGGCTTTGTTACTTTGGTCCCAGCTCTCTGCAGGTCATTCATTAGGTCCCCCTGTGTGGTTCTGGGATTTTTGCTCACCGTTCTTGTGATCATTTTGACCCCACGAGGTGAGATCTTGCGTGGAGCCCCAGATCGAGGGAGATTATCAGTGGTCTTGTATGTCTTCCATTTCCTAATAATTGCTCCCACAGTTGATTTCTTCAAACCAAGCTGCTTACCTATTGCAGATTCAGTCTTCCCAGCCTGGTGCAGGTCTACAATTTTGTTTCTGGTGTCTTTTGACAGCTCTTTGGTCTTGGCCATAGTGGAGTTTGAAGTGTGACTGTTTGAGGTTGTGGACAGGTGTCTTTTATACTGATAACAAGTTCAAACTGGTGCCATTAATACAGGTAACGAGTGGAGGACAGAGGAGCCTCTTAAAGAAGAAGTTACAGGTCTGTGAGAGCCAGAAATCTTGCTTGTTTGTAGGTGACCAAATACTTATTTTCCACCATAATTTGCAAATAAATTCATAAAAAATCCTACAATGTGATTTTCTGGAATTTTCTTTCTCAATTTGTCTGTCATAGTTAACGTGTACCTATGATGAAAATTACAGGCCTCTCTCATCTTTTTAAGTGGGAGAACTTGCACAATTGGTGGCTGACTAAATACTTTTTTATCCCACTGTATTTGTACTGTATATTTGTGTTTGGTCCTCAAACGTGACTACACCTCAGCAATTTATAACTATTTTACCAGAAAGGTGAGATTTTAACCTTTCTTGGAGTATGCAGTATTACTAGTTATTGTGTATGGCCCTCATTATAAATAATTACTTTTGGGGATTACGTAGATTACATATTCAATTACATTTCATTACATTTAAGAATAATGACAACAAACAAATATATAAAGATAACTTTGTTTCATTACTCAACAATATGAAAGCAGACCTAATTAAATGGAATAATCTTCCCATAAAGCTTACAGGTAGAATATACTCTTTTGAATGACATGCCTGCCAAAGTGTTTGTATTTATTTTTGGTAATACCAATTACCCCACCGAAGACATTCTTTAAAAAAGTATACTCGTTCCTAACAGACTTAATATGGGCAAATAAAATTCATAGAATAAAAAGTAGATGTAGATACATGCAACTTAAAAGTTACATATCACAACGTTGAGGGAATCTTATATTAGTCCAAAAAGGATGTTCATATGATATATTTACAAAACCTTGCAGAGAGCACATCCAACTGACAATCTCTCATGAAAAAATATAAACTATTGGAACAATGACTTAAAAAGAACTGATGGTGGCATAAGATGGAGGGGAAGTTGGAGCATAACTAATGAAATTAGAGTTAACGAACATGTACGCGTAATCCAAAATAAAATAATGTATATAATTTAATATGCAAGAGACTAAATTCACAAATTCTACAGCACAACGGCAGAGTCATGTCATCAGTGTAAAACTAATAATGACTCAATAATCCATGCTTTCTGGGAATTAATGCTATAAAGTCAGGAAGTTGTGGGCGGAGCTAGAAAGTTGGTTGTCAGAAGTATTACAATGTAAACGTACTTTTGATCCGTTTGTCCGCATATTTCAAGACATGGCTATGGGGGTGTAGTGAGATACCCAATGGGCTGGACGTTTCGCTTCTGATCACTCATCTTGAAAAAAACGTATACTAAAAACTTGGAAATCAATCAATCCAGTATCATCAACACAATGGAAAAATATAATTATTTATCATTTAAATATTTAAATGGCATGGGCGACCGAGAAAAACTAATTGGTACAATTTAAGGCCAAATGGCAAACAATAATGCAGGCACTGGGGATAGGGATGTGAACATGCGGGTCTGGGCAGATGAGACGTAATCACTGTTTGTGTGTGTCTTGACTATCCTGTGTGAGGATCCAAAGGCTCAGATCAGGTTTACAATGGATAAACTTCTACCAGACCCCTCTCACCCGCAGAGAGGAGGAGGGATTGGTGTGGGGTTTTTGACAACTCACACCCGGTCGTAAATTAGGCAGGAGGGGAATCTCTCTCCTGCTCTCCAGTATTGGCTAAAGGAATGTCCTTTGTCTCCAGAGACATTTGCCACCCAAAACTCTAATGTCAAAAAAGTGAATACTGGAACAATATTTCTAAGATAAGAATGTGAGGAATGGTTAGTGGGGATCTAAAGAATATTCATGTCATATTATTTACTATTTTGTGATGTCATAAAGAATGGTATCAAGAAAATACTGTAACTTGGAAAGTATATCCCATTTATCTGTCAAGTTTTCATCCAATACATTGTGTATATAATATGAAAAATGATAAAAATATCTGTGTTAAAATTTGAACGTGAGTTTAGTTTTCTAATGAGATAATTGTTTTTCATATAAGCTTTGCACAGTAACTAGCCATGCACCGAGTAAGCTCAGAGTGCGTGACAGCATGACGGAATGCCCCTTTTAACCAGAGTGTATAAAAGGATAGGTTAAGCATTAACATATCAGACCAGAAAGTGTGGAGCGGTGGCTACACGCTTGAAATGGTTGGAACGTTGAACCTCAACACGAGGTGAAGAAGATCACCTCCCAGACTAGACCCGAACAGGCTGCAGCTGTGCGTGTAAAGTGGTTCAAACTCTGACTAACCACACAAGGTGGAGAGGAGAAGAAAGCTCTCTCAGACAATTACTGGTACAGGTAAGTCGCTGTTCTAAAGAAACACCCACTACAAACCAGGACAACTAAGAAGAAGGACATTGTGACATCTTGTGGACAATCAGATTCTTACAAGTGAGCTGAGTGAAGACCCAGCCAAAACCCCTTTTCCCAGAGGGCTTGGGTTCAACAAAGATAGACGACGAACAAAGGCATCCACACGTAAATACACATGATGTCTTACACCAAATGGGCGGTGGTTCGTGTGCAA
Source organism: Coregonus lavaretus (assembly GCF_964263955.1). Taxonomy (NCBI): domain Eukaryota; kingdom Metazoa; phylum Chordata; class Actinopteri; order Salmoniformes; family Salmonidae; genus Coregonus; species Coregonus lavaretus. The sequence goes on from NC_140021.1 coordinate 24,251,602, forward strand.
AGTATTATGATTACTTTGAGAGTGGTTTCCAAATGTATAAACAATAAGTGTCTCTTTCTCTACCCCTCCCTCTTTTGGTAAACAAGCAGTCATGTTGTTGTTAGTCCGCTAGGGACTTTTTCTCATGTATTACATTTATGTCATTTAGCAGACGCTCTTATCCAAAGCGACTTACATTTAGTGAGTGAGTGCATACAAGTTTTTAATTTTTTTTTCCATACATGCCCGCCGTGGGAATCGAACCCACAATCCTGGCATTGCAAGTGCCATACTCTACCAACTGAGCTACACGGGGCCTGTGTATGTTCATTCTGTGTTATTATTTAGTTAACTAGTAAATAAATAATTAAACCAATTTGTGTAGTACTGAATCATAAGTAAAGCAGGGGTTTTTGCAGCTCCAAGAAGGTTACGACTGTTCAGAATGATGATATGATAAGAGGTTATGAATTAATACGTTGACTGTATTATGGATTTGATAGGTAAAGACCTTTAGTTTAATTTGGGAGATGCCCCAAATCCTAATGTATTAATTGTTACATGATTAATTTAATCAGGTAACAATTAAACATAGTTAGTGTTATGATGAGTTTCTCGGGTATCAAGTAGTTCATGATGCAAGAAGATATTTACACTTAGATGGAGAGTTGATACAAATATTTAATAGACATGGTACCGTGATTCGCATAACAAACGGCACATGCTTTGCCTCTTGTCATCCGAATTACTAGACAAAGAAAATCTCTCAGTTTATATACTTACATTTTAGTCATTTAACAGACGCTCTTATACAGAGCAATTTACAGGAGCTCAAGGGCACATTGACAGATCTTTCACCTAGTCAGCTCGGGGATTAGAACCAGCTACCTTTTGGTTACTGGCACAATGCTCTTAACCACTAAGCTACCTGCCACCCCATGCTACACATTTCTTCAACAACATCTGTTAACCATCAGTGGGCACGCCCTTCTTTGATGGTATTACCTTGTACCCCAAGTCAGTATATCCCATCTATCAATAATTCTAAGATAAACACCAGTAAGCTTCCTTGACATACTGGAATCCTTGTAATTCAGACTCTGCGTCACAAAGAGTCACTTATCTAATACATTTTACCTTGTTCCCACAGCACTATGACAAGACATCATAACAGTTATTTGATTCGATAAATAGCAGTCATCAGATTAATGAAAGTCACGTCACGATATGTGTGTCTGTAAGTTGTTGTTCATATGTATACATTTTTACCTGGAGTAAAATAAAATATATATTTTTTTTAATACTGCAATGTTATAATTATATATCAAAATTTTTTTGAAACTAATTAAATCTGTAAGTGGTTGGACTTATTTCACCCGTTATTGAGATGGTTGTTCCAGTTTAGACGGTTTAGGTAGTCTCATTTATTTATCTTCCCTAGACCGTGGATGATTAAAAGTCATGAATTGGATAATATTTTAAGAAAACCAGAACGAAGGATGATGACAAAGTATGAAAAATTGGGATGGGGAGGGGCTTTAGCGGGGGAATTAGTGGAGAACAATTGAAGGGTTACTCCGTAGCAATGCAAATATCACGGTACAGCTATATGGACACTCAATCATTACGCTATTTTTTATTGGTAAATTTACAAACATATATAATGATAAATAGACTTGAAACTTGTATCTCATTATGGTGTATGGTGAAATAAGTATAGCCAGTTATAATTGTAATGGCTTAGCTGATAATAACAAAAGAAGAACAATATTTACATGGCTCAAAGAGAAGGAATATAATATATATTGTATACAGGAAACTCATTCAACAATTCGAGATGAAGTAGCGTGGAAAAAAGAATGGGGGGGGGGGAAATATACTTTTCCCATGGGCAAAGAAATTCAAAAGGGGTGATGATATTAATTAATAGTAATTTCGATCCAAATGTGCAAATTGTCCAAATAGATACGCAAGGTAGATGGATTATTTTAAATATGGTATTGGACCATAAACAGATATGGCTCATTAACCTTTACGGACCAAATAATGATGATCCACAATTATTTGACAATATATAAAATAAATTATCAAGCCTGCAAGCAACTCAAGACAATATTATTATGGTGGGGGATTATAATACTGTTTTAAATAGCTCAATGGACCGAAAAGGAAATCACACCACAAACAATCACCCACATGCTCTTAAGGAAATTGTGAATGTCATGGATACATTAGAACTAGTAGATATATGGAGGCTTAAATATGCTGATCTAGTGAGATATACATGGCGGAGACTGAATCAAGCTAGTCGTCTTGACTTCTTTTTTATCTCATTCTCGTTGGCACCAAAAGTAAAAAAAGTGTTGATAGGGGACAGAATGCGGTCGGACCATCATATAATAGGCATATACATTACTCTGACCGAATTTCCACGTGGGCGAGGATATTGGAAATTTAATCAAAGCCTATTGGATGATAATTTATTTATAATTAGAACAAAGGAATTTATAACTGACTTTTTCCAACATAACATAGGTACAGCGAATCCCCTTATTGTATGGGACACCTTTAAATGTGCCTTTAGAGGCCATGCAATTCAGTACTCATCTCGAAAACAAAAGCAATTTAGGTCAAAAGAGTTTATACTAAGAAAGGAAATAGAAAGTCTAACAGAACAGATAGATGGCAATAAAAACTGTAACATAGAGGCTCAGAATAAATTAGAGGAAAAACAAAAAGAAATGGAAAAACTTATTCAAGAAAGATCAAGTGTAATATATTATAAAAATAAAGCAAACTGGATGGAATATGGGGAAAAATGCACAAAATTCTTTTTTAATCTTCAACATAGGAATGCTACCAAAAAGAACTTAATGAAACTGGTTACAATTGACGGAGTCACCCATAATTCACCAAATGATATTTTGAAGGAAGAAACAAAGTACTTTAAGCATATGTTTTATTTTCAGTCGCCTCCATCTCCTCTAACTGAAGCTAATTGTAGAGATTTTTTTTCTATTGATAATGTCAAATTAACAGCCACACAGAAAGACTAATGTGAAGGTGAAATTACAGAGGAGGAACTTCTGGATGCAATTAAAGACTTTAAGTCCGGGAAAACTCCAGGGTTGGATGGCATACCAATCGAGGTATACCAAACCTTTTTTGATATACTAAGAGGACCGTTATTAGCATGTTTTAACCACTCCTATGTAAATGGTAGATTATCTGACACTCAAGAAGAAGGTCTGATCTCATTATTACTGAAACAGGATACAAGTGGAAAATATAAAGATCCAGTCCATTTACAAAATTGGAGGCCCCTTACACTTCAGTGTTGTGATGCAAAAATCCTAGCAAAATGTATAGCGCATAGAATTAAAAAGGTATTGTCGGATATTATTCATTCTAATCAGACAGGTTTTTTACATGGAAGATACATTGGAGATAATATAAGGCAAGTATTGGAAACAATAGAACACTATGGAAAATATGGGAAACCAGGCCTGCTATTCATAGCAGACTTCGAAAAGGCATTTGATAAAGTTCGACTGGGGTTTATATATAAATGCCTGGACCATTTCAATTTTGGAGAATCTCTTATAAAATGGGTCAAAATCATGTATAGTAACCCTAGGTGTAAAATAGTAAATAATGGCTATTTCTCAGAAAGTTTTAAACTGTCAAGAGGAGTGAAACAAGGTTGTCCACTATCAGCATATCTATTTATTGTGGCCATTGAGATGTTAGCTATTAAAATCAGATCCAATAATAATATCAGAGGATTAGAAATACAGGGCTTAAAAACAAAGGTGTCATTGTACGCAGATGATTCATGTTTTCTTTTAGATCCACAACTAGAATCCCTCCACAGCCTCATAGAGGATCTAGATACATTTTCTAACCTCTCTGGATTACAACCAAATTATGACAAATGTACTATATTACGTATTGGATCACTAAAAAATACAATTTTTACATTACCATGTAGTTTACCAATAAAATGGTCTGATGGTGATGTTGATATACTCGGAATACATATCCCAAAGGAAATAAATGATCTCACTTCAATAAATTTTAATAGAAAGTTAGCAAAAATAGATAAGATCTTACTACCATGGAAAGGAAAATACCTGTCAATTTGTGGAAAAATCACCCTGATTAACTCTTTATAATAATATAATAATAATATGCCATTTAGTATTATCCCAGTTTACCTATTTGCTTATGCTCTGTCCTACGCCTAGCAAACAGTTTTTTAAATTATATGAGAAAATAATATTCAATTTTATTTGGAACGGCAAGCCAGACAAAATTAAAAGAGCATATTTATATAATGAATATGAATTCGGAGGACAGAAATTATTAAATTTTAAAGCATTAGACCTATCACTAAAATCTTCAGTCATCCAAACGTTATACTTAAATCCGAACTGGTTCTCAAGCAAATTAGTAAGATTGTCTCACCCACTGTTCAAGAAAGGCCTTTTTCCCTTTATTCAGATTACAACCTCTCACTTTCAGTTATTTGAAAAGGAAATAATCTCCCAAATGTCACTATTTCTAAAACAAGCAATAGAAAGTTGGTTGCAATTTCAATTGAATCCTCCAGAAACGACAGAACAAATAATGCAACAAATATTGTGGTTAAATTCAAATATACTAATTGACAAAAAACCTTTATTTTTTGACAGAATGTTTAAAAAAGGTATAATCTTCATAAATGATATCATCGGTAGGACTGGTGGAGTTATGTCGCACATGCAGCTAACAAAAACATATGGAAATGTCTGCTCTACCCAAAATTACAACCAAATAATTGCAGCCTTACTGCAAAAGTGGAAGAGGAAAGTTGAAGGGGGAGAAAGTAAGGAACTTGTCTGTCGGCCTTGCATTAAAGAACATAATTGGTTAAGGAAAACTGTGATAAATAAAAAAGTATATCAGTTTCACTTAAGGACCAAAGAATTGACAGCCGTCCCATATAGATTGCAAAATAGTTGGGAAGAGATCTTTGACGTACCGATCCCATGGCATAGTGTTTATGAACTGACACGCAAAACGACACCGGATTCAAAAATTAGAATCTTTCAATTTAAATTATTATATAAAATTCTTGCTACCAATAGAATGTTATTTATATGGGGGATACAATCTTCCCAGCTCTGCAGATTTTGCTGTGAAGAGACAGAATCATTAGATCATTTGTTTTGGTTCTGTCCATTTGTAGCTTTTTTTTGGACACAGGTCCAGGAATGGCTAAAGGATTGCAATATTTACCTGGAACTAACCTTGCAGATAGCATTACTGGGTGATCTGAAAAGTCATAGTCAATCAATCAATAATATAATAATACTTTTAGCAAAAATGTTTATTTTTAATTCACAATCTGTAGAAGCAATGAGAATAGAAAGGTTCAGAACTTTTGTAAAACATCACAGTACGGTTGAAATATATATGGCAAATAGAAATCCTATATGGATGGTGTTAAGAGATAGATGGGAGGTATTGAATAGAGTTGAAGGATGGGACTAATAACAAATAACAACAAATAATAACAAAGATAGCTAATAATGTAAGCATACTGTGTCCATAATAAGTATATAGGTTGTATGTTGGGAGCTTTTGGGAAAGAGCACAGTTAGAAAGATATGGCATTTAGAAGCAAACCGGATGGACATCATGAAAATGATCGGAGAGGTTGAGAGTAGAAGAAGTTCAGGAGCAAAAAAAAAACAAAAAAAAAAAAAAAAAAAAAAAAATATATATATATATATATATATATATATATAATTATTGTAAAATTAACTCTGTCCATAAAGTGTAGATAGTAAGTATAGACCGGAAGTAGAGGCCTGGGCGTTGTTGTTCACTAATTTACTCCAAGTAGGGAAAGGATGGTGGGGTTGAAAAGTAATAAAGGGGAATATATATATAAAAAATACAAAAAAACATGGGGGATTGGAAGTGATGCAGACAATTACATTGATAGAAGATACAGTCTATCTGCAATATTAAGCTGATTCATTCCCCCCCCAAAAAAAGAAAAAAAAATAAAAATTATGAAAAATTACTGTTTCTTCTACATTGATAAAGTTTAATCATAAAGTTACTGGTCCCCTCCTCCATGTCAAACACTTGGATTCATTATTAAGGGGACAAGGTGACATCACCTTAATGTGATGAGGAATTTGTTACAGGAAATAATTACTGCCATCTGGCGAGGTTGGCATTGGGCTAATGTGTGTCAGGTTATCTGATGGGACCAGCTATCACGACACTACGTCAATGATTTTAATTGGCTGATGCTTAAACACAATCATTTAGAGTCGATTGACGCACCTGTCGATCAAATTAACATAATAAAAATCCCCATCAAAATCTGTCTGCTTAAGCTAGACATCGTTTCTTTTTTCTCAATCCGCCGCATCCGCCTATGTCGGCCTTCCACATCTGCGGTGGAAAGTGGCAGAGCTACAGCACTGTTTATCAGACCAGGAGATATCCCCAAAATTGGTCTTCACACTAAAACATCGGTAGTGTCAGAACGGATTGGCCCACAAACTAATATGGCCACAACACGTGGCGGTCGGTGACATTTAAGATGAGGGAGGACAATCATTTTTTTTATGAGCATGGCCTTATTTCTATTACAGCATATTGTAATAATATTCCATTCACCTAGCTTAATGTAACATTGATAGGTTTAGGCTACTACATGATACTCAAATGTTCCTTATACCATGAGGTTGCTACAACCTAGCCTGTGAATGAAAGTTTACAACTAGGTGGACAGGTTGAGAGAACATTTTGAGTAATCAAGGTGACAGACAGTGACACATTCAAAACCGCCTTGCACACTCTTGCCTGCATATAGCTGATCTATGGTGTAATCATTACTCCAACAGTTGCAAACAAGAGTTTCTATCGGACAAATTCAGGTATGTTTATCCCCATTTCGTTGTGTTTGCTTTTGTTTAAGAAACAGAATCAGCGCAAACAAAGTTCACTTTCATAGCAGCTACATACAAACAGCATGATCCCTATGATCGTTGTATAATTACTTCTCCCATTCATGCACTCTCCTCCTCTCACCTTTTCCCATTGCTTGTGGTATTCAGTGCATAACACATCAGCTGTCTGTGACCAGGCGAAAAAACCTTTCCAAGCCAAACCTTCATATCATAACCGCTAACCGCTACACACATGGTTGTCACAATATTAACATCATAGTCAAGAGAGGACCAAGATGGCACCGACAGACATGGCAGCTCTGCTTCTAGCTCCTAAGTAACTTTGCAGGATTTTGTTTTTTTGTGTGTTATTTCTTACATTATTAGCCCAGAACATTTTCTGTGTTATTACCTACATCCGGAAATAACTTTTGGATATCAGAGTGGCGGTAACTCACGACCAGGAATACTACTTTCCCGAATTGGATCCTTTGTTCGTACCCCCCAGGGCAATTTAACTTATCCCAGAGGCTGATCCAAGATGCCGGTGGCGGAGAAGAGGTATTTGGAGTGGACTTCTAGTCCGACTCAGGAGGCCTGCACACCATCCACCGTTTCCGGGTATATTACTTGCTAATGTTCAGTCTCTGGATAATAATGTAGACGAGCTAAGGGTGAGGATCTCCTTCCAGAGAGACATCAGGGACTGTAACATCCTCTGTTTCACGGAATCATGGCTCTCTCCAGATATACTGTCCCATCCATACAGCCAGCTGGGTTCTCAGTACAGGAATAAAGAACTCTCCGGGAAGAAGAAAGGCATGGTGTATGTTTCATGATTAACTACTCATTGTGTGATTTTGATAACGTACAGAAACTCAAGTCCTTTTGTTCACCCTTAGAATACCTCACAATCAAATGCCGACCGTATTACCTCCCAAGAGAATTCTCTTCGGTTATAGTCACAGCCGTGTATATTCCCCCTCAAGACAATACCACGACGGCCCTCAAGGAACTATGCTGGAAATCACATATCCTGAGGCCGCTTTTATTGTCCTTGGGAATTTTATCAAAGTAAATTTGAGGAAAACGCTACCGAAGATCTATCAACACATTGACTGTAGTACTCGCGCTGCTAAAACGGTCGACCACTGCTACTCCCCCTTCCGGGATGTCTACAAGGCCCTCCCCCGCCCTCCCTCCCTTCGGCAAATCAGATCACGACTACATTTTGCTCCTCCTTCCTATAGGCAGAAATTCAAACAGGAAGTACCCATGCTATGGTCTATTCAACGCTGGTCTGACCAATCGGAATCCATGCTTCATTTTAGTCAATGCCACTCCAACATTGCTTGTCCTAATGTTTATATATTTCTGAATTCCATTCTTTTACTTTTAGATTTGTATGTACTGTTGTGAATTGTTAGATACTACTGCGCTGTTGGAGCTAGGAACACAAGCATTTCGCTACACCCGCAACAACATCTGCTAAATATGTGTATGTAACCAATAAAATTGGATTTTGATTTGATTTGAACATAGCTGCTAGAACTAACGCGTTAGTAAAGCCGCTACAATCATACAGTGCAGTGTACAGTCAGCAGCAAGCAGTTTAGCAGTTACACCGGTGGGTCCCGGTGGCAATAAGTGAATACATAATCATTATCAGGGACGGCTTGTTCAATAGGGCGATATGGGCGACGCACTGCCAAACGGGAAAAGGAAGGGATTTTTTTTCTAATCAATTATAAAAAAAAAAATAAAAAAATAAAAAAATATATATATATTTTTTAAATAAATTTATAAAAAATTATATCACGGCAACAGCAGTTATCAGTGTTCACGTCTGATCTGACAGCCACTAAATGTCAAATCAGGCTAAAGTCGTGCTTCAAATGGCCCCGCCCGTTTTTTGGGCGATTTCAGTCAGGTTGAAAATCGCCCAGAAGTCTCTCATAGCCTGTCATGTAAAATCTATTTTTTTCACATTTCAAAGCTTTCAATACATTCTCTATGGGTGTCTGTGGGCTTGCACTTACGCGCTTTCGTCATACATAACGTAACCACGAATGAACGTAACTAAGAAAAGACCAGGTAGCAGCCTCAATCAATTCACTACTACTATCAAAATGGCTAGGCTTCAGTCCAACTCGATTGTGTCTTTGAAAGAAGTTCCTTTTTGTCGGCGAACAAATTAAGATAAATTGGCAACGAAACAATTAGGACCTCCCAGACCAAATTTAATAATTCAACAGGTTTCTACTAAAGGCGGAAAGTCCTACACCCGAGGATTTTCCAAAAATTGGTACGAACGAAAAAAGACATTGCCACTCACTCAACTGGATGACGAGGGATACAGGCTAGCTGTCCGCCGCCACAACGATGAGGTTAGTGTTGATAATCACAAGTTTACTGGATGTGGATATGGTGTAATAAAGGCAGTTTATTCAGAGGTAAATATATCTGGAATCGCGTTCACGGACCTGTTCGTCAAACTCTTAGGGAGCTATAAATTAAGCCCCATTACTTACCATATCAGATAAGAGAAATTGCTGCAGCTACATATATTTTACATCCTGGCCCTACATAGTTCACTATTTGCATCACTTACCAAAATATTACATGTGGTCATATATGCTTGGAAAGTGGAGATGCCATAGAACGTCAAAAAAGTAAACATTGCTGGAGACACATTGTCGTTTTGGAGAAGACATCGCGTTTGCTAGCGAAGAGATTTGTTGTGGCAAATGAACTTGGCCTGGGAATTGCCAGGAACCTCACGATAAGATATATGCATCAGCATTGCGAGTCTCATGATTCTATACGTATTGCGATTCGATACTGTGATTTTATTGCGCACCATATGTCTGTTGCAGAGGGATCAGAAAGCCATGAGAACGAGTTTTGATCAGTCATGGAAATAAAAGTGCTGAAAACTAATTGGCTCCCAATGTGAAAAGATTGAGAACAAGCTATGAAGGAACAATAATGGTGTTTTGGTGCAGGTACAGCCAACTAGCGCTAAAATATTGCGATATTGTCAATACAGTATATCGTAAAGTATCACTATGTAACTCGATTTCTTTCACCCCAATCCCTCAAATTAACGGTAAATAACTGAATTGTTTGCCCCACATTTAGCTAAGATGATTAGCTAGCCAGCTAAAATGTTTTATTTAGTTAGCAGTCGCATCTACAATAGTTTACTGTCAATAACATGTCTCCAAAAATGACGTGGTGTCTCCAATTGTGTTGACATTTTACAATTGCAATGCGCATCCATGAGTATCCACTTTCTGTAGCTCAGCTGGTAGAGCATGGTGCTTGTAACGCCAAGGTAGTGGGTTCGATCCCCGGGACCACCCATACACAAAAATGTATGCACGCATGACTGTAAGTCGCTTTGGATAAAAGCGTCTGCTAAATGGCATATTATTATTATTATTATTATTATTATCTGAAGAGAGCCCCGAAACATTGTGTGCAGACATTTTATGCAATAAATGAAGTAGGTTCAATCTAGTAGTTCTGATCTTCTGATTGGTCCTGATGAGTTGGGCGAGGTCACCTCCAGGCTACTGTCACTGTTGCATTGGCTCTGAGTCGGGTTCTCTGTCTTCAAATGTTCAGCCTAAGAGAGGGGATTTTTGTGTGTGTGTGTGTGTGTGTTTAACAGTGATGATGTGTGTGTGTGTGTGTGTGTTTAACAGTGATGATGTGTGTGTGTGTGTGTTTGTGTGTGTGTGTGTGTCCTCAGAGCAAGAACTCGTGAGTTGGAAGAACTGAGAGGCCTCTGGCGTGGGTGTTGTCCTTGGCCACCTGCTGACAAGGCTGACAAGATAGGACCCTTTTGTCCATTGTTATTGGATAGGAACAGAACTTATAACCAGCTCCTGACCTAAATAGATCTTAGCACAACATTTTACTCAACATATCATATTCCATATTCACTATAACAAATATATTTACTACGACATTAGCAAGAACCGCCACATCCTCAGCCGGCTAATCCAGTGTGTGAAGTTTTGCGGAGTGTTTGAGTTAGCTTTGCGAGGCAAAGATGAAACTGAGGGCTCCACCAACCCTGGTAAGCCAACACTTTTGAGATCAGTCAATAAATGCTTCTGGTATTGACTTATATGCTGCCCCTGTCTTCATGTTGTTGCTGGACATATCTTTTTTTTAAATGTGTGTAGGTCACCTAAATCATCAGAAAAATTGCCCCTCCTGAGAATTTTTTCAGGAGCCGCCACTGATCATTATACACCATAATCCAATTGAGAACTTGTGGTCAATCCTCAAGAGGCGGGTGAACAAACAAAAACCCACAAATTCTGACAAACTCCAAGCATTGATTATGCAAGAATGGGCTGCCATCAGTCAGGATGTGGCCCAGAAGTTAATTGACAGCATGCCAGGGCGGATTGCAGAGGTCTTGAAAAAGAAGTGTCAACACTGCAAATATTGACTCTTTGCATAAACTTAATGTAATTGTCAATAAAAGCCTTTGACACTTATGGAATGATTGTAATTATACTTCAGTATACCTTAGTAACATCTGACAAAAATATCAAAAAACACTGAAACAGCAAACTTTGTGAAGACCAATACTTGTGTCATTCTCAAAACGTTTGACCACGACTGTAGATTCATTCTCTGATCCTTTGATGGACAACATGACATGCTGCAAGAGCACTGATAAGTTGGAGGACGTCCTCCGGAAGTTGTCATAATTACTGTTTAAGTCAATGGAAGGGGTGATAACCATGAGCCTTCTAGGTTTTGTGTTGAAATCAATGTACCCAGAGGAGGACGGAAACTAGCTGTCCTCTGGCTACACCATGGTGCTACCCTACAGAGTGCTGTTGCGGCTACTGTAGACCTTCATTGCAAAACACTGTGTTTTAATAAATTATTTGGTGACGTGCATATATTTAGTATAGTTTTATCTAAAAATGATCACTTTTTTAATATTTCACTATTTTTATTTTTATGAAATTCACTGAAGAAGGTGGTCTTCTGGTTCCTCCTCTGAGGAGCCTCCACCTGACCACAAGCCCCACAGGACTCGTCTGAAGTTGGTACCTCCGATGTGCCAACTTCTGTTTGCAGCGTCCAATTATTTTGGGCTACGAACTAATATGACCCTACTATTGAAAGGGGACACTCTCGCAAACACGATGGTGTTCTCTGTCTTTCTCTACAACCCCCACAAGTGTCACTGGACTCGTCTGAATGTAACCCGGTACCTGTTTAAATAATGAATGGAAGCAGTTATGTGTCCAAAAAACTAAAACATGTCCTGAGCTTTCTTAAATCTCCTAGATACTAGTATAGTAAATATACTATAGTTTGAAGTGACTTATGATTTATTTTTTGACTGTCTGTTTTGCCATTTATTGTGTTGTTCAATGTGTTTCTATAGGGTATAGTAGTAAAGGCCAAATTACATGTTTTAATATATATTTTTTTACCTACAGGGGTCCTAACATTTTAAATCAAATAGCTAAATGATCCATGGTAAACATTACTACATGATACTTTACTTACAACTGCTATACCACAAGTGAATTAATAATGCATACAAATCTAGTGGACAGAATATTGCATAACTCTCACCTTCAGACACTCACACTGGATTCGAACCTAATGTCAGGTGTTCATTACTTATAATCCATACTCTTGGCATTGTATCAGACAAGATTCCCACCTTTAGGAACTTAATCACTAAGTCAATCAGATTTGATTTGAGCCATGAAATCAGTTCAGATAAATTAAGCCAACTGAGTGACTCTGCTGAAGCAAAAAACCTCTGATAATGTATCCTCAAGGGCTGTGTCCCAAATGGCACCCTATTCCCAATATAGTGCACTACTTTTAACCAGGGTCCATAGGGCTCTGGTCACAAGAAGTGCACCATGTAGGGAATATGGTGCCATTTGGGACGTAGCCAATGTCTGCATAGCATACCACTAAGATGTTACAACATAACATACAGGCCGTTATTTAATGATCTTAACAAACATTGCTACCTCTTTAAAATCAATACCAACACAGGCTCATTAAATCAAAACAGCAGTGTCACATGCAGCCAGACATGTAAACACCTCCCTATCAAGCTAGTACGGCATGGCAGTGGCATAAATTGTCATATCATTCTATCGAATTCCAATTGACATGGTGGGAAGTTGAAACATGTTACGTCTTTAAAATCCATAATCATAGCTAAAGTTAAATCGATGCTAACACCCTCAGACAGACAGGGTGTGTTACCTTACTTGACATTGTTGGCTGGTCAGAGTGGGTCTAGTATAAATAAAAAACAAATTGTGGTGTGCATAGTTTTAATGGGGTAATCTGGCATTGGTACATCCATTTTTTAAAACTTTTAAATAAATGGTATGCAGTCATTGAATCTTGAAGAATATAACTTATAAAACCCTGGATTGCCCCTTTAAACCCTGAATGTGTTCCGCTCCTGCACCTTTGACCTTTCACCTCCGCTTGAACACCCACTTTGCTCTCACTGAAGTCTCCAAAGACCAATTATCAGACAGATTCACAGTTTCAGTAGTAACTGTATGAGGCCAGAGAGAGCTGAACAAACCCATGACATGGTATTTAACAAATGTACATAGTGTTAGTTGCAATAGTTTGCCGGAGTCATAGAGCCACAGACCTAGGCCACAAACATTTCATTGATTTGCATTTCTCTCCATATTACAGTTTATTCACCTTAGATATAGTGGGGTTAATGCTTAGTGCATAGAGGTTTTGACCTCATCGTGTGGAAACACTTTATAATTTGCATGGAAATTATGATCATCTTTAATACACTCTCCTGTGTTTTTGAATAGACATTTCTTGTGCCAAATTTCAAGTTTTAATGTAACGTGCACAAGAACAGTGAAATGCCTTTTTTGCAAGCTCTAAAACCAACAATTGCAGTAATCAATATTACTGTAGTACTACAAATAACATAAGGTAGAACAAAAACACAAAATAAATATAAATAAGAATAGTTTGAAATAAAGAATAGAAATAAGAATAGCCAAAGAATAGTTTGCCAATTTTGGAGTTGTGTCTTACCTAATAATAGCACCTAAAGAGATTGAGCAACTGATCCTGGAAATGAAAGAGACAAATTGCATAGAGCCCTATAATTGCATACCAAAAATTGTCAAACACATTAGCATTTGCTTCTGATTTGCAATGCGTTCTGATATTATTCTAAAAATAAATGAGTTGCTCAATGCACTCAGATTAGTTATGCATTTCTCAGGACTGCTTTGCCAATGTTGTCCTCAATTCCATGTGTAAAATTGAGTCTCAAAACGCGTTGCCTTTCTGTTATTCAAACTACAGCTTCCAAAAACAGATGCTTTTCATTCCTCCTTTTAATTCCATCCTTCCTCTTGCAAGTCCCATTATTAGAGTAATCTGTTCAAATGCTACAGTGGGGAAAAAATGTATTTAGTCAGCCACCAATTGTGCAAGTTCTCCCACTTAAAAAGATGAGAGAGGCCTGTAATTTTCATCATAGGTACACGTCAACTATGACAGACAAATTGAGAATTTTTTTTCTCCAGAAAATCACATTGTAGGATTTTTTATGAATTTATTTGCAAATTATGGTGTAAAATAAGTATTTGGTCACCTACAAACAAGCAAGATTTCTGTCTCTCACAGACCTGTAACTTTTTCTTTAAGAGGCTCCTCTGTCCTCCACTCGTTACCTGTATTAATGGCACCTGTTTGAACTTGTTATCAGTATAAAAGACACCTGTCCACAACCTCAAACAGTCACACTCCAAACTCCACTATGGCCAAGACCAAAGAGCTGTCAAAGGACACCAGAAACAAAATTGTAGACCTGCACCAGGCTGGGAAGACTGAATCTGCAATAGGTAAGCAGCTTGGTTTGAAGAAATCAACTGTGGTAGCAATTATTAGGAAATAGAAGACATACAAGACCACTGATAATCTCCCTCGATCTGGGGCTCCACGAAAGATCTCACCCCGTGGGGTCAAAATGATCACAAGAACGGTGAGCAAAAATCCCAGAACCACACGGGGGGACCTAGTGAATGACCTGCAGAGTGCTGGGACCAAAGTAACAAAGCCTACCATCAGTAACACACTACGCCGCCAGGGACTCAAATCCTGCAGTGCCAGACGTGTCCCCCTGCTTAAGCGGGTACATGTCCAGGCCCGTCTGAAGTTTGCTAGAGTGCATTTGGATGATCCAGAAGAGGATTGGGAGAATGTCATATGGTCAGATGAAACCAAAATATAACTTTTTGGTAAAAACTCAACTCGTCGTGTTTGGAGGACAAAGAATGCTGTGTTGCATCCAAAGAACACCATACCTACTGTGAAGCATGGGGGTGGAAACATCATGCTTTCGGGCTGTTTTTCTGCAAAGGGACCAGGACGACTGATCCGTGTAAAGGAAAGAATGAATGGGGCCATGTATCGTGAGATTTTGAGTGAAAACCTCCTTCCTTCAGCAAGGGCATTGAAGATGAAACGTGGCTGGGTCTTTCAGCATGACAATGATCCCAAACACACCGCCCGGGCAACGAAGGAGTGGCTTCGTAAGAAGCATTTCAAGGTCCTGGAGTGGCCTAGCCAGTCTCCAGATCTCAACCCCATAGAAAATCTTTGGAGGGAGTTGAAAGTCTGTGTTGCCCAGAGACAGCCCCCAAACATCACTGCTCTAGAGGAGATCTGCATGGAGGAATGGGCCAAAATACCAGCAACAGAGTGTGAAAACCTTGTGAAGACTTACAGAAAACGTTTGACCTGTGTCATTGCCAACAAAGGGTATATAACAAAGTATTGAGAAACTTTTGTTATTGACCAAATACTTATTTTCCACCATAATTTGCAAATAAATTCATAAAAAATCCTACAATGTGATTTTCTAGATTTTTTTCTTCTCATTTTGTCTGTCATAGTTGACGTGTACCTATGATGAAAATTACAGGCCTCTCTCATCTTTTTAAGTGGGAGAACTTGCACAATTGGTGGCTGACAAAAAAAAAATGTTCCCCACTGTATCTCTGGATTACCATGTGACCCAACTGTAATTTCACTTCTAATTCTATTTAGCATTTCAAACATAACAATCCCCTTTGCCAATGTCTCATTAGCTCTCTCAATTGAAAAAGCATTAGCATAGGTAGCATAGTTTTCCTCAAAGTTCTCATCCTTCTCTTCTTGGGGTTGCTGCTGCTCTCTTCTGGTGGTGTGTCATATTATTAGAATATCATTAGCTTTTAGATTATACAGTGGGGAGAACAAGTATTTGATACACTGCCGATTTTGCAGGTTTTCCTACTTACAAAGCATGTAGAGGTCTGTCATATTTATCATAGGTACACTTCAACTGTGAGAGACGGAATCTAAAACAAAAATCCAGAAAATCACATTGTATGATTTTTAAGTAATTAATTTGCATTTTATTGCATGACATAAGTATTTGATCACCTACCAACCAGTAAGAATTCCGGCTCTCACAGACCTGTTAGTTTTTCTTTAAGAAGCCCTCCTGTTCTCCACTCATTACCTGTATTAACTGCACCTGTTTGAACTCGTTACCTGTATAAAAGACACCTGTCCACACACTCAATCAAACAGACTCCAACCTCTCCACAATGGCCAAGACCAGAGAGCTGTGTAAGGACATCAGGGATAAAATTGTAGACCTGCACAAGGATGGGATGGGCTACAGGACAATAGGCAAGCAGTTTGGTGAGAAGGCAACAACGGTTGGCGCAATTATTAGAAAATGGAAGAAGTTCAAGATGACGGTCAATCATCCTCGGTCTGGGGCTCCATGCAAGATCTCACCTCGTGGGGCATCAATGATCATGAGGAAGGTGAGGGATCAGCCCAGAACTACACGGCAGGACCTGGTCAATGACCTGAAGAGAGCTGGGACCACAGTCTCAAAGAAAACCATTAGTAACACACTACGCCGTCATGGATTAAAATCCTGCAGCGCACGCAAGGTCCCCCTGCTCAAGCCAGCGCATGTCCAGGCCCGTCTGAAGTTTGCCAATGACCATCTGGATGATCCAGAGGAGGAATGGGAGAATGTCATGTGGTCTGATGAGACAAAAATAGAGCTTTTTGGTCTAAACTCCACTCACCGTGTTTGGAGGAAGAATAAGGATGAGTACAATCCCAAGAACACCATCCCAACCGTGAAGCATGGAGGTGGAAACATCATTCTTTGGGGATGCTTTTCTGCAAAGGGGACAGGACGACTGCATCGTATTGAGGGGAGGATGGATGGGGCCATGTATCGCGAGATCTTGGCCAACAACCTCCTTCCCTCAGTAAGAGCATTGAAGATGGGTCGTGGCTGGGTCTTCCAGCATGACAACAACCTGAAACACACAGCCAGGGCAACTAAGGAGTGGCTCCGTAAGAAGCATCTCAAGGTCCTGGAGTGGCCTAGCCAGTCTCCAGACCTGAACCCAATAGAAAATCTTTGGAGGGAGCTGAAAGTCCTTATTGCCCAGCGACAGCCCCGAAATCTGAATGATCTGGAGAAGGTATGTATGGAGGAGTGGGCCAAAATCCCTGCTGCAGTGTGTGCAAACCTGGTCAAGACCTACAGGAAACGTATGATCTCTGTAATTGCAAACAAATGTTTCTGTACCAAATATTAAGTTCTGCTTTTCTGATGTATCAAATACTTATGTCATGCAATAAAATGCAAATTAATTACTTAAAAATCATACAATTTGATTTTCTGGATTTTTGTTTTAGATTCCGTCTCTCACAGTTGAAGTGTACCTAGTATAAAAATTACAGACCTCTACATGCTTTGTAAGTAGGAAAACCTGCAAAATCGGCAGTGTATCAAATACTTGTTCTCCCCACTGTAGGTTGAAATATCTTTGTCTCTGGCTTCTCTGCCACTCTGCCAGTCCTTGGGGAGCTCCTGTCATGAACATAAAGACATGAAGTGTATTTGTTTAGGGGTCTCCTTGAAGTGTCTAAATGATCAGGAATGGGTGCTTGGATCGCTGAAATTTGGCATCTTGATTGCGCCCATCAGGTGGTCATGCACATCACTTAAGAGGCAACTCAATCTCCCCTCAGCACAACGAGTAAAGGCAGACAAAAATACTTTTATCATAACATTTTAAGCTGTGAGGCAATCAGCAGCAGACAGAGGCAGAGATAGGCTGCATCCAGATTCACCACCATTTCCCAAAAGTGTGCACTTGCACACTTCCTGTTAGGGATTGAAAAACATTTCAAAACAGGATTTAAAAGCATTGGATTGGAGTAAGGAGTTTCCACCATTGTTACATCTAAGGTGGGGAGTGTGCAAGTGCAGACTTCAGAAGAAGGGAGGAGAATTAGGACGCAGCAGAGAGAGAGATATGGAGTGAGGGAGGGATAGAGAATGGAAAAAAGAGAGAGCGACAGGATTACAGGATTAGAGGAAACATCTGTCTAGGCGGAGAGACAGACGCCCGAAAAAATGTTTAATAATCACTCACCATGGTATCTCCCACCATCGACTGATTCAAGCACAGATTAGATTTCACTGCTACATATGAGGGGGATTTTTTAAATGCAGTCGGAGGGAAAAGCAATCTACTTTCAGGAATATAAATTGTGTGAAGACTGATCTTTTAGTGTGGCATTTTATTGAAGCGGGGCCGATATATATATTTCAGTTACATCCGACTGGCTACTTTTAGTGGAGTTGACATATAAAGGGAGGGTGTGGTGGTGGCGGTGGTGGGAGTGGAGACAAGGTTAAGGACACATACAGGTAACAAATCAACATAAAGTGTCTTACCCCCCTTACTACACAAATGAGTAGCCATTTCTAACAGTCTAATAAATACATTTAAGATACAGTGCATTTGGAAAGTACCCATTGACTTCTATACATTTTGTTACTTTACAGCCTTATTCTAAAATGGATCAAATAGTTTTTTCCCCTTATCAATCTACACTCAATACCCCATAATGACAAAGTAAAAACAGTTTTTTTGCAAATGTATATAAAAAAAACAAACAGGAAATATCGCATTAACATAAGTATTCAGACCTTTTACTCAGTACTTTGTTGAAGCACCTTTGGCAGCGATAAAGCCTTGAGTCTTCTTGGGTAGGACGCTACAAGCTTGGCACACCAGTATTTGGGGAGTTTCTCCCATTGTTCACTGCAGATCCTTTCAAGCTCTGTCAGGTTGGATTTTTTTTTCAGGTCTCTTCAGAGATGTTCGATCGGGTTCAAGTCCGGGCTCTGGCTGGGCCACTTAATTCAGAGACTTGTCCCAAAGCCCTGCTACGTTGTCTTGGCTGTGTGCTTAGGGTCGTTGTCCTATTGGATGGTGAACGTTTGCCCCAGTCTGAGGTCCTGAGTGCTCTGGAGCAAGTTTTCATCAAGGATCTCTCTGTACTTTGCTCCATTCATCATTCCCTCGATCCTGACTAGTTTCCCAGTCCCCACCACTGAAAAACATCCCCACAGCATGATGCTGCCACCACCATGCTTCACCGTAGGGATGGTGCTAGGTTTCCTCCAGACATGACACTTGGCATTCAGGCCAAAGAGTTCAATCTTGGTTTCATCAGACCAGAGAATCTTGTTTCTCATGGTCAGATTCCTAGGTGCCTTTTGGCAAACTCCAAGTGGGCTGTCATGTGCCTTTTACTGAGGAGTGGCTTCCGTCTGGCCACTCTACCATAAAGGCCTGATTGGTGGTGTACTGCAGAGATGGTTGTCCTTCTGGAAGGTTATTCCATCTCCACAGAGGTACTCTAGAGCTCTGTCAGAGTGACCATCGGGTTCTCGGTCACCTCCCTGACCAAGGCTCTTCTCCCCCGATTGCTCAGTTTTGCCGGGCGGCC
The DNA here is from genome assembly GCF_964263955.1 of Coregonus lavaretus. Classification (NCBI taxonomy): domain Eukaryota; kingdom Metazoa; phylum Chordata; class Actinopteri; order Salmoniformes; family Salmonidae; genus Coregonus; species Coregonus lavaretus. Next base: position 24,271,425 of record NC_140021.1, read on the forward strand.
AGCTCTAGGAAGAGTCTTGGTGGTTCCAAACTTCTTCCATGTTCTTGGGGACCTTCAATGCGGGGAAAATGTTTTGGTACCCTTCCCCAGACCTGTGCCTCAACAATGTTAATTTCTTTACCAATCCTTTTACACTCTGGTCAAAAGGGGTGGTTCCGTCAGGCTGACACGCTCTCTGACCTCACTCGGGGCGTGGCTACTTACTATGCAAAGTTTTATGGAAAACCATTATCTCTTATGGCTCCTAAAATCACATTCCTATCTTAACAAAAATACTTTCAGTATTTTTCATATTTCATGCACAACGTATAGGATGGACAGTTCGTACATGTAGTGGACATACTTTCCAAGTTACAGTATTTCCTTTATAACATTTTTAATGACATCACAAAATAACAAACCAAATGACATTAGTTTTCTATAGATCGCCTCTGACCATTCCCCACATTCTCTGTTACGAATATTGTTCCAGTATTTGCTTTTGAACGTATTAAAGTTTCAGCGGGAAAAAGTATCTGGAGACAAAGCACATGCCTTTGTGAATTTGGAGAGGGAGACCCTGTATCTTTTCTGTTTGATTTACAACAGGGCGAGAGGTGTCAACCGGGCCCACTTCCCTCCTCCCCCTCTCTGTGGGTGAAAGGGTGTCTGGTTTAAGTTATTCTTTGCAAACCTGATCTGACCTATTTGGATCCTCACAGGACAGTCATGACACAAACCATGTCCAATCAATTGAATTTACCCCAATTGGACTTCAATCAAGTTGTAGAAACATCTCAAGGATGATCAATGGAAACAGGATGCACCTGAGCTCAATTTTGAGTCTCATAACAAAGGGTCTGAATACTTATGTAAATAAGGTATTTCTGTTTTTTATTTTTAATAAATTAGCAATATATTATAAAACCTATTTTTGCTTTGTCATTATGGGGTATTGTGTGTAGATTGAAGATGATTTTTTTGTATTTAATCCATTTTAGAATAAGGTTGTAATGTAGCAAAATGTGTAGAAAGGGACGGGGTCTGAATACTTTCCGAATGCAATGTATGCTATCGAAGAAATCATAATTTAGTGTTTATGAATGTCTTGGGTAACATTAGAATGCAAAAAATATATATTTCAAAGAACACAATAGCATTTTCATTGTTTTATGTTACTGTAGGCATTCTGTTGCCAGTGCTCACATGTGGACCTCAATGGAACAGTGATTATTCTTGGAAAAAATGATATTTTGAAATAGAGCTCATCTCTTCAATTGTAAATGTTATTTGGCAAAGGTACGTGTTTTGGAAACCTCAGAACCTGCTCTTTCTTATTATATATAGAAATCAGAATGTCTTACCTGCATGTGACTCTGTAGGAGGATTTTTTTAAATAACTTGTTGGTGCTCCTGGAAAAAAATGACATGTCCTCTTAAAATCGCTTATTACACAAATTCTGTTTGTGATATCGAAATTCTAACAACATACCTGTGTTAAATAGACTTATTTAGGACAAGTCATGGCGGTTAGGGGTGTGACTTAAAAAATTGCAGAGATTTTTCCATTTTAAATTCATATGCAATCAAAAGGACTTCTAGTGTTCTAGTGTTAAATTACCTACAGTATATGCTTCTTTGTGGCCCCGTTTTTCAAAGTCACTGAGATCTCTTCTTTTAGCAACTGGGAATTTTATACATGATGATATGTTAATTGCATAATTAACTCAGGAACCACACACTCTAAAAAAAGCCTGAGTTGTTTGGTTAACCCAACTTCTGGGTTGCAGGAGTTGGTTCACTAAGGCTGTGCTTAGACAGGCAGCCCAATTTTGATATTTGTTTCACTAATTGGTCTTTTGACCAATCAGATCAGCTCTGATAAAGCTCTGCTGTGAAACGACCTGATGTGATTGGTCAACGTTATCACATGTTAAGGTCAAACATTGACATTTTTGCAGCTTCAATGAGGCTTACAGAAGTGAGTTCCTGAAAACCCTATGTAACTCCCATTGTTGGGATACAATAAGGTGGTAGACATTATTGTAATATGTAATAAATCATCTTAATATTATAGAAGAATGTGTAAAATGCACCAAAAAAATGATTTTGCAGTATGGAAACTTAACATGATGAACAGGAATGGCCAATACGATCTAGATGAAAGCCACACCCATAATAAGCCATGTCTCCTGAAAATAACATAAGTATTACATTAAAAAAGACCCATCTGCTAAATCAACCCGGCATGAGAGTACAAAATACCCAACTGATGGTTAAATTAACCTATGTTTGGGTAATCCCAATAACCCAAATTGTTGGGTTACTCACACAACCCAACTGGCTTGGTAAGAATGATGGAGCGATTTCAGTGGCAACAGAAATGAAATTTGAAGTCCATAATTTTGAATTTGTATTAGGGTATTGGATTTTAATTGAATATTTTTGAATTTATAATGCGCAAATTAAATAATTGAATTCATATATTGAACTTGTATTTCATGATTTGAAACTGAATTGAATAAATGTTGCATTCAGTTTTAAAATTACATTTACATTTAATTGAATATTCAAGTTAAATATTTAGATGTTCAGTTTCAATATGGTAGATATTGAATTCATTGTCTGGATCAAGTTTAGAAACTATAATTTCAAGTTGAACAAATGTTCGTATATTCAACTTCTCAGATGCATTCAGATTGAGTTTTCAAATTCAGTTCTCTAAATACTGTTTCATAACCTGAGACCACATCCTGGTACTTTGCCAGCCAGGAAAGGCACATCCATGCTCCAGAGAGTCTTAGCTTTCAGGAATGGGGTCATAATAGCTCATAGCCAAAGCGGTTCTAATGCGGTTTAAATGCTAAAGCCAAATTCATAGGAAGAAAATACATTCAATGTGCCACATTGTCTTCAGAAACCGTCAGAAGCTTCTGTTTACCACAGAGACCATTTTATTATATTTGTTCTCCTCTACCTGTCCTGGCTGGCAAAGTACCAGGATATTTTCTCTGGTTTTGAATCTGAATTTAGAGAACTGAATTTGAAAACTGAATCTGAATGCATCTAAGAAGTTGAATGAAACTTTGATTAACTTGAAATGATGGTTTGTAAAATGTATACTTAAATTGACATTATATTTTTTAAAATGAATATTAATTCAGTTCAGTTTCAAATCATGAAATACAAGTTCCAGTTATGAATTCAATAATTCAACTTATGCATTAAACATAAAAAATATTACATTGAAATTAAATATCCTGTTGGCACTGATATTGCCCCATACAAAAAAAAAAAAAATGTATCCAGCGCTGGTTTACCAAATAAACCAAATTGGGTTGTTTTTAACGAAGCATTTTTTTGAGTGCACCTGTGCGGAAGCACCTGCTTTCAAAATCCTTTTGTATCTTTCATTTACTCAAGTGTTTCCTTTATTTTGGCAGTTACCTGTAGACACATCTCTCAGCACCTGGCTTGGGATGTTTGGAGGGCCTAGATCAGGGGTCCCCAAATACAGTGGGGAAAAAAAGTATTTAGTCAGCCACCAATTGTGCATGTTCTCCCACTTAAAAAGATGAGAGAGGCCTGTAATTTTCATCATAGGTACACGTCAACTATGACAGACAAATTGAGGAAAGAAATCCAGAAAATCACATTGTAGGATTTTTAATGAATTTATTTGCAAATTATGGTGGAAAATAAGTATTTAGTCAATAACAAAAGTTTCTCAATACTTTGTTATATACCCTTTGTTGGCAATGACACAGGTCAAACGTTTTCTGTAAGTCTTCACAAGGTTTTCACACACTGTTGCTGGTATTTTGGCCCATTCCTCCATGCAGATCTCCTCTAGAGCAGTGATTTCTGGCAAGATTTCTGGCTCTCACAGACCTGTAACTTATTCTTTAAGAGGCTCCTCTGTCCTCCACTCGTTACCTGTATTAATGGCACCTGTTTGAACTTGTTATCAGTATAAAAGACACCTGTCCACAACCTCAAACAGTCACACTCCAAACTCCACTATGGCCAAGACCAAAGAGCTGTCAAAGGACACCAGAAACAAAATTGTAGACCTGCACCAGGCTGGGAAGACTGAATATGCAATAGGTAAGCAGCTTGGTTTGAAGAAATCAACTGTGGGAGCAATTATTAGGAAATGGAAGACATACAAGACCACTGATAATCTCCCTCGATCTGGGGCTCTTCGCAAGATCTCACACCGTGGGGTCACAATGATCACAAGAACCACACGGGGGGACGTAGTGAATGACCTGCAGAGAGCTGGGACCAAAGTAACAAAGCCTACCATCAGTAAGACACTACGCCGCCAGGGACTCAAATCCTGCAGTGCCAGACGTGTCCCCCTGCTTAAGCCAGTACATGTCCAGGCCCATCTGAAGTTTGCTAGAGTGCATTTGGATGATCCAGAAGAGGATTGGGAGAATGTCATATGGTCATTTGAAACCAAAATAGAACTTTTTGGTAAAACTCAACTCGTCGTGTTTGGAGGACAAAGAATGCTGAGTTGCATCCAAAGAACACCATACCTACTGTGAAGCATGGAGGTGGAAACATCATGCTTTGGGGCTGTTTTTCTGCAAAGGGACCAGGACGACTGATCCGTGTAAAGGAAAGAATGAATGGGGCCATGTAACGTGAGATTTTGAATGAAAACCTCCTTCCATCAGCAAGGGCATTGAAGATGAAACGTGGCTGGGTCTTTCAGCATGACAATGATCCCAAACACACCGCCCGGGCAACGAAGGAGTGGCTTCGTAAGAAGCATTTCAAGGTCCTGGAGTGGCCTAGCCAGTCTCCAGATCTCAACCCCATAGAAAATCTTTGGAGGGAGATGAAAGTCTGTGTTGCCCAGCGACAGCCCCAAAACATCAAAAACATTTGACCTGTGTCATTGCCAACAAAGGGTATATAACAAAGTATTGAGAAACTTTTGTTATTGACCAAATACTTATTTTCCACCATAATTTGCAAATAAATTCATAAAAAATCCTACAATGTGATTTTCTGGAAAAAAATAATCTAATTTTGTCTGTCATAGTTGACGTGTACCTATGATGAAAATTACAGGCCTCTCTCATCTTTTTAAGTGGGTGAACTTTCACAATTGGTGGCTGACCAAATACTTTTTTCCCCCACTGTACGTACTTGGGAACAGATGTCCTAAATTAAAATCACTTGGAGATGAGCTTCTGGTGTTTTAGTCTTTTATATTTGTTTTGCTTTTTTGCTTAGAAAACTTGGGGGGCTAAGTTTTCTATTCGTCTTCTTTTCAAAACTTCAGTAGAGTTCAGTGGATACACTCCGTAAAATCGGTAATGTTCTGTTTTAAATGTCTCTATGCTATTGTGGCACTGTGGAATGAAGTTCAGACTTTAGAGAGATGAGAGGCTTAAGAAGTTGTACTCTATATTCCCAGACTGCTCCTGCACTTTCCAGTACTGTGATGTCACTCACTCCTTTCTAGGGCTTTCCGAAGCCATCGCTCCGGCCCAGCTTGAGCTTATTATTCAGGTTTGCATCCCAAATGGCACCCTATTTCCTATATAGTATAATACTTTCGACCAGGGCCCATACAACTCTGGTCAAAAGTAGTGCACTTTATAGGGATTAGAGTGCCATTTGGGATGCATATCCAACTGAAATATATTACTACCAGGACTTCTACTTTTACAGACAGATTTACAATTCACTTATCACATTTTCTCCACTGGACCCACAGTCAGTGTCTTTGCAAGCCAGATATAGTCCTGGGAAATTCAATAAAGGGAAGTAGACTTCAAAGAATGACTGCATATAGGTGCAGCTAACGTGGTTAGTAGAAATGATCAAACACCAACTAAAGATGAAGTTAAACATGTATTTTTCACTTCATAATGCATTTGAGCTGTCAGGTAGGAATGAAATTGGCAGGTCATAATTGAAGTTGTTAGGATTTAAAACTTGTAAGGTTGGATATCTAAAGTCAGACTGCTTTTTTTTAAATGGGCATTTCATCATGATCAGTTCAGATCTAGGTTATTTTTAGTTAGCTACCTACCTAGTCATATCAGCCACTCCATCAGCTCATGTTTTGAAATAGAGAGAATCATTGAGATTAGACAAGTTTTATTCAATAAATGCCTTATCTGCACATTTTGTCCTCTGGAACTTGCTAAAGAGGTGTCTACTGTGAGCATTAAGTTCTGAACAACAGATTAATGATGATGATGATGTTGGAATACTGAGTCAGTGCCAGTTGAGACCAAGTCCCTTACGACTCTATGTGAAAGCAAAACAGTCACTAGTTTTGTGTGTGAGTTTGAATTGTTTAATTAATTATGAATGGCTCACTCAAGGCCTGCTGCCTTAGCGGAATGGTTTTACAGACATTTTGAATGAGTATGCAGAAAGGCAAAGAAAAATGTACTGATTATAATATCGGAAAATATTATCTGCGTAATTCCAAAAGAACATAAACAGACATTTGAGTGTAAACAATTGCACTTCACGGTGATGTGTCTTTCATATGAATATATCTACTAACATGCATATTGAACATTACCATCCATTAACACAGGAAAGTAGACCCTTGCAGCATTATAATATGCTACACCAGGGTATGGGATGGGGTAAATCAAATAATGCTCAATGAACTCTAATAATCATGTAATGGTACATTTCATTTAACTCAATTCCTTAAAGTAAAAACTAGCCTTACAGAAAAAAACATTAATTTGACGTGATCACATGTGAACTTATGTGAAGTTAATGTGATAACTTGAAAACATAATCTCAAGTAAAATAAATGTGACAACATGGGGATGCAAAATTTCAACAAAGTTTGTCACATGTGAAAATGCAATTCCACATGTTAGAGTTACTTTCACATGTGAAAGTTTTTCATTACATTTGACATGATCATTTAGTGCTGACTTTTCAATATGACCCCACCTGGGATTTGAAATCACAACCTCTGGCTTTGGGGTATGCTGAGTCTAAGATTCCGGCGCCGCAAAGTCTAAGATTCCTTTACACATTTATTACCTAAAATACATATCTGCACTTAGCAAAAGAGTGCCATCTGCATTGCTACTTTGGTTTTCAGTTAAAGGTCCAATGCAGTCATTTTTATCTCAATATCAAATCCTTTCTGGGTATGAATTAAGTACCTTACTGTGATTGTTTTCAATTAAAATTGTCAAAAATAAACAAATATAGCTTTTTAGCAATGAGCAATTTCTCAATAAATAATTTTGCTAAGACTGTCTGGGAGTGGTTTGAGCGGGGAAGGGAAAACGGAAAATGTGCTGTTATTGGCAGAGAGGTTTGGAATTCTCTTTCTTATTGGTCTATTAACTAATTTACCACATGGTGATGTCACCATGGAAGGCCAAATCTCCCTCCCACCAAAACAAGTTGAAATTGCAGGCAGTCTTTTCAAACACCTCTTATACTAAATAGGTATTATCATATTTTTCACAATTTAATAGTATTATTCCAACCTCATAGTGTGGAAACATACATTACATGACCAAAGGTATGTGGACACCTGCTCGTAGAACATCTCATTCCAAAATCATGGGAATTAATATGCAGTTGGTCCCCCCTTTGCTGCTATAACAGCCTCCACTCTTCTGGGAAGGCTTTCCACAAGATGTTGTAACATTGCTGGGGGGACTTGCTTCCATTCAGCCACAAGAGCATTAGTGAGGTCGGGCACTGATGTTGGCCGATGATGTTGGTGTTCCAATTCATCCCAAAGGTGTTCCATGGGGTTGAGGTCAGGGCACTGTGCAGGCCAGTCAAGTTCTTCCACACTGATCTCTGCAAACCGTTTATGTATGGACCTCGCTTCGTACACGGGGGCATTTTTGGAAGCACAGAATCGTCTAGAATGTAATTGTATGCTGTAGCATTAAGATTTCCCTTCACTGGAACTAAGGGGCCTACCACAAACCATGAAAAACAGCCCCAGACCATTATTCCTCCTCCACCAAACTTTACAGTTGGCACTATGCATTGGGGCAGGTAGCATTCTCTTGGCGTCCGCCAAACCCAGATTCGTCTGTTGGACTGCCAGATGGTAAAGCGTGATTCATCACCACAGAAAACGTATTTCCAATGCTCCAGAGTCCAATGGCAGCGAGCTTTACACCACTCCATTGTGCATGGTGATATTAGGCTTGTGTGTAGCTGCTCAGCCATGGAAACCCATTTCACGAAGCTCCCGAGGAACAGTTATTGTGCTGAGGTTGCTTCCAGAGGGAGTTTGGAACTCAGTAGTGAGTGTTGCAACCAAGGACAGACGATTTTTACGCGCTACGCACTTCACGTTTCCAGACGTTTCCACTTCACAATAACAGCACTTACAGTTGACCGGGGCAGCTCTAGCATGGCAGAAATATGACAAACTGACTTGTTAGAAGGCGTGACATTGAAAGTCATTGAGCTCTTTTGTATGGATAGTGTATATATAAAACACAGGAAAAATCTAGTTTTTGACTGCAATGGGCATTTAAAGACATGCTCCGGCATTTTGGCGACAACTAAGCATTTTTTAAACCTCCCACTTTCGGCTGGATATGTCAATGTGTAGTTCAAACATGCATAATCTGAAAGCAAAATTACTTTCTTACCTCAATTAGCCACGAAATCCCTAGTTTGGAAGCAACTGTTTTTCTGGAAGCTGTGCTGCGTCATTTTCCCCAACGTGGGCCAGCCCCCTAGCAATTCGAGGTCAACCAATGAGCCATATGAAGTCCCTCGCCATATGAGTGACAGCTAGCATGATGCATCTGATGCACATACAGCAGAGCGAGAGAGGGGGCAATGACGTGGTGCACATATCTGCACATACAGTGGGGAAAAAAAGTATTTAGTCAGCCACCAATTGTGCAAGTTCTCCCACTTAAAAAGATAAGGCCTGTAATTTTCATCATAGGTACACGTCAACTATGACAGACAAAATGAGAATTTTTTTCTCCAGAAAATCACATTGTAGGATTTTTAATGAATTTATTTGCAAATTATGGTGGAAAATAAGTATTTGGTCAATAACAAATGTTTTTCAATACTTTGTTATATACCCTTTGTTGGCAATGACACAGGTCAAATGTTTTCTGTAAGTCTTCAAAAGGTTTTCACACACTGTTGCTGGTATTTTGGCCCATTCCTCCATGCAGATCTCCTCTAGAGCAGTGATGTTTTGGGGCTGTCGCTGGGCAACACGGACTTTCAACTCCCTCCAAAGATTTTCTATGGGGTTGAGATCTGGAGACTGGCTTGGCCACTCCAGGACCTTGAAATGCTTCTTACGAAGCCACTCCTTCGTTGCCCGGGCAGTGTGTTTGGGATCATTGTCATGCTGAAAGACCCAGCCACGTTTCATCTTCAATGCCCTTGCTGATGGAAGGAGGTTTTCACTCAAAATCTCACGATACATGGCCCCATTCATTCTTTCCTTTACACAGATCAGTTGTCCTGGTCCCTTTGCAGAAAAACCGCCCCAAAGCATGATGTTTCCACCCCCATGCTTCACAGTAGGTATGGTGTTCTTTGGATGCAACTCAGCATTCTTTGTCCTCCAAACACGACGAGTTGAGTTTTTACCAAAAAGTTCTATTTTGGTTTCATCTGACCATATGACATTCTCCCAATCCTCTTCTGGATCATCCAAATGCACTCTAGCAAACTTCAGACGGGCCTGGACATGTACTGGCTTAAGCAGGGGGACACATCTGACACTGCAGGATTTGAGTCCCTGGCAGCGTAGTGTGTTACTGATGGTAGGCTTTGTTACTTTGGTCCCAGCTCCCTGCAGGTCATTCACTAAGTCCCCCCGTGTGGTTCTGGGATTTTTGCTCACCGTTCTTGTGATCATTTTGACCCCACGGGGTGAGATCTTGCGTGGAGCCCCAGATCGAGGGAGATTATCAGTGGTCTTGTATGTCTTCCATTTCCTAATAATTGCTCCCACAGTAGATTTCTTCAAACCAAGCTGCTTACCTATTGCAGATTCAGTCTTCCCAGCCTGGTGCAGGTCTACAATTTTGTTTCTGGTGTCCTTTGACAGCTCTTTGGTCTTGGCCGTAGTGGAGTTTGGAGTGTGACTGTTTGAGGTTGTGGACAGGTGTCTTTTATACTGATAACAAGTTCAAACAGGTGCCATTAATACAGGTAACGAGTGGAGGACAGAGGAGCCTCCCCACCCCCCCCCCCCCTCCTCCCTCTCTGTGGATGACTTCGTCAACCACTTTGAAAAGAAGGTTGACGACATCCGATCCTCGTTTGTTAAGTCTAATGACACTGCTGGTCCTGCTCACACTGCCCTACCCTATGCTTTGACTTCTTTCTCCCCTCTCTCTCCAGATAAAATCTTGCGACTAGTGACTACAGGCCGCCCAACAACCTGCCTGCTTGACCCCATCCCCTCCTCTCTTCTCCAGACCATCTCCGGTGACCTTCTCCCCTACCTCACCTCGCTGATCAACTCATCCTTGACCGCTGGCTATGTTCCTTCCGTCTTCAAGAGAGCGAGAGTTGCACCCCTTCTCAAAAAACCAACACTCGATCCCACTGATGTCAACAACTACAGACCAGTATCCCTTCTTTCTTTTCTTTCCAAAACTATTGAGCGTGCCGTCTTTAGCCAACTCTCTTGCTATCTCTCTCAGAATGACCTTCTTGATCCAAACCAGTCAGGTTTCAGGACTGGTCATTCAACTGAGACTGCTCTTCTCTGTGTCACGGAGGCTCTCCGCACTGCTAAAGCTAACTCTCTCTCCTCTGCTCTTGTCCTTCTAGACCTGTCTGCTGCCTTTGATACTGTGAACCATCAGATCCTCCTCTCCACCCTCTCCGAGCTGGGCATCTCCGGCGCGGCTCACTCCTGGATTGCGTCCTACCTGACCGGTCGCTCCTACCAAGTGGCGTTGCGAGAAGCTGTCTCCGCACCACGTGCTCTCACCACTGGTGTCCCCCAGGGCTCAGTTCTAGGCCCTCTCCTTTTCTCCCTATACACCAAGTCACTTGGCTCTGTCATATCCTCACATGGCCTCTCCTATCATTGCTACGCTGACGATACACAACTAATCTTCTCCTTTCCCCCTTCTGATAACCAGGTGGCGAATCGCATCTCTGCATGTCTGGCAGACATATCAGTATGGATGACGGATCACCACCTCAAGCTGAACCCTGGTAAGACGGAGCTGCTCTACCTCCCGGGGAAGGACTGCCCGTTCCATGATCTCGCCATCACGGTTGACAACCCGATCCTGCAGGTTCATGCTCTACAACATTCAGAGAGTACGACCCTGCCTTACACAGGAAGCGGCACAGGTCCTAATCCAGGCACTTGTCATCTCCCGTCTGGATTACTGCAACTCGCTGTTGGCTGGGCTCCCTGCCTGTGCCATTAAACCCCTACAACTCATCCAGAATGCCGCAGCCCGTCTGGTGTTCAACCTTCCCAAGTTCTCTCATGTCACCCCCCTCCTCCGCACACTCCACTGGCTTCCAGTTGAAGCTCGCATCCGTTACAAGACCATGGTGCTTGCCTATGGAGCAGTGAGGGGAACGGCACCTCCGTACCTTCAGGCTCTGATCAGTCCCTACACCCAAACGAGGGCATTGCGTTCATCCACCTCTGGCCTGCTGGCTCCCCTTCCTCTGCGGAAGCATAGTTCCCGCTCAGCCCAGTCAAAACTGTTCGCTGCTCTGGCACCCCAATGGTGGAACAAGCTCCCTCACGACGCCAGGACAGCGGAGTCACTCACCACCTTCCGGAGACATTTGAAACCCCACCTCTTTAAGGAATACCTGGGATAGGTTATCCCACTGGCTATAGGGTGAATGCACCAATTTGTAAGTCGCTCTGGATAAGAGCGTCTGCTAAATGACGTAAATGTGCCCTTGAGCAAGGCACTTAACCCTAATTGCTCCTGTAAGTCGCTCTGGATAAGAGCGTCTGCTAAATGACTAAAATGTAAATGTAAATGTAAAGAAGAAGTTACAGGTCTGTGCGAGCCAGAAATCTTGCTTGTTTGTAGGTGACCAAATACTTATTTTCCACCATTTGTCTGTCACAGTTGACGTATACCTATGATGAAAATTACAGGCCTCTCTCATCTTTTTAAGTGGGAGAACTTGCACAATTGGTGGCTGACTAAATACTTTTTTTCCCCACTGTATATACAGTACCAGTCAAAAGTTTGGACACACCAATTTATTTATTCAAGGATTTTTATTTATTTTTTACTGTTTTTTACATTGTAGAATATTAGTGAAGAAATCAAAAATATGAAATAACACATATGGAATCATGTAGTAACCAAAAACGTGTTCAACAAATCAAAATATATTTTATATTTGAGATTCTTCAAATAGGCACCTTTTGCCTTGATGACATCTTTGCACACTCTTGGCATTCTCTCAACCAGCTGCATGAGGCAGTCACCTGGAATGCATTTCAATTAACAGGTGTGCTGTCTCAAAAGTTAATTTGTGGAATTTCTTTCCTTCTTAATGCATTAGAGGCATTCAGTTGTGTTGTGACAAGGTATAGGGGGTATACAGAAGACAGGCCTATTTGGTAAAAGACCAAGTCCATATTATGGCAAGAACAGCTCAAATAAGCAAAGAGAAACGACAGTCCATTATTACTTTAAGAAATGAAGGTCAGTCAATACAGATAATGTCAAGAACTTTTAAAGTTTCTTCAAGTGCGGTCGCAAAAACCATCAAGCGCTATGATGAGGACCGCCACAGGAATGGATGACCCAGAGTTACCTCTGCTGCAGAGGATAAATTCATTAGAGTTACCAGCCTCAGAAATTGCAGCACAAATAAATGCTTCACAGAGTTCAAGTAACAGACACATCTCAACATCAACTGTTCAGAGGGGACTGTGTGAATCAGGCCTTCATGGTTGAATTGCTGCAAAGAAAGCACTACTAAACAACACCAATAAGAAGAAGAGACCAGCTTGGGCCAATAAACACGAGCAATGGACATTAGACCGGTGGAAATTTGTCCTTTGGGCTGGAGTCCAAATTTGAGATTTTTGCTTCCAACTGCTGTGGCTTTCTGAGACGCGGTGTGGGTGAACGGATGATCTCCGCATGTGTATTTCCCACTGTAAAGCATGGTGGAGGAGTTGTTATGGTGTGGGGGTGCTTTGCTGGTGACACTGTCTGTGATTTATTTAGAATTCAATACACACTTAACCAGCATTGCTACCACAGCATTCTGCAGCAATACGCCATCCCATCTTGTTTGGGCTTAGTGGGACGATCATTTGTTTTTCAACAGGACAATGACCCAACATACCTCCAGGCTGTGTAAGGGCTATTTTACCAAGAAGGTGATGGAGTGCTACATCAGATGACCTGGCCTCCCCTGGCAATCCCCTGACCTCGACCCAATTGAGATGGTTTGGGATGAGTCGGATGGCAGAGTGAAGGAAAAGCAGCCAACAAGTGCTCAGCATATGTGAGAACTCCTTCAAGACTGTTGGAAAAGCATTCCAGGTGAAGCTGGTTGAGAGAATGCCAATAGTGTGCAAAGCTGTCATCAAGGCAAAGGGTGGCTATTTGAAGAATCTCAAATATAAAATATATTTTGATTTGTTTAACACTTTTTTGGTTACTGCATGATTTCATATGTGTTATTCCATAGTTTTCTACAATGTAGAAAATAGTAAAAATAAAGAAAAACCGTTGAATGAGTTGGTGTGTCCAAACCTTTTACTGGTACTGTATATATATATATATATATATATATATATATATATATATATATATATAGTACACTGTATATACACTGAGTGTACAAAACATTAGGAACATCTTCCTAATATCAAGTTGCAACTCCTTTTGCCCTCAGAACAGCCTCAATTCGTTGGGGCATGGACTACAAGGTGTGGAAAGCATTCCACAGGGATGCTGGCCCATGTTGACTCCAATGCTTCCTACAGTTGTGTCAAGTCGGCTGGATGTCCGTTGGGTGGTGGACCATTGCTGATAAAACATGGAAAAATGTTGAGCGTAAAAAACCCAGTGGTGTTGAAGTTCTTGAAACACTCAAACCAGTGTGCCTGGCACCTACTACCATACCCCATTCCAAGTCACTTAAATATTTTGTCTTGCCCAGTCACCCTCTGAATGGCACACACAGGTCTTTCTATAAATAATGGGGCCAATATGGGATAACATTTGGGAGAACAAATGGTCCAGCGCCCACATCACTCTCTGCCACATGGCCTCAAACTGCACCATTTTGTTTCTCTCCGTCACCCACACACTTTCAACATTTATATAATAAAGCATTTTACTTTTCCATTGTGTTAACGACAGAAGATTTGTTGATTTCCTGTTTTTAGTATACGTTTTTTCAAGATGATTGACGAGAAAAGTATCATGCAACCCATCGGGTATCTCACTGCACCCTCACATGCCATGTCTTGAAATATACAGACAGACAGGTTAAAAGTACATTTACATTGTAATACCTCTGACAGCCAACTTTCTAACTCCGCTGATAACTTTTGGACTTTAAAACATTCCCAGAAGGCATGGATTATTGAGTCATTATTAGTTTTACACTTAACACATGACTCTGCCGTTGTGCTGTATAATTTTTTAATTTTTTCTATCATGGCCTAATTGGTCCCACTTGAAATGACGTTCAACTTATAAAGGCTTCATAAAGCCTTCATAAGCACTACATAAATGTGTTACAAAGTATCATAACTGTGGAATAATTGTGTGACATACTCACCAATGTCAAATGTGACATAACCCACTTATGTCGAATATGATATAAACATATGCTTTATAAAGGGTGACATGTTGTGTTGAAGGATGGCACATGTTAGTCACATTACACCTAATCTTAGGTCCCAGACACTTCCTCCCAATTGCACGGAATGTCTGGTGGACCAACGCATCAAACTTATCCTTCACTAGTTAGGGTTAGGTTTCAAATACTATTTTAAGAATATAAATTGTGGAAATGGGCAGGGTTTAGACATCATTATGACTTGGTGGCTGTCCTTCATCAATCAGCAGAATGTTAATTACCTATTTATTGACACTTTATGTAGTGTCCTGTAATACTTACTTTGAAGTGAGACACCTTCAGTCATTCATAACACATCCATAAAGACTATATTGCATGATGCTGTACTTACTTTAAACTCAGACCCCTTTGGTAACTTATAACACATACATAAATGTCTTGTATCATATGACACTGTACTTACTATAAAGTCAGACACCTTTGGTCATTCATAACACATTCATAAATGCCTTATCATATGACACTCTAATTCAGACACCTTTGGTCATTCATAACATACATAAAGGCTTAATGATGCAAGCGAAAATGTATTAACACTAAGGGAATTATCACAAACAGCTAAAACAAAGAAACATTAAAGACGTTTAAACCAAACATTTCCTTTTTTTTTTTTTTTTTTTTACACAATACAAATACATTAAGTTAAAAAAAGTCCAGCAATGCAATTACATTGAACATTACAAAGGGCTGTTAATACAGTAGCTTGTCCCTCAGCTGGTGGACAAACAGATCTTGCCTCTCTGCCTGCTGGAGGTACTGCATGTTGGTTCCAACCTTGAAAGTAACAACAAAGAAAGTTAGCAGGTCTGTTATGAAATGCCTTTGTCACACCATCTGGATAAGGGCATTTCTGTACTGCGCCAGAAAAACTCTAAATGGGGAGATGGGAAACTTATTATAGTCCTCTTTCATTTACAAATCTCATGATGTGACTATGAGACATGGCTGTATCTAGAGGGATTTTTATTTACACTAAACAAACATATAAATGCAATGTAAAGTGTTGGTCCCATGTTTCATGAGCTGAAATAAATGATCCCAGAAATGTTCCATAAGCACAAACTGCTTATTTCTCTCATATTTTGTATACAAATGTGTTTACATCCCTGATAGTGAGCATTTCTCATTTGCCAAGATAACCCATCCACCTTAAAGGTGTTGCATATCAAGAAGCTGATTAAACAACATGATCATTACACAGGTGCACCTTGTGCTGGGGACAATAAAATGTGCACACAACACAATGCCAGAGATGTCTCAAGTTTTGAGGGAGCGTGCAATTGGCATGCTGACTGCAGGAATGTCCACCAGAGCTGTTGACAGAGAATTTTATATTCAGAATTTGGCAGTACGTCAAACCGGCCACGCAACCGCAGACCATGTGTAACCACGCCAGCCCAGGACCTCCACATCCAGCTTCTTCACCTGTTGGAACGTCTGAGACCAGCCACCTGGACAGCTGATGAAACTGTGGGTTTGCACAACTAAAGAATCTCTGCACAAACTGTCAGAAACTGTCTCAAGGAAGCTCGTCTGCATGCTTGTCGTCTGCTGGAGAAGTGTGCGATTCACGGATTAATTCCGGTTTCAACTTTACCGGGCAGATGGCAGACAGCATTTATGGCGTAGTGTGTGCGAGTGATTTGCTGATGTCAATGTCAACATAGTGCCCAATGGTGGCGGTGGGGTTATGGTATGGGCAGGCATAAGCTATGGACAGAGAACATTTAGCATTTTATCGAAGGCAATTTGAATGGACAGAGATACCGTGACGAGATCCTGAGGCCCATTGTCGTGCCATTCATCCACCGCCATCACCTCATCTTTCAGCATGATAATACATGTTGCATGTCGCACAATACCTGGAATCTGAAAATGTCCCAGTTCTTCCATGGCCTGCATACTCACCAGACATGTCACCCATTGAGCATGTTTGGGATGCTCTGGATCAACATGTACGACAGCGTGTTCCAGTTCCCGCCAATGTCCAGCAAGTTCGCAAAGCCATTGAAGAGGAGTGGGACAAAATTCCACAGGCCACAATTAACAGCTTGATCAACTCTATGCGAAGGTAATGTGTCGAGCTGCATGAGGCAAATGGTGGTCACATCAAATACTGACTGGTTTTCTGATCCAAGCCCCAACCTTTTTTTTAAGGTATCTGTGACCAACAGATGCATATCTGTATTCCCAGTAATGTGAAATCCATAGATTAGGGCCTAATGAATTCATTTCAATTGACTGATTTCCTTATATGAACTGTAACTCAGTAAAATCTTTGAAATTGTTGCATGTTGCGTTTATATTTTTGTTCAGTTTAGCTGACCCTGCTAGCTAGCTAAATTTCATTAGCCAGCTAGCTAGCAATTGCGTTGAAGTCACCAAAATTATTTGAAATAACAATTGAGGTAGCTATGTAATCTAACTCAACACTTACACTACCGTTGAAAAGGGGTCACTTAAAAATTACCTTGTTTTCCATGAAAACATACATTAAATGAGTTTGAATAGGAAATATAGCAAAATGAATAGGAAATGTAGTCATTGACAAGGTTATAAATAATAATTTTCAATTGAAACAACAATTGCATCCTTCAAACTTTGCCTTCGTCAAAGAATCCTCCATTTGCAGCAATTACAGCCTTGCAGACCTTTGGCATTCTAGTGGTCGATTTGTTGAGGTAATCTGAAGATATTTCACCCCATGCTTTCTGAAGCACCTCCCACAAGTTGGATTGACTTGATGGGCACTTCTTACATACCATACGGTCAAGCTGCTCCCACAACTGCTCAATAGGGTTGAGATCCGGTGACTGTGCTGGCCACTCCATTATAGACAGAATACCAGCTGACTGCTTCTTCCTTAAAGAGTCATTGTCCTTGTCCTCCTACAACAGTCATTGTCCTGTTGCAGGAGGAAATTGGCTCTAATCAAGCGCCGTCCACAGTGTATGGCATGGCGTTGCAAAATGGAGTGATATCCTTCCTTCTTCAAGTTCCCTTTTACCCTGTACAAATCTCCCACTTTGCCACCACCAAAGCATTTCAAAATGATGAACTTGGATTAGCAAACACAACGTACCATTGGAACACAGGACTGATGTTTGCTGATAATGGGCCTCTGTACGCCTATGTAGATATTCCATTAAAGATCAGCTGTTTCCAGCTACAATAGCCATTTACAACATGAACAATGTCTACACTGTATTTCTGATCAATTTGATGTTATTTTAATGGACAAAAAAATTGCTTTTCTTTTGAAAACAAGGACATTTCTAAGTGACCCCAAATGTTTGAACGGTAGTGTAACTACTACAAACAAATTAATATTACAATAAAGAACGGTTAACTTACTAGTTTTTCGCTGTCCAGTGGCATGTACGTCGCTCTGGATAAGCGCGTCTGCTAAATGACGTAAATGTAAATGTAAAAATCACAAGTGGGCATTTGATTTGTGAACTCATCACATGCGCGCTTTACTGCACAACAAAAACATTGCAAACCAAACAACAGCATAGGGCATGCACACTGAATTAAAGGGCAACTACACTAACGAATCTAAGTTTCTTCGGTTTTTCTATTAGAAAAGTGTGAAAAAACAGGGGGAAAATCAGAAAAAAATTGGAGAAATCCAAAAGCTGGAAAAACAAAACAGAGAAAACAGAATTTAAAATATATATATATATAATAATTTGGCAAAAATACAAACTGATTTTAAAAGGTCCTACCATTGTCTTTTGCTGTGCATGACTGCAGTTTAGAGTGCGTCATCCTGCAGCACAGCATTTTGGGGGAAGTTGAGGTCAAGTCCATTATTGGCTATGCACCCAAGAGGGGAAAGAGGTTGGGCCATCCTAGAAATGTTTTAGTGTAATATAATATATACAGTTTAGCAGACATTTTTATCCAAAGCGACTTACAGTCCTGTGTGCATACATTTTTATGTATGGGTGGTCCCAGGAATCGAATCAACTATCCTGGTGTTGCAATGCTCTACCAAGATGCATGACAAGTTTATAATTGCTCTGTGAAGCCTACATTTAATATGATTTTTAAGGCTTTTATTAAGCGGTACTTACAGTATGCCACCCTTTATAAAGCACAGGTTTATGTCATATTTGACATAGTGGGTTATGTCACATTTTACATTGGTGGTTACGTCACAAAGTTATGCATTTATGAACTCTTTATAGCGCATGACATATGTTTATAGATCATTTGTGACACATTTATGTAGGCTTCATGAAGCCTTTATGAGCTGTATGTAATTTAAAGCGGGATTGTATAGGTCACCTACCATATGAATATCCTTTTCTGACTCAAATAGGATTCCCTCAAGATTGCTCTGATGTCCTAAAGATTTAAAGTCGAAATATTGTGATATAAAACTTTGAAGTTGCATGCATTTGAAAATATCTACATTGGTCAATCAGAAATTACTTTTTAAAGCTGTCATGGAAATAAATGTATTTCCTATTACCAAGTCAGTTATGTTTTTTTATGCCTTTAGTTTTCCATGTAGACCAATTTATTGTTGAATTCTGAAAAGCTTTCCAAGGATTGTTCCATAGGGTTGTTTGTTGAGGGAGTGATATTGTTTGGACTACAGGAAGAGTAGCTGCTGCGTTGGCAGCAGCTAATGGGGATCTGTAATTAAATACAAATACAAATATTGGTTATTGTAGAACACGTTTCATTTTCTTCCATGTTGTTATAGTATTCTTACTATGCAGTTGTTGATTTTATTTCTTTAGAAAATAGACATGAAAAGATTCTGGGGATGACCTCAATGTTATGCAATTGTATAATACAGTGGGGAAAAAAAAGTATTTGGTCAGCCACCAATTGTGCAAGTTCTCCCACTTAAAAAGATGAGAGAGGCCTGTAACTTTCATCATAGGTACACGTCAACTATGACAGACAAAAGGAGAAAAAAAATCCTGAAAATCACATTGTAGGATTTTTAATGAATTTATTTGCAAATTATGGTGGAAATAAGTATTTGGTCACCTACAAACAAGCCAGATTTCTGGCTCTCACAGACCTGTAACTTCTTCTTTAAGAGGCTCCTCTGTCCTCCACTCATTACCTGTATTAATGGCACCTGTTTGAACTTGTTATCAGTATAAAAGACACCTGACCAAAACCTCAGTCACACTCCAAACTCCACTATGGCCAAGACCAAAGAGCTGTCAAAGGACACCAGAAAGAAAATTGTAGACCTGCACCAGGCTGGGAAGACTGAATCTGCAATAGGTAAATAGCTTGGTTTGAAGAAATCAACTGTGGGAGCAATTATTAGGAAATGGAAGACATACAAGACCACTGATAATCTCCCTCAATCTGGGGCTCCACGCAAGATCTCACCCCGTGGGGTCAAAATGATCACAAGAACGGTGAGCAAAAATCCCAGAACCACACGGGGGGACCTAGTGAATGACCTGCAGAGAGCTGGGACCAAAGTAACAAAGCCTACCATCAGTAACACACTACGCCGCCAGGGACTCAAATCCTGCAGTGCCAGACGTGTCCCCCTGCTTAAGCCAGTACATGTCCAGGCCCGTCTGAAGTTTGCTAGAGTGCATTTGGATGATCCAGAAGAGGATTGGGAGAATGTCATATGGTCAGATGAAACCAAAATATAACTTTTTGGTAAAAACTCAACTCTTTGTGTTTGGAGGACAAAGAATGCTGAGTTGCATCCAAATAACACCATACCTACTGTGAAGCATGGGGGTGGAAACATCATGCTTTGGGGCTGTTTTTCTGCAAAGGGACCAGGACCACTGATCCGTGTAAAGGAAAGAATGAATGGGGCCATGTATAGTGAGATTTTGAGTGAAAACCTCCTTCCATCAGCAAGGGCATTGAAGATGAAACGTGGCTGGGTCTTTCAGCATGACAATGATCCCAAACACACCGCCCGGGCAACGAGGGAGTGGCTTCGTAAGAAGCATTTCAAGGTCCTGGAGTGGCCTAGCCAGTCTCCAGATCTCAACCCCATAGAAAATCTTAGGAGGGAGTTGAAAGTCCGTGTTGCCCAGCAACAGCCCCAAAACATCACTGCTCTAGAGGAGATCTGCATGGAGGAATGGGCCAAAATACCAGCAACAGTGTGTGAAAACCTTGTGAAGACTTACAGAAAACGTTTGACCTGTGTCATTGCCAACAAAGGGTATATAACAAAGTATTGAGAAACTTTTGTTATTGACCAAATACTTATTTTCCACCATAATTTGCAAATAAATTCATTAAAAATCCTACAATGTGATTTTCTGGAGAAAAAAATTCTCATTTTGTCTGTCATAGTTGACGTGTACCTATGATGAAAATTACAGGCCTCTCTCATCTTTTTAAGTGGGAGAACTTGCCCAATTGGTGGCTGACTAAATACTTTTTTCCCCCACTGTATATGTAATTGTACATACTGTGTAGGGCCTAACATAGACCCCCCATCACCATCAGAATCACCATTTCAATCTCACCATCGCTGTTTTCATAATAAGAAAATGACCAAAAACAAGGTTACTCTTTTAATGAAAGGATTTGTATGGAAAGCCAAGTTGAAGCCAACGTTAGATGTTGTCGTCCTCATAATAACCACTCATGGTTTTACCGCAACAGAGTAGCGGAATACCCTTCAATTGAAGCAGTGGGAAACAAACGAAAGTGCCCACATCTCTCACAAAAACGGATCAAAAATGAAATCACAGATAATTATAAGGGAGCAGGAGAACATGTAAATTGGCTACAATACTTACAAGGACTTTTCAAACAACAAATTGAGGAAATGTCTGATATCCAAGGTTGAATTTCTGAGCTCCAAATTCAGTAAAATTGCAGGTGTAACATTGAAAACAAAATGTATTTGTAATGATATTTCATTACCAGATCATATTGTGAATAAACCCAGTAGGCTATGTAATTTGTTGTCATTATACAGTGGCTTGCGAAAGTATTCACCCACCTTGACATTTTTCCTATTTTGTTGCCTTACAACCTGGAATTAAAATTGAATTTTTGGGGGGTTTGTATTTTTTGATTTACACAACACGCCTACCACTTTGAAGATGCAAAATATTTTTTTATTGTAAAAAAAACACACAATTTGAGCGTGCATAACTATTCAAACCCCCAAAGTCAAAACTTTGTAGAGCCACCTTTTGCAGCAATTAGAGCTGCAAGTCTCTTGGGGTACGTCTCTATAAGCTAGGCACATCTAGCCACTGGGATTTTTGCCCATTCTTCAAGGCAAAACTGCTCCAGCTCCTTCAAGTTGGATGGGTTCCGCTGGTGTACAGCAAACTTTAAGTCATACCACAGATTCTCAATTGGATTGAGGTCTGGGCTTTGACTAGGCCATTCCAAGACATTTAAATGTTTCCCCTTAAACCACTCAAGTGTTGCTTTAGCAGTCTGCTTAGGGTCATTGTCCAGCTGGAAGGTGAACCTCCGTCCCAGTTTCAAATCTCTCGAAGACTTGAACAGATTTGCCTCAAGAATTTCTCTGTATTTAGCGCAATCCATCATTCCTTCAATTCTGACCAGTTTCCCAGTCCCTGCCGATGAAAAACATCCCCTCAGCATGATGCTGCAACCAGCATGCTTCACTGTGGGGATGGTGTTCTCGGGGTGATGAGAGGTGTTGGGTTTGCGCCAGTTTTCCTTGATGGCCAAAAAGCTCAATTTTAGTCTCATCTGACCAGAGTACCTTCTTCCATACGTTTGGGGAGTCTCCGACATGCCTTTTGGAGAACACCAAACGTGTTTGCTTATTTTTTTCTTTAAGCAATTGTTTTTTTCTGGCCACTCTTCAGTATAGCCCAGCTATACGGCTTAAAGTGTACAGCTTAAAGTGGTCCTATGGACAGATACTGCAATCTCCGCTGTGGAGCTTTGCAGCTCTTTCAGGGTTATCTTTGGTCTCTTTGTTGCCTCTCTGATTAATTCCCTCCTTGCGTGGTCCATGAGTTTTGGTGGGCGGCCCTCTCTTGGCAGGTTTGTTGTGGTGCCATATTCCTTCCATTTTTTAATAATGGCTTTAATGGTGCTCCGTGGGATGTTCAAAGTTTTTGATATTTTTTTATAACCCAAACCTGATCTGTGCTTCTCCACAACTTTGTCCCGGACCTGTTTGGAGAGCTCCTTGGTCTTCATGGTGCCGCTTGCTTGGTGGTGCACCTTGCTTAGTGGTGTTGCAGACTCTGGGGACTTTCAGAACAGGTGTATACATACTGAGATCACGTGACAGATCATGTGACACTTAGATTGCACACAGGTGGACTTTATTTAACTAATTATGTGACTTCTGAAGGTAATTGGTTGCACAATATCTTATTTAGGGGCTTCATAGCAAAGGGGGTGAATACATATGCACGCACCACTTTTCCGTTATTTATTTTTTTAATTTCACTTCACCAAATTGGACTATTTTGTGTATGTCCAGTACATTAAATCCAAATAAAAATCAATTTAAATTACAGGTTGTAATGCAACAAAATAGGAAAAACGCCAAGGGGGTTGAATACTTTTGCAAGGCACTGTATATGAACAGATTACCTTGATGCTTTCTCTGATAAATCTAACAAGACCCTGCTGTAAATCAGTCAGACAACAACAGATGATCAACATCAATTCGCTAGGGATATTAGATCCAACATGGATCGAGGTACAACTGTCTTCACCAGCATAAGAAATTAGACACCAAAATATTCTGGACATTCCTCGTGAACACCTTTTTCCAGCCCTTGCGCTATCTCAACAGCTGTTCGTCGCTTGACTGTTATTCTGAAAATTCCTTCCTGGATCAGATGATGATATGTGAAAATATCACTGGGTAACTAACTTATTAGCTGGACACCAAATGGCATCCAACAAGTATTATGCATAATTATTGAATAACCACGTTAATGACAGTATCGATTTAGGCTTTAACTATTAAGGTGACTCTTTCGGTTAGATGCATTCGATTTTGCAATCGTATTTATTATTTTGGATTTGTGTGCCCATGAAAACTGTTTTCAAGCTAAGAACATTAACAACTTCATAGTTAAGAACACTATAACAATATGGAAGAAAATGAACCGTATTCTACAAGAACCAATATCACTCACTAAAAACACAACCTTATGGAACAATCTTTGGATAGCTTTTCAGAATTCAGCGATAAATTGGTCCACATGGAAAACTGAAGGCATTGAAACCGTAAATTACTTGGTAACAGGAAATAACTTTGGACTGACCAATGTAGATAGTTTCAAATACATATAACTTAGAAGTTACATATCATGAAATTTCGATATTAAATCCTTTGGAGATCAGAGCAACCTTGAGGGAATCTTATTTGAGTCAAAAAAGGATGTTGATATGACAGGGAAGATATACAAAACCTTGCAGAGAGCATATCCAACTGACAATCTCTTAGAAAAAACCATAAACTATTGGAAGACATAAAAATAACTGATGATGGCATAAGATGGAGGGAAAGTTGGAGCATAACAAATAAAATTACAGTTAACGGGAATGTACGCTTAATCCAGTATAAACTAATGTATATAATGTATTTTATACAGTGCATTCGGAAAGTATTCAGACCCCTTGACTTTTTCCACATTTTGTTACATTACAGCCTTATTCTAAAATTGATTAAATAAATAACATTCCTCAATCTACACACAATACCCCATAATGACGAAGCGAAAACAGGTTTTAATAAATTTTTGGAAATGTAGAACTGCCCGCCCGGCCAAACTGAGCAATTGGGGGAGAAGGGCCTTGGTCAGGGAGGTGACCAAGAACCCAATAGTCACTCTGACAGAGCTCCAGATATCCTCTTTGGAGATGGGAGAACCTTCCAGAAGGACAACCATCTCTGCAGCACTCCACCAATCAGGCCTTTATGGTAGTGGCCAGACGGAAGCCACTCCTCAGTAAAATGCACATGGCAGCCTGCTTGGAGTTTAACAAAAGGCACCTAAAGACTCTCAGACCAGACCAGAGAATATTATTTCTCATGATGTAACCAAGATTGAATTCTTTGGCCTGAATGCCAAGCGTCACGTCTGGAGGACACCTGGCACCATCCCTATGGTGAGGCATGGTGGTGGCAGCATCATGCTGTGGGGATGTTTTTCAGCTGCAGGGACTGGGAGACTAGTCAGGATAGAGGCAAAGCTGAACGGAGCAAAGTACAGAGAGATCCTTGATGAAAACCTGCTCCAGAGTGCTCAGGACCTCAGACTGGGGCGAAGGTTCACCTTCCAACAGGACAACGACCCTAAGCACACAGCCAAGACAATGCAGGAGTGGCTTCGGGACAAATCTCTGAATGTCCTTGAGTGGCCCAGCCAGAGCCTGGATTTGAACCCGATCGAATGTCTCTGGAGAGAACTGAAAATAGCTGTGCAGTAATGCTCCCCATCCAACCTGACAGAGCTTGAGAGGATCTGCAGAGAAGAAAGGGAGAAACTCCCCATATACAGGTGTGCCAAGCTTGTAGCGTCATACCCAAGACTTGATGCTGTAATCGCTGCCAAAGGTGCTTCAACAAAGTACTGAGTAAAGGGTCTGAATACATACGTATACATGATATTTACGTTTTTTATTTTTAAAAACCTTTTTTTATTTTGTCATTATGGGGTATTGTATTGATGAGGAAAAAATACAATTTAATCAATTTTAGAATAAGGCTGTAATGTAACGAAATGTTGTAAAAGTCAAGGCATCTGAATACTTTCCAAAGGCACTGTATTGCTGTTTACTTCGTGCATCGCTGAGGTAAAAATATTTTTGCCCTCACTCATTTTTTCTCAGCATGTTGCAGCACTCCCAAATGGGCCTCATCATTATGTGCCCCAATATCAGAGAAGCAGCTAATAAAGGCAGGCAGCAGAGATGCCAACTGCATTTTGACACTAACCCCGAGCTTAAGCAGTGACCTATCTATTTGCTAATGAAGGCCCAGAAGGCACGGATTGACATTTCTCTTGTTTGTGTCATTCAGAGGACTGGATCTATGAGAAGCTGTGCAATTGATGGGTCCCAAATGGCAACCTATTCCCTATATTTCGCGAATAGTGTCACGTTTGAGATGCAGCCAGTGTGTCAGGTGACGAGTGGCTCATGATGCAGAAACCTTTAATTGGAGAGGGTGTAATTATCACAAGTGAGGAAAGGAATGTTGGTATAACAAAAACAAGCTAAATGCATTGTTCCATTATAACCCTCTCAGTCTTACCTGTTTCTGCAACCTGTCTCTTCATGTGTCTCATGTAAAAGGTAGATCTCACCCAAAAGTAATATTACAATGCGTTCAGACAGGAACATACCTCTATGTGCTTGTTTACAATATGATTTTGAGTTGCATAAGACAGCATCACAGGCAGAATACTGTGCCAGTCCCATTTCATATTGATAGCTTTGTGTGTTGAGGAAAAAGGCACCTGCCAATTTCTGCTGCATTCTACATCCAACTAGCTCTCACTGTCTCACGTCAGAATTTGATGTTCAGCCATTTTTCTCAAACGTCAAATTTCTAAGTTGTTCCAAACATCACATTTCAAAGTATTTAAGGTTAAGGTTATGTTTAGGCATTCATTCTGAAATCTTAAGGTTAGTTATTAACTCTGAATGGTTAAGGTATTGTTTAAGGTTTGGGATAGGCTTAAAACAAAAATCTCAAAAACGTTCTATCGCTGGATTCGAAAATGCAACCTTTGGCACCAGAGGCAGATGCTTACGTCCATCCACCATCCCCTTCTACAATGCCGTTACAAAACCAAAACCTACTTGAAGTTAACAGCACTCACTGTTGTCCCTAGTGGCCGGTTTCCACATAATCTCCTGACGTCCTGAGACATGGATGGATGTCGAATACTGATTTGTAGTGACCTGGCTGTCTACATCAGCAGTGATCTGGCTGAAAGTGTGGCACAGAGTCACAGGCCAGACAGCAGACAGATACAGTTGATTCTATGGAGGGAATAAATTGGTTGATAACTGGACAGGGTTATACCAGTTACTCAGAGCTCCTGTTGGCTGTTGGCATACCTCAGGGGCTGGCGTTGTCACTGTATATATTTTACCTATGTCTAATCTGGCTATGTAAATATATCTGAACTATTGATGAATAACAAAAGTTCAATATTTACTAATATCCAGGTGGCAGACAGGAGCTGCATATGTTCCGCGATTATAGGATGCTATATTTATGTTTACTCTCTGGCAAATTTCCTTATTTCCAATTCCCATACCACAACACATAGGAGGCGGGGGTGGATTCTAATTAGATACAGAAACATATATATAACAGGATTCAACTGTGCTTTTGGGTTATTTTAAAGCTCTAAGGGGAAACTTGGCACTGATTCAAGTCTTCATTAGAATAGGCAGCATCCAATGAGCATTGTCTTCAGTTTTCTATTTAAATTCCCTGTGCTAAGCGTGGTGTTTCCATGGAAATTAAGAAATTAGCTGATGTCCCACCCAGAGTTTTCAAAGGAAGAGCAAAAAATAGTTTACAAGTGAAATGAAGCGCAGTATATTGCACCATTCAATTCCAAGCTTCACAAGTCTCACAATGCCAAGTAAAAACCAAAGAGCTACTGAATGATGACAAGGCAGATTCTTTCAGGTTCTGTCTAAATTTAGGAATGCAATTGGCATCCATTGCGTTTCACTGAAGTCTATTCATGTTCGTGTCAGAATACAGCATGTTGGGGGAAAAATAGCATTTTTTACAAGGCCATCACCTTGATACAACTGTGTCCTATTATCAGCTAGATGCACAGGCCAACACAACTCTATTGGTAGTTTGAAATTAAATCAAATGTCCCTGTATCCTGCCAAAGTTGGTCAGAATGCAATGCATAAAGCTCTGTTTCCTCACAGCAAGTTAGTTAATTGCCTTTTAAAGATACTGCAGCTTTATCTACGAATACCAGCTGTTATACATAGTACTTAATTATAATGCAAACTCAAGTATGATTGCTTATAACAACCTCAATGTGATCAAGACAAAGGAGATGATTGTGGACTACAGGTAAAAAAAGAGGACTCAGCATGCCCCCATTCTCATCGACGGGACTCTAGTGGAACAGGTTGAGAGCTTCAAGTCCCTTGGTATCCACATCACCAACAAACTATTATGATTGCTTATAACAACCTCAACGTGATCAAGACAAAGGAGATGATTGTGGACTACAGGTAATAATAATAATAATAATAATAATAATAATACGCCATTTAGCAGACGCTTTTATCCAAAGCGACTTACAGTCATGCGTGCTACATTTTTGTGTATGGGTGGTCCCGGGGATCGAACCCACTACCTTGGCATTACAAGCGCTGTGCTCTACCAGCTGAGCTACAGAGGAGGACTGAGCATGCCCCCATTCTAATCAACGGGACTCTAGTGGAACAGGTTGAGAGCTTCAAGTCCCTTGGTATCCACATCACCAACAAACTATTATGGTCCAAACACACCAAACAGTCATGAAGAGAGCACAACAAAGCCTATTCCCCCTCAGGAGATTTGGCATGGGTCCTCAGATACTCAAAAGGTTCTACAGCCGCACCATTGAGAGCATCCTGACTGGTTGCATCACTGCCTGGTATGGCAACTGCTCAGCCTCCGACCGCAAGGCACTACAGAGGGTAGTGCGTACGGCCCAGTACATCACTGGGGCCAAGCTTCCTGCCATCCAGGACCTCTATACCAGGCGATGTCAGAGGAAGGCCCTACAAATTGTCAAAGACTCCAGCCACCCTAGTCATTGACTGTTCTCTCTGCTACCGCACGGCCAGCGGTACCGTAGCGCCAAGTCTAGGTCCAAAAGGCTTCTTAACAGCTTCTACCCCCAAGCCATAAGACTCCTGAACACCTAATCATGGCTACCCAGACTATTT
The DNA here is from genome assembly GCF_964263955.1 of Coregonus lavaretus. Taxonomy (NCBI): domain Eukaryota; kingdom Metazoa; phylum Chordata; class Actinopteri; order Salmoniformes; family Salmonidae; genus Coregonus; species Coregonus lavaretus. Next base: position 24,300,165 of record NC_140021.1, read on the forward strand.
GTATATTTTACGCTGCTGCTACTCTCTGTTTATTATCTATGCTTAGTCACTTTAACTCTACCCACATGTACATATTATCTCAATTACCTCGACTAACCTGTGCCCCCGCACATTGACTCTGTACCGGTAACCCCTGTATAGAGCCTCGCTATTTAATTATTTATTATTTAATACTTATCTATTTTTTACTTAACACTTTTTTTTTTTTAACTGCATTGTTGGTTAAGGGCTTGTAAGTAAGCATTTCACTGTAAGGTCTACAACTTATTCGGCACATGTGGCAAATAACATTTGATTTGATTTGATTTAATACTTGCAAGACTTGGGTTTTGATTTATGCATTCATACTGTATATCCATCCAACAGACACCATTTGCAAAGCCCTGCCAACACTTCATTACATGGTATTGTAAATTTGGCGCATGTAAATTTGACGCGTGGCAAATAACATTTGATTTGATTTGTTATAATACTTGCAAAACTTGGGTTTTGATTTACGCATTCATACTGTATATCCATCCAACAGACACCATTTGCAAAGCCCTGCCAACACTTCATTACATGGCATTGTAAATTATTAACATCTTATCTGATATTTAGTCATAATCTTGATCACAAAGACGGTCCTTCCCTTACAGTTGACTGCACTGCAACAACTTGTGTACACTGTGTTAATGACAGAATCAATGTTTATTCTACACAGACAATTAACAATAGCCGTGTAGCAGTTTTTACTTGATATGTTTTATTAGGGTAAGACTATTATATCAAGCCAGGGAGCCAACTTGAGCTAGTGCCAGAGCACCAACTTGCTAGGTGGCAAATGTGATACACTCCCACTGGAAGGTTAATACTAGAAAAGCCTGGTCCACTAGTATGTGCTCCCAATAATGTTACAGAGAATGTGTTACTGGTCATGGGGAGTTCGGAGCCATCTCGGACATTCATTAAAACCATCACTGACAGCTGGCTCTAATAAAGTCCTGTGAGCCACAATGATTCTCCATGGTAACCATTGTTTTCTAACATGTTATTTTGTCCTGGTCGAAGTGGAAAATAATGGCATGCTTCAAGTCTTGGCCGCCCACCTCTATAGATGTTATGCACTTGAATGACATGTCCCACTACCTTTAAATATAGTACACTGTAAAGGGGTTACTGTGAATTTGACAGTAGCTTGCTGCCGCTCGCTGGCAAGTATAATTCTGTATTTCATGTTACAGTACAGCTACTGTAATATAAATATGGTATCAAAGCAAGTACTGTGTAATGACACAGAGTACAATACTGTAAAATGTACTGTATTATCCTGTAAAAAAGTAAATGCAACAGTAATTGGAATGAATAAATGAATGAATGGATTAATTAATTAAATTCATTGAGGGGAGGGGTTTGTATTTCACAGTATTTTACTGTAATTACAAGGGATTGATGCAAGCAGGTTGGCTGCTAGGTAAAGTGTTTAGACATTACAATATTAATGAATATTTTGTGTTTTGTATCACCTGCATTTCCAGAGTAGTGATGGGGAAATGAAGCTTCCTGCAGCATTGAGGTTTACCAGCCAATTGCGTCGAAAATAGATTCATTACTCAAGGTTTTCATTAACACAGTGTACACTAGTGGCACCTGCTGGTCAAAATAATTTAGAGCAGCCAAATTATTATAGACGACGTCCCACACCCCGTAGCACGTGCGCAGCATAGCCTTTTTGTCTTCTACCAAACCAAACCCAAACCAATCAGGTGATTGTTCGATGGAACGAAGCTTCGGATGTCATTGATCACGTCCTTCTGAGAACGTGATACAGGTATCAGCACGTTGCTTATCGATTTCGACGCATGCCTCGGAGCTCTGGCATCAGACATAACATCACTATTCCAGAGGCCTTAACAAAGGCTTCCAAACTATAGGGCAAAACAGACCAAAAGGACATGGCAAAATGCTCAACTGTTTGAGGTTTAAGACTTGCTACCACTCCAATCTGTTCCATATACAAATCAATGGAATGAGTTAAATTGGTACAGCTTTCTTACTCACGGGTGCAACACGCCCACAACATTTTCCCACAATGCACTATAATTTACAGTATGCTGCAGTAAAACGTTTCAGAGTATTTTACTGTTGATAATACCCACAATCCTGTATCATTTACAGTTTTCCATTACAGTGTAGGGCACTTCAATTTTATGAAGGATCTTTCAAACAGTCAATTGACAGTTTTAGTGCATCCTCCCTGGGAGCACTATCTAGAAGTATAACTATGTACAGTATGTCTACTAGTATGACTAGGCAGGGATGGCCTTTACAAGAGGTCAATCTCTGATCTTCTGTGTTTAATAGTTAATAAATACATAAATGGTTTGGTCAGTGTGCATGCAATATTTGACAATCACTATGATGTCAAAAAGAAAAAGAAAAAGATTACCTGAAGTGGAAGGCTTTTCAATGCATTTCACTTTCTGTAATTGACATTTAAAGATTTTCCTGGAAAAATATAGATGTACTCAGAAAGTATCAGTAGGTAGTTATTAAACTATTGCTTTGTATTAATAAAGTACTTAAAGTACATTATCTAGGTTGGTGGTCTTTGCTGCTTCACACATCAAATAACTTGAATAACATACGTAAGTCCATCTCTCTTCAGAAATAATTCCCTATGGGGGCCCACTAATGGATGGAATAATTTCATAGTGTCTTGAAGTAAAACCTATTTAATACATGGAATTTGGAATGAACTTTCGAACAAAAGCCACTAAAAAGCAGAATGCAGATAAGCCACTGTTATGGGGAACGTGACCTCAGCTGAACTTTATTCTGCCGCAGATGTAGTTGTGTTATTGTCCATGCTTGTTATTGTTTTACTTATTTGTATAATGATCAAAGAGGTTATTAGCTTTGACATGCACACACAATAATCATACACTATGGCTGCATCCCAAATAACCCAAATATGATTTACAGTAAGCAAACTAACAATAGCCATAATGGCTGATATCATAATGATAACCCTAACTAACTTAATAACCCTTTTGAAACTATAACAACCATGCATAGTTACATGTGTGGTGATGGTGAGTATTAACCAGATAAGGTAAACAAAGGAGAGAAAATCGCATAGGATTCTAGAATTCTAATTGAGAGAGAGATCGAGTATTTCCTTTTGATGTAACTCAGGAGATCTGAGAAGCACTTTTTCTCTGTGTACTAATTACAGAGTCATGGCAGCGATATAATTAGACTGATGCTAATGAGGCTTGTTTACCCTTATCTGATGTCAAATTGAAATTGGTGGGTATCTAAATAAAGGTGCCTGTGAATACTCTCTGTCAAGTATGATAAAGAACATAACAAATGTAATTGTGTTTGTACTCTCAGATACAGTATTCCAGTTATATAGTTATATTGAATGCATTGTTGTCATGTCACACACATATTTTAGTAACATACCATCCTCTCTGACATATCTCCAGCCCAACCCTTTCGGCACAAATATGAAACATCTTTAAAAATATGAGTCACTGGACTGAATAATGGAATAAAACAACAAAACATTGAAAGAAGGCTAAACAGTACATGGCATGGCAGTGCCATTGCAGGAGGAGCTAAAAACATTGTGACAGTTTACAGCAAAAAAATATTATTTACTTAGCTTACTGAGTCTTGGTGGAGTTTGGGGGAATAATGCCCAGCTGTACTGAAATATGAAGTCTTACTTGACTTGAAGAAAGACCTTGAAATGGCTTTCATATGGAGTTTCTGAATTGACCCCATTATTTTGTATATCATATTAGTTGTTATTTGGTATCTTTTACGTCTAGTAATGACAAAGAGATGCGTCCCAAATGGCACCCTATTTCCATATAATGCACTACATTTGAGCAGGCCCATAGGGCTCTGGTGAAAACGAATGCACTATAAGACCTATGTATAATCATCATTATTAGTTATTATGTGTTGGGACGGCTAATGCTTCTGTTTAGGTTGTCTGTGCAAATCAACCTGTGGTGAGGAGTGTTAACCCTTATGGAAAAACTACATGATTTCACATGTAATTTCCACATTTTGAGCAGGTAATGTTTGTTTTAACACTTCACATATGATGACATTTCACATGAAGTTTCACGTGTGTGTTTGAATTTCTTTATTCTTTTTTTAGGGAGTAGATCAGCTTTAATATTGCAGATAGATTGTAACTTCCATCAATGTAATTGTCTGCATCATTTCCAATCCCCCATATGTGTTTTTTCTCTCGCAAATATATATATATATATATACATACATACACACACACACACACACATACACACACACACACACACATACATATATACACACACATTTCCTTTAAAAATATATATATATATATATTTCCCTTTATTACTTTCCAACCCCACCACCCCTTCCCTAATTGGAGTAAACTATTGAACAACAATGCTTAGGCCTCTACTTCCAGCTTATACATACAAACTATATACATTTTATGTTTGAATTTATTTCCTTCTTAATGTGTTTGAGCCAATCAGTTGTGTTGTGAGAAGGTAGAGTGGTAGAAGAAGATAGCCCTATTTGGTAAAAGACCAAGTCCATATTATGTCAAGAACAGCTAAAATAAGCAAAGAGAAACGACAGTCCATGATTACTTTAAGACATGAAGGTCAGTCAATCCTGAACATTTGAAGAACTTTGAAAGTTTCTTCAAGTGCAGTCACAAAAACCATCAACCGCTATGATGAAACTGGCTCTCATGAGGACCGCCACAGGAATGGAAGACCCAGAGTTACCTCTGCTGCAGAGGATAAGTTCATTAGAGTTACCAGCCTCAGAAGTTGCAGCCCAACTACATTTTCACAGAGTTCAAGTTTTATTTTATTTTTATTTAACCTTTATTTAACCAGGTAAGCTAGTTGAGAACAACTTTACAACTGCGACCTGGCCATTATAAAGCAAAGCAGTGCAATAAAAACAACAACACAGAGTTACATATGGGGTAAAACAAAACATAAAGTCAAAAATACAACAGAAAATATATATACAGTGTGTGCAAATGTAGCAAGTTATGGAGGTAAGGCAATAAATAGGCTATAGTGCAAAATAATTACAATTAGTATTAACACTGGAATGATAGATGTGCAAGAGATGATGTGCAAATAGAGATACTGGGGTGCAAATGAGCAAAATAAATAACAATAAATAACAATAAATAACAATATGGGGATGAGGTAGTTGGGTGGGCTAATTTCAGATGGGCTGTGTACAGGTGCAGTGATCGGTAAGGTGCTCTGACAACTGCTTAAAGTTAGTGAGGGAGATAAGAGTCTCCAGCTTCAGAGATTTTTGCAATATGTTCCAGTCATTGGCAGCAGAGAACTGGAAGGAATGGCGGCCAAAGGTGGTGTTGGCTTTGGGGATGACCAGTGAGATATACCTGCTGGTGCGCATACTACGGGTGGGTGTTGCTATGGTGACCAATGAGCTAAGATAAGGCGGGGATTTGCCTAGCAGTGATTTATAGATGGCCTGGAGCCAGTGGGTTTGGCGACGAATATGTAGTAACAGACACATCTCAACATCAACTGTTCAGAAGAGACTGTGTGAATCAGGCCTTCATGGTCGAATTGCTGCAAAGAAAACATTACTAAAGGACAACAATTATAAGAAGAGACTTGCTTGGGCCAAGAACCACGAGCAATGGACATTACACAGGTGGAAATTTGTCTGGAGTCCAAATTTGAGATTTTTGTCTTTGTGAGACGCGATGTGGGTGAAAAGATGATCTCTGCATGTTTATTTCCCACATTAAAGCATGGAGGAGGGGTTATGGTGTGTGGGTGCTTTGCTGGTGACACTGTCTGTGATTTATTTAGAATTCAATACACACTTAACCAGCATGGCTACCACAGCATTCATCAGCGATACGCTATCCCATCTGGTTTGGGCTTAGTGGGACTATCATTTGTTTTTCAACAGGACAATGACCCAACACACCTCCAGGCTGTGTAAAGGCTATTTTACCAAGAAGTATACCAAACCTTTTTTGATATACTAAGAGGACCGTTATTAGCATGTTTTAACCACTCCTATGTAAATGGTAGATTATCTGACACTCAAGAAGAGGTCTGATCTCATTATTACTGAAACAGGATACAAGTGGAAAATATAAAGATCCAGTCCATTTACAAAATTGGAGGCCCCTTACACTTCAGTGTTGTGATGCAAAAATCCTAGCAAAATGTATAGCGCATAGAATTAAAAAGGTATTGTCGGATATTATTCATTCTAATCAGACAGGTTTTTTACATGGAAGATACATTGGAGATAATATAAGGCAAGTATTGGAAACAATAGAACATTATGGAAAATATGGGAAACCAGGCCTGCTATTCATAGCAGACTTCGAAAAGGCATTTGATAAAGTTCGACTGGGGTTTATATATAAATGCCTGGAGCATTTCAATTTTGGAGAATCTCTTATAAAATGGGTCAAAATCATGTATAGTAACCCTAGGTGTAAACTAGTAAATAATGGCTATTTCTCAGAAAGTTTTAAACTGTCAAGAGGAGTGAAACAAGGTTGTCCACTATCGGCATATCTATTTATTGTGGCCATCGAGATGTTAGCTATTAAAATCAGATCCAATAATAATATCAGAGGATTAGAAATACAGGGCTTAAAAACAAAGGTGTCATTGTACGCAGATGATTCATGTTTTCTTTAGATCCACAACTAGAATCCCTCCAGAGCCTCATAGAGGATCTAGATACATTTTCTAACCTCTCTGGATTACAACCAAATTATGACAAATGTACTATATTACGTATTGGATCACAAACAAATACAATTTTTACATTACCATGTAGTTTACCAATAAAATGGTCTGATGGTGATGTGGATATACTCTGAATACATATCCCAAAGGAAATAAATGATCTCACTTCAATACATTTTAATAGAAAGTTAGCAAAAATAGATGAGATCTTACTACCATGGAAAGGAAAATACCTGTCAATTTGTGGAAAAATCACCCTGATTAACTCTTTAGTATTATCCCAGTTTACCTATTTGCTTATGGTCTTGCCTACGCCTAGCAAACAGTTTTTTAAATTATATGAGAAAAAAATATTCAATTTTATTTGGAACGGCAAGGCAGACAAAATTAAAAGAGCATATTTATATAATGAATATGAATTCCGAGCACAGAAATTATTAAATATTAAAGCATTAGACCGATCACTAAAATCTTCAGTCATCCAAAAGTTATACTTAAATCCGAACTGGTTCTCAAGCAAATTAGTAGGATTGTCTCACCCAATGTTCAAGAAAGGCCTTTTTCCCTTTATTCAGATTACAACCTCTCACTTTCAGTTATTTGAAAAGGAAATAATCTCCCAAATGTCACTATTTCTAAAACAAGCCATAGAAAGTTGGTTGCAATTTCAATTTAATCCTCCAGAAACGACAGAGCAAATAATGCAACAAATATTGTGGTTAAAGTCAAATATACTAATTGACAAAAAACTTTATTTTTTGACAGAATGTTTAAAAAAGGTATAATCTTCGTAAATGATATCATCGGTAGGACTGGTGGAGTTATGTCGCACATGCAGCTAACAAAAACATATGGAAATGTCTGCTCTACCCAAAATTACAACCAAATAATTGCAGCCTTACCGCAAAAGTGGAAGAGGAAAGTGGAAGGGGGAGAAAGTAAGGAACTTGTCTGTCGGCCTTGCATTAAAGAACATAATTGGTTAAGGAAAACTGTGATAAATAAAAAAGTATATCAGTTTCACTTAAGGACCAAAGGATTGACAGCCGTCCCATATAGATTGCAAAATAGTTGGGAAGAGATCTTTGACGTACCGATCCCATGGCATAGTGTTTATGAACTGACACGCAAAACGACACCGGATTCAAAAATTAGAATCTTTCAATTTAAATTATTATATAAAATTCTTGCTACCAATAGAATGTTATTTATATGGGGGATACAATCTTCCCAGCTCTGCAGATTTTGCTGTGAAGAGACAGAATCATTAGATCATTTGTTTTGGTTCTGTCCATTTGTAGCTTGTTTTTGGACACAGGTCCAGGAATGGCTAAAGGATTGCAATATTTACCTGGAACTAACCTTGCAGATAGCATTACTGGGTGATCTGAAAAGTCATAGTCAATCAATCAATAATATAATAATACTTTTAGCAAAAATGTTTATTTTTAATTCACAATCTGTAGAAGCAATGAGAATAGAAAGGTTCAGAACTTTTGTAAAACATCACAGTACGGTTGAAATATATATGGCAAATAGAAATCCTATATGGATGGTGTTAAGAGATAGATGGGAGGTATTGAATAGAGTTGAAGGATGGGACTAATAACAAATAATAACAAATAATAACAAAGATAGCTAATAATGTAAGCATACTGTGTCCATAATAAGTATATAGGTTGTATGTTGGGAGCTTTTGGGAAAGAGCACAGTTAGAAAGATATATATATATATATATATATATGTAATAGAATTATTGTAAAATTAACTCTGTCCATAAGATGTAGATAGTAAGTATAGACCGGAAGTAGAGGCCTGGGCATTGTTGTTCACTAATTTACTCCAAGTAGGGAAAGGATGGTGGGGTTGAAAAGTAAAAAAGGGGAGTATATATATAAAACATTTAAAAAAATTAAAAAAAACATGGGGGATTGGAAGTGATGCAGACAATTACATTGATAGAAGATACAATCTATCTGCTATATTAAGCTGATCCATTCCCCACCCCCCAAAAAAAAAAGAAAAAAAAAAAATAATAATAAAAGAAGGAGAGTGATGGACTACTGCATTAGAAGACCTGGCCTCCACAATCCCCCGACCTCAACCCAATTGAGATGGTTTGGCATGAGTCGGACTGCAGAGTGAAGGAAAAGCTGCCAGCAAGTGCTCAGCATATGTGGGAACTCCTTCAAGACTGTTGGAAAAGCATTCCAGGTGAAGCTGGTTGAGAGAATGCCAAGAGTGTGCAAAGCTGTCATCAAGGCAAAGGGTGGCTATTTGAAGAATCTCAAATCTCAAATATATTTTGATTTGTTTAACACTTTTTTAGTTACTACATGATTCTATATGTGTTATTTCATAGTTTTGATATATTCACTATTATTCTACAATGTAGAAAATGGTACAAATATAGAAAAACCCTTGAATGAGTAGGTGTGTCAAAAATGTTGACTGGTACTGTACATGATTACCTCACTTCTTATTTGGAAATCCAGCCACCATCAGACTCGCTCTCAAGACTGGCTGGTTCTAGAGGTTCGGATGGTCTCCACAGAGTCCGGTAGGATTTATTTTAATTATTGTGCCCCTATCGCATGCAGGCCACTTTGAGGCTTGATTCTCTGGTCTCAAAGGGTCAGTTCGGAACTTTGATGAGGAATGTACTAAGTGATCATGTCAAATATAATCCTATCATTAATGAAAGATTTTTACACAATTTTAGCTGAACAGCGTACCACTTACCTTAAAAAGTCTAATAAGTTGGAGGTGGTTCTAAGCTGACATATGGAATTGTTTTAAGAAGGTCATACCATGGATCACTTAGCTATTTGATGTTGAATTGTAGGACCCCTTTAACTATCACCCCCCCCCTAAAATTTTTTAAAAAAGTATATATATATATATATATATATATATATATATATATATATATATATATATATATATATATATATATATATATACACACTACCAGTCAAAAGTTTGGACACACCTACTCATTCAAGGGTGTTTCTTTATTTAAAACTATTTTACATTGTAGAGTAATAGTGAAGACATCAAAACTATGAAATAACACATATGGAATCATGTAGTAACTAAAAAAGTGTTCAACAAATCAAAATATATTTTCATGAAGCTGGTTGAGAGAATACCAAGAGTGTGCAAAGCTGTCATCAAGGCAAAGGGTCGCTACTTTGAAGAATCTAAAATAGAAAATATACTTTTTTTTTGTATAACACTTTTTTGGTTACTACATGATTCCATATGTGTTATTTCATAGTTTTGATGTCTTCACTATTATTCTACAATGTAGAAAATAGTAAGAATAAAGAAAAACCATTGAACGAGTAGGTGTGTCCAAACTTTTGACAAGTACTGTATATATACAGTTGAAGTCGGAAGTTTACATACACTTAGGTTAAAGTAATTAAAACTCGTTTTTCAACCACTCCACAAATTTCTTGTTAACAAACTATAGATTTGGCAAGTCGGTTAGGACATCTACTTTGTGCATGACAGAAATACTTTTTCCAACAATTGTTTACAGACAGATAATTTCACTCATAATTCACTGTATCACAATTCCAGTGGGTCAGAAGTTTACATACACTAAGTTGAATGTGCCTTTAAACAGCTTAGATAATTCCAGAAATATGTCATGGCTTTAGAAGCTTCTGATATAGTAATTGACATCATTTGAGTCAATTGGATGTGTACCTGTGGATGTATTTCAAGGCCTACCTTCAAACTCAGTGCCTCTTTGCTTGACATCATGGGAAAATCTAAAGAAATCAGCCAAGACCTCAGAAAAAATATTGTAGACCTCTACAAGTCGGGTTCATCCTTGGGAGCAATTTCCAAACGCCTGAAGGTACCACATTCATCTGTACAAAAAATAATACGCAAGTATAAACACCATGGGACCACGCAGCCATCATACCGCTCAGGAAGGAGACGCGTTCTGTCTCCTAGAGATTAACATACTTTGGTGCGAAAAGTGCAAATAAATCCCAGAAAAACAGCAAAGGACCTTGTGAAGATGCTGGAGGAAACAGGTACAAAAGTATCTATATCCACAGTAAAATGAGTCCTATTGTCACGTTCGTTTAAAGACGGGTGGGACCAAGGCGCAGCGTGATATGCGTACATGTTTATTTAACGATAAACACACAACAAAACAACAAAGGAAACGAAACGTGAAGTCCAAAGGTACAACACAACACCTTACACAGAACAAGATCCCACAACTAGACAGTGCCAAAAGGCTGCCTAAGTATGGTCCCCAATCAGAGACAACGAGCGACAGCTGCCTCTGATTGGGAACCACACCGGCCAACATAGAAATACACATACTAGAATACCACACATAGAAAAAGCACAACAAGGAATATACACACCCTGACTCAACATATACGAGTCCCCTGAGTCGTGACAGTACCCCCAAAGGTGCGGACTCCGACCGCACAACATAAACATAACAGGGTAGGGGCCGGGTGGGCATTCCGCCTTGGAGGCGGATCCGGCTCCAGGCGTGACGACCTCTTACTCTCCGCCTCCCTGTTTCGCCCCTGGTCTGGTCTGGACCTCGGCGCGCTGCTTCCCCTCTCCTTCCTCCCACGATACGCCAGGCCCCGTCTGGACCCTGGTTTGGGAGACCCTGAACCTGGAGAGGGGCTGACGTCATGGTCTGGACTGGAGCCGCTGACCGGAGCTGGACTGGACACCAGTGGAGCGGACTGCTCTGGCTCCGGAGTGGAGCAGCTGACCGGAGCTGGATCAGGCACCGGTGGAGCAGACTGCTCTGGCTCCGGAGTGGTGCCGCTGACCGGTGCTGAACCAGGCACCGGTGGAACGGGCACGGGCCATGCCGGACTGGCGATGCGCACCACTGGCTTGGTGCGAGGAGCAGGAACAGGCCGGGCCGGACTGGCGACGCGCACCACTGGCTTGGTGCGAGGAGCAGGAACAGGCCGGGCCGGACTAGCGACGCGCACCACTACCTTGGTGCGAGGAGCAGGAACAGACCGGGCCGGACTGGCGACACGCACCACAGGCTTGGTGCGAGGAGCAGGAACCGTCCGGACCGGACTGGGAACACGCACCACTGGCTTGGTGCGAGGAGCAGGAACAGGCCGGGCCGGACTGGGAACACGCACCACTGGCTTGGTGCGTGGAGCAGGAACAGACCGGGCCGGACTGGCGACGCGCACCACAGGCTTGGTTCGAGGAGCAGGAACAGTCCGGACCGGACTGGGAACACGCACCACTGGCTTGGTGCGAGGAGCAGGAACAGGCCAGGCCGGACTGGGAACATGCACCACTGGCATGGTGCGAGGAGCAGGAACAGGCCGGGCCGGACTGGGAACACGCACCACTGGGTTGGTGCGGGGAGCAGGTACGGGGCATACCGGACTGGGAACCGATGCTGGAGGTCTATGACTGTCTCCGTCCTTTACACTACGCGCCCCGTCCTCCTCCAGTGAGGACTCCTCCTTGAGCCCCCACGTGTGCAGTGGTTGGGGCTCCTCTCTGTCGCTCCCCGACCACCCTTTTTTTTTTCTTGGGGCTGTCTCTCCTTCTCCACCCTGATCCCTTTCAGGGCCTCCATCTGCCTTGCCATATCCTCTCTTATCTCCCGCCAAGTCCATACTCTCTGCTCCTCCACCTGTGTCCAGTGTGTCTGCTGCTCCTGGGCACGCTGCTTGGTCCTCGTTTGGTGGGATCTTCTGTCACGTTCGTTCAATGACGGGTCGGACCAAGGCGCAGCGTGATATTCATACATGTTTATTTAACGATAAACACACGACAAAACAACAAAGGAACCAAAACGTGATGTCCAAAGGTACAACACAACACCTTACACGGAACAAGATCCCACAACTAGACAGTGCCAAAAGGCTGCCTAAGTATGGTCCCCAATCAGAGACAACGAGCGACAGCTGCCTCTGATTGGGAACCACACCGGCCAACATAGAAATACACATACTAGAATACCACACATAGAAAAAGCACAACAAGGAATATACACACCCTGACTCAACATATACGAGTCCCCTGAGTCAGGGCGTGACACCTATATCGACATAACCTGAAAGGCCGCTCAGCAAGGAAGAAGCCACTGCTCCTAAACTGCCATAAAAAAGCCAGACTACGGTTTGCAACTGCACATGGGGACAAAGATTGTACTTTTTGGAGAAATGTCCTCTAGTCTGATAAAATAGAACTGTTTGGCCGAAGAACACCAACCCAACCGTGAAGCAGGGGGGTGGCACCATCATGCTGTGGGGGTGCTTTGCTGCAGGAGGGACTGGTGCAATTCACAAAATAGATGGCATCATGAGGATGGAAAATTATGTGGATATATTGAAGCAACATCTCAAGGCATCAGTCAGGAAGTTAAAGCTTGGTCACAAATGGACAATGACCCCAAGCATACTTCCAAAGTTGTGGCAAAATGACTTAAGGACAACAAAGTCTAGGTATTGGCACCACATTCACACCTCTTATTCAGGTTAATGGCTTCAACTTCTTCACCTTTTGCCCCCTATGCATTGATTACCATGCAGTCCAGCATCTACCTGAAAGGTTTGTCCTTGGATGTTTCTAGGCGTATCACAGAACATATCAATTATCGCTGTATCTGCCAAGGGTTGAAACCTCAAGGTGCATTTTAACAATGACAAGATCTAAATCAGCAGAGTTGTCAACATCTCTTCCCCATATAGTTTCAGTCATTGGAGGACGCAGTAGTTGTACAGGGAAATTGCACAAGTCTGGTTTTCCTTTAAATTAGTGTGAAAGCCGATAAAGTGTCAACAGCGTGTGTGACTTGTGAATGTAATAGGAGACCGTACAAGGGCCTGGAAGCATCATTGGGGATAGGCCTATGAACAGACAGATATGGTGCAACGATAGTGTCCATTCTGGGCCTTTGTAAGGGCATTCAGCTAAGTGTCAGACTCAGCTAAATACAGCTTCATTTATCATTCCTGGGCATTACTGTATTATAAGACACCTGACACACTTCATACACACTCCCACTGTCCAGCATGTTCTATGTGAAAAAGCATGTTGACCTTGAAACAAGCAACAGATGATCATGTTATATAGTGATGTTAACTATTTAAAATGTCGCTTTTTATAATTTTGCTTTTAGGGGTTGGTTTGTTGAAATCCCAGCTTTTGGCTACATTTCATTCGGCTACATGTTTTGTATACGTGTCAGAGAAACCTAGTGACCATGACCTCAGAGCTCAAGGAGCATGCAGGATGATTTGTGTTCGGCTTCACAGCTGCACGCATTATGGGAATACAAACGTTCTAATCCTGCCTATAGGCGGGACTATCTGAGTCCCAAATGGTATCCTATTCCCTATGTAGTACACTACTTTTGATCAGGCCCATAGGGCTCTGGTCAAATGTAGTGCACTACAGGGAATAGGGTGCCACTGGGACGTAACCTACGTCATTGGAGTGATCTATAGTTCCACCCGTGTTCCAATTAATTGGAAACCTAATATGTTCAAAGGAATGAAATCGGCAGTGTATCAAATACTTGTTCTCCCCACTGTATATATATATATATATACATACAGTGGGGGAAAAAAGTATTTAGTCAGTCACCAATTGTGCAAGTTCTCCCACTTAAAAAGATGAGAGAGGCCTGTCATTTTCATCATAGGTACACGTCAACTATGACAGACAAAATGATACATTGTAGGATTTTTTATGAATTTATTTGCAAATTATGGTGGAAAATAAGTATTTGGTCAATAACAAAGGTTTCTCAAGACTTTGTTATATACCCTTTGTTGGCAATGACACAGGTCAAACGTTTTCTGTAAGTCTTCACAAGGTTTTCACACACTGTTGCTGTTATTTTGGCCCATTCCTCCATGCAGATCTCCTCTAGAGCAGTGATGTTTTGGGGCTGTCGCTGGGCAACATGGACTTTCAACTCCCTCCATAGATTTTCTGTGGGGTTGAGATCTGGAGACTGGCTAGGCCACTCCAGGACCTTGAAATGCTTCTTACGAAGCCACTCCTTCGTTGCCCGGGCGGTGTGTTTGGGATCATTGTCATGCTGAAAGACCCAGCCACGTTTCATCTTCAATGCCCTTGCTGATGGAAGGAGGTTTTCACTCAAAATCTCACGATACATGGCCCCATTCATTGTTTCCTTTACACGGATCAGTCGTCCTGGTCCCTTTGCAGAAAAACAGCCCCAAAGCATGATGTTTCCACCCCCATGCTTCACAGTAGGTATGGTGTTCTTTGGATGCAACTCAGCATTCTTTGTCCTCCAAACACGACGAGTTGAGTTTTTACCAAAAAGTTCTATTTTGGTTTCATCTGACCATATGACATTCTCCCAATCCTCTTCTGGATCATCCAAATGCACTCTAGCAAACTTCAGACGGGCCTGGACATGTACTGGCTTAAGCAGGGGGACACGTCTGGCACTGCAGGATTTGAGTCCCTGGCGGCGTAGTGTGTTACTGATGGTAGGCTTTGTTACTTTGGTCCCAGCTCTCTGCAGGTCATTCACTAGGTCCCCCCGTGTGGTTCTGGGATTTTTGCTCACCGTTCTTGTGATCATTTTGACCCCACGGGGTGAGATCTTGCGTGGAGCCCCAGATCGAGGGAGATTATCAGTGGTCTTGTATGTCTTCCATTTCCTAATAATTGTTCCCACAGTTGATTTCTTCAAACCAAGCTGCTTACCTATTGCAGATTCAGTCTTCCCAGCCTGGTGCAGGTCAACAATTTTGTTTCTGGTGTCCATTGACAGCTCTTTGGTCTTGGCCATAGTGGAGTTTGGAGTGTGACTGTTTGAGGTTGTGGACAGGTGTCTTTTATACTGATAACAAGTTCAAACAGGTGCCATTAATACAGGTAATGAGTGGAGGACAGAGGAGCCTCTTAAAGAAGAAGGTACAGGTCTGTGAGAGCCAGAAATCTTGCTTGTTTGTAGGTGACCAAATACTTATTTTCCACCATAATTTGCAAATAAATTCATTAAAAATCCTACAATGTGATTTTCTGGAGAAAAAAATTCTCAATTTGTCTGTCATAGTTGACGTGTACCTATGATGAAAATTACAGGCCTCTCTCATCTTTTTAAGTGGGAGAACATGCACAATTGGTGGCTGACTAAATACTTTTTTCCCCCACTGTATACCATACAATTCCCTATAATAAAGCTCTTTGGCTAGCACAGCCGTTAAGAAATTACAACAACATCCTTTACACATGCGGTGACAGCTAATCCAGACACAGCCTTGATGGTCCTGTAAGGATGTCACAATGGACATAACCAAGATATTATGAAGGTGAAGACATTACATGATCGCTCAACAAAAAGTTATAATTCACCCATAGATGTGTGTGTAATTTAAACCACTATGTTGAGTGGTGAGCGGCAATTGGGTTGGGGTGGTAAGGCTTTGGGGAGGGAGAGGGTTAGCGGATATGGCACCAGTCATGAATCACAGTCTAGGATTAACACCAATAAACATTCATCTTCTTAACCTCTTAAAGCAATATTGCAAAGCCCCTGGATTAGGGCACATCATGCCTGTAATCATTGTTGAGAGATGAAAAGAGTCACGTCTTCAAAAGGCTTCAATTAGACAAGATATACCGCCTGTCAACCATTCAACAGTAACACTGAGGAACATTCACATAATGTGGCTGTTTAACAAGGGATTACTTCCCCCAATGAATCGTAAATGTATGGTAGGAATTCTTAGGAATGATAGACATGAAGACTTATCAAGACCTGTGATGTTATGAAAATGTATCGTCATCAACATTAAAGACCATTGACTGACATGGCTTTAAAATGTAAACATGATCATATGTACTGTAGAAAATAATCTGTGTCAGGTTAGACTATTAACCAGTGGAATAGTCTATGGTAACCCTTACGGAAATTCCACACTATTTCACGTCTGGAAAATCACATGATTTCATGTGAAATTTCCACATGTTTTGCACATGTAAAAGACTCCAGCCACCCTAGTCATAGACTGTTCTCTCTGCTACCGCACGGCAAGCGGTACCGGAGTGCCAAGTCTAGGTCCAAAATACTTCTCAACAGCTTCTACCCCCAAGCCATAAGACTCCTGAACAGCTAATCATGGCTACCCGGACTATTTGCACTGCCCCCCCACCCCATCCTTTTTACGCTGCTGCTACTCTGTTAATTATTTATGCATAGTCACTTTAACTCTACCCACATGTACATATTACCTCAACTAGCCGGTGCCCCCGCACATTGACTCTGCAACGGTACCCCCCTGTATATATAGCCTCCCTACTGTTATTTAATTTTACTTCTGCTCTTTTTTTTCTCTGTTGTTTTATTTTTTACTTTTTTGTTAAAAATAAATGCACTGTTGGTTAAGGGCTGTAAGTAAGCATTTCACTGTGATGTCTGCACCTGTTGTATTCGGCGCATGTGACCAATAAAATTTGATTTGATTTGATTTGATTTGACATGTCAATTTGATGTGAAATCATGTGAAACCATGTGGTTTTGGAACACTTCACATGTTCTTCAATCTATAGCTAGAGCAGTGATTCTCATGGGGGGGGGGGGGGGTTCGCGACACACTCACTGACCAATACAATAACACACACTGATCCAATGAAATGACAGATTTCTCGACACACACACACACACTGATCCAATAAAAATGTCACTCTGCAACATTGTTTTGCTTTAAATGTGAAACGTCCAATCAGATAATACAGATCTTC
Organism: Coregonus lavaretus; assembly: GCF_964263955.1. Taxonomy (NCBI): domain Eukaryota; kingdom Metazoa; phylum Chordata; class Actinopteri; order Salmoniformes; family Salmonidae; genus Coregonus; species Coregonus lavaretus. The sequence goes on from NC_140021.1 coordinate 24,317,699, forward strand.
TATTGACAGCTAACTATGCAGATGTGTTCTGCAGGCATTGCACATGTGGATAGTTAGTTGTCATTTAACTCATGTAGGCTAGGTGTCAGAGTAAAATCAGGGACAAGTTTTTAAAACGTGCAGCTCCCATGTACTGCTGCTTCCAATGTTATCAACAAGGCAGACAACCCGGTCCCTGTCAAGAAGAGAACATCCGACTTCATCAAATATGGTTTTACATATATAGAAGACAAGCAGGGTGAGTGTAGACCGCAGTGTGTCCTATGCAACGAGCTGTTAGCTAATGAGAGCATGAAACCCTCCAAAATGAAAAGGCATCTGGACACCAAGCATCCAAGCCACAAAGATAATACAGCTGACTTTAAAAAAAGGAAATTTCAATATCTGGAGGCCTCACAAGATTCATTGAAGAACGCATGCACCGTACAAGAAAAGGCACTTCGCACATCATACCTTGTGGCCCAGCGCTAAGTGCAAAAAAGCCTACACCAGTACAGAGGATCTCATACTCGACTGATATGTGCACTAAGATCTTGGGAGAGTCAGCCGCCAACAAACTTAAAAACACACCCCTATCCAATGTCTCCATGAGGACACAATGCGCCAGACATCAGAGCGGATCAGTGCAAATGGCCACTATGCACTGCAGCTTGATGAATCCACAGATGAGGCTAAGCATGCAATTCTATTGGTCTATGTCAGACACATCTGGGATAATAACTTTGAGGAGCAGTTCCTTTTTAGTGCTGATTTGCCCACCACCACCGCAGAGGCTGTCTTTAACACAATGGAAATGTACCTGGGCTCTGTGAGACTGGCCTGGGATGAGTGTGTCGGTGTGACCACTGACGGGGCACCTGCCATGACGGGAAAGCACTCCGGAGAAGTAAAGCGGATCCTGGAGAGAGCACCGAGTACAGCATGGAACCACTGCTTCCTACACAGGGAGGCAATGGCAGCGACGGACATGGTGCCTGAGCTTCACGCCACTCTCCAGGATGTGATCAAGTGTGTCAACTATATCAAAAATAATTCCAAGAAAAGCATGTGTTTCCAGGCCTTCTGCAGGGATATGGGGAGCGAGGACCAGCAGGTGCTTTATCATGCAGATGTCCGCTGGCTTTCCATGGGCAAAGTGTTTTTTTGAGCTTCGAGTGGAGATTGCTGCATTTCTTTTGGAAAACAAGTCACCTCTGGCCGAACATTTCGATTGTGAGGAATGGCTCGCGAAGGCTGCCTACCTGGCGGATATTTTTGATCATCTGAATTCGCTCAATGTGTCAATGCCAGGGGGAGTGGCACAATCGATTTGAACAGAGGGACAAAGTGAATGCCTTCAAGATGAAGCTTACCGTTTGGGCAAATCATGTTTCTAACGGGAGGATTGACATGTTTCCCAATGCTGATTTCGATATTCAGAATCTGATCAACAAAGTGCACGGCGACACACTGAAAAAACCCGTTAAACAGCATCTTGTCAAGCTAAAGGGAAAGTTTTGCGACTACATCCCGGAGGAGAACAAGATGACTGGATACAGGACCCCTTTCGAGTGGAGATGGGAAGCGTCACGTTGCCAAGCAATGAAAAGGATCAGCTGGTGGAGCTGTCAATTGATCGCGGACTGAGCATGCGCTTCCCGGAAATTACACTGTCACAGTTCTGGTGCAGCGTGGTAGCAGAGTATCCTGCTCTCGCCTGTCATGCAATCAGAATTATGCTACCTCTCAGCACTAACTATCTGTGTGAAAGTGGCTTCTCTGCTATGGCCGTGCTGAAAACTAAAAGCAGAAACAAACTGGACAGCCAGCATGACCTCCGAGTTGCCCTGTCAACCATCACCCCAGACTTCAATTAACAGGTTCATGAGTTATTGTTCACTATGTTAATTGTTATTGTTAATTAATTTTGACATTCATATTACATTTTATTGAACTGGTTAAAAACTTACACCTTTAAAAAAACTTTACAAGGTTGTGAAACTATTCACATGGTAATTGATGATTAAGAATTCCTAATAATTGTTGTTTTTTCTATTTTAAACACTGGTATGTGTTACTGTTTACTGCTGAACTGGTTGCCTAATTAAATGGCTAACTCTCTTGAATTGATAATAAATGTTTTCTCAGTTAATATGGCTGTGTAATGACTTTCTTTTATACCATACAGTGAAGGAAAAAAGTATTTGATCCCATGCTGATTTTGTACGTTTGCCCACTGAAAAAGAAATTATCAGTCTATAATTTTAATGGTAGGTTTATTTGAACAGTGAGAGACAGAATAACAACAACAAAAAACTGAAAAACGCATGTCAAAAATGTTATAAATTGATTTGCATTTTAATGAGGGAAATAAGTATTTGAGCCCCTCTCAATCAGAAAGATTTCTGGCTCCCAGGTGTCTTTTATACAGGCAACGAGCTGAGATTAGGAGCACACTTTTTTTGCCAATGAACATCTGAATGATTCAGAGGAGAACTGGGTGAAAGTGTTGTGGTCAGATGAGACCAAAATCTAGCTCTTTGGCATCAACTCAACTCACCGTGTTTGGAGGAGGAGGAATGCTGCCTATGACCCCAAGAACACCATCCCCACCGTCAAACATGGAGGTGGAAACATTATGCTTTGGGGGTGTTTTTCTGCTAAGGGGACAGGACAACTTCACCACATCAAAGGGACGATGGACGGGCCATGTACTGTCAAATCTTGGGTGAGAACCTCCTTCCCTCAGCCAGGGCATTGAAAATGGGTCATGGGTGGGTATTCCAGCATGACAATGACCCAAAACACACGGCCAAGGCAACAAAGGAGTGGCTCAAGAAGAAGCACATTAAGGTCCTGGAGTGGCCTAGCCAGTCTCCAGACCTTAATCCCATAGAAAATATGTGGAGGGAGCTGAAGGTTCGAGTTGCCAAACGTCAGCCTCGAAACCTTAATGACTTGGAGAAGATCTGCAAACAGGAGTGGGACAAAATCCCTCCTGAGATGTGTGCAAACCTGGTGGCCAATTACAAGAGATGTCTGACCTCTGTGATTGCCAACAAGGGTTTTGCCACCAAGTACTAAGTCATGTTTTGCAGAGGGGTCAAATATTTATTTCCCTCATTAAAATATACATCAATTTATAACATTTTTGACATGCGTTTTTCTGGATCTTTTTTTTGTTATTCTGTCTCTCACTGTTCAAATAAACCTACCATTAAAATTATAGACTGATCATGTCTTTGTCAGTGGGCAAACATACAAAATCAGCAGGGGATCAAATACTTTTTTCCCTCACTGTAATAGTTGCCCATTGAGGAGACATAGTCTATTTTGCAAGTGAAGCCTGCCCAAGAAGGCAGCTGCAAATAAACATTACAAAATGTAATCATCAATAGTCTATAATGTTGGGTCGCGACTAAATTGTCATTGTCAAATTTGGGTCCCTAGGCAAAACCAGTTGAGAACCACTGAGCTAGAGGACGCCTGCTATCTCCAGGAGTGATAAGCATAATGATTGTCTTAATCTGTTGTTGTCTAGTACAGTGTTTCCCAACCCTGGTCCTCGAGTACTTTTGTTGTAGCCCTGGACAAACACAACTTATTCAACTCATTGAGGGCTTGATGATTAGTTGACAAGTTGAATCTGGTGTGCTTGCCCAGGGTTACAATAAAAATATGTACTGTTGGGGGTACTCGAGGACCAGAATTGGGAGACACTGGTCTAGTACTGTCGTTTTGCTATCTAGGGCCACCTACTATAAGTTTGTCTTCCCAGTAGGCTACTTGATATGTGAACTGCTGACTGCTCATTACGTGCAGCTGATTTTTGACACATCAACCAGGATTAAGGGGAAGGGAAATTTCTGACTGTTCTTGTTTTGGTAATCAGTAGCTGTATTGGAGAGGGAGTGGTGTCTCCTCTGCTAGTCAACTAGCATTAGTGTTAGTACTTCAGTCTCCCCTGTTTTCTCAGTGGTGGTCGTGTCAGCGGCGGTCTCATTGCCGAAACTCAAGATATTCGAGGAAGGAAAGAGAGGAAAGATCCACACCACTCTGACTTGAGTATCTAATTTTGCTCTTTTGTAGTTTTGGCCACTATGTATGTGTTTTTTATACCTGTTCGTTCCTCTCCCTTTATGCTTTGAGACGCTGACCCTCTGGCTGCGACCATTCATTAGTGTACCCTGTGCGCACAACCCATGTGGAATTCCAGCATTTGTATCTGCCAATCTACGGTCAAGAATACTGAGTTCATCTCAGCCTATGCTCCCCTTCAGTCCCTAGCCTTTTTGGCCCTGACAGAGACATGGATCACCCTAGAGAACACTGCTACTCCAGCTGCTCTCTCTTCCTCTGACTACGTGTTCTCTCATAGTCCGAGAGCATCTGGCCGTCGCGGGTGGTGGTGCAGGTCTACTCATTTTTCCTAAGTGGAGATGTTTTATTTTCTCCCTCACTCACCTGTCCATCTGCTCATTTGAATTCCATGCTGTCACTGTTACTTGCCCACTCAAGCTTAACATTGTCATTTATTGCCCACCAGGTGCCCTTAGAGAGATCCTCAATGAGCTTGACCCCTTGACAAGCTCATTTTCTTCCGATGGATCACTGCTCATCGTACTGGGTGACTTTAACTTCCCTACATTTGATTAATTTCTTTCCATCTCTTTCTTTCCCCTCATTGCCTCTTTTGACCTCACCCTTTCCCAGTCCCCTCGAACTTACAAGGCAAGCAATACGCTTGACCTCATCTTTACTAAAGGATGTTCGCATACTAATCTCACTGAAACCCCCCTCCAGGTTTCTGATCACAACTTTCTTTCTTTTTTCTGCCTCCCTCTCCTCCAACCCTACCCACTCTGTCCCTACCCAGATGGTCATGCGCCGTCGCAATCTTTGCCCTCTCTTTCCCACTACTCTCTGATCTTCTATCCTATCATCTCTCTCTTCTGCTAAATCCTTCTCCCTCATGTCTCCTGATTCTGCCTTTTCGACCCTACTCTCCTCCCTTTCCACATCCTATAACTCGAGCTGTCCCCATTCCTCCCGGCCAGCTCAGCCCTCCCCTCCTGCTCCATGGCTGAGTGACTCATTGTGAGCTTACAGAACAGGGCTGCAGGCAGCTGAGTGAAAATGGAGGAAAACTAATCTTCCGGAGGACCTATCATCCTTTCACTCCCTTCTCTGTACCGTCACTTCCTCTGTATGTGCTGCTAAAGGCACTTTCTATTACTCAAAATGTCAAGCTTCTGCCTCTAATCCTAGGAAACTATTTTCCACCTTCTCCTCCCTCCTTCATCCTCCACCCCGTCCCTCCTTTCTCTCTGAAGACAATTTTGAAAAGAAGGTTGACAACAGCACCCGCTCAGGGATTTCACCATGAGGCCAATGGTGACTTTAACCCTTTGACACATATGAACACATGGGTGTGATCATTCTATAGTGATCCCTGCAGCGTATGCTCAGGGCTTTGACTAGGCCATATAACACTCATTTAGAATGTCCAGTTACAATTGACAAAACAGTCAGTGTTTGAGCTGAACACAGTTTTTTCACAGAAACATTTTGCACAAACAGTCTTTACAACATTATATCATCAATGTGAGCAGTTTATTTTTGGATACATAACATAATTCTCATCCAAACCATAAAATGTAGGCTACATTAGTTGTAGATCTGACCGAGAAAAGACTGACCTAACACAAGCGGTCATATTTAGCTAAGTCTCGGCTGACAGAAACCATAATATGATTTAGCTAATCACAATTACTATTTACAATTCATCACATCACGTGTGAGCTCACCAGTGATCGAAATAATTGAGTAAAACTTTCAAAAAGTAATCTGATGGATATTTTGCGCACAACACCATGTTTTTTTTTTTTTTTTTTGCATCAACCAAAGATAAAATGATAAATGATGAGTTGGGTCCGTTTGCATTACAGTGCCTTGCAAAAATATTCACCCCCCTTCGTATTTTTCCTATTTTGTTGCATTACAACCTGTAATTTGGATTTCATGTAATGGACATACAAAAAATAGTCCAAATTGGTGAAGTGAAATCAAAAAAGATTACTGGTTTCAAAACATTTGAAATAATTAATAATGGAAAAGTGGTGTGTGCATATTTTTTCACCCCCTTTGCTATGAAGCCCCTAAATAAGATCTGGTGCAACCAATTACCTTCAGAAGTCACATAATTTGTTAAATAAAGTCCACCTGTGTGCAATCTAAGTGTCAAATGATCTGTCAAATGATCTCAGTATATAAACACCTGTTCTGAAAGGCCCCAGAGTCTGCAACACCACTAAGCAAGGGGAACCACTAAGCAAGGGGCTCTCCAAACAGGTCAGGGACAAAAGTTGTGGAGAAGTACAAATCAGGGTTGGGTTATCAAAAAATATCCCAAAGATTTACACATCCCACGGAGCACCATTAAAAGCATTATAAAAAAAATTGAAACAATATGGCACCACAACAAACCTGCCAAGAGAGGGCTGCCCATCAAAACTCACAGACCAGGCAAGGAGGGCATTAATCAGAGAGGCAACAAAGAGACCGAAGATAACCCTTAAGGATATGCAAAGTTCCACAGCGGAGATTGGAGTATCTGTCCACTTTAAGCCGTACACTCCACAGAGCTAGGATTTACGGAAGAGTGGTCAGAAAAAAGCCAAACACGTTTGGTGTTCGCCAAAAGGCATGTGGGAGACTCCCCAAACATATGGAAGAAGGTACTCTGGTCAGATGAGAATAAAATTGAGCTTTTTGGCCATCAAGGAAAACGCTATGTCTGACACAAACCCAACACCTCTCATCACCCCGAGAACACCATCCACAGTGAAGCATGGTGGTGGCAGCATCATGCTGTGGGGATGTTTTTCATCAGCAGGGACTGGAAAACTGGTCAGAATTGAAGGAATGATGGATGGCGCTAAATAACGGGAAATTCTTGAGGGAAACCTGTTTAAGTCTTCCTGAGATTTGAGACTGGGATGGAGGTTCACCTTCCAGCAGGACAATGACCATAAGCATTGTGCTAAAGCAACACTTGAGTGGTTTAAGTGGAAACATTGAAATGTCTTGGAATGGCCTAGTCAAAGCCCAGACCTCAATCCAATTGAGAATCTGTGGTATGACTTAAAGATTGCTGTACACCAGCGGAACCCATCCAACTTGAAGGAGCTGGAGCAGTTTTGCCTTGAAGAATGGGCAGAATCCCAGTGGCAAAATCCCAACCTTCCCAAGTTCTTTCACGTCACCCCGCTCCTCCGCACACTCCACTGGCTTCCAGTTGAAGCTCGCATCTGCTACAAGACCATGGTGCTTGCCTACGGAGCTGTGAGGGGAACGGCACCTCCATATCTTCAGGCTCTGATCAGTCCCTACACCCAAACGAGGGCATTGCGTTCATCCACCTCTGGCCTGCTGGCCCCCCTACCTCTGCGGAAGCACAGTTCCCGCTCAGCCCAGTCAAAACTGTTTGCTGCTCTGGCACCCCAATGGTGGAACAAGCTCCCTCACGACGCCAGGACAGCGGAGTCACTCACTACCTTCCGGAGACACTTGAAACCGCACCTCTTTAAGGAATACCTGGGATAGGATAAAGTAATCCTTCTAACCCCCCTTAACCCAACCTACCCCCCCCCTCCCCCCCCAAAAAATGTAGCGTCTGCTAAATGACGTAAATGTAAATGTAAACGTAGATGTGCCAAGCTTATAGAGACACACCCCAAGAGACTTACAGCTGTAATTGCTGCAAAAGGTGATTCTAAAAAGGGAGAGGGGGTGAATAGTTAGCACGCTCAAGTTCTTTTTTTTGGTCTTATTTCTTGTTTGTTTCATAATAAAAATTAGTTTTTCGAAAGTCGAGTGAACCATCCCTTCACCTTGTTTTGTTATAACATATTTGGTCTGACAGACGTTTACATAACAACCAGAATGCATTGTATGATGTCAACAAACATGGCGCCACACATAGCTGGCAATTAGCTTAGCATTGGGTAATCATAATCAGTACAACCTTCAATAAAGTATTTTACACACATCATACAGTGCCTTCGGAAAGTATTCAGACCACTTGACTTTTATCGACATTTTGTTACGTTATAGCGATATTCTAAAATTGACGAGATTATTTTTTTCCCTCATCAATCTACACAAAATACACCATAACGACAAAGCAAAAACGGTTGGTAGCAATATTTGCTAATTTATAAAAAATTAAAAATAAACGGAAATACCACATTTGCATAAGTATTCAGACCCTTTATTCAGTACTTTGATGAAGCACCTTTAGCAGCGATTACAGCAAAAAGTATTCTTGGGTATAACACAACAAGCTTGGCACATGTGTATTTGGGGAATTTCTCCCATTCTTCTATGCAGATCCTCTCAAGCTCTGTCAGGTTGGATGGGGAGCGTTGCTGCACAGCTACTTTCAGTTCTCTCCAGAGATGTTCGCCCCCAAGTCTGAGGTCCTGAGCGCTCTGGAGCAGGATTTTATCAAGGATCTCTCTGTTCTTTGCTCTGTTCATCTATGCCTCGATCCTGACTAGTCTCCCAGTCCCTGCCGCTGAAAAACATCCCTACAGAATAATGCTGCCAGCACCATGCTTCTCCGTAGGGATGGTGCCAGGTTTCCTCCAGACGTGACGCTTGGCATTCAGGCTAGGTTTGATCAGACCAGAGAATCTTGTTTCTCATGGTCTGAGAGTCCTTTAGGTGCCTTTTGGCAAATTCCAAGCGGGCCATCAGGTGCCTTTTACGGAGGAGTGGCTTCCATCTGGCCACTCTACCATAAATGCCTGATTGGTGGAGTGCTGCAGAGATGGTTGTCCTTCTGGAAGGTTCTCCCATCTCCACAGAGGAACTCTGGAGCTCTGTCAGAATGACCATCGGGATCTTGGTCACCTCCCTGACCAAGGCCCTTCTCCCCCAATTGCTCAGTTTGGAGGGAGGCCAATGTGCTCTTGGGGACCTTCGATGCTGCAGAATTTTTTTTGGTACCCTTCCCCAGATCTGTGCCTCGACACAATCCTTCCTCTGAGCTCTTCGAACAATTCCTTCGACCTCATGGCTTGGTTATTGATCTGACATGCACTGTGAACTGTGGGACCTTATATAGACAGGTGTGTGCCTTTCCAAATCATGTCCAATCAATTGAATTTACCACAGGTGGACTCCAATCAAGTTGTAGAAATATCTCAATAATGATCAATGGAAACAGGATGCATTTGAGCTCAATTTCGAGTCTCATAGCAAAGGGTCTGAATACTTATGTAAATAAGATATTTCTGTTTGAGTTTTTATATACATTTGCAAAAATGTCTAAAAACCTGTTTTCACTTAAGGTATTGTGTGTAGATTGCTGAGGATAAGGCAATCTACACACAATTCAATTTTAGAATAAGGCTGTAACGTAACAAAATGTGGAAAAAGTCAAGGGGTCTGCATACTTTCCGAAGTCACTGTAGTTAAAAGGCCGGTCCAGAGGACTTGAGGGACCTACTGGGTACATACCTTAAAAGTATGTGTGACTTGTATTGGGGTGCACAATTGTGGATTGATTAAAAAACCTATAGAAGAATCTTAAAATGAATTCTAAAACTCACAGGCAGCCAGTACAGAGACCTTAAAAACGGTGTAATGTGTGCTCTCCATCTGGTCTTGGTCAGTACCCGTGCTACAACATTCTGTATGTTTTGCAGTTGACCAATGGCTTTCTTGGGTAGACCAGACATGAGAGCATTACAGTAGTCAAGCCTGTTTGTAATTAAAGCATGGATGAGTCTCTCTGTATCAGCCTGAGAGAGAAACGGACGCACCTTGGCAATGTCCCTCGTGGTAAAAAAACTATTTTGGTCACATTCCTAATGTGTGATTTGAAATTTAGTTCAGAATCTAAAATAACACCTAGATTTTTTACATGGTGTTTTATCTTTATTGCCCGTTAATTAAAATGTGTGGCCAGACTCTCTCTGTGGTTTGGATCCAACAATAAGTACATCGGTCTTATCTTGATTTAGCCGGGGGAAGTTGTGAGCCCTTTAAATATTTAAATCACTAATACAGTCTAATAATTTATCCGTGGAGCTGAAATCCTCTGGTGACACAGACCGTACAGGATGCCAACTCCAGTCATGTGCAGGGGAGGGACAGGGCCAGAGCACGAAGCACCACCCCACAGGAATTGTAGTCTTTCTGAGATTGGAAAAAATTTGTCAGCTTGTATATTTTGCAATAAATCCGCCGATAGGAACATTGCTGAAAGACGTCCATTGTCTCTATGGAACAAGGACAACCAGATCTACACTCACAGAAAATAGTATAGTATAGTAAAATCAGTATAACATAGAGCCTTCGCAAAATACCACAAAGCAGGACTTTGTGGCATTTATATGAGTGTTTTATTTTTAATTAACAAATATGTTTCTTAGAATTTTTCTTCCACTTTGACAATACAGAGTATTTTGTGTAGATTGTTGACAAAAAATGAAAATGTAATCCATTTTACTCCCACTTTGTAACACAACAGAATGTGGAAAAAGTAAAGGTGTGTAAATACTTTCTAAAGGCACTGTAATTGAGGTAGCTATGTACATATACAGTGGGGGGAAAAAGTATTTAGTCAGCCACCAATTGTGCAAGTTCTCCCACTTAAAAAGATGAGAGAGGCCTGTAATTTTCATCATAGGTACATGTCAACTATGACAGACAAATTGAGGAAAAAAAATCCAGAAAATCACATTGTAGGATTTGTTATGAATTTATTTGCAAATTATGGTGGAAAATAAGTATTTGGTCACCTACAAACAAGCAAGATTTCTGGCTCTCACAGACCTGTAACTTCTTCTTTAAGAGGCTCCTCTGTCCTCCACTCATTACCTGTATTAATGGCACCTGTTTGAACTTGTCATCAGTATAAAAGACACCTGACCAAAACCTCAAACAGTCACACTCCAAACTCCACTATGGCCAAGACCAAAGAGCTGTCAAAGGACACCAGAAAGAAAATTGTAGACCTGCACCAGGCTGGGAAGACTGAATCTGCAATAGGTAAACAGCTTGGTTTGAAGAAATCAACTGTGGGAGCAATTATTAGGAAATGGAAGACATACAAGACCACTGATAATCTCCCTCAATCTGGGGCTCCACGCAAGATCTCACCCCGTGGGGTCAAAATGATCACAAGAACGGTGAGCAAAAATCCCAGAACCACACGGGGGGACCTAGTGAATGACCTGCAGAGAGCTGGGACCAAAGTAACAAAGCCTACCATCAGTAACACACTACGCCGCCAGGGACTCAAATCCTGCAGTGCCAGACGTGTCCCCCTGCTTAAGCCAGTACATGTCCAGGCCCGTCTGAAGTTTGCTAGAGTGCATTTGGATGATCCAGAAGAGGATTGGGAGAATGTCAGATTAAACCAAAATATAACTTTTTGGTAAAAACTCAACTCGTCGTGTTTGGAGGACAAAGAATTCTGAGTTGCATCCAAAGAACACCATACCTACTGTGAAGCATGGGGGTGGAAACGTCATGCTTTGGGGCTGTTTTTCTGCAAAGGGACCAGGACGACTGATCCGTGTAAAGGAAAGAATGAATGGGGCCATATATCGTGAGATTTTGAGTGAAAACCTCCTTCCATCAGCAAGGGCATTGAAGATGAAACGTGGCTGGGTCTTTCAGCATGACAATGATCCCAAACACACCGCCCGGGCAACGAAGGAGTGACTTCGTAAGAAGCATTTCAAGGTCCTGGAGTGGCCTAGCCAGTCTCCAGATGTCAACCCCATAGAAAATCTTTGGAGGGAGTTGAAAGTCTGTGTTGCCCAGCGACAGCCCCAAAACATCACTGCTCTAGAGGAGATCTGCATGGAGGAATGGGCCAAAATACCAGCAACAGTGTGTGAAAACCTTGTGAAGACTTACAGAAAACGTTTGACCTGTGTCATTGCCAACAAAGGGTATAAACAAAGTATTGAGAAACTTTTGTTATTGACCAAATACTTATTTTCCACCATAATTTGCAAATAAATTCATAAAAAATCCTACAATGTGATTTTCTGGATTTTTTTTTCTCATTTTGTCTGTCATAGTTGACATGTACCTATGATGAAAATTACAGGCCTCTCTCATCTTTTTAAGTGGGAGAACATGCACAATTGGTGGCTGACTAAATACTTTTTTTCCCCACTGTACATATGTAGGTAGGGGTAAGGTGACTATGCAACATCATAGATAATAGACAGTAGCAGCAGTGTATGTGGTGCGTTTGTGTGTGGAGTCAGTATGCATGTGTGCGCATAACATGTGTGTTGGCGTATGTAGTGTATTTTTGTGTTGAGATGTCTGTGTAAGTATGTGTGACTGTGTGGGTAGAGTCCAATGTGTGTGCATTAGTCAGTGCAAGAGAGTTAGTGCAAAAAAGGGCAATGCAGGTAGTCCTGGTAGCCATTTGATTAGCTATTTAGCAGTCTTGTTTAGTAGTCTTATGGCTTGGGAGTAGAAGCTGTTCAGGGTCCTGTTGGTTCCAGACTTGGTGCACTTGTACCGCTTGCAGTGCGGTAGCAGACAGAATAGTCTATGGCTTGGGTGGCTGGAGTCTGACAATTTTGGGGGCCTTCCACTGACACCGCCTAGCGTAGAGGTCTTGGAGTGCAGGGAGCTCGGCCCCAGTGATGTACTGGGCCATACTCACCACCCTCTGTAGTGCCTTGCAGTTCCCATACCAATCGCTGATGCCGTCAGTCAAGATGATCTCAATGGTGAAGCTGTATAGCTTTTTGAGGATCTGAGGGCCCATTCCAAATCTTTTCAGCCTCCTGAAGGGGAAGAGGTGCTGACATGCCATCTTTACAACTGTGTGGGCGTGTGTGGACCATATTAGTTCCTTAGTGATGTGGACACAGAGGAATTTGAAACTCTCGACCCGCTCCACTACAGCCCAATCAATGTGGATGAGGCCGTGATCGCCCCTCCGTTTCCTCTAGTCCACGATCAGCTCCTCTGTCTTGTTGAGGGAGCGGTTGTTATCCTGGCACCACACTGCTGGGTCTCTGACCTCAGAAAGTATTCACACCCCCTGACTTTTTCCACATTTTGTTGTGTTACCGCTTGATTTGAGAATTTATTAAATTGAGATTTTATGTCACTGGCCCACACTGGCCCCTTAATGTCAAAGTGAAATTATGTTTTTATACATTTTGACAAATTAAAACACTTTTTTAAAGCTGAAATGTCTTGAGTCAGTAAGTATTCAACCCCTTTGTTATGACAAGCCTAAATAAATTCAGGAATAAAAATGTGTTTAACAAGTCACATAATAAGTTGCATGGACTCACTCTGTGTGCAATACTAGTGTTTAACATGATTTGTTAATGACTACCTCATCTCTATACCCTACACATACAATTATCTGTAAGGTCCCAGTCTGGCAGTGAATTTAGAACACAGATTCAATCACAAAGACCACAGAGGTTTTCCAATGCCTCGCAAATAAGGGCAAATGTATGTAGTTCTGTCCTTGAGCTGTTCTTGACTATTAATGTTCTGTATTGTGTCATGTTTCATGTTTTGTGTGGACCCCAGGAAGAGTAGCTGCTGCTTTTGCAACAGCTAATGGAGATCCTAATAAAATACCAAATACCAATACCTATTGGTAAATGGGTAAAAATAAAAAAGCAGACACTGAATATTCCTTTGAGCATGGTGAAGTTATTAACCACAATTAGGATGGAGTATCAATAAACCTAGTCACTACAAACATGCAGTTGTCCTTTGTAAACTGTCCTGCAGTCAATGACCAAAAGTGCCCTCTTTGGCCTTGTGTGGAATATTACTAATATTTTTCCTAATTTCATTATTAATAAAGATTTATTTATTTTTCAGGTATTTCTATGTCAAACAGTTTTGTTATAGTTCAGTCTTCTGTGATGTATTTCAAGTGGAATATTGGGATGCAAACAAAATATTTAATACTTTTCAACTCTATAACTGACATGATGGTACAGGTGTCTTCTTTTTATAAGCCCATAACAATGTGTGTGAGGTGTATACTTTTGTGTCAAAGCATATTTGTTTAAGACTACCAATAATCACTTTGTGTGACCCTGATTTTGCCCACTGCAGTAAAAGGTTAACTAAGTTGCCGGAGAGGAAGGAAACAGCTCAGGCAGGGATTTCACCACAAGGCCAATGGTGACTTTAGAACAGTTACAGATTTTAATGGCTGTGATAGGAGAAAAAGTAGGATGGATCAACAACATCGTAGTTACTCCACAATACTAACCTAAATGACTTAGTGAAAAGGAGGAAGCCTGTACAGAATAAAAATATTCCAAAACATGCATCCTGTTTGCAATAAGGCACTAAAGTAAAACTACAAAAAATGTGGCAAAGAAATGAACTTTATGTACTCAATACAAAGCATTATGTTTGGGGCAAACCCAACACAACACATCACTGAGTACCACTATTCATATTTTCAAGCATGGTGATGGCTGCATCATGTTATGGGTATGCTTGTCATTGGCAAGGACTAAGGAGTTATTTAGGATAAAAAGAAACTGAATAGAGCTAAGCACAGGCAAAATTCTACAAATATACCTGGTTCAGTCTGCTTTCCAACAGACACTGGGAGACAAATTCACCTTTCAGCAGAACAATAACCTAAAACACAAGGCCAAAGCTACACTGGAGTTGCTTATCAAGAAGACCGTGAACGTTCCTGAGTGGCCGAGTTACAGTTTTGACTTAAATCTACTTGAAAATCCATGGCAAGACATGCAAATGGTTGTCTAGCAATGATCAACAACCAAATTGACAGAGCTTGGAGAGTTTTAAAAATATTGTACAATCCACGTGTGCAAAGCGCTTAGAGAGTTACCCAGATACAGCTGTAATCACTGCCAAAGGTGATTCTAACATATATTGACTCAGGGGTGTGACTACTTATGTAAATGAGATATTTCTGTGTTACATTTTCAATAGATTTGCAACAAAAAAGATGTGTGAGAAAACAAATAAATGTTATACATTTTAATTCAGGCTGTAACGCAAGAAAATGTGTAATAAGTCAAGGGGTATGAATACTTTCTGAAGACACTATAGGTTGCCTCATCATCATCGGCGATCATCCTACCACCGTCGTGCATGGCCACACAGTCGTGGGTGAACATGGTGTACAGGAGGGGACTAAGCACACACCCCTGATGAGCCCCTGTGTTGATGGTCAGTGTGGTGGATGTGTTGTTGCCTATCCTCACTGCCTTGGGGCAGCCCGTAAAGAAATCCAGTATCCAGTTGCAGAGGGAGGTGTTCAGACCCAGGATCCTAAGCTTGCTGATGAGCTTGAAGGGGACTATGATGTTGAATGCTGAGCTGAAGTCAATGAACAGCATTCTTACATACTGTAGGTATTCCTTTTGTGCATGTGGGTGAGGGCAATGCGGAGGAGTGCAATAGAAATTGCGCCATCCATGGTGTCTGGGATGATCGTGTTGATGTGAGCCATAACCAGTCTTTCAAAGCATTTCATGGCTATAGATGTGAGTCCTATGGGGCGATAGTCATTCAGGCAGCTTACCATGGCATTCTTGGGCACAGGGACTATGGTGGTCTGCTTGAAACAAGTTGGTATTACAGACACGTTTAGAGATAGGTTGAAAATGTCAGTGAAGACACTTGCCAGCTGGTCAGCGCATGCTCTAAGTACACATCCTGGTATTCCATCTGGCCCTGCGGCCTTGTGAATGTTAACCTGTTTAAAAGTCTTACTCATATCGGCTACTTAGAGTGAAATCACACAGTCGTCTGGAACAGCTGATGCTCTCATACATGGTTCAGTGTTGCTTGCCACAAAGCAAGCATAGAGCATAGAAGGCATTTAGCTCATCTGGTTGGCTTGCATCGCTGGGCAGCTCACGGCTGGGTTTCTCTTTGTAATCCGTAATAGTTTGCTAGCCCTGCCACATCCACAGAGAGTAATTCAAAGTTAATCCTGTATTGATGCTTTGCATGTTTCATGGCTCGTCGGAGGTCACAACGGGATTTCCTATAAGCGTCCGGATTAATGTCCCGCTCCTTGAAAGCGGCAGCTGTAGCCTTTAGCTCAATGCGGATATTGCCTGTAATCCATGGCATCTGGTTGAGGTATGTACATACGGTCATTGTGTGGACAACGTCGTCGATGCACTTATTAATGAAGCCGGTGACTGATGTGGTAAACTCTTCAATGTTATCGGATGAATCCTGGAACGTATTCCAGTATGTGTATCTCAGCATCCGCTTCGTCGGACTACTTCACTGGTACTTCCTGTTTGAGTTTTGCTTATAAGCAGGAACCACGAGGATAGAGTTATGGTCTGATTTACCAAAGGGAGGGCAAGGGAGGGCCTTGTATGCCTCTAGATGCACAGGTGAAATGCTGGTAAAAATAAGGTTTAATGGATTTAAGTTTTCCTGCATTAAAATCAGCAGCCACAGCTATGAAAAATATAAATGAAAGCTCTTGGTAAAAAGGGTCATGCAGGGGGGTCATGAGGAGATCATTCAGTTTTATCTGATTGACTCTCCTGCGTATCCCGTGGTGCTGGGGCTTCCCTGGTTAAGCGCCCATGATCCTACCATTTCGTGGCAACAGAGGGCTCTTATGGAGTGGTCTGCCCAGTGTGTAGGGAGATGTCTAGGGGTTTCCTTAGGGGCGACCTCGGTAGAGAGTCCGAACCAAGTGCCCGCAATGCGCATTCCCCCTGAATATGAGGATTTAGCACTGGTGTTCAGCAAAACGAGGGCAACACGGCTACCACTTCATAGACAGGGGGATTGTGCGATAGATCTCCAAACAGGAGCGGCACTTCCGCGGAGCCGTGTGTATCCCCTGTCTCAAGAGGAGACAGCGGCTATGGAGACTTACATAGCCGAGTCCTTGGCACAGGGATACATACGGTCCTCCACTTCCCCGGTTTCCTCGAGTTTCTTCTTTGTGAAGAAGAAGGACGGGGGTTTGCGCCCGTGTATTGATTACCGTAGTCTCAATCAGATCACGGTTAAGTACAGTTACCCTCTTCCACTGATTGCGACTATGACAGAATCATTACGCGGAGCGCGGTTCTTCACAAAGTTGGATCTCAGGAGCGCGTACAATCTGGTGCGCATTAGGGAGGGGGATGAATGGAAAACAGCATTTAGCACTACCTCGGGGTACCACCCAGAGAGCAATGGGCAGGTTGAACGAGTCAACCAGGATGTGGGTAGGTTTCTGAGGTCCTATTGCCAGGGCCGGCCGGAGGAGTGGTCTAGGTATATCCACTGGGCAGAGATGGCCCAGAACTCTCTCCGCCACTCCTCCACCAATTTAACACCTTTCCAGTGTGTTTTAGGGTATCAGCCGGTCCTGGCACCATGGCACGAGAGCCAGATCGAGGCCCCTGCGGTGGATGAGTGGATTCGGCGCTCGGAGGAGACGTGGGACGCTGCCCATGTCCATCTGCAGCGGGCCATCCGTCAACAAAAGGCGAGCGCCGATCGCCACCGCAGTGAGGGACCGGTATATGCACCGGGAGATCGAGTCTGGCTCTCGACTCGAAACCTGCCCCTCCGCCTGCCCTGCCGGAAGCTGGGTCGGCGGTTTGTGGGGCCCTTTAAAGTCCTGAGAAGATTGAACGAGGTGTGTTACAGGTTACAACTGCCTATTGAGTACAATAATATTAACCCCTCGTTCCATGTGTCTCTTCTCAGGCCGGTGGTAGCTGGCCCACTCCAAGAAAATGAGATAAGAGAGACCCCTCCGCCCCCTTTGGACATCGAGGGGGCCCCGGCGTACAGGGTCCGGACCATCTTGGACTCGAGGCGCCGGATGAGTGGTCTCCAGTATCTCGTGAAGTGGGAGGGGTACGGTCCGGAGGAACGGTGCTGGGTGCCTAGGAGGGACATCCTAGATCCATCTCTCCTTACTGAGTTCCACCGTGGGCATCCCACGCGCCCGGGTCCGCGTCCTCCTGGCCGTCCCCGAGGGGGGGGGGTACTGTCACGGATTCTGCTGAGGCTGCTCCTCCTCCTGGTTCGGGCAGGCTTCGGCGTTCGTCGTCCCCGGAGTACTAGCTGCCACCGTTGAATGTTTCTATGTTTGATTGCTTTTGTCTGTCTTTTACACCTGTGTCCGTTTGTGTCTGATTACGTGTCCTATAAGTTGCCTGTTTTGTATTGGTTAGGTTGTGTGTTGTTTTTCGCCGGTCCGTAGTGCTGCGTGTTTTTGTATCTGTTTCGTTGTTTAGTGTAATACGCATAGTTTGCGTATTGCTCGCCTCTGTTTTGTTTTGAGGCCGTTTACTGTATCTTTGCCTAGTGGTTTCACAGTAAACTTTGTTGGACTAAGCTTCGGTGTCCTGCGCCTGACTCCCACACCACATACACCTCAGCCTTGACAAGTATGGTCTTCAGCTTATCATGAGGTATTCTAACTCAGGCGAGCACAAACTTGGCTTCCTTAAAATTAGAGATAGCACACCAGCGGTTGTTAATAAAGAGACACACCCCTCCCCCTCTCGCCTTACCCGAGTCTGCCATCCAGTCTTGACGATGCATAGTAAAATCAACGAGTTTTATATCCATGTCCTCGTTCAGCCACGACCACGAGAAACATAGGATATTACAGTGTTTCAGCTCCCGTTGATAGAATAGTCTCGAACGGAGCTCATCCAGTTTGCTCTCCAGTGACTACATTTTCGCCAACAAAACAGAACGCAGCGGCAGTCTACATGCTTGCCGACATAGTCTCTTCATGACGCCTAGCTTGCCTCTCTTTCGGCGTCGCTTCCTCTTTCGAGTTCTGGGGATCAGGGCCTGGTCTGGGGAAAGCAGAATGTACAGAGCTGCTGACTCGCTGAAATATAAATCTTCATCCAAATCGAGGTTAGTGATTGCTGTTCTGATGTCCAGAATCTGTTTTCAGTCATAGGAAATTATGGGGGAGACATTATGTAAATGTGGTCAGCAGCCTGTAAGACGGCAGCTATCACTGAAGTGTGATCTCATTCTCATCGCTCTGGAAAAGAGCATCTGCTAAATTACTCAAATGTACAGTTGAAGTCGGAAGTTTACATACACTTAGGTTGGAGTCATTAAAACTCACTTTTCAGCCACTCCACAAATTTCTTGTTAACAAACTATAGTTTTGGCAAGTCGGTTGTGCATGACACAAGTAATTTTTCCAACAATTGTTTACAGACAGATTATTTCACTTATAAATCACTGTATCACAATTCCAGAGGGTCAGAAGTTTAAATACACTAAGTTGACTGTCCCTTTAAACAGCTTGGAAAATTCCAGGAAATTATGTCATGGCTTTAGAAGCTTTGGATAAGCAAATTGACCTCATTTAGTCAATTGTAGGTGTACCTGTGGATGTATTTCAAGGCCTACCTTCAAACTCAGTGCCTCTTTGCTTGACATCATGGGAAAATCAAAAGAAATCAGCCAAGACCTCTGAAAATAAATTGTAGACCTCCACAAGTCTGGTTCATCATTGGGAGCAATTCACATTCTTAAAATAAAGTGGTGATCCTAACTGACCTAAGAAAGGGCATTTTTACTAGGATTAAATGCCAGGAATAGTGAAAAATTGAGTTTTAATGTATTTGGCTAAGGTGTATGTAAACTTTCTACTTCAACTGTAAATGTAATGATATTTCACAGTAAGTTTCACATGTGGATTTTTGTCACAAGATTTCACAGATTTTTAAGACGTCATGTAATCATCGTGTTTCAACTTAGATATTTGAAAAACATGATTCCATTCTTTATGGTTATTTATACAGTAATTATTATTCAACATGTCCTCAGCTGGGATTTGAATTCACAACCTCTTGTTTCACATCATTCTGATATTCCTGCAACACCACCATGCTTGTCTCAATAACTGATTTCACCTGTATTCCTACAGTAAATCTCAGCTTTGTTAAAAATACACTCAACAAACAATATTATACTTATCATAGTGATTCAGGAGTAACGTTAAAACAGAATAATATGCACCACCAACATTAGACAACTATACAGAAAACCCTCAAATTGTTGAAATAAGTAAATTAAATCAATGATGATAGAATAGTTGGATTAACTGATAACTAAAATAGCAGTGCAGATGGCACTATAGTAACAGGATTGTTTAAATTATTATAGGTAATTAATAATAATAATAATATGCCATTTAGCAGACGCTTTTATCCAAAGCGACTTAGAGTCATGCTTGCATACATTTTATTTAATTTTTTTTGTGTATGGGTGGTCCCAGGGATCAAACCCACTACCTTGGCGTGACAAGCGCCGTGCTCTACCAGCTGAGCTACTGAGGACCTGCAGGGTACTTCTGAGAATGCTGCAGATTTTGTGGTGCGCAGGTCAGCGTACCCCAGAGGATGTGAGTTCAAATCCAAGTTGGGGTCATATTGAAAAATCATCACTAAGTGATCATGTCAAATGTAATTATATTGATTAAAGATGTTTACACTATTTTAGATGAACAGCGTACCACTTACCTTAAAACCCCCATATCATTCCATTGCGTCCCTTACAAAAAACACATGAGAAATGTACAGTTTCACATGTGAAATAGCTGTTTTCACATGTTGAGCTGAAATTTTCACGTGAAAACACAAGAGACACGTGAGGTCAATTGTACACGTGAAACCACTTTCACATGTGAAAATTGAATTAGCAGTTTTAAAAGTTGTCATGTAGTTTCATGGTATCTCATTTTGAAATGTTGCATCCCCATGTTGTCACATTTATCTCACATGAGATCATGTTTTCACGTGCTCAAATGTTTTCACATGTGTAGTTTCATGTTATCACATGTTGCTTTTACATGTTGTCACATGTTATCACATTAACTTCACATAAAATCACGTGATCACATGAAATTCATGTTTTTTTTCCGTAAGGGAACCCTCTTCATGTTTTAAATACCTTATCATAAAGTACAGTAGTTGGCTGTGTACTGTAAATGTTGGGATGGTCTCTAAGCACGGCAATTAGCAAGGACCCCAGTTATGTCACTGTGTTCAACAATTCTGGGATGTGAGGGACTGAAACCAACTGGAATTGAACTGAGCTAAGCTGTTTTCAGATGAATGCAGGATAAAATATACAGTAGTCTTTGAGGAAAGACTGAACTCTTTCAGAGGTTGGAGAGAAATAAGATAAACTTTAGACATCGCACAAAATTCTCTAGTCCATTGGTCCCAAATAACAGCCCAGAAGGCACCTAAAAAGCTAATGTGTGTTACTGTAAATCATCATTCTTTTATGAAACAGTAATCCCTGTTTCCTTATTGTTGATAATATACAGTATGTTTTGCAGTCTGGATAATACAACAGCATAGACAGAAACAAACAATATGTATCTTTGCCAGCACCATTTTTGTGCTTTAAATATGAATGGGTAGTTGCTATTTGCATTTCAATAACCTTGTTATAAAATAATCTTTCAGAAAATTACATATAATTTGGAATGCTCCGGCTTAACCAAAGTTTTTATACACATGCCAACATGTTTGTATTCTAATTTTTCTTTTTTCATGGGCAGTTGGCAGATTAATTTAATAACTGTTTGTTGCAGAGGATCTTGAGAATCTTTACAACCTAATTACATGACAAAGACCATATGTAAACAGAGAATAGATTGCATTTAGTGGCACCAGATGTTTACAGCAACTGGCTCCTCATAAATGATCATTTGTTTCTTATCTACCAGAACTACGGTATTGCTAAGACTTTTATTTGTTAATAATAACATTAGATTATTTCCCATAGATTCAATGTAAACCCTAATCAAGTGGATACATTTACAATTTGATTAGAAACTGAAAGCACAAAGGCCAAAGGGAAACTACTACCCCCACTAAAAAATATAAATGTAACATTTTGAATGATCTTTGACTATAGGCTACTATTGATGATTAAGTGCTATTGTGGTAAGTGCTAGAGTGCAATTCATACATTAAATAACATCAAACGCAACATAACTATTTAAATTCCACAATATATTCATCTTGAGTTTGAAAAGTTGTTTGATATACTGTAGAGGTCTGAGTAATATAGTTATCTACTTTTCTCACATTTGCGTCCTTGGTCATAAATTTGAATCAGTCAGTGTATTGAATTCCATATATACAAGCTGACAAAAGGCCTCTCCCAATCTGTAAGATTTTCCCTCGTGATAATGGTATTTCTTAGCCTAAGCCCTGCAGCAAATAGAAAGGTTTTCAATTTTGATCTCCATTTTCTGGGCTTAGTCTTACTGTTTCGTCTGTGCAGTTTAGCTTTTTTTTAAATCTTAGTATAATATGAGATATACAGTATGTGATGGTCAAGGTGTTTTTGTACAATGGTATGACATGAGTTGGTAAAGTAAAGGAACATCATTGAAAAAAACATGCACAATGTTTTTTTCACATGCAATTGCAGGACACTTTCCCAGTGATGCCTAATATAAGACCATGTTATGAGTTGAGTGTGAATATTGAATGGAACCACCTGCTTATTACAAATAATTATGCATTTTACCTGTTGGGTTTAGTGTTATCTCAGAATGTTTAATGAAAGAAGCTATGATAAATTGCCAATGAAACCCTGTAAAAGGCCACACTGAAGCACTGGGAAAATAGTGTCATGGTGTAATCTTTGGAGAAGCAAATTAAATAAGGCATATTGATCATCAAAAGGATCTAAAAGTGCTGTGAAGATTGATATAAGAGCAAGTTAACAACATCAACATGAAAGTAGAATGTCAACCAAGGTAAAATAAGAAAAATGAACAGAAATGTATCTATAATATCAAATTATGTAGTATTATCATGGCTTTCTGATAGCATTGTTTTTATATAGACAACCAAATGTAAAACTCACTTTTGAAATAATTTACCAATGGTGGTGGGCATGCAGTGTGTGTAGGTTTACACTGCAGTTATTGTTGAATGGCTTGTTTTCATTTCATGGCTGTGCAGTGGACCCCATACAAGATGTACTGTACAAGGTGGACCTCATAAAACAATATATTTCTGACATAAATGGGCAAACAGATTAGCTAGACAGATGGCTATAAATTAAAGTTACTGTTTAGTTGGAGACTCATTGAACCTTGAGTTAGTCACTGTGGGGCATCATGATGAAGAACGTTCAGTTTGTAGTGGACAAACATAAGCAGGTGTTGGTCAGTGCAAAATAAAATTTTAACAGCTTGCCAACTTAATGGACACTCCTTGGGCTAAATCTGTAGAAGCATCCTGCCTGCGTGCCTAGGCTGCCACAGACAAGTCTTGAATAGTGCTTACTGATGTACAAGCACATTAAGACAGACCAGAAGACAGCCCATTCATATTTGATGTGCTTTCTCTCTCCGACTCCATCTTTTAAAAAATATTTACACACTTTTCTGTCTCATTATTGTGATAATTTCTTCCTCGTGGCAGTGTGTGTCACGAAGCTGTGCTCGCGTGGTGGTCGGCGGGGCCATTAGCCGAGCAGTGAGTGGTCCTTGAGGTTGGCCAGCAGCTGGCTCCCTCCCTGCCTGGCCAGAATGTAACACACACTCTCAGCATCTGCGTCCGAATGGCACCCTATTCCCTATGTCATGCACTACTTTGTCCATGGTCCATAGGGCTCTGGTCAAAGTAAAGCACTATGTAGAGAAAAGGGTGCCATTTGGATCAGCCTTAGACTCTCCTTGCAGGGACCTCCACAGCAGGTGCCCCCTAGTAGAACTGGTCCACTGGGATAATTGAGGTAACCCTCTCTAGCTAATGGAACACAGTTGATGTTCATCCTGTACGGTCGCATTACCATCATAAGAGGGAGTGTATATATATATATATATATATATATTACCAGACAAAAGTTTGGACACACCTACTCATTCTTTATCTTTACTATTTTCTACATTGTAGAATTATAGTGAAGACATCAAAACTATGAAATAACACATGTGGAATCATGTCCTAACCAAAAAAGTGTTAACCTCTTAAGGATCAGAACCTTTTTTTCTATTTTCGCCTAAAATGACATAACCAAATCTAACTGCCTGTAGCTCAGGACCTGAAGCAAGTATATGCATATTATTGATACCATTTTAAAGGAAACACTTTGAAGTTTGTGGAAATGTGAAATTAATGTAGGAGAATATAACATATTAAATCTGGTAAAAGATAATACAAACAAAAAAACATGCATTTTCTATTTTGTTCCATCATCTTTGAAATGCAAGAGAAAGGCCACAATATAATATTGCAGTTTAGGCGTAATTTAGATTCAGGCCACTAGATGGCAGCAGTGTGTGTGCAAAGTTTCAGATTGATCCAGTGAAGCATTGCAATACTGGACTATTGTGTATCAAGTCTGCCCAAATGTGCCGAATTGGTCAATTGATACATTTTCAAGTACATCACTGTAGAGAACATGCAAAAATGACATGGTAATACAAAATGTATGTTTACACACTCCCAGGAATGTCATACATGATGGATCATTATCTTATACACTACAGTGAGGGAAAAAAGTATTTGATCCCCTGCTGATTTTGTACGTTTGCCCACTGACAAAGAAGTGATCAGTCTATAATTTTAATGGTAGGTTTATTTGAACAGTGAGAGACAGAATAACAACAACAAAAATCCAGAAAAACGCATGTCAAAAATGTTATAAATTGATTTGCATTTTAATGAGGGAAATAAGTATTTGACCCCCTCTCAATCAGAAAGATTTCTGGCTCCCAGGTGTCTTTTATACAGGTAACGAGCTGAGATTAGGAGCACACTCTTAAAGGGAGTGCTCCTAATCTCAGCTTGTTACCTGTATAAAAGACACCTGTCCACAGAAGCAATCAATCAATCAGATTCCAAACTCTCCACCATGGCCAATACCAAAGAGCTCTCCAAGGATGTCAGGGACAAGATTGTAGACCTACACAAGGCTGGAATGGGCTACAAGACCATCGCCAAGCAGTTTGGTGAGAAGGTGACAACAGTTGGTGCGATTATTCGCAAATGGAAGAAACACAAAATAACTGTCAATCTCCCTCGGCCTGGGGCTCCATGCAAGATCTCACCTTGTGGAGTTGCAATGTTCATGAGAATGGTGAGGAATCAGCCCAGAACTACATGGGAGGATCTTGTCAATAATCTCTAGGCAGCTGGGACCATAGTCACCAAGAAAACAATTGGTAACACACTACGCCTTGAAGGACTGAAATCCTGCAGCGCCCGCAAGGTCCCCCTGCTCAAGAAAGCACATATACAGGCCCGTCTGAAGTTTGCCAATGACCATCTGAATGATTGAGTGGAGAACTGGGTGAAAGTGTTGTGGTCAGATGAAACCAAAATCGAGGTCTTTGGCATCAACTCAACTCGCCGTGTTTGGAGGAGGAGGAATGCTGGCCATGACCCCAAGAAAACCATCCCCACCGTCAAACATGGAGGTGGAAACATTATGCTTTGGGGGTGTTTTTCTGCTAAGGGGACAGGACACCTTCACCACATCAAAAGGACGATGGATGGCGCATTATACCGTCAAATCTTGGTTGAGAACCTCCTTCCCTCAGCCAGGGCATTGAAAATGGGTCGTGGATGGGTATTCCAGCATGACAATGACCCAAAACACACAGCCAAGTCAACAAAGGAGTGGCTCAAGAAGAAGCACATTAAGGTCCTGGAGTGGCCTAGCCAGTCTCCAGATCTTAGTCCCATAGAACATTTGTGGAGGGAGCTGAAGGTTCGAGATGCCAAACGTCAGGCTCGAAACCTTAATGACTTGGAGAAGATCTGCAAAGAGGAGTGAGACAAAATCCATCCTGAGATGTGTGCAAACCTGGTGGCCAACTACAAGAAACGTCTGACCTCTGTGATTGCCAACAAGGGTTTTGCCACCAAGTACTAAGTCATGTTTTGCAGAGGGGTCAAATACATATTTCCCTCATTAAAATGCAAATCAATTTATAACATTTTTGACATGCGTTTTTCTGGATTTTTTTGTTATTCTGTCTCTCACTGT
The DNA here is from genome assembly GCF_964263955.1 of Coregonus lavaretus. NCBI lineage: Eukaryota > Metazoa > Chordata > Actinopteri > Salmoniformes > Salmonidae > Coregonus > Coregonus lavaretus. Next base: position 24,343,727 of record NC_140021.1, read on the forward strand.
TCAAATAAACCTACCATTAAAATTATGGACTGATCATCTCTTTGTCAGTGGGCAAACGTACAAAATCAGCAGGGGATCAAATACTTTTTTCCCTCACTGTAAATTTCACACATCTAGATGGCCAGGCGGGGTGGGTGTGGAGCCAGAGACAGCAGGGGTTCAAACTGTAGGACCCAGTTCCTACATTTGAATATAAAAATGGATTTTATCAAACAAATCTATGATACATTTTATCTCTGGGACCTTATGATGACAAATCAGAGCAAGATTACTCAATGTAAGTACATAATTTACCGTCAGAGGTGAATGTATCAAACCAGCTGCCGTGATACATTTTTTGTTGTTGTGCACTCTCCTCCTCAAAAAAATAGTAAAAATAAAGACTTTTGACTGGTAGTGTGTACGTGTATGTATATATATATATATATATATATATATATATATATATATATATATATATATATATACAGTGGGGGGAAAAAGTATTTAGTCAGCCACCAATTGTGCAAGTTCTCCCACTTAAGAAGATGAGAGAGGCCTGTAATTTTCATCGTAGGTACACGTCAACTATGACAGACAAAATGAGAAAAAAAATCCAGAAAATCACTTTGTAGGATTTTTAATGAATTTATTTGCAAATTATGGTGGAAAATACGTATTTGGTCAATAACAAAAGTTTCTCAATACTTTGTTATATACCCTTTGTTGGCAATGACACAGGTCAAACGTTTTCTGTAAGTCTTCACAAGGTTTTCACACACTGTTGCTGGTATTTTGGCCCATTCCTCCATGCAGATCTCCTCTAGAGCAGTGATGTTTTGGGGCTGTAGCTGGGCAACACGGACTTTCAACTCCCTCCAAAGATTTTCTATGGGGTTGAGATCTGGAGACTGGCTAGGCCACTCCAGGACCTTGAAATGCTTCTTACGAAGCCACTCCTTCGTTGCCCGGGCGGTGTGTTTGGGATCATTGTCATGCTGAAAGACCCAGCCATGTTTCATCTTCAATGCCCTTGCTGATGGAAAGAGGTTTTCACTCAAAATCTCACGATACATAGCCCCATTCATTCTTTCCTTTACACGGATCAGTCATCCTGGTCCCTTTGCAGAAAAACAGTCCCAAAGCATGATGTTTCCACCCCCATGCTTCACAGTAGGTATGGTGTTCTTTGGATGCAACTCAGCATTCTTTGTCCTCCAATTACGACGAGTTGAGTTTTTACCAAAAAGTTCTATTTTAGTTTCATCTGACCATATGACATTCTCCCAATCCTCTTCTGGATCATCCCAAATGCACTCTAGCAAACTTCAGACGGGCCTGGACATGTACTGGCTTAAGCAGGGGGACACGTCTGGCACTGCAGGATTTGAGTCCCTGGCGGCGTAGTGTGTTACTGATGGTAGGCTTTGTTACTTTGGTCCCAGCTCTCTGCAGGTCATTCACTAGGTCCCCCCGTGTGGTTCTGGGATTTTTGCTCACCGTTCTTGTGATCATTTTGACCCCACGGGGTGAGATCTTGCGTGGAGCCCCAGATCGAGGGAGATTATCAGTGGTCTTGTATGTCTTCCATTTCCTAATAATTGCTCCCACAGTTGATTTCTTCAAACCAAGCGGCTTACCTATTGCAGATTCAGTCTTCCCAGCCTGGTGCAGGTCTACAATTTTGTTTCTGGTGTCCTTTGACAGCTCTTTGGTCTTGGCCATAGTGGAGTTTGGAGTGTGACTGTTTGAGGTTGTGGACAGGTGTCTTTTATACTGATAACAAGTTCAAACAGGTGCCATTAATACAGGTAACGAGTGGAGGACAGAGGAGCCTCTAAAAGAAGAAGTTACAGGTCTGTGAGAGCCAGAAATCTTGCTTGTTTGTAGGTGACCAAATACTTATTTTCCACCATAATTTGCAAATAAATTCAATAATAATCCTACAATGTGATTTTCTGGATTTTTTTCTCAATTTGTCTGTCATAGTTTACGTGTACCTATGATGAAAATTACAGGCCTCTCTCATCTTTTTAAGTGGGAGAACTTGCACAATTGGTGGCTGACTAAATACTTTTTTTTCCCCACTGTATATATATATATATATATATATATATATATATATATATATATATATATATATATATATATATACAGTGGGGAGAACAAGTATTTGATACACTGCCGATTTTGCAGGTTTTCCTACTTACAAAGCATGTAGAAGTCTGTCATTTTTATCATAGGTACACTTCAACTGTGAGAGACGGAATCTAAAACAAAAATCCAGAATATAACATTGTATGATTTTTAGGTAATTAATTTCCATTTTATTGCATGACATAAGTATTTGATCACCTACCAACCAGTAAGAATTCCGGCTCTCACAGACCTGTTAGTTTTTCTTTAAGAAGCCCTCCTGTTCTCCACTCATTACCTGTATTAACTGCACCTGTTTGAACTCGTTACCTGTATAAAATACACCTGTCCACACACTCAATCAAACAGACTCCAACCTCTCCACAATGGCCAAGACCAGAGAGCTGTGTAAGGACATCAGGGATAAAATTGTAGACCTGCACAAGGCTGAGATGGGCTACAGGACAATAGCCAAGCAGCTTGGTGAGAAGGCAACAACTGTTGGCGCAATTATTAGAAAATGGAAGAAGTTAAAGATGACGGTCAATCACCCTCGGTCTGGGGCTCCATGCATGATCAATGATCATGAGGAAGGTGAGGGATCAGCCTAGAACTACACGGCAGGACCTGGTTAATGACCTGAAGAGAGCTGGGACCACAGTCTCAAAGAAAACCATTAGTAACACACTACGCCGTCATGGATTTAAATCCTACAGCGCACGCAAGGTTCCCCTGCTCAAGCCAGCGCATGTCCAGGCCCGTCTGAAGTTTGCCAATGACCATCTGGATGATCCAGAGGAGGAAGGGGAGAAGGTAATGTGGTCTGATGAGACAAAAATAGAGCTTTTTGGTCTAAACTCCACTCGCCATGTTTGGAGGAAGAAGAAGGATGAGTACAACCCCAAGAACACCATCCCAACCATGAAGCATGTAGGTGGAAACATCATTCTTTGGGGATGCTTTTCCGCAAAGGGGACAGAACGACTGCACCGTATTGAGGGGAGGATAGATGGGGCCATGTATCGCGAGATTTTGGCCAACAACCTCCTTCCCTCAGTAAGAGCATTGGTCTTCCAGCATGACAACGACCCGAAACACACAGCCATGGCAACTATGGAGTGGCTCCGTAAGATTCATCTCAAGGTCCTGGAGTGGCCTAGCCAGTCTCCAGACCTGAACCCGATAGAAAATCTTTAGAGAGTGCTGAAAGTCCCTATTGCCCAGCGACAGCCCCGAAACCTGAAGGATCTGGAGAAGGTCTGTATGGAGGAGTGGGCCAAAATCCCTGCTGCAGTGTGTGCAAACCTGGTCAAGACCTACAGGAAACGTATGATCTCTGTAATTGAAAACAAAGGTTTCTGTACCAAATATTAAGTTCTGCTTTTCTGATGTATCAAATACATGTGTCATGCAATAAAATGCAAATTAAAATCATACAATGTGATTTTCTGGATTACAGACCTCTACATGCTTTGTAAGTAGGAAAACCTGGAAAATCAGTAGTGTATCAAATACTTGTTCTCCCCACTGTATATATACACTACCAGTCACAAGTCTGTATTTTTACTATATTTTTTATATTGTAGAATAATAGTGAAGACATCAAAACTATGAAATAACACATATGGAATTATGTAGTAAACAAAAAGTGTTAAACAAATCAAAATACGTTTTATATTTGAGATTCTTCAAATAGCCACCCTTTGTCACAGACAGTGTCACCAGCAAAGCATCCCCACACCATAACACCTCCTCCTCCATGCTTTACAGTGGAAAATACACATGCCGGACATCATCTGTTCACCAACACCACGTCTCACGAAGACACAGTGGTTGGAAGCAAAAATCTATATATATATACAGCTGAAGTCGGAAGTTTACATACAGTTAGGGTTGGAGTCATTAAAACTTGTTTTCAACCACTCCACAAATTTCTTGTTAACAAACTATAGTTTTGGCAAGTCGGTTAGGACATCTACTTTGTGCATGACACAAGTCATTTTCCCAACAATTGTTTACAGACAGATTATTTCACTTATTATTCACTGTATCACAATTCCAGTGGGTCAGAAGTTTACATACACTAAGTTGACGGTGCCTTTAAAGAGCTTGGAAAATTCCAGAAAATAATGTCATGGCTTTAGAAGCTTCTGATAGGCTAACTGACATAATTTGAGTCAATTGGAGGTGTACCTGTGGATGTATTTCAAGACCTACCTTCAAACTCAGTGCCTCTTTGCTTGACATCATGGGAAAATCTAAAGAAATCAGCAAAGACCTCTGAAAAAAAATTGTAGACCTCCACAAGTCATTGGGAGCAATTTCCAAACATCTGAAGGTACCACGTTCATCTGTACAAACAATAGTACGCAAGTATAAACATAATGGGACCACGCAGCCATCATACCGCTCAGGAAGGAGACGCGTTCTGTCTCCTAGAGATGAACGTACTTTGGTGCGAAAAGTGCAAATCAATCCCAGAACAACAGCAAAGGACTTTGTGAAGATGCTGGAGGAAACAGGTACAAAAGCATCTACATCCACAGTAAAACGAGTACCATATCGACATAACCTGATAGGCCGCTCAGCAAGGAAGAAGCCACTGCTCCAAAACCACCATAAAAAAGCCAGACTACGGTTTGCAACTGCACATGGGGACAAAGATCGTACTCTCTGGTCTGATGAAACAATATGGCTATAATGACCATCGTTATGTTTGGAGGAAAAAGGGGGTTGCTTGCAAGCCGAAGAACACCATCCCAACCGTGAAGCATGGGGGTGGCAGCATCATGCTGTGGGGGTGCTTTGCTGCAGGAGGGACTGGTGCACTTCACAAAATAGATGGCATCATGAGGAAGGAACATTATGTGGATATATTGAAGCAACATCTCAAGAAATCAGTCAGGAATTTAAAGCTTGGTCGCAAATAGGTCTTCAAAATGGACAATGACCCCAAGCATACTTCCAAAGTTGTGTCAGGAGGAATGGGTCAAAATTCACCCAACTTATTGTGAGAAGCTAGTGGAAGGCTACCCGAAATGTTTAACCCAAGTTAAACAATTTAAAGGCAATGCTACCAAATACTAATTGAGTGTATGTAAACTTCTGACCCACAGGGAATGTGAAGAAAGAAATAAAAGCTGAAATAAATCATTCTCTCTACTATTATTCTGACATTTCACATTCTTAAAATAAAGTGGTGATCCTAACTGACCTAAGACAGGGAATTTTTACAAGGATTAAATGTCAGGAATTGTGAAAAACTGAGTTGAAATGTATTTGGCTAAGGTGTATGTAAACTTCCGACTTCAACTGTATATATATATATATTCCAATTTTAAAGTAAACATTACCATTATTTTTTTAATTCACAGAGATGTCATGAATTATGATAATCGTCTTGTACGAAAACCTCATTATTAAAGCCCAGATGTAAGGTTCTGTATTTATGTTCTTAGTCAACCTTGTGCTCTTGAATGTAGCCCTGTTTCTTTGTGTTCTTGAACGTAGCACTGTCTTTTGTTTTTGTTCATTGATTTCCCCTGTGTTAGTTACTCACCTGGTCTCATTAGCTCCTTATTTAGTTCAGTTCATTCTGTTTGTGCCTTGTGAGGTATTGTTCGTTTTGACTCTACGAAGCCTTTTCCTAGCTCGTTTGTGAGAACCAGTTATAGCCTTCAGTCCTAGTTTTTGATTCTCCTGCCTGTTTGCCTACCTGTGTATGACCATTGCCTGCCTGTGACCACGATTCCTGCGTTTTGCGAAGGTCAAATTAACACCTGCCGCGCTCTGCGCGTGAATCTTCTCTCTGAGTATTCATTACACCAGATAGATTATCATATTGTGTTTTAATCTTTACCAGAGTCCTGGGCTGCGTCACGAATGGCAAATATTTTCCTATATAATGTAGGATATAGGGTGCCATTTGGGACGCAATCCTGGTCTATTCAGATATGAAAATGCCATTTCCAGACACTTTAGATACACCAGATCAAATAAACATGTCGCTATCGCATCTCCAGAACGCCAAAGAACTAGCTCACAGAACATTGCACGTTTTTGCCATTTACTAAGTTCTAAGAGTCAGAGAGGGCGCTATAGAGAGCTGAGGATGTTCCAGGGTATTTGTGGACATCAGAAACTTTTAGCAGCTACACAAAAGGTGCTGTCTTTAACCTAAAAGTGTTCTTTGGCTGTCCCCGTAGGATAACCCTTTTTGGTTCCATGTGGAACCCTTTAAACAGAGGGTTCTACATAAAACCGAAAAGAGTTACACCTGGAAACAAAAAGGGTCCTGCCGGGAACCATCCTGTTCTATATGGGAACAGCCAAAGAACCCTTTTGGAACTCTTTTTTCTAAGAGCGTATGCCTTTACTTCATGCTGATGCAGGGGTTGGTTCAGTGGCTGATCACAGCTGATTTACCCCAAAAAGCAACACGCGTGGTTCCTCATTCATCGTTGAAATGTCCTTCAGCATTTTTCTATTAGCAACTGTCAGCCGACCTGCTCTCACTATTACATCATCATAAGGTTGTCATCTTTTAACTCCATCAACATAATTGGCCCCATTCATCAGAGTGAGAGGGGGCCGGGCCTGACGACAAGTCTGTGTTGGTGTGGATATATGCCCATCTTTAAAAATACCTTTTGTAAATTTGGTGTGGAGTGAAGCTGTCATCAAACATCTGGTCGACCTAGTATAGCATCTCACTGGTCTCCTTTACATTTTAGTCATTTAGAAGACACTCTTATCCAGAGCGACGTACAGTAGTGAGTGCATACACTTTCGTACTGGTCCCCAATGGAAATTGAACCCACAACCCTGGCATTGCAAGTGCCATGTTCTACCAGCTGAGCCACACGAGACCTGGTTTCTGGAAGGAAAAGGAGAGCGCTATGGTGAGATCTCAGAGAGAAAATAAAATATAAGATGCAATATCATTTTGTGCAACAAAATGTTTATTTTGTCTGCGGATATTGATTGAAATAATATATTGACAAGACATTAATTGATATGACAATATTTAAGGTCTCCAGTCAACATCAAACTGTTACAATCGGAGCAGCATCGGTCAACAATACTAATACACCTAGAAAGTGATGAGAGAGGTAGCAATCATTGTTCTGCAAGGCTTTGTGGATCTCTGTAACAACATTTATAGTGACAGGGTGCGCTGGAGTGTGTAAAGGGGGAATAAGGGGAGAGCGAGGGGGTACTCAGAGGGGCCATTTAGATAGTCACCCTTAACCAAAAACACTTTTGTGCTTTTAACAAAGGGATAAATAATACATGTCTTTGAATAAAGCCAGACGGTTGGTAAGTAGACTCATGAAAAGGGTGAACCAAATGAAATGCACACATCTAATACACTTAATGCGTCACATAAAACTAGAGAAGCCACCGTCTATGTGTCCTCCCGGAGGAGAGGAGGGGGAGGAAGTGTGTAGGGGGAAATCGTTAAAAAACAGAAGTGCTTATTTTTTATAAAATGAATCCTCATCTTTATTGATATAGGCTGTGAATCTAAAGTGGCATCTGTAGCCGTTACCAGACTGGTTTCCCTCCTTTTCTAATACATATTTTCCTATAACCCCAGGGCTTCTTTTATTTCAATTTAATGGGTGATATTTCACTCCATCTCACCACACATAGCACTTAATGTAAATTCATATACGCCGGGAAATGGATACAATGCAATATGAAATTAGCTCCAAACACATACACTACATGACCAAGAGTATGTGGACACCTGCTTGTCGAACATCTCATTCCAAAATCACGGGCATTAATATGGAGTTGGTCCCTCCTTTGCTGCTATATGTTGGGCGATTAAGACTGGCTTGCAGTCGGTGTTCCAATTCATCCCAAAGGTGTTCGATTGGGTTGAGGTCAGGGCTCTGTGCAGGCCAGTCAAGTTCTTCCACACAGATCTCGACAAACCATTTCTATATGGAACTCGCTTTGTGCACGGGGGCATTGTCATGCTGAAACAGAAAAGGGCCTTCCCCAAACTGTTGCCACAAAGTTGGAAGCTCAGATTCGTCTAGAATGTCATTAAGATTTCACTTCACTGGAACTAAGGTGCCTAGCCCGAATCATGAAAAACAGCCCCAGACCGTTATTCCTCCTCCAGCAAACTTAACAGTTGGCTCTATGCATTCGGGCAGGTAGCGTTCTCCTGGCATCCGCCAAACCCAGATTCATCTGTAGGACTGCCAGATGGTGAAGCGTGATTCATCACTCCAGAGAACGCGTTTCCACTGCTCCAGATTGGAGCAGTGGAACCACTCCAGCCGACACTTGGCATTGCGCATGGTAATCTTAGGCTTGTGTGCGGCTGCTCGGCCATGGAAACCTATTTCATGAAGCTCCCGATGAATGGTTCTTGTGCTGATGTTGCTTCCAGAGGCAGTTTGGAACTTGGTAGTGAGTGTTGCAACCGAGGACAGACAATTTTTACGCGTTACGCTCTTCAGCACTCAGCAGTCACATTCTGTGACCTTGTGTGGCCTACCACTTCGCGGCTGAGCCGTTGTTGCTTCTAGTCGTTTCCAATTCACAAGAACAGCACTTACAGTTGACCGGGGCAACTATAGCAGGCCAGAAATTTGACAGACTTACTTGTTGGAAAGGTGGCATCCTATGACAGAGCCATGTTGAAAGTCACTGAGCTCTTCAGTAAGGCCATTCTACAGCCAATGTTTGACTATGGAGATTGCATGGCTGTGTGCTAGATTTTATACACCTGTCAGCAACGGCTGTGACTGAAATAGCCTAATCTATTAATTTGAAGGGGTCCACATACTTTTGTATATATACAGTGGGGAAAAAAAGTATTTAGTCAGCCACCAATTGTGCATGTTCTCCCACTTAAAAAGATGAGAGAGGCCTGTAATTTTCATCATAGGTACAAGTCAACTATGACAGACAAAATGAGGAAAAAAAATCCAGAAAATCACATTGTAGGATTTTTTATGAATTTATTTGCAAATTATGGTGGAAAATAAGTATTTGGTCAATAACAAAAGTTTCTCAATACTTTGTTATATACCCTTTGTTGGCAATGACACAGGTCAAACGTTTTCTGTAAGGCTTCACAAGGTTTTCACACACTGTTGCTGGTATTTTGGCCCATTCCTCCATGCAGATCTCCTCTAGAGTAGTGATGTTTTGGGGCTGTCGCTGGGCAACACGGACTTTCAACTCCCTCCAAAGATTTTCTATGGGGTTGAGATCTGGAGACTAGCTAGGCCACTCCAGGACCTTGAAATGCTTCTTACGAAGCCACTCCTTCGTTGCCCGGGCGGTGTGTTTGGGATCATTGTCATGCTGAAAGACCCAGCCACGTTTCATCTTCAATGCCCTTGCTGATGGAAGGAGATTTTCACTCAAAATCTCACGATACATGGCCCCATTCATTCTTTCCTTTACACGGATCAGTCGTCCTGGTCCCTTTGCAGAAAAACAGCCCCAAAGCATGATGTTTCCACCCCCATGCTTCACAGTAGGTATGGTGTTCTTTGGATGCAACTCAGCATTCTTTGTCCTCCAAACACGATGAGTTGAGTTTTTACCAAAAAGTTATATTTTGGTTTCATCTGACCATGAGCCCCAGATCGAGGGAGATTATCAGTGGTCTTGTATGTCTTCCATTTCCTAATAATTGCTCCCACAGTTGATTTCTTCAAACCAAGCTGCTTACCTATTGCAGATTCAGTCTTCCCAGCCTGGTGCAGGTCTACAATTTTGTTTCTGGTGCCCTTTGACAGCTCTTTGGTCTTGGCCATAGTGGAGTTTGGAGTGTGACTGTGTGAGGTTGTGGACAGGTGTCTTTTATACTGATAACAAGCTCAAACAGGTGCCATTAATACCGGTAACGAGTGGAGGACAGAGGAGCCTCTTAAAGAAGAAGTTACAGGTCTGTGAGAGCCAGAAATCTTGCTTGTTTGTAGGTGACCAAATACTTATTTTCCACCATAATTTGCAAATAAATTCATTAAAAATCCTACAATGTGATTTTCTGGAAAAAAAATTCTCAATTTGTCTGTCATAGTTGACGTGTACCTATGATGAAAATTACAGGCCTCTCTCATCTTTTTAAGTGGGAGAACTTGCACAATTGGTGGCTGACTATATACTTTTTTTCCCCACTGTAGTGTACGTATATTTAAATGTCCCCGATGCCCATTTTATGTTCTCTGTATTCAGAGATTTACCTACTATGGTATCTGCATTCAAAAAGGGACAATTGCCTTTCCAGACATGGAGATACATTTTCCTTGAGTTAGGACACGATACAGTAATGTAGTGTGATACAGAACATCACCATCCAGTCACCATCCAGTCACCATTTAGTTTGGTGGAAATTATCCAACCATTATGTAGGTCTGTGGAAATCCCCATCGACTGAGGGTGAGGGATCTCCATTATGTAGATGTGTAAAAAATTATGTTGAATAATAATAAACTACATTTATCAATCTGACTCCCATTATTATGTGAATGCTATAGGCCAATAATTGTATAAAGTGGGTATAGCCAAGGTTACTGTCACGGTTTCGGCCGAGGCTGCTCCTTCTCCTTGTTCGGGCAGGCTTCGGCGGTCGTCGTCCCCGGAGTACTAGCTGCCACCGTTCGTTGTGTCTGTGTGTGTTTGGTTTGGTCTGATTTGTTACACCTGTTGCTCATTTCGTCTTGATTATGTGTCCTTTAAGTTCTCGTTGTTTCTGTCTTGTGGTTGTGTGTAGTTGTTCTATGTCAGCAGGTGTTGCCAGTCAGTTTGTGCTCTATGTTATTAGAGAGTCCGCACGTTGTGCGTTTGTTGTACTTTTACGCTGAGTGCGTTTATTTTCCCTTGTTCAACCGGCTCTGTTTATAGCCGTTGTTTCTGTGGACTTTATTAAAGTGGTTTTGGACTTGCATCTGCATCCTGCAATTGATTCCACACCACACCTACGCCCGGCCTTGACAGAACTACACACCATTCATGGAATCAGCAGGAGCAGCTACAGCGACCGAGTCATGGGAGGAGCGCGTCCGCGGACAGGATGACAGGATAGCCCAGATCACCAACGCATTACAAGGAGTAATGAATACCCTGCATCGCCTGGAGACCAGTTGGGCACCCACGCCTCCTCCCAGTGGGATTCGGCTCTCGCTACCGAGGGCGTATGATGGTACCGCTGCCGGGTGTCAAGGTTTCCTCCTACAAGTAGAACTCTACCTCGCCACCGTACACCCGGTGCCCTCGGGACACGAGAGCGTTTCCGCCCTCATCTCCTGTCTCACCGGCAAGGCGTTGGAGTGGGCCAACGCCGAATGGAGGAGAATAGACCCCGCGTCGATCACCTATGCGGAGTTCTCCCGTCGCTTCAGGGCTGTATTTGACCATCCACCTGAGGGGAAGGCGGCGGGAGAACGTCTATTCTACCTCCGACAGGGGAAGAGGAGTGCACAGGATTTTGCACTGGAGTTCCGGACTCTAGCGGCAGACGCAGGGTGGAATGAGCGGACCCTCATAGACCACTTCCGCTGCAGCCTACGGGAGGACGTCCGTCGTGAGTTGGCCTGCAGGGACACCACCCTCACGTTTGACCAGTTAGTTGACATGGCCATTCGCCTCGACACCCTGTTGGCCACCCGCGGACGTCCTGAGTGGGGGTCGTCCATTCCACCCTCCAGCACCTCCGAGCCTAGTCCTATGGAGCTCGGGGGTGCTGGCGCTAGAGAGGAGAGGAGAAGGAGCCCCAGGGGAACCAACCCCTGTACCTACTGTGGCCGTGGAGGACACACTGCGGCCAGGTGCTAGGGGGGGTCTCCTAGGGGGAGAGACGGCAGGCCACGCTCTGGGGAGTCCCTCCAGGTGAGTAGGCGCCCCACTTACCCAGAGCTCTCTGTTGATCACCTAACCATACCTGTTTGCTTCCCACAGGTTGCACCTCATTCCCAGCATAAGGCGCTAGTAGATTCAGGCGCAGCTGGGAATTTTATAGATCGGCGATTTTGTGCTGAGTTAGGGATTCCCCTCCTTCCAGTCAGTAGTCCTTTCCCTGTACATGCTTTAGATAGCCGTCCGTTGGGATCGGGGTTGATTAGGGAGGTCACAGCTCCACTTAGGATGGGGACGCAGGAGGGTCATGAGGAGACTATTCAGCTATATCTTATAGACTCTCCTGCGTATCCGGTGGTGCTGGGGCTTCCCTGGTTGATTACTCATAATCTCTCTATTTCGTGGCAACAGAGGGCTCTCAAGGAGTGGTCTGTCCAGTGTGTAGGGCGATGTCTGGGCGTTTCCGTAGGGACGACCTCGGTGGAAAGTCCAAACCAACTGCCGGCATTGCACATTCCCCCCGAGTATGATGATTTAGCAATTGTGTTTAGTAAAGCGAAGGCGACGCAATTGCCACCACATAGACAGGGGGATTGTGCGATAGACCTCCAGGTAGGAGCTGCGCTTCCGCGGAGCCATGTGTATCCTCTGTCTCAAGAGGAGAAGAGAGCTATGGAGACTTACATAGCCGAGTCTCTGAGACAGGGATACATACGGCCCTCCACTTCTCCTGCGTCCTCGAGTTTCTTTTTTGTGAAGAAAAAGGATGGAGGTTTGCGCCGGGTATTGATTACCGCAGTCTCAATCAGATTACTGTGAAATACAGTTATGCACTCCCTCTGATTGCGACTATGACGGAGTCTTTACACGGGGCGCGTTTCTTCACAAAATTGGATCTCTGGAGCGCATACAACTTGGTGCGTATTAGGGAGGGAGACGAATGGAAGACAGCATTTAGTACCACCTCGGGTCATTACGAGTATCTCGTCATGCCATACGGGTTAATGTATGCTCCTTCAGTCTTCCAATCCTTCGTTGATGAGATCTTCCGGGATATGCAGGGGCAGGGAGTGGTCGTGTAGTCTCCTGAGTGGCGCAGTGGTCTAAGGCACTGCATCGCAGTGCTAACTGTGTCACTAGAGATCCTGGTTCGAATCCAGGCTCTGTCGCAGCCGGCCGCGACCGGGAGACTCATGGGCGGCGCACAATTGGCCCAGCGTCGTCCAGGGTAGGGGAGGGAATGGCCGGCAGGGATGTAGCTCAGTTGATAGAGCATGGCGTTTGCAACGCCAGGGTTGTGGGTTCGATTCCCACAGGGGGCCAGTATAAAAAAAATATGTATTCACTAACTGTAAGTCGCTCTGGATAAGAGCGTCTGCTAAATGACTAAAATGTAAATGTAAATGTAAATGTGTACATTGACGACATTCTAGTGTATTCTTCTACCCGAGCCGAGCATGTAGCCCTGGTGCGCCGAGTATTGAGGAGATTGTTGGAGCATGATCTGTATGTCAAGGCAGAGAAATGTCTGTTTTTCCAGGAGTCTGTCTCCTTTTTGGGTTATCAGTTGTCTGCGTCAGGGGTTAAGATGGAGGTTGACCATGTGTCGGCCGTGCGTAATTGGCAAACTCCAACTACTGTTAAAGAGTTGCAGCGGTTCTTGGGTTTTGCGAATTACTACAGGAGGTTTATCCGGGGTTTTGGACAGGTGGCAGCTCCAATAACGTCTCTACTAAAGGGAGGTCCGGTGCGCTTGCAGTGGTCTGCTGAGGCGGATAGGGCTTTTGGGAGACTGAATGACCTGTTTACCTCGGCGCCGGTGTTGGCGCATCCGGATCCCGCACTCCCATTCCAGGTTGAGGTAGACGCGTCTGAAGCCGGTATAGGGGCCGTGCTCTCGCAACGATCTGGCACGCCCCTGAAACTCCGCCCCTGTGCTTTTTACTCTAAAAAGCTCAGTCCGGCGGAGCGAAATTATGACGTGGGGGACAGGGAGCTGCTAGCCGTGGTCCAGGCCCTAAAGGTGTGGAGGCATTGGCTAGAGGGGGCTCAACACCCTTTCCTCATTTTGACAGACCACCGAAACCTGGAGTACATCCGGGCAGCTAGGAGACTGAACCCTCGCCAGGCTAGGTGGAATATGTTTCTGGCCCGGTTTGTTTTTAAGATCACGTACATCCCTGGGTCCCAGAATGGTAAGGCAGATGCTCTGTCCCGGCGGTATGACACGGAGGAGAGGTCCGTTGAGCCCACGCCCATACTCCCGCCGTCTTGCCTGGTGGCACCGGTGGTGTGGGAGGTCGATTCCGAAATCGAGCGGGCGTTGCGTACCGATCCTAGCCCTCCACAGTGTCCTGTGGGTCGGACGTACGTGCCGTTCGAGGTTCGGGATCGACTTATATATTGGGCTCACACGTCACCCTCCTCTGGACATCCAGGGATTGGCCGGACGGTGCACTGCCTTAGCACTAAATACTGGTGGCCAACGTTAGCCAGGGATGTGAGGGTTTATGTTTCCTCCTGTTCGGTATGTGCCCAGTGTAAGGCACCCAGACATTTGCCCAGGGGTAAGTTACAACCCCTGCCCGTTCCACAACGACCCTGGTCTCACCTCTCGGTGGATTTCGTTACTGATCTTCCCCTCTCCCAGGGAAATACCACCATCCTGGTCGTTGTGGATCGGTTCTCGAAGGCCTGTCGTCTCCTTCTCATGCCGGGTCTTCCCACTGCCCTACAGACCGCTGAGGCACTATTCACTCACGTCTTCCGGCATTACGGGGTACCCGAGGATATAGTGTCTGATCGAGGCCCCCAGTTTACTTCTCGAGTCTGGAGAGCGTTCATGGAGCGCTTGGGGGTCTCGGTGAGCCTTACCTCGGGGTACCACCCGGAGAGCAATGGGCAGGTTGAACGAGTAAACCAGGATGTGGGTAGGTTTCTGAGGTCGTATTGCCAGGGCCGGCCGGAGGAGTGGGCGAGATATGTTCCCTGGGCCGAGATGGCACAGAACTCTCTCCGCCACTCCTCCACTAAACTAACCCCTTTCCAGTGTGTGTTAGGGTACCAGCCGGTTCTGGCACCTTGGCATGAGAGCCAGATCGAGGCCCCTGCGGTGGATGAGTGGGTGCGGCGCTCGGAGGAGACGTGGAACGCTGCTCACGTACATCTGCAGCGGGCCATCCGTCGACACAAGGCGAGCGCCGATCTCCACCGCAGTGAGGGACCGGTGTACGCACCGGGAGATCGAGTCTGGCTCTCGACCAGAAACCTGCCCCTCCGCCTGCCCTGCCGGAAGCTGGGTCGGCGGTTTGTGGGGCCTTTTAAAGTCCTGAGGAGGTTGAACGAGGTGTGTTACAGATTATAACTTCCTATTGAGTATAAGAATATTAACCCCTCGTTCCATGTGTCTCTCCTCAGGCCGGTGGTAGCTGGTCCACTCCAGGAGTGTGAGATAGCAGAGACTCCTCCGCCCCCGCTGGACATCGAGGGGGCTCCGGCGTACACAGTTCGGTCCATCCTGGATTCGAGACGCCGGATGGGGGGTCTCCAATATCTCGTGGAGTGGGAGGGGTACGGTCCGGAGGAGCGGTGCTGGGTGCTGAGGAGAGATATCTTAGACCCGTCTCTTCTGACTGAGTTCCATCGTGGTCATTCCACGCGCACTGCTCCGCGTCCTCCTGGTCGTCCCCGAGGCCGGGGTACTGGGGGGGGTACTGTCACGGTTTCGGCCGAGGCTGCTCCTTCTCCTTGTTCGGGCAGGCTTCGGCGGTCGTCGTCCCCGGAGTACTAGCTGCCACCGTTCGTTGTGTCTGTGTGTGTTTGGTTTGGTCTGATTTGTTACACCTGTTGCTCATTTCGTCTTGATTATGTGTCCTTTAAGTTCTCGTTGTTTCTGTCTTGTGGTTGTGTGTAGTTGTTCTATGTCAGCAGGTGTTGCCAGTCAGTTTGTGCTCTATGTTATTAGAGAGTCCGCACGTTGTGCGTTTGTTGTACTTTTACGCTGAGTGCGTTTATTTTCCCTTGTTCAACCGGCTCTGTTTATAGCCGTTGTTTCTGTGGACTTTATTAAAGTGGTTTTGGACTTGCATCTGCA
This sequence comes from Coregonus lavaretus, assembly GCF_964263955.1. Lineage (NCBI taxonomy): Eukaryota > Metazoa > Chordata > Actinopteri > Salmoniformes > Salmonidae > Coregonus > Coregonus lavaretus. Next base: position 24,359,766 of record NC_140021.1, read on the forward strand.
TCCTGCAATTGATTCCACACCACACCTACGCCCGGCCTTGACAGTTACGAGCCTCGCATCACCACTCGGAATACTATAAGATGCACGTGTCTAGGTTTACCATTATGCAATCATTAAGAGGCTAAGGAACAAGGAGCTAATATCTTGCAATCAATGTCTTAGCATTAAATTATTGAGTTAACCTTAGCTCAGAGATGCACAGTTAGAGACCGAGCATATATGCTATGTACAGTTGAAGTCGGAAGTTTACATACACCTTAGCCAAATACATTTCAACTCAGTTATTCACAATTCCTGACATTTAATCCTTGTTAACATTTGCTGTCTTAGGTCAGTCAGGACCACCACTTTATTTTAAGAATGTGAAAATTCAGGATAATAGTAGAGATAATGATTTATTTAAGCTTTTATTTATTTCATCACATTCCCAGTGGGTCAGAAGTTTACATACACTCAATTAGTATTTGGTAGCATTGCCTTTAAATTGTTTAACTTGGGTAAACCTTTCGGGTAGTCTTCCACTAGCTTCCCACAATAAGATGGGTGAATTTTGGCCCATTCCTCCTGACAGAGCTGGTGTAACTGAGTCAGGTTTGTATGCCTCCTTGCTCGCACACACTTTTTTAGTTATGCCCACACATTTTCTATAGGATTGAGGTCAGGACTTTGTGATGGCCACTCCAATACCTTGACTTTGTCCCATTTTGCCACAACTTTGGAAGTATGCTTGGGGTCATTGTCCATTTGGAAGACCCATTTGCGACCAAGCTTTAACTTCCTGACTGATGTCTTGACATGTTGCTTCAATATACAGTGGGGAGAACAAGTATTTGATACACTGCCGATTTTGCAGGTTTTCCTACTTACAAAGCATGTAGAGGTCTGTAATTTGTATCATAGGTAAACTTCAACTGTGAGAGACGGAATCTAAAACAAAAATCCAGAAAATCACATTGTATGATTTTTAAGTAATTAATTTGCATTTTATTGCATGACATAAGTATTTGATACATCAGAAAAGCAGAACTTAATATTTGGTACAGAAACCTTTGTTTGCAATTACAGAGATCATACGTTTCCTGTAGGTCTTGACCAGGTTTGCACACACTGCAGTAGGGATTTTGGCCCACTCCTCCATACAGACCTTCTCCAGATCCTTCATGTTTCGGGGCTGTCGCTGGGCAATACGGACTTTCAGCTCCCTCCAAAGATTTTCTATTGGGTTCAGGTCTGGAGACTGGCTAGGCCACTCCATTACCTTGAGATGCTTCTTACGGAGCCACTCCTTAGTTGCCCTGGCTGTGAGTTTCGGTTCATTGTCATGCTGGAAGACCCAGCCACGACCCATCTTCAATGCTCTTACTGAGGGAAGGAGGTTGTTGCCCAAGATCTCGCGATACATGGCCCCATCCATCCTCCCCTCAATACGATGCAGTTGTCCTGTCCCCTTTGCAGAAAAGCATCCCCGAAGAATTATGTTTCCTTCTCCATGCTTCACGGTTGGGATGGTGTTCTTGGGGTTGTACTCATCCTTCTTCTTCCTCCAAACACGGCGAGTAGAGTTTAGACCAAAAAGCTCTATTTTTGTCTCATCAGACCACATGACCTTCTCCCATTCCTCCTCTGGATCATCCAGATGGTCATTGGCAAACTTCAGACGGGCCTGGACATGCGCTGGCTTGAGCAGGGGGACCTTGCGTGCGCTGCAGGATTTTAATCCATGACGGCGTAGTGTGTTACTAATGGTTTTCTTTGAGACTGTGGTCCCAGCTCTCTTCAGGTCATTGACCAGGTCCTGTCGTGTAGTTCTGGGCTGATCCCTCACCTTCCTCATGATCATTGATGCCCCACGAGGTGAGATCTTGCATGGAGCCCCAGACCGAGGGTGATTGACCGTCATCTTGAACTTCTTCCATTTTCTAATAATTGCGCCAACAGTTGTTGCCTTCTCACCAAGCTGCTTGCCTATTGTCCTGTAGCCCATCCCAGCCTTGTGCAGGTCTACAATTGTATCCCTGATGTCCTTACACAGCTCTCTGGTCTTGGCCATTGTGGAGAGGTAGGAGTCTGTTTGATTGAGTGTGTGGACAGGTGTCTTTTATACAGGTAACGAGTTCAAACAGGTGCAGTTAATACAGGTAATGAGTGGAGAACAGGAGGGCTTCTTAAAGAAAAACTAACAGGTCTGTGAGAGCTGGAATTCTTACTGGATGGTAGGTGATCAAATACTTATGTCATGCAATAGAATGCAAATTAATTACTTAAAAGTCATACAATGTGATTTTCTGGATTTTTGTTTTAGATTCTGTCTCTCACAGTTGAAGTGTACCTATGATAAAAATTACAGACCTCTACATGCTTTGTAAGTAGGAAAACCTGCAAAATCGGCAGTGTATCAAATACTTGTTCTCCCCACTGTATCCACATGATTGTCCTTCCTCATGATGTCATCTATTTTGTGAAGTGCACCAGTCCCTCCTGCAGCAAAGCACCCCCACAAACATAACGATGGTCATTATGGCCAAACAGTTCTATTTTTGTTTCATCAGACCAGAGGACATTTCTCCAAAAAGTATGATCTTTCTCCCCATGTGCAGTTGCAAACCATAGTCTGGCTTTTTTATGGCGGTTTTGGAGCAGTGGCTTCTTACTTGCTGAGAGGCCTTTCAGGTTACAGTGAGAGAAAAAAGTATTTGATCCCCTAATGATGTTGTACGTTTGCCCACTGACAAAGAAATGATCAGTCTATAATTTTAATGGTAGGTTTATTTGAACAGTGAGAGACAGAATAACAACAACAAAAACAGAAAAACGCATTAAAAAATGTTATAAATTGATTTGCATTTTAATGAGAGAAATAAGTATTTGACCCCCTCTCAATCAGAAAGATTTCTGGCTCCCAGGTGAATTTTATACAGGTAACGAGCTGAGATTAGGAGCACACTCTTAAAGGGACTAATCCTAATCTCAGTTTGTTACCTGTATAACAGACATCTGTCCACAGAAGCAATCAATCAATCAGATTCCAAACTCTCCACCATGGCCAAGACCAAAGAGCTCTCCAAGAATGTCAGGGACAAGATTGTAGACCTACACAAGGCTGGAATGGGCTACAAGACCATCGCCAAGCAGCTTGGTGAGAAGGTGACAACAGTTGGTGCGATTATTCGAAAATGGAAGAAACACAAAAGAACTGTCAATTTCCCTCGGCCTGGGGCTCCATGCAAGATCTCACCACATGGAGTTGCATTGATCATGACAACGGTGAGGAATTAGCCCAGAACTACACGGGAGGATCTTGTCAATGATCTCAAGGCAGCTGGGACCATAGTCACCAAGAAAACAATTGGTAACACACTACACCGTGAAGGACTGAAATCCTGCCGAGTCTGCAAGGTCCCCCTGCTCAAGAAAGCACATATACATGCCCGTCTGAAGTTTGCCAATGAACATCTGAATGATTCAAAGGAGAACTGGGTGAAAGTGTTGTGGTCAGATGAGACCAAAATGGAGCTCTTTGGCATCAACTCAACTCGCCGTGTTTGAAGGAGGAGGAATGCTGCCTATGACCCCAAGAACACCATCCCCACCATCAAACATGGAGGTGGAAACATTATGCTTTGGGAGTGTTTTTCTGCTAAGGGGACAGGACAACTTCACCGCATCAAAGGGACGATGGACGGGGCCAAGTACCGTCAAATCTTGGGTGAGAACCTCCTTCCCTCAGCCAGGGCATTGAAAATGGGTCGTGGATGGGTATTCCAGCGTGACAATGACCCAAAACACATGGCCAAGGCAACAAAGGAGTGGCTCAAGAAGAAGCACATTAAGGTCCTGGAGTGGCCTAGCCAGTCTCCAGACCTTAATCCCATAGAAAATCTGTGGAGGGAGCTGAAGGTTCAAGTTGCCAAACGTCAGCCTCGAAACCTTAATGACTTGGAGAAGATCTGCAAAGAGGAGTGGGACAAAATTCCTCCTGAGATGTGTGCAAACCTGGTGGCCAACTACAAGAAACGTCTGACCTCTTTGATTGCCAACAACGGTTTTGCCACCTAGTACTAAATCAAGTTTTGCAGATGGGTCAAATACTTATTTCCCTCATTAAAATGCAAATCAATTTATAACATTTTTGACATGCATTTTTCTGGATTTTTTTATGTTATTCTGTCTCTCACTGTTCAAATAAACCTACCATTAAAATTATAGACTCATCATTTCTTTGTCAGTGGGCAAACGTACAAAATCAGCAGGGGATCAAATACTTTTTTCCCTCACTGTATGTCGATATAGGACTTGATTTACTGTGGATATAGATACTTTTGTACCTGTTTCCTCCAGCATCTTCACAAGGTCCTTTGCTGTTGTTCTGGGATTGATTTGCACTTTTCGCACCAAAGTGAGTTCGTCTCCTTCCTGAGCGGTATGACGGCTGCGTGGTCCCATGACGTTTATACTTGCGTACTATTGTTTGTACAGATGAATACGGTACCTTCAGGTGTTTGGAAATTGCTCCCAAGGATGAACCAGACTTGTGGAGGTCTACAATTTGTTTTCTGAGGTCTTGGCTGATTTCTTTTGATTTTCCCATGATGTCAAGTAAAGACGCACTGAGTTTGAAGGTAGGCCTTGAAATACATCCACAGGTACACATCTAATTGACTCAAATTATGTCAATTAGCCTATCAAAAGCTTTTAAAGCCATGACATCATTTTCTGGAATTTTCCAAGCTGTTTAAAGGCACCGTCAACTTAGTGTATGTAAACTTCTGACCCACTGGAATTGTGATACAGTGAATTATAAGTTAAATAATCTGTCTGTAAACAATTGTTGGAAAAATTACTTGTGTCATATACAAAGTAGATGTCCTAACTGCCTTGCCAAAACTAAAGTTTGTTAACAAGATATTTGTGTAGTATTTGAAAAACAAGTTTTAATGACTCCAACCTAAGTGTATGTATACTTCTGATTTCAACTGTATATTGTGAATAACATAAGACATTTCACCAAATAATAATTCAAGGAATATTACTTAGAAATGTGAGGACTACAGTTCGTATCCATTTCAAAGTAATCCGATTTATCATAGTTACGCAATAAGAATGCAATTAACAAATGGTACATACCAGAAATCTTCACAATAAAAATAATACAAAATATCCTAAGTCTTACCAGCATAGAAAAATCACCACTATGACATACAAACGTACATCAGGAGATCGGTTTACCAATGAAACCCAGATTTTATTCTTCCAAGAGCGCCAACTCCCAGTATCTCCTATCATCTAATTAACATCACTTTCCATGGCCCAAAACATTAAAACAAAAGGCATAAAACTTCACATGCATTCTCTTATCTAATCACCACACCTCAACACTGTATGAAAAGAGCACACCCTCGTATCGCTCCTTTTTTAACTATCCGCCGTCCGACAAACAGAATAACACAGTTTCTCTGTAACAATAAATCCATAGCAATTACAGATTAATGAAACATATCAAAATGCATAGCGCTTTATGAACTCTTGAAACAATCCAAATGTGACAATTTAATTCACACTTAAACGTTCATTTAGTAAATTCAAGTTTCATCAGTCATCACACCTCTCCTCGCAGAAGTGACACCAGGACTTCCGTGAGGACGTCTCAACCTGGATATTGCCACGGCGAAGGTGTGACTCTCTCCTGTGAGATGCATATCCACAGCCATCCATCCAGGCAATGCCAAATTGAATCAACACGCCAGGCAGTCGTTAGTCACGAGTATCACCTTCACAAATTTTTCCACTACAGTAACTGAATCTAACTGTCAGAACAAGCAAAACCGGAGGCGTGTGCACAGGCCTGCCACTGATCCTCTGAGAGGAACAGCTAAAGGGAACTTGGATGTCTTTTACCACCCCTGCCAGCCTAAAGCCATAGCTTTGGTTCGTTTCATCTTCATAGGGGGCACCAAATGGGTTCATGTGTGCAACAAATCTTCAATTGGAACACTGCTTGGCTTGACTTACCCTCTTGGAATAAGATCTAATATGGTCACTAGGTTATTCAGAGTTCTTATTTTCTCAAAGGAAAATTCTCTATTGTTCTTTTTTGTTTTTGTCTAGCGGCATCATTACACAACATACCAACATTTTCTACATTTAAATGTCCCTTCTCAGCAATAACTGAAGGTCATAAAAGGAGAAACACACCAGTGTTAGAATTTCAACAATCATGATCCAAAAAGGTATTTCACAAATTAAAATAAAACTATAAAAGCTTCTGTGTGTCTCTGCCTGTGCTCCTTTAGATGTGTAGGAGTCAGACATACAGACAGACAGACAGGAGAGCGCAGCCTGCAGAGATGCTCTTTAAACCAATCTGCAAGGTAGTGTGCCAACACATTTACAGCATTAGTCACATCACTGCTCCTGTGTCTGAAAGAAAAATCTGCAGAAAGGAGAACAGAACACCAACCCCTTTCTCATCTTCTTCTCTCTAACAAGGGCATTTGGGAGACAATCATATAACCAACATCTCTTTAAAACATGAAGGGGTAGGATATGTAGAAATAGTCAAATTCCTGTGCTCTCCCTTTATTTTGGGTGAACCAACAGAAAGAAAGAATAAGAGGAGATAATGATGTCTATAATGATGGAGGCAGGGGGGTGTGGGTGGGATGATTTTAAAGGCTATATTGTTATGTAAGTTGCATCAAGTTGTATAAAAAAACATTGTCCTTTAGAGTATATTGAGGTTTGATGGTCAACACTTACAACTCTGGAACAAAACACACTTTCAAGGAGACAATCAATGTCAATGGTTTAACATTACATTTGATCACGTAGGGCCTACATATTCCCCTGTACTGCACTTATACTGTACATGTTGACTCTAACCTGACATGAAAACCTAAAGATTTGAGCTACATTTGGGACTTTTTCATTATTCCTTTATCCATAAATGGGATGCTGAATAATTAATGCCAGTGTTGCATTTTGTTCCCTCTGCTGTTTAAGTTTGGATATGTGTGTGTGTTGCATATTTACAGGTGTGTAAGGGGACCTGCACAAGGCGGAACATCCATAATGCTATACTCAGTGTAACCTTGGCTCCCTATGACAGGGACAAGTAAATCGTGAACAGAATACCAAATATGAAGGAAGATGACTTCCGCAAAGACACTCCCTAACTATAACTATACGCTGTTTTTTTTCTCACTTTTATTTTTATTTTGTTGCACTGTAATACCGTTGCAAAAGTGTAATCTTCAGCAAGTGTGGCCATGCCATTTTACAAAGTCAAATCTGGCTTCAAGAATATTCCTATTGGGAAAAAAATAACTAATTTAGTCCATACTTGCAAACATTTGAAAAAGGTAACTTTTTTTGTCTCAAAATCATCATCAACCAATTAAAATCGTTGACGTAGTTCCACGTGATAGAACACTAAATGTTAGCTGTTCCCATTAGATCATCTGTCATATTTAGCAATATGCTATCCTGACCAACTGGCAGTGATTATTTCCTGTAACAAATTCCGCATCAGCCTATCAAAGATCTTAGACTTTATATCCACCAACGAATTGCATTTCTTAAAATAGGTCAACTCGGCCACCAGAGGGATATATTAAACCTCCAAATTCAAGGTTTACTTTAAGTGTACTGTGCCAATATTGCATGATGCATCCTTGACTAGGCTACTAGCTACTAAAGTTGGAAAATAATTATAAATGTAAATTTTCGCATATGACAAAATCCCACATTTTTGCTAATCCATTCGACTCAAATTCATGTGCTTTTACAGAAAAAAGATAAGGGAGGTATATAAAACATTTATGTTTATCATTAAAAAAAAGTTAAAGAGCCTTATGGTCTTGTCAAATAGCTGCTAGGTGGAATACACCAATAAAACAGTTAACTGTGAATCTGCGTGGTACAGTAACCGTGGGTTCGAGGCCTCCTCGCATTGAGCTTTTTTCTTAAGGAAAACACTAATCACTGCTGGTCCTCGATGCTCCATTCAAATAACGTATATGGACGAAGTGAATGATTCTAATAATGCATATAAAATGTGGTACATGTAAGTGTAGCCTTCACATATTATATGTAATATACACTACACATCTCGTAAAAAATTATGGGCATTAATATGGAGTTGGTCCCCCCTTTGCTCATATAACAGCCTCCTCTCTTTTGGGAAGGTTTTCCACTAGCTGTTGGAACATTGCTGCGGGGACTTGCCACAATTCAGCCACGAGTATTAGTGAGGTCGGGCACTGATGTTGGGTGATTCGGCCTGGCTTGCAGTCTGCATTCCAATTCATCTCAAAGGTGTTCAATGGGGTTGAGGTTAGTGCTCTGTGCAGGCCAGTCAAGTTCTTTCACACCAATCTCGAAAAACTATTTCTGTATGGACCTCGCTTTGCTGAAACAGGAAATGGCCTTCCCCAAACTGTTGCCATAAAGTTGGAACAAGCAAATTATCTAGAATGTCATTGTATGTTTTAGCATTAAGATTTCCCTTCATTGGTACTAAGAGGCCTAGCCCGAACCATGAAAAACATCCACCAAACTTTACAGTTGGCACTATGGATTCGGGCAGATAGCATTCTCCTGGCATCCGCCAAATCCAGATTCATCCGTCGGACTGCCAGATGGTGAAGCATGATTCATCACTCCAGATAACGCCTTTCCACTGTTCCAGAGTACAATGGCGGCGAGCTTTAAACCACTCCAGCCGACACTTGGCATTGTGCATTGTGATCTTAGGCTATGGAAACCAATTTCATGAAGCTCCCAACGAACAGTTCTTGTGCTGACGTTGCTTCCAGAGGCAGTTTGGAACTTGGTAGTGAGTGTGCTTCAGCACTCTGCGGTCCCGTTCTTTGAGCTTCTGTGGCCTACCTCTTTGCGGCTGAGTCGTTGTTGCTCCTAGAGGTTTCCACTTCACAATAACAGCACTTACAGTTGACTGGGGAAGCTCTAGCAGGGCAGACATTTGAGGAATTGACTTGTTGGAAAGGTGGCATCCTATGAGATGATCGTGGACTACAGAAAAAGGAGGGCCGAGCACGCCCCCATTCTCATTGACGGGTCTGCAGTGGAGCAGGTTGAGAGCATCAAGTTCCTTGGTGTCCACATCACCAACAAACTATCATGGTCCAAACACACCAAGACAGTTGTGAAGAGGGCACGACAACGCCTGTTACCCCTCAGGAGACTGAAAATATTTGGAATGGGTCCTCAGATCCTCAAAAAGTTATACAGCTGCACCATCGAGAGCATCCTGACCGGTTCCATCACCGCCTGGTGTGGCAACTGCTCGGCCTCCGACCTCAAGACGCTACAGAGGGTAGTGCGTACGGCCCAGTACATCACTGGGGCCAAGCTTCCTGCCATCCAGGACCTCTATACCAGTCGGTGTCAGAGGAATGCCCTAAAAATTGCCAAAGACTCCAGCCACCCTAGTCATAGACTGTTCTCTCTGCTACCACACGGCAAACGGTACCGTAGCACCACGTCTAGGTCCAAAAGGCTTCTTAACAGCTTCTACCCCTAAGCCATAAGACTGCTGAATAGCTAATCAAATGACTACCCGGACTACTTGCATTGACCCCAAACTATTCATCCAGTTTCAGCAAGTGTGATTAGGAGATGGTGACGTTCGACTTCTGTGAAGGATGCTCTCATACAAAACGTTTCTATCATGTACAACTACGTCAACATTTCAAATTGGCTGATATAGAATTTGTTACAGGAAATAATAATGTCCAGCTGGCGTTGTTAGCATAGGGATAAGTGTACTAGGTCATCTGATGGGAAAAGCTAACCATTAGTGTCCTTCACGTGCAACTACATCAAATATTTGAGTTGTCTGAACAAATTTGGAGACAGAGTTTACATTAAAACTTTTTCTAATGTTCACAAGTATGGACCCATTATGTCTATACAACATACTTAGCCACAGCAGCATAAAACAATAGCTAGAGACAATGGCTTTTTTAATTGATTTGATTGAATGGTCCAAACACACACAGGCCTCTAGTCTTATTTTGTGCTGATAAACAGAAAATCCTTTAAGGATAGGTCAACAAATCAAGGACACTGAGCTCAATGGGAGATAGGCCTATCTCATTAAAACATTTGCATTTGGACATCTACACTTCAAACAATCAAGAGATTGTCAGCAGTGTCTATCACTACGGTTATTTGTCAAACAGTCTGAGGAAGGAAGAGGAGAAGTAGAGCGACAGAGACAGAGAGGGTGGGGGAAAATGTGGGGGGTTTGATTGTGATACACTAACTGGAGTTATGTTTTGTTTTGTTGTGGTAGATCTAAAATGCAGTTCTCAGCATGCTGAGAAGTAGTCGGAACATGGTGCATCTTGGTAGAAGAATACCCCCCTGCCCATGCACCCATCCGTCTGTCTTCCATCCCCATGGCGCTGTGCTGAAGCACTTAACCTGCCAGCTGGGCGCTTGACGGGGGGTCCGGCACCTGAACACAGTTGCTGTCACGAGAATGAGGTCCGCCGGGACCCGACACAAAAGGCTTGTAGCATGCAAGGCCAGGCACAATCTGTCTAGTTCGGCACTTACACCAAACAGACAGGACTTGTGTGCATGTTGGTATACTGCTGAGCTGTACAGAGAAGTATCTATAGCTAGTTTTCCATACACTTTGCGACAGAATTTCATGAGAATATTCTAAAATCTGCATAAAATTAAATTAGCATTTTGCCATCAAACTGATTTATTGCTGATAAAAGTATGTGAGTGATGACGTTGTGCACATAAAAATAAAATTTGCGGTTAAATTCCTATGTACCGAATGAAAGTTAAATGGGTTTCCATCTAATTTTCAACTCTACTGATGGTTTGTCACAAACTCTGTTGGGTTATATAGCCAATGTGCCCACTCTGGCCATGGCATGTGCGCTCGAGCCAACAGCTCAACAGCTCGCAGATGCAGTGCAGTAGATTACAGTAGATTATGGGATTATTATGGATAAGAGCTATATTATTTATATTTGTCAAATGGCAGCCAAGCATCGATCATCATGTCACAAGAATAAGACCCTCAATATTTATTGGAAAGGAGCATCAAGCTCATAACTTTCACCACCCTGTGAAGTTCATTATCATTTATTTAATCTGTCACCTATAAAACTGCATGGTTTCCCGAGTGGTAGTGGGAGGACCACAAAACATACAGTGCCTTCAGAAAGTAGTCATACCCCTTGATTTATTCCACATTTTGTTGTGTTACAGCCTAAATTCAAAATTGATTAAATATATTTTTTTTTCCTCACCCAATTAAAATTGTTTTGGTGCTAATTTATTTAACATGAAATACAGAAATATCTCATTTACATAAGTATTCACACCCCTGAGTGAATGCTTTGTAGAAGCACGTCTTGTCAAGTAGAAACTGTAACTCAGCCACTCAGGAACATTCACTGTCTTCTTGGTAAGCAACTCCAGTGTATATTTGATCACCGACAACGATGAGACAGCCTATAGAGAGGAGGTCAGATACCTGGCCGTGTGGTGCCAGGATAACAACCTCTCCCTCAACGTGACCAAGACAAAGGAGATAATTGTGGACTACAGGAAAAAAAAGAGGACTGAGCACGCCCCCATTCTCATCGACGGGGCTGTAGTGGAACAGGTTGAGTGCTTCAAGTTCCTTGGTGTCCACATCACCAACAAACTATCATGGTCCAAACACACCAAGACAGTCGTGAAGAGGGCACGACAAAGCCTATTCCCCCTCAGGAGACTGAAAAGATTTGGCATGGGTCCTCAGATCCTCAAAAAATTATACAGCTGCACCATCGAGAGCATCCTGACTGGTTGCATCACCGCCTGGTATGGCAACTGCTCGGCCTCCGACCGCAAGGCACTACAGAGGATAGTGCGTACGGCCCAGTACATCACTGGGGCCAAGCTTCCTGCCATCCAGGACCTCTATACCAGGCAGTGTCAGAGGAAGGCCCTCAAAATTGTCAAAGACTACAGCCACCCTAGTCATAGACTGTTCTCTCTGCTACCGCATGGGAAGCAGTACAGGAGTGCCAAGTCTAGGTCCAAAAGACTTCTCAACAGCTTCTACCCCCAAGCCATAAGACTCCTGAACAGCTAATCATGGCTACCCGGACTATTTGCACTGCCCCCCCACCCACCCCCCACCCCATCTTTTTACGCTGCTGCTACTCTGTTAATTATTTATGCATAGTCACTTTAACTCTACCCACATGTACATATTACTTCAACTACCTCAACTAGCCGGTGCCCCCGCACATTGACTCTGCACTGGTACCCCCCTGTATATATAGCCTTCCTACTGTTATTTTATTTTACTTCTGCTCTTTTTTTCTCAACACTTTTTTGTTGTTGTTTTATTTTACTTTTTTATTAAAAAATAAATGCACTGTTGGTTAAGGGCTTTAAGTAAGCATTTCACTGTAATGTCTGCACCTGTTGTATTCGGCACATGTGGTCAATACAATTAGATTTGATTTGGTTTGAAATTTGGCCTTGTGTTTTAGGTTATTGTCCTGCTGAAAGGTGAATTCATCTCCCAGTGTCTGGTGGAAAGCAGACTGAACCAGGTTTTCCTCTAGGATTTTACATGTGCTTAGCTCTATTCTGTTTATTTTCTATCCTGAAAACCTCCCCAGTCCTTAATGATTAAAAGCACACCCATAACATGATGCAGCCACCACTATGCTTGAAAATATGGAGAGTTGTACTCAGAAATGTGTTGCATTGGATTTGCCCCCAAAATGACTTTGTATTCAGGACTAAAAGTTAATTGCTTTGCCACATTTTTTGCAGTACTACTTTGGTGTCTTATTGCAAACAGGATGCATGTTTTGGAATATTTTTGTTCTGTACAGGCTTCCTTCTTTTCACTCTGTCAATTAGGTTAGTTTGTGGAGTAACTACAATGTTGATGATTCATCCTCAGTTTTCTCCTATCACAGGCAATAAACGATGTTACTGTTTTAAAGTCACCATTGGCCTCATGGTGGAATCCCTATTCGGCAACTGAGTTAAGAAGGACGCCTGTATCTTTGTAGTGACTGGGTGTATTGATACACCATCCAAAGTGTAATTAATAACTTCACCATGCTCAAAGGGATATTCAATGTCTGCTTTTTTCATTGTACCCATCTACCAATAGGTGCCTTTCTTTTTTCTTTTTTTTTTATCTTCTTTTTTTTTTCTTTTTTTTTTATTGTGGGGAATGGATCAGCTTAATATTGCAGATAGATTGTATCTTATATCAATGTAATTGTCTGCATCACTTCCAATCCCCCATGTTTTTTTTTTAAATATATTTTTTATATATATACTCCCCTTTATTACTTTTCAACCCCACCATCCTTTCCCTACTTGGAGTAAATTAGTGAACAACAATGCCCAGGCCTCTACTTCCGGTTTATACTTACTATCTACACCTTATGGACAGAGTTAATTTTACAATCATTCTATTATATATATTTTTATTTATTTTATTTTTTATTGCTCCTGAACTTCTTCTACTCTCAACTTCTCCGATCATTTTCATGATGTCCATCCGGTTAGGTGCCTTTCTTTGCGAGGCTTTGGAAAACCTCCCTTTGTGATTGAATCTGTCTTTGAAATTCACTGCTCGACTGAGGGACCGATAATTGTATGTGTGGGGTACAGAGATGAGGTAGTCATTTAAAAAATCAGTATAAACACTATTAGTGAGTCCATGCAACTTATTTTGTGACTTGTTTAGCATATTTTAGCAAATGTGTAACTTATTTAGGCTTGCTATAACAAAGAGTTGAATACTTCATTTCAGCTTTTCATTTTTAATTAATTTGTAAAACTTTTGAAAAGCATAATTCCTCTTTAACATTATGGGGTAATATGTGTAGATCAGTGACAAAATCTACATTTTATCCAAATATTTTAGCTATTTTCACTATCACAAATATTGGTACACTTGCTGCCGTTGTCGTGAAATGGATGGGTTTTGATGAATAAACAAGTTGTGGGTGTGTCGAGGCTTGGCCCCTCACTGGCCAATCAAAACGTGCTCCATGGCGAAATATGTGGTCGCTTCAAGTTGTGTATTCACGGTGTTTTATGAATTGCCTTGTAATCAACTCCAATTCCAATGTTAGTCCGTTATAGTTGGCTTACAGAAACGAAATAACAAAATGTAGACTTATCTTTGCTAAATTTGTTAACTTGAACCCATTTGCAGTCCACTTTGTTCTAAGTAATTGCATGGCTTCAATAGCATTCACACTCATATAGGGGCTAAGCCTACCGTAAATTGCATTATGGCTGAGCATGGACATGCCAAACATTGTCAATAAGCAAGATTCAATTAATTATTTATAAAGCTTAAAAAGAGAACAAATAATTAATTTTGATGCACTCAGAGGACTGTTATTAGAATGTTTTAACCACTCCTATAAAAATAGTAGATTATCAGATACTCAACAAGAAGGTTTGATTTCATTATTACTGAAACAGTACCAAAGTGGTAAGTATAAAGATCCAGTCCGTTGAAAAAATTGGAGGTCTCTTACACTTCAGTGTTATGATGCAAAAATTCAAGCAAAATGCATTACTCATATAATTAAAAAGGTATTATGGGATATTATTGATCCAACTCAGACAGGTTTTTTACATGGACGATACATTGGTGATAATATAAGATCAGTATTGGAAACAATAGAACACTATGAAAAATCTGGCAAACCAGGCCTGGTATTAATAGCTGACTTTGAAAAGACTGGAATTTATAGAGATTGAGAATCTCTTACACAATAGGTTACAATTATGTATAGTAACACTAGCTGTAAAATAGTAAATAATGGCTACTTCTCAGAAACGATTAAACTGTCGAGGAGTAAAATAGGGTTGTTCACTATTGGCATATCTATTTATTATGGCCATCGAAAAGTTAGCTATTAAAGTCAACATAATATCAAGGGGCTAGAAATCCAGGGATCAAAAACAAAGGTATCATTGTACGCTGATGATTCATGTTTTCTTTAAAATCCACAATTTGGATCACTCCACAGCCTCATAGATGATCTAAATAATTTTTCTAACCTCTGGATTACAACCAAATTTTGGATCACAAAAAAATACAACTTTTTACAGTTTATTGGTAAACTAATAAAATGGTCTGATGGTGAAGTGGACATACTTGGTATTCATATCTCGAAAGAAAGACATGATCTCACAACAATACATTTTAATAGAACGCTATAAAAAAATATATAAGATCTTGCTATCATGGAAAGGAAAATACCTGTATATTTGTAAAAAAAAATCAACTCTTTATTCATTTTTTACTTTTTAGTCATATCCCAGTTTACCTATTTGCTTATGGCCTTGACTACACCTAGCGACTTGCTCTTTACATTATGAGCCAAAAAGATTCCATTTTATTTGGAACGGTAAACCAGAAAAAATTTAACAAGCCTATTTATATAATGATATGAATGTGGAAGGCAGAAATTATTAAACATAAAAGCATTAGATCCGAGCTGGTTCTCTAGCAGATTAGTAAAAATTTCTCACCCTATGTTCAATAATGTCCTTTTCCCCTTTATTCAGATTACAACCTCTCACTTTCGGTTAATTGAAAATGAAATAATCTCAAAAATAAAGTTGTTTGCAATTTCAGTTTAATCTACCTGAAAAGACAGAACAAATATTACAACAAATATTATGATTAAACTCAGTTGCTGGATATTGGTGGGAACTGGATCACGCTGTCATACACGTCGATCCAGAATATCCTCAACAAGCTCAATGGGTGACATGTCTGGTTAGTATGCAGGCCATGGAAGAACTTGGACATTTTCAGCTTACAGGAATTGTGTACAGATCCTTGTGACATGGGGCCGTGCATTATCATGCTGAAACTTGAGGTGATGGCGGCGGATTAATGGCACGACAATAGGCCTCAGGATGTAGTCACAGTATCTCTGTGCATTCAAACTGCCATCAATAAAATGCAATCGTGTTTGTTGTCCGTAGCTTATGCCTGCCCATACCATAACCCCACCGCAACCATGGGGTACCCTGTTCACAACGTTGACATCAATAAACTGCTCACCCACACAATGCCATACACGCTGTTGGCCATCTGCCCAGCACAATTGAAACCGGGATTCATCCGTGAAGAGCACACTTCTCCAGCATGCCAGTGGCCAACGAAGGTAAGCATTTGCCCAATGAAGTCGGTTATGACGTCGAACTGCATTCAGGTCAAGACCATAGTGAAGATGACCAGCATCGGTTTCTGACATGGTTTCTGACAGTTTGTGCAGAAATTCTTTGGTTACGTAAACCCACAGTTTTGTCAGCTGTCCGGGTGGATGTCTCAGAAGATCTCGCAGGTTAAGAAGCCAGACGTGGAGGTCCTGGGCTGGCATGGTTACACGTGGTCTGCGGTTCTGAGGCCGGTTGGACATACCAACAAATTCTCTAAAATGACGTTGGAGGCCGCTTATGGCTTATATGGGCAGACAGCTTAAATTCTTGTTAATCTAACTGCACTGTCCAATTTACAGTAGGTATTACATTAAAGAAATACCATGCTATTGTTTGAGGAGAGTGCACAACAACAAAAAAACGTATCACGGCAACTGATTTGATACATTCACCTCTGAAGGTAAATAATGTACTTACATTCAGTAATCTTGCTCTGATTTGTCATCCTAAGGCTCCCAGAAATAAAATGTAGCGTAGTTTTGTTTGATAAAATCAAATTTTATATTCCAATGTAGGAACTGGGTTCTACAGTTTGAACCCCTGCTGTCTGGCTCCACACACCCCCCGCCCGGCCATCTATATGTGTGAAAGTTAGTGTATAAGCTAATGATCCTTCATGTATGACTGTCACGCCCTGACTCAGGGGACTCTTATATGTTGAGTCAGGGTGTGTGTATTCTTTGTTTGTGCATATTCTCTGTGGGTTTTCTAGGATGTGTAGTTCTATGTTGGCCGGTGTGGTTCCCAATCAGAGGCAGCTGTCGCTCGTTGTCTCTGATTGGGGCCAATACTTAGGCAGCCTTTTGGCACTAGTGGGTTGTAGGATCTTGTTCCGTGAAAGGTATGTTGTTTGTGTCTACCTTGGACTTCACATTTCGTTTAGTTTATTGTTTTGTCGAGTGTTTATTAAGTTTAAATAAACCTGTATGCATATCACGCTGCACCTTGGTCCGTCCCATCTGTAAACGAATGTGACAGAAGATCCCACCAAACGAGGACCAAGCAGCGTGCCCAGGCGGAGAGAGTAGCCATGTCACAGTTGGGCAATTGGTGGTCATGGGAGGAGATATTTGCGGGGAAAGGGCCATGGGCGAAGGTAGATGCCCAGGCAGGAGAGGAGCAACGGCAACACAGAGGAAGCCGGTCGAGGAAGAAGCCCGAGAGACAGCCCCAAGAACATTTTTTTGGGGGGGTTAAAAGGGTGGTTGGCGGAGCCTAGTGTTAGAGCAGAGCCAACTCCCCGTACACGAGGAAGCGTGTTACTGGGCAGGCTCCGTATTATGCGGAGCTACGTACTGTGTCGCCAGTGTGCCGGCACAGTCCTGTGCTAGCACCACGTACGTGCCGTGCGAAGATGGGCATCCAGCCAGGATGGGGTGTGCCGGGCTCAACCCTCCTGGTCTCCAGTACGCCTCCTCGGTCCCGCATATCCTGCGCCGGTTCTACGTACTATATCGCCAGTGCCCGTGCACAGCCCTGTGCGTCCTGTGCTAATGCCTCACACATACTGTGCGGAAGTAGGCATCCAGCCAGGACGGGTTGTGCCAGCTCTCCGCTTCAGACCTCCAGTCCGCCTCCACAGTCCGGTACGGCCCGTTCCTGCTCCTCGCACCAAGCCAGTGGTGCGCGTCGCCAGCCCGGTCCGGCCTGTTCCTGCTCCTCGCACCAAACCAGTGGTGCGCGTCGCCAGCCCGGCCCGGCCTGTTCCTGCTCTTCGCACCAAGCCAGTGGTGCGCATCGCCAGCCCGGCCTGGCCTGTTCCTGCTCCTCGCACCAAACCAGTGGTGCGTGTTCCCAGCCCGGACCGGCCTGTTCCTGCTCTTCGTACCAAGCCAGTGGTGCGCATCGCCAGCCCGGCCCGGCCTGTTCCTGCTCCTCGCACCAAACCAGTGGTGCGTGTTCCCAGCCCGGCCCGGCCTGTTCCTGCTCCTCGCACCAAGCCAGTGGTGCACGTCACCAGCCCGGTCCGGCCTGTTCCTGCTCCTCGCACCAGACCAGTGGTGAGTGTGTCCAGTCCGGCACGGCCCGTGCTCGTTCCACCGGTGCCTGGTCCGGCACCAGTCAGCAGCTCCAGTCCGGAGCCAGAGCAGTCCGCTCCACCGGTGCCTGATCCAGCTCCGGTCAGCTGCTCCAGTTCGGAGTCAGAGCAGTCCGCTCCACCGGTGCCTGATCTAGTTCCGGTCAGCTGTTCCACTCCGGAGCCAGAGCAGTCCGCTCCACTTGTGCCTAATCCAGCTCAGGTCAGCTGCTCCACTCCGGAGCCAGAGCAGTCCTCTCCACCGGTGCCTGATCCAGCTCCGGTCAGCTGCGCCACTCCGGAGCCAGAGCAGTCCGCTCCACCTGGGTCCAGTCCTGCTCCGGTCAGCGGCTCCACTCCGGAGCCAGAGCAGTCCGCTCCACCGGTGCCCAGTCCAGCTCTGGTCAGGGGCTCCAGTCCAGACCATGACATCAGCCCCTCTCCAGGTTCGGGGTCTCCCACACCAGGGTCCAGACAGGGCCTGGCGTATCGTGGGAGGAAGGAGAGGGGAAGTAGCGCGGCGAGGTCCAGCCAGACCAGGGGCGCAACAGGGAGGCGGAGAGTGAGAGGTTGTCACGCCCCGAGCCGGATCCGCCTCCGAGGCGGAATGCCCACCCGGCCCCTACCCTGTTATGTTTATGTTGTGTGGTCGGAGTCCGCACCTTTGGGGGGGGATACTGTCACGCCCTGATTCAGGGGACTCTTATACAGTGGGGAAAAAAGTATTTAGTCAGCCACCAATTGTGCAAGTTCTCCCACATAAAAAGATGAGAGAGGCCTGTAATTTTCATCATAGGTACACGTCAACTATGACAGACAAATTGAGATTTTTTTTCTCCAGAAAATCACATTGTAGGATTTTTAATGAATTTATTTGCAAATTATGGTGGAAAATAAGTATTTGGTCACCTACAAACAAGCAAGATTTCTGGCTCTCACAGACCTGTAACTTCTTCTTTAAGAGGCTCCTCTGTCCTCCACTCGTTACTTGTATTAATGGCACCTGTTTGAACTTGTTATCAGTATAAAAGACACCTGTCCACAACCTCAAACAGTCACACTCCAAACTCCATTATGGCCAAGACCAAAGAGCTGTCAAAGGACACCAGAAACAAAATTGTAGACCTGCACCAGGCTGGGAAGACTGAATCTGCAATAGGTAAGCAGCTTGGTTTGAAGAAATCAACTGTGGGAGCAATTATTTGGAAATGGAAGACATACAAGACCACTGATAATCTCCCTCGATCTGGGGCTTCACGCAAGATCTCACCCCGTGGGGTCAAAATGATCACAAGAACGGTGAGCAAAAATCCCAGAACCACACAGGGGGACCTAGTGAATGACCTGCAGAGAGCTGGGACCAAAGTAACAAAGCCTACCATCAGTAACACACTACGCCGCCAGGGACTCAAATCCTGCAGTGCCAGACGTGTCCCCCTGCTTAAGCCAGTACATGTCCAGGCCCATCTGAAGTTTGCTAGAGTGCATTTGGATGATCCAGAAGAAGATTGGGAGAATGTCATATGGTCAGATGAAACCAAAATAGAACTTTTTGGTAAAAACTCAACTCGTCGTGTTTGGAGGACAAAGAATGCTGAGTTGCATCCAAAGAACACCATACCTACTGTGAAGCATGGGGGTGGAAACATCATGCTTTGGGGCTGTTTTCTGCAAAGGGACCAGGATGACTGATCCGTGTAAAGGAAAGAATGAATGGGGCCATGTATCGTGAGATTTTGAGTGAAAACCTCCTTCCATCAGCAAGGGCATTGAAGATGAAACGTGGCTGGGTCTTTCAGCATGACAATGATCCCAAACACACCGCCCGGGCAACGAAGGAGTGGCTTCTTAAGAAGCATTTCAAGGTCCTGGAGTGGCCTAGCCAGTCTCCAGATCTCAACCCCATAGAAAATATTTGGAGGGAGTTGAAAGTCCGTGTTGCCCAGTGACAGCCCCAAAACATCACTGCTCTAGAGGAGATCTGCATGGAGGAATGGGCCAAAATACCAGCAACAGTGTGTGAAAACCTTGTGAAGACTTACAGAAAACGTTTGACCTGTGTCATTGCCAACAAAGGGTATATAACAAAGTATTGAGAAACTTTTGTTATTGACCAAATACTTATTTTCCACCATAATTTGCAAATAAATTCATTAAAAATCCTACAATGTGATTTTCTGGGAAAAAAATTCTCATTTTGTCTGTCATAATTGACGTGTACCTATGATGAAAATTACAGGCCTCTCTCATCTTTTTAAGTGGGAGAACTTGCACAATTGGTGGCTGACTAAATACTTTTTTTCCCCACTGTATGTTGAGTCAGGGTGTGTGTATTCTTTGTTTGTGCATATTCTATGTGGGTTTTCTAGGATGTGTAGTTCTATGTTGGCCGGTGTGGTTCCCAATCAGAGGCAGCTGTCGCTCGTTGTCTCTGATTGGGGACCATACTTAGGCAGCCTTTTGGCACTAGTGGGTTGTGGGATCTTGTTCCGTGAAAGGTATGTTGTTTGTGTCTACCTTGGACTTCACTTTTTGTTTCGTTTATTGTTTTGTCGAGTGTTTATTAAGTTTAAATAAACATGTATGCATATCACGCTGCGCCTTGGTCCGTCCCGTCTGTAAACGAACGTGACAATGACATTCCTGGGAGTGTGTAAACTTACATTTTGTATTACCATATCATTTTTGTATGTTCTCTATAGTTATGTACTTGAAAATATATCAATTGAGCAATTCGGCACATTTGGGCAGACTTCATACAAAATAGTCCAGTGTTGCAATGCTTCACTGGATCAATCTGAAACTTTGTACAAATATCTAGTGGCCAAAATCTAAATTGCGTCTAAACTGCAATATTATATTGTGGCCTTTCTCTTGCATTTCAATGATGTAAAAAAAATAATAATAGAAAACGCATGTTTTTTTGTTTGTATTATCTTTTACCAGATCTTATGTGTTATATTCTCCAACATTAATTGCACATTTCCACAAACTTCAAAGTGTTTCCTTTCAAATGGTATCAAGAATATGCATATCCTTGCTTCAGGTCCTGAGCTAGAAGAAGTTATATTTGGGTATGTCATTTTAGGGAAACATTTTTAAAAAAGGGTCCGATCCTTAAGAGGTAAAATTCTCTGTCCACAGCTCTGGTGGACATTCATGCGGTCAGCATGACAATTGCACACTCCCTCCAAACTTGGGACATCTGTGGCATTGTGTGGTGTGATAAAACCTTTGTGGTGATCATGCTGTTTAATCAGCTTCTTGATATGCCACACCTGTCAGGTGGAGTGATTACCTTGGCAAAGGAGAAATGCTCACTAACAAGGATGTAAACAAATTAGTGCACAAAATTAGAGAGAAATCATGTTTTTGTGCGTATGGAAAATGTCAGGGATCTTTTATTTCAGCTCATGAAACATGGGACCAACATTCTAGATTGCATTGATATTTTTGCTCAGCATACATTTGATTGAAAACTGTTTTAAGAAGAGTGCCTCTTAGACTGGAGTCACTGAGGCGAAACACTTCTGACAAAACAAAGAATGTTAGTGTAAATGGGCATGACATGGATTTCCAATGAAGTAAAAGTAACCACATTTTGATTTAAGTGCCTGTTAATAATAACTTTCATGAAAACAGAAGGTGAATTTGATTGATACCATTTTGATTTCAATGGACAAAGTAGTGCAGTACGATGAGTGACCCAGTGTCTCACAATGAAACAGTGCAATACATTACTCTTGCCTGAAAAATGGGCATACTCACATCAGAGCACTGAGGCTGAAAATGGCTGAAAATGCAGTGCGAGTGATTGTCAGTCTGCTGTCTGAGTTCCTACAATGTAGCCCCAAAGGCTGATTTGCTAAAGTTTTGTGAATAGCGGGGGAGACGAGCTATGTCGGCTCTCCCCCGTCTCACCCCCCTGCCAAGACTGCAGAGGAGTGCTAGGACTCTAGGGAAGTCTGACGAGGCTATTCAATCATCCAGCATTGATTGACAATGAGAATCATGTCCAGAGGATATAAATTAGAACAAAGGAAAAAAAGAAAATGAAGGCTAGACACAGTGGGTTGTTTGCTGCAGCACATGAGCTGAGACTGTTAGGGACGACACTGTCTCAAATCAGGGAAGAGATGTCGAGGAAAAATGTTAGGCCACCATCGTGTCATGATTATGAGCCATTTCCATGCGTGGCACAAAGTGGGGTGTTAATATGATTTTGACCTTGATGAATTTGCACCGTATTTTGGGGGACTGATGTTGCAAAAAGACATGGAAGTCATGATACAAAGGCATATTTTAATTCATATTCATAGTGAACAGTACACGTGTTGTAGAGTTTGTTTGAAGAATAACTCAAAATGTCCACAATATTGGAAGAATTAAGTCGGGCATACACTACACGACTTTGGCTCTAATTAGGCTGTCCAAGACAAGTTTATGAGATAGGAAACAAAATCCCCATGTCCTTGCCTACTCAGGGTTTAATGTGAGCGGATCAGAGACACAATCTAATGGCTAACAATCCCGTCTTTGAGCCTTCCCAGAAGTCACGATATTTTCAAACATGTTTGATTAGCATAAAATCCTAAAATGCTCTTGTAGTGTGAGATGTGCAAGTTTTGAGCACGGTGATCAGCAATAGCCAATGAGAGCTCGGTAGAGAAGCAGTCAGTGAGATGATGATGTTGTATCGCATCACCCAGAATGTGTAGACTACTACTAGAATGCCTTTCTACTTGCCTTTAACCAAAGCCAAAGTGTCAAATCTTTATACAGTAGCTCTGAAGTTCACAAGCAAAGTTTTTATTGTCCCAGCTCAATCTAGCTACGTTAACAATCTAATAACATCATCACTGGTTGTTTCCTCGGGACGGCATGGTATCGAAAATCCTCACGACCAAGTGAAGAATCTTGTAGTGCGTGACCCCCGTCTGTGCCACATCATTTAGTTTTCACACCACTACATTGGTAACGCAGAAAAATACAGGAAAGACGGTCATTTAATGTGAGAGGCTCAACAATGTTAGGATTTTGAAAGCCCGGCATTACAGAAAAATACTTACAGGAAATTAGAGAGATTATACATTACAAAGTTTCTACAGTGTTTCCCTCACTTGACTAGAATGAATGTAAAGGGAATGCTATCTGTTTTAAATATGGCCAAGTGGCTCAGCTCCCATCCATTTCACAATTCATTTACAGCTCTCTATGAGTACCTGCTGCTGCACATAGTTTCTGTTCATTGTAGTTTACAGCAGGAAAGGTGTCAGCCAGCATAGTCCAGGACCTGCATGGACTCATGAACAGAGCATTACATTACAGTATATTTTAATACAGTATGTAAAAGAAAAGACAAAAGTGAAATCAATATCTATGTTTTCACAACATGTCACAACAGTAACAGCTTGGCAAATTTGAAAAAGCAACAAGGCATATGTAGAGCTTACCATTGCACTATTGCTCTCGACAGCGTCTGTATCCATTATGGCCAACTAGCTCAGGCCTGAGTCCAATATGAGGGTATCACTGAAACGAGACGCAATTTCCACGCTTTGTGATTCAAATGGGAGAGGAGAATTGATCCCACCTCACACATTTAGAAAGGTATTCTAATGAAGGGCACCGTTCCCTAATGGGATCGATAGAGGTACACAAATCTTGGCCCAAGTGCCTGACTAAGGAGATCAGGAGGATAGTGGATCTTAACTGCACCAGCAACTAGCCAGAGTCTGATTCATCAAGTTTTACAGTTCAAATAAAAGTTAGTGCTGATTGCCAACTTCATTATCAAGATGCCTCTGTGCTGCATTAGAATAAATGAAAATGGCACACTTTACTTTCTCTGCTATTTTTCCACTGTCTATTCTGCATGAGGGAGATTAACTATTGAGATCTGTGTAATTCATTAATTTCCTTTCAAAATAGAGCATTTAGCTCTTTATTGGTGGACGACTGCCAATGTTAATGTATCTCCTTCCAGTGACTGTTTCAAATGGTTTCCACACTATCACTGTTAAAATCACTGTTCCAGATTAGGAATAATACTTGATTCAGGTTTATCCCATTAATAGATTAAGTGCTCTCCATTTAATTATTGATGGAGTGGGATTGATTTTTGAGACGGAACTTTTAAGGTTGCCATTCTCTCCTCTCCTCTTTTCTCCTCTTCCCTGTCATCCTCAAGTATTCCCTGAGCTTTTAGAGCTACAGTCAAACAATAGATCCCAAACGGCCAAAGACCAAGCAGAGCATGGGTGGAAGGAGTTGAGGTAAAGCACTATTTAGAATCATATCTTTTGACAGCTTTGCTCCTCAACATTTATCCCAATAACAACATAGAGGCAAAAATGTTGGGTACCTCTGAAACGTCTCAAGTCATCACAATACTCACGTCATGCCTTTATAGAATCATATCTTTTGATAGCAATTCAAGCAATTCTTTTGACAGAATTGCTTGACCCGACTTTCTTGTTGCAAAAACAGCATTGCCTGAAGTAGGCCCTTACAGAAAAACAACATGAATTTCATGTGATAATATGTGTTTGCCATGTGATCACATGTGAAGTTAATGTGATAGCATGTGACAATATGTAAAAGCAACATGTGATAACATGAAACTACACATGTGATTATATGATCTCATGTGAAATACATGTGACAACATGGGGAAGCAAAATTTCAACAGTGTTTTTCAAATGTAATTCCACATGTAATTCCACATTTCACATGCACGTTTTTCCCATTTGAAAGTGCAAATTTGATTTTCACATGTGAAAGTCATTCACATGTGAAAATGCAATTCCACATGTGAAATCATGTGTTTTTTTCCCTAAGGTGGAAAGGGAAGGGAGAGGAAGGCAAAGATTGCTGCCAAACTGTCCTGTGTTTCACCAAGCACTCGCTATATTTTGACACAGATCAATGCAGCACAATCTCAATAATGTTTGCATATTACCCGGGACTCTATCTAATGTGAACAAACATCAATACCTGCTGCGACGTGTTCCTTCACAAGCTTCCAAGCCAGCAGGGAAGAGCAAAACTATTAGAAACCCATAAGACAACAGATTTTCACTGCATAGTTGACATAAAAGTTCAATAAGGAAAAACAGTGTGATGAGGCATTAGTAAAATATTATTCAGAAATTTAAAAAATATATACAGTGAGCTCAAAAAGTATTGGGACAGAGACAAATGTATGTTGTTGTTGTTTTGGCTCTGTAGTCAAGCACTTTGGATTTTAAATGATACAATGACTATGATGTTGAAGTGCAGACTGTCAGCTTTAATTTGAGGGTATTTTCATCTATATTGGGTGAACCGTTTAGAAATCACAGCACTTCTTGTACATAGTCCCACCATTTTAGGGGACCAAAATATTGGGACAAATTCACTTATGTGTATTAAAGTAGTAAAAAGTTAAGCATTTGGTCCCATATTCATAGCATGCAATGACTACATCAAGCTTGTGACTACACATTTGTTGGATACATTTGCTCTTTGTTTTGGTTGTGTCTCAGAGAATTTTGTGCCCAATAGAAATTAAAGGTAAATAATGTATTGTGTCATTTTGGAGTCACTTTTATTGTAAATAAGAATAGTATTTTTTTCTAAACACTTCTACATTAATTCATGTGGATGCTACCAGAATTACGGATAATCCTGAATGAATCGTGAATAACAATTAGTTAGAAAGTTACAGCCCCCCCCCCCCCCCCCACACACACACACACACACACACACACACACACAGCACTGCCATATGTGGTTCCATTGACTCAACAGAATTTTTCACATTCAAATAAAGACTTTATTTAGATACAGTGGGGAAGGACACCAGAAACAAAATTGTAGACCTGCACCAGGCTGGGAAGACTGAATCTGCAATAGGTAAGCAGCTTGGTTTGAAGAAATCAACTGTGGGAGCAATTATTAGGAAATGGAAGACATACAAGACCACTGATAATCTCCCTCGATCTGGGGAGAGCCAGAAATCTTGCTTGTTTGTAGGTGACCAAATACTTATTTTCCACCATAATTTGCAAATAAATTCATAAAAAATCCTACAATGTGATTTTCTGGAGAAAAAAAAATTCATTTTGTCTGTCATAGTTGACGTGTACGTATGATGAAAATTACAGGCCTCTCTCATCTTTTTAAGTGGGAGAACTTGCACAATTGGTGGCTGACTAAATACTTTTTTCCCCACTGTATATTGCAATCGTAAGTATGTTTGAAGTGCCAGTTGCTGACAGGTGCGAATTGCATCTTGAATTGGAGATGCCAACGAGCCCCCTGCCAGGTTGCAGATTTAAAGTGGCCTCCCAAACAGCACACCCTGGACTGTATTAGTATCTCCACAGGCAGCTGTGGCTGGTACGATGGAGGAAGAGGCAGAGCCTGCAAACCACAGCCCTACAACCTGTGTTTCTGGCTGCATCCCAAATAGCACCCTATCTACAGTATGTGCCCTGGTCAAAAGGAGTTCTCTATGTAGCAAATAGGGTGCCATTTGGGATGCAACTTGTGTTTCTCTCTCTTATGAAGGTCAGGGAGGGGGTAAAACACGTTAGCATCCTATAGAGCAACATGATCAGAATAAAGACCAGATAACTGACAAACTGTGGGTTTTACAAAGTTGTGTGTGTCCAATAGTCTACAGGTCCAATAGAAAAAAAAGGGGAGGAAAGTTGAAAAAGCGCAATGTAGAATATGGCCCACTTAAAAGTTACAGCAGGAAATATCAAAGAAAAGTACAATGTAGAAGTGGCTGGTATCCTGGAGACCTGGAGTACTGTACAACTGCAATTAAAACCCACATGCTAATCATGCTCTGTCAATCCCAGTGGTGTTCTGTTCACACTGTGTGGAGGTGGCGTGTTGTACTGAGTGCTCCATGGAAAGTAAAATAGCTCAGATCTCTGCATGGAGGCGTACATATTTAACTTACGCCACCGACATTGGATTATCCTAATATTCAGTGTGTCTTTTTTGGGACAGTGGGTGGAATGATTTTGCATGCCCCTTTCCAACTAATCATTGGTTTTCATTTAAAGTCAATTCTAATCTAATGTATTCCATATGTTAGTGAAGTCCCCTTCTTTCTTTCCATTGTTAAGGTCAAGGGGTGATAGGTTGTCATATTGATGTAGTCTGGCAAAGGACCACTCCATGAATATGACTAAATACTCACAGGTGTGTTTTCCGATCATTTAAGATGGATCACACAACTAACACCAGACACGTCGCCAGGACAAAGTGACTAAGAGGGCAGTTGAAATTGGTGAGGGGGCAATTTTTTTTGGGGGGTGGGGTTCTTGCATTGGAATTATATAGAATTCTGCTTATATCACGCTATACCACAAGAGACTCCGAGACCATTGATTGAGTGCTTTTGAAATGACAGGTTAGTGCAAAATACTGTATATAGCCTATCTCTGCTGCGCTGTATCAGCACAATGGACAGCGCCCTACACACTAAAGCAAGGCCATTTTGGTAATGAATTTAGGCTACAAGATAGATAGGGTAATTCACGTATTTCAAACAGCCTATGTGAATTCAGCCGTACACACAGCTGTCTTACCAAAATAATACAAACTAAATGCTGAAAGTAGTAGCCTAATTACTCATACCTGCAAACAAAAATACTGAATAGCAGTTTGGCTCAGAATACCGACACAACTGCCAATGCGATCGAATGAATGCGAACAGAACAAAACAACAATACCAAGTAGGCCTAGTAAGCATGACACAATCTATATTTAGGCTAGTTACATTAACAGTAAACAAATGTAGTAAACAAAAGGCAAATGGAGATCCAAATAACCAAAAACATAGCCTACAGCAGGGTTTGCCAACTGGTGGCCCGTGGGCCGAATTTGGTCTGCGGATGATTTTATTTGGCCTCCCAAGTTTTCTGAACCCTTTTTTTTTTGGGGGGGGGGGCATAGCAAACACTGTAAAAACACCAGGAAATTAGCTCCAAGTGATTTTAATGTAATAAATATTTTCCCAAGTATTCCCACGCATAATAGAGGGACACGTGATCGTAAACAAATGTAAGCAAGGTTTGAAATGATTATGTTTTAGTAAACATTATATCTGTTTGGGCTTCTTGCAGTCAAGTTGAAGTCTACAAATTATTTGTAATTATGTTCTGGCCCCCCGACCATCCTCTCAAGAAAGAATCGTCTGCGGCTGACTCTAGTAGATGATCGCTGGCCTACAGCCTAATACAGTGAGATGCAGACATGCACAGCTGTCTTGTCAAATAAATAGGCCTATAGGCTCGCTTCAAACATGGAAAATCATGGCGCTCATGAGTTCAGCAACATGTTGTGATATGGCACAATACACTTCTGTGGATCAAACTCGGCCCACATAATCAATTAAGCAATGCCAGCCTACCATAAACACGTTTCCAATACGTACAGTTCCATTTACAACCACAAAAAACAATAGACATTTCACTAATGTCAGCATCCAAGAACAGTCTTTTACACTCTTCTCCTCTGTCATTTTTTTCATTTTACATTTTCGTCATTTAGCAGACGCTCTTATCCAAATTGTCATGCTGGCCTACTGTCCACCATGTATTGCTGAAGATTTGTTCTTACATAACATCATTGTTTGCTTGAACTGTGCCAAAATGGCTTCGAACTTGCTGTCACACCTCAGCTTCTCAACGCACTCCAATGCACTGCGGACCACATTGACTCCAGTGTTTTGCTTTTGCCTGGAGTAATTTGTTTGGAGGATTGATAATACTGAGGATTCTGTGCACCATGGTGGCTGTAAACTTAAAGCCAGGGTCCATCACCGTCTTCAGCAGCCCTGTAGCCTCGAGTCTTACTTCTGTGTTAACGAATGCATGCATTCGATGTCAGAGAGGAACTTCACAATGTTGTCACAACTTTTAGCAACCACTGACACAGTATCCAGGTGTCCGGTTCTCTTCTTTGGTGAAGCCAAGTTCTGATATATATAGTGGCAGTGGCAAATTAGCTGGTTCGAGCAAGCTAAATAGGCTATGGCTAGTAACACTAACACTTTTTACAGCTAGCTAAGAAGCTAACTAAACTCTGTAGTGGTGGGGCATGAGGCAGAGTTGAGTGAAGCAGCTTCAATGGTAAACTTGACCCTGCCCTTATAAATCAAAATAAAATATTACAGGCGGAGGAGTATCAGGTTATTCATGTAGCCTACCACAGATGAGAAGCGTTTTTTCCCCCTTTTTATGGAAACCCAAAGGAGTCATACCTAACCGCCCTAGTGGCTTTCCATAGCCGCCCTACACACACTATGACGAGCTCGGTACATTGTGCTGACACAGCATGACCAATCATTTGAACTTTTTTATATATTTTTATATAGGGACATAAAACTAAAACTGAGGGGGGACAAGTTTCAACTGAAGGGGCTAAGCCCCCATTTGCCCCCTAGTGGATCCAGGCCTACATGGTATACAGTCGTAATGAACAACATGGGGAAAGAAAAAACTGCTCCTGCCTCCTACAGAATAGTTTGAGCACATTATCGCTATTCACTACGTCCCAAATGGCACCATATTTCTTAAATAGTGCACTACCTTTGACGATGGGCCCTGGACAGAAATAGTGCACTACATAGGAAATGGGGTGCTTTTTGGGACACATCCATTTTCTTGGATACCTGAGTAATTGCAGGACAAATGTAATTGGAAACAGCGCACCAATGGTCCCCGTCAGTTTTCAGCAGCAGCCCAGCGGAGCTTGTTAGAGGAACGAGGGGAGACGTGGTAAATAAGGTTAATTGGGCGCACTGTCAGACCAGGGAAGATGCACACGCTGACACAACAAAACCAGTAACATGATTACATTCTTTCCTCTCCTGCTTCTCGGCTTAGTATTGCTGTTCATTATTATTAATTTTGCTGGAGAGGTGGAGATGGTGACATGGCCATGACTGCTGTGATAGCAGCAAGGTTATTACAGTTTTGTGTTTATATATTCATTTTTATTAGTTTTAAGATTTTTATTTGAGATTCAGTTTCGTTTCAGTTCGTTTTCAGATCCACTTTACTAGTTTTGATTTAGTTTGTTTTATAAAAACATTTATTTCATTTTTATATTATTTCATTTAAGTTTTGGTTAGGGACAGAAAGTAGCCTATGTGTGGGAGGCTAGGAGACATTTATGTGTTGTATAGTTTTTGTGTTTTTGGGGATGTCACTTACTGTATTGCCATTGTGGGGCAATAATGCATATGGTGATGGTCAGGTCATAGATTAGGTTAGGTTTAAAAATAGACTCAGCGAGATGACATAGATCAGCGTTTCCCAAACTCGGTTTTCGGGACCCCAAGGGGTAAACGTTTAATTTTTTTCCCCTATCACTACACTACACACTACACAATTGAAAAGAGCATCAAGATCAAAGTGCACTTTTGCCACCCTGTGAGTTCATCATAATTTACAGTACCAGTCAAAAGTTTGGACACACCTACTGTTAAAGAAAAAATAATTTGATCCCCTGATGATTTTGTACGTTTGCTCACTGACAAAGACATGATCAGTCTATAATTTTACTGGTAGGTTTATTTGAACAGTGAGAGACAGAATAACAACAACAAAAATCCAGAAAAACGCATGTCAAAAATGTTATAAATTGATTTGCATTTTAAGGAGGGAAATAAGTATTTGACCCCCTCTCAATCAGAAAGATTTCTGGCTCCCACGTGTCTTTTATACAGGTAACGAGCTGAGATTAGGAGCACTCTTAGTGCTCCTAATCTCAGCTCGTTACCTGTATAAAAGACACCTGTCCACAGAAGCAATCAATAAATCAGATTCCAAACTCTCCACCATGGCCAAGACCAAAGAGCTCTCCAAGGATATCAGGGACAAGATCGTAGACCTACACAAGGCTAGAATGGGCTACAAGACCATTGCCAAGCAGCTTGGTGAGAAAGTGACAACAGTTGGTGCGATTATTCGCAAATGGAAGAAACACAAAATAACTGTCAA
Organism: Coregonus lavaretus; assembly: GCF_964263955.1. NCBI lineage: Eukaryota > Metazoa > Chordata > Actinopteri > Salmoniformes > Salmonidae > Coregonus > Coregonus lavaretus. The sequence goes on from NC_140021.1 coordinate 24,391,056, forward strand.
TCTCCCTCGGCCTGGGGCTCCATGCAAGATCTCACCTCGTGGAGTTGCAATGATCATGAGAACGGTGAGGAATCAGCCCAGAACTACACGGGAGGATCTTGTCAATGATCTCAAGGCAGCTGGGACCATAGTCACCAAGAAAACAATTGGTAACACACTACGCCTTGAAGGACTGAAATCCTGCAGCGCGCGCTAGGTCCCCCTGCTCAAGAAAGCACATATACAGGCCTGTCTGAAGTTTGCCAATGAACATCTGATTCAGAGGAGAACTGGGTGAAAGTGTTGTGGTCAGATGAGACCAGAATCGAGGTCTTTGGCATCAACTCAACTCGCCGTGTTTGGAGGAGGAGGAATGCTGCCTATGACCCCAAGAACACCATATCCACCGTCAAACATGGAGGTGGAAACATTATGCTTTGGGGGTGTTTTTTGCTAAGGGGACAGAACAACTTCACAGCATCAAAGGGACGATGGACGGGGCCATGTACCATCAAATCTTGGGTGAGAACCTCCTTCCCTCAGCCAGGGAATTGAAAATGGGTCGTGGATGGATATTCCAGCATGACAATGACCCAAAACACACGGCCAAGGCAACAAAGGAGTGGCTCAAGAAGAAGCACATTAAGGTCCTGGAGTGGCCTAGCCAGTCTCCAGACTTTAATCCCATAGAGAATATGTGGAGGGAGCTGAAGGTTCGAGTTGCCAAACGTCCTTAATGACTTGGAGAAGTTCTGCAAAGAGGATTGGGACAAAATCCCTCCTAAGATGTGTGCAAACCTGGTGGCCAACTACAAGAAACGTCTGACCTCTGTGATTGCCAACAAGGGTTTTGCCACCAAGTACTAAGTCATGTTTTGCAGAGGGGTCAAATACTTATTTCCCTCATGAAAATACAAATTAATTGATAACATTTTTGACATGTGTTTTTCTGGATTTTTGTTGTTGTTATTCTGTCTCTCACTGTTCAAATAAACCTACCATTAAATGTATAGACTGATCATGTCTTTGTCAGTGGGCAAACATACAAAATCAGCAGGGGATCAAATACTTTTTTCCCCTCACTGTATATACAAAAGGGATGTAACCCAAACAAAGAGTGAGGTGTAACCTCTACACAATACACGGGACGAGACCCGTAAACAACAGGCGCACTATACACGGTACTCACGAGAGCAACGGACACGGGACAATAATCGACAAGGATAATGGGGAACAGAGGACACATATATACACATACTAATCATGGGGAATGGGAACCAGGTGTGCTTAATGAGACAAGAATCCGGGGTTGGTGGTAATGATCCATTTCAGAGATGCCTAGAAATCCGGTGATGTAGACCTCCAGAACTGTTGAATGGAATGAGCAGCAGTACCAGGGGGATCCATGACAATATAATTGTATTATTAGCTATGCATCTGTGTACCAGTGTTTTTGAACCCCTCTACTGGCTAGCTAGATGGGACAGTCCAGTCCCAGAGAGGAATTCTGTTCTGCATGCCTTTTGACTTCGACACAATGTGTCTAAATGCATTTCTGCATGCACACTGGTAGCCTAACTGTTACAGCCTTATTCTAAAATGGATAAAACATTATTAATCCTCAGCAATCTACACACAATACCCCATAATGATGAAGCGAAAACAGGTTTATAATTTTTTTTGCAAATGTATAAAACTTCAGAACAGAAACACCTTATTTACATAAGTATTCAGGCCCTATGCTATGAGACTCGAATTTGAGCTCCGATGCATCCTGTTACTACAACTTGATTAGAGTCCACTTGTGGTAAATTAAATTGATTGGACATGATTTGGAAAGGCACACAACTGTCTATATAAGGTCCCACAGTTGACAGTGCATGTCAGAGCAAAAACCAAGCCATGAGGTTGAAGGAATTGTCCGTAGAGCTTCGAGACAGGATCGTGTTGAGGCACAGATCTGGGGAAGGGTACCAAAACATTTCTGCAGCATTGAAGGTCCCAAAGAACACAGTTTGGAATCACTAAGACTCTTCCTAGAGCTGGCCGCCCAGCCAAACTGAGCAATCAGGTGAGAAGGGACTTGGTCACTCTGACAGAGCTCCTGAGTTCCTCTGTGGAGATGGGAGAACCTTCCAGAAGGACAACCATCTCTGCAGCATTCCACCAATCAGGCCTTTATGGTAGAGTGGCCAGACGGAAGCCACTCCTATGTAAAAGGAACATGACAGCCTATTTGGAGTTTGCCAAAAGGCACCTAAAGACTCTCAGCATGAGAAAAAATATTATCTGTTCTGATGAAACCAAGATTGAACTCTTTGGCCTGAATGCCAAGCATCACGTCTGGAGGAAACCTGGCACCATCCCTACGGTGAAGCATGGTGGTGGCAGCATCATGCTGTGGGGATGTTTTTCAGCTGCAGGGACTGGGAGACTGGTCAGGATCGAGACAAAGATGAACGGAGCAAAGTACAGAGAGATCCTTGATGAAAACCTGCTCCAGAGCGCTCAGGCCCTCAGACTGGGGCGAAGATTCACCTTCAAACAGGACAACGACCCTAAGCACACAGCCAAGACAACGCAGGAGTGGCTTCGGGACAAGTCTCTGAATGTCCTTGAGTGGCCCAGCCAAAGCCCATACTTGAACCTGATCGAACAGCTCTGGAGAGACCTGAAAATAGCTGAGCAGCGACGCTCCCCATCCAACCTGACAGAGCTTGAGAGGATCTGCAGAGAAGAATGGATGAAACTCACCAAATACAAGTGTGCCAAGCTTGTAGCCTCACACCCAAGACTTGATGCTGTAATCGCTGCCAACGTTGCTTCAACAAAGTACTGAGTAAAGGGTCTGAATACTTATGTAACTGTGATATTTCAGTTTTTTCTTTGTTATAATTTAACAAAAAATTCTAAAAACCTGTTTTTGCTTTGTCATTATGGGATACAGTGTAGATTGATGAGGGGAAAATACGTTTTAGAATAATGCTGTAACTTAACAAAATGTGGAAAAAGTCAAGGGGTCTGAATACTTCTTAAGGCACTATATCTTGCTAGCTAGCTCATCAACCAGTAGTTTATTTGCTTTCTGCACGATGGCACTTATTAAAGCCTTGAATCTCACATGGACCTCACTGTCACCACCTGTCATCTAGCTAGCCACGTAGCCAGCTGGGTTGCATCGGTTTCCATTGGACAAGACTAGAGCTTGTATCTAATACGGTTTTGGCATGAGAAAATGTCTGAAGATAATGTGACAATTTACACACTCACGGATACAGAGCCTCAGAAATAAAAGATCCGGTCAAGGATTAGAAACTGTTATGATGTCTTGTCATAGTGTTGTGGGAACAAGGTTATATTTATTAGATCATTGACTCTTGGTGACGCAGAGTCTGAATAACAAGGATTCCAGTATGTCAAGGAAGCTTACTGGTGTTTATCTTAGACTGATTGATAGATGGGATATACTGACTTGGGGTACAAGGTAATACCATCAAAGAAGGGAGAGCCCACTGATGGTTAACAGATATTGTTGAAGAAACGTGTAGCATGAAGTATATAAACTGAGAGATGTTCTTTGTCTAGTAGTTTGGATGACAAGAGGCAAAGCATGTTCCGTTTGTTATGCGAACCACGGTACCGTGTCTATTAAATATTTGTATCAACTCTCCATCTAAGTTTTAAATATCTTCTTGCATCATGAATTACTTGATACCCGAGAAACTCATCATAACAGAAACCCTTAACAGTAACTGCAGGAAAATTATAAACTAAGTAAATAACGCAAGCAAGTGTTTGAAATGTACAATCTGATACAATTGCAGGCAAACAGTTAAGATGGGTAATGCTATGAGGTACCCCAGGTTTTTTGCTACAGGATTTCATGCTGAAGTTGGCAACTGTGTTCAGGAGCCCAGTTGTGTAAGTGGGTGAGAAAATATAAAATGTAATGCAATTTTTGTGGAGAAATTATGTGGAGAGATGTCAGACAAGATTTTCTCAAAGATGGTGTAGCTTGCCCTAGAAATGAGAGAGGCGCTGCTCATATGTGACCTAGCTTCATCAATTCAGCATCTGCTGCACACTGCTGAAGGAACACTCAATGACTCTATCCCAAAGAAAAATAAATAACCACTCCAAAAGAAAGAACAATGTCTTTCTTTGACCAGAAAAAAAGATGAACATCAAATAAAACTCTACCTAGATGAAGGCTTGCAGAAACTTCAGACAATACTTAAATCTCCCTCCCAAAAAAGGAATGGGAGGTGAGGGATAAAATGGTGGATTTGAGGGATATGAGAGGTGAGTTGTGTTTGATGTGCCTCTTCACTTGTTTGACAGCTGACTACATCAGATATGGGTGTCCCTCATATGAACCTTACAACTGCACCAGTATCCCAAAGAGGACAGACAAATGAAAACTCCATGATGACTTTCACAATGATATTCACAACTGGGACAAAGAACCCATTTCTAATATTCTCTCCTGTCAATATGCTATGTCACAAATTGCTAACATTTTAACATTCCTGGAGCCACATGATCAATTTCGCAAAACTTATAGCAAAATTATAGCAGCTAGAAAAAGACTAGGACATGTTGCTACATTTAAAAACGAAAAGCTATATTCTGCAACATTCTGCTAGAATGTTTTGGATGTTAATTTACATACGCTAAAAACATAATGTGCCCTCTGCACATCGTATGTTGGTTGCTCTGGTGACGGGGCCAGTGGTGGTGGCTGGTGGTTCAGTTGCCACGGCAGCCAGTCTTTACTTCCTGTCTTCCTGTTCCTGTGATTTAAGCTGTGCCAGCTCTAGCCAGAGGCAGCTGAGAGGCTTGAGGTCATCACTCGCTGTGTCATCCCGAGACTGTTTACATCCCAAATGGCACCCTATTCCCTACATAGTGTACTAGGGCTCTGGTTAAAAGTACAATAGTGCTCTATGTAGGAAATAGGGTGCCATTTGGGATTACATCTATCTCTGTCATATTATGCTGCTTCAGAAAAGGGGAATATATCTCTGCTCTCTCTATGTATCCATTCATGCATATATGGATGAATTACGAACAAAATATGAATTAATTTATTAACAAAATTATTAAATGAAAGTATAGACTGTCATATGGTGTCAATTGTCACCAATCTCCTCATCATCCAATATGGATATACCAGTATTTATCTTACATGTATTTGAAATATTTACTGAGTATTTTCTAATCTGAATTACACTGGGCTGAACGACACTCCAATGTATTTAGTATTTTGTAAATACTGTAAGTTGTATTTTCAAAACACAAAATACTTTTCTATACCATTTCTTTTTATAGCGGTTCACATCTTGTAACCCCCTTTCACCCTGCATTGATATCAGAAGTCTGATAGCATTATGGTGTGATAAGAGTGTCTGCTAAATTAACTAAATATAAATATGTATGTAAAAATGTTGATAAATACTTTATTGAGGGAAAATGTACTTGATTGTGATGTGTTGTTGTCTCACCTAGCTATCTTAAAAAGATCAATGCACTAATTCTAACTTGGGGCTGTTACTGAGAATGTTTTTGCTGTTCGGGCAGTCTACTTGCAAATGTATTTTTGTCTGTTTTTAAAAATGCAAATATATCTATTGTAAGTAAATACATGACAAAACACAAGTATTTTGTAGTTTATTTTGATACAATTAACCATGAAGCTCAATGTATCTGTATTTTTTTATTTTTGCGCACCCCTGACAGAGTTTAGCAATAAACTCTGAATTCCCCAAAATCAGCTCACGAGGCTCAGTCTCTGAATCACGAATAAAAATGCAAAAGCAAGTCTGTTTTAGTTTAGCATTAATGGCACTGTCCTCCAATGAAAGTAAGAGTTCAGTTCTCAGTTACTGTGTAATAATCCTTTCATTACATGACATCCGTTCCCTCCGTTGTTGGATTTTGTGTGTTGGGTTAACTGACTGTTATAAGACTACATGGCATATTTAAACACGTGTCATTGTATTCTGGGTCATTGCCAAATGATTTCATGAAATAATATTTGGTGTATCTTGACAAGGCCAGTCAGAGTTTGCGGTTAACTGTCTCAATGTCCTTCAGTGTGTCTGCCACCTTTCATTACCCCTCATATTCCTCACTGATATCCCCAACATTTTTGCTAGTTGCTATCAAACTCAACCGCATAGCGTGTTTCCCATTGACATTCAGCACCATTGTGGCGTATAACTCCTATCCTGAATGTTAAGCAGATATGACATGTAGCTTTGATTGTAAATAATTTGGCTCTGGTTCTGAGTTCAGCCAAGCGAGCAGCATCCACTTTCTCTTCATATCAAGGCCTTCTGTTCCTCCAGCTGCTGGGCTGGGGCTCTGAACGGGTTCTATATGGCTTGGTACGAGATAGGTGTCACTGAAACACCTCCATGCCTGATGAGATTATCCCCCGCTCTGTAACTTAACCTACAACACGGCTGGGATGCCTCCCGCCTCCCCATACTTCCAGGAAAACTCCTCTCCCTTTCTCCGTCTGGACGGGAATCCTATGACATGAGTGATTATATGGACGTGATGGGTTGACCTGCAGAGATGTATCGCTATTTGAAAAGTGAGCCGGTAACTGAAACTCCACAGTGATAAATCAATGCATTAAATGGGGGGAGGCCATTTTTTTCTGAAATGGTTCTGTTGGAGAATAGATCATGTGCCACCAAAGTAGACGTATGGACCATTTGAAAACAAAAGATGGCACCAAAACAAATAGATACGATTGAATGCTGCTCCAAATGTTAAATGTCTTTGTTTCCAATGCAATGCCACACTCAGAAACATTGGCAGTTAACTACAACATTTTGAATAGTATCTACTCTAACTAATTACATTAGCCTGTACATCTCTGACCAGTCTACTATATGATCCTGCTTCATTGGAAATCATTTAGTGCTTTGTATTGCTTGACATGAACTGTAGAACACATATTGTCCCAGTTTAAAAGGAAAACATTGCATTTGAAGATCAATACCGATGCACATAGTTATTCAGTGGAGACGTGCCAAATGGCACCATATTCCCTACATAATGTACTATTTTTGACCAGAGCCCTATCGGCCCTGGTCAAAAGTAGTAAGCTAAATATGGAATAGGGTGTTACCTCAGTACCTCAGTCACATGCTTACCCCCTACCCTGAAGACAAGCAAGGCCATGAATTGTGTTGTTAATAAAGAAACTAGAACGGGTTCTATGTTATATGATTAATTACTAAATACTGTACGTTGCAGTTGCCCAGTAACAATGATGACTCCCAAATGTCATGGGCTAGACTTGTACCATTCATCACCAGTTTAAGGTCAAGCTCAAAGTACGCTCCGACGCTAACACAGTGTTCCTTAATTACAACTAGCTCCTCAGCACTATCCACCATCTCTCTCTTTCCTGTTTGGTTTGGGTGATACATGTTTGTATACATAGCTGTGGATTTCCTTTTATGTTCCAATTAGCAGGCAAGTCAATATTTGGACACAGATAGCTGTTGCATTGTTCACCACTATGATTTGTTTTCTGTGTTAATTATCAGAGGTGTTTCCTCATGGACAAGAAAAATGTGAAGACACCAATGCTACAAAATGAATTGTGACCATTTGTATTGGCATATTTCCTTAACTGATTTCCTCCACTGAGGTCATATACTGTAAAAAGTGGGATGACACTGTTCTTAATCTGAAGTGCTTTTACTGATTGGAATTATTAAAAACTATGTTTTGGTTCATCAACCTATTCTATTCTATTTGTCTGAAATCAAATAACAAATTCCACAGATCAATGTGATTTTCTTAATTGAATGAAAGCTTCTAAATTGCTTTCAACACCTCATGTGCATGGGCATTGAATAGTGGTGGGAGCAATGTAGTGGTGGAAGCCTATCAGAATAGTTGGAGGCGTGGCTTATTGGGGGCGTGGCTTTACGGATGTTATTTTTTTCCCACCCAGTAGAGTGAATGTCATTCCAATTAAACTGATCTATTGTATTCACCATTTATTTAATGTCTTTACAAAAAATATACTTGCAATTTCTGGTTGTTAATATCAGAATAGTCTAATTTAAGTATGAGACAAACAAGGAAGTTTAAATTAGAAAATCATTGTACCATCTAAACTACTATGAAATATATTTTCTAAAACCAAAAATATTGTATTTTCAGCTGCTTGAAGCTGGTGTACAAAACCGAAAATAAAAGACTTGTAAAACAAAACTTCAGAATGGGAGGTATAGAAATTGTGCACATAGAACATATCTACCGCTTCTTAGACTTGCTTTCAATGAGAATGACAGATCTATAACTCACATTTCTATATGAATTTGGTCGGGTCGCCCAAAAAGTTACATATTACAGCTCGAAAATCAACCTTGTAATGGCACTTTCAAATGATAATGTTACATAACCAGCAGTCTCTAGACAATGCACAATAAACTTGTATGAGATACGACCTAAGTAAGTTGTAATGAGGTAGTTAGCATTTTAGTTATCTAGCTAGCTATGCTAACATCAGCTAAAATGTTAGCTAGCCTGCCTTGCTAGCTATCGTTAGCTAGCCTGCCTCGCTTTATCAAAAGATAGAAGCTACCTACATAACCAGCATAACGTTATCTAACGTTGTTAGCTAAATTATACCAGAGAGGTCATTATATTCCAGTATCTCTGGTTATACTCATCACCATCGGTCGGTCCACAACAAGCTAGCAACGTTACTGTTGCAGACTTGGGGACCGACGAACTCCATGCAACTATTCCGCATACAAGCCAGGAACCTTCAGCATGGCAGGCAAAACGTATGGTCAATCCGTATAGAGCCGGTGATTCCTTGAATGAGTCGGGGGTGATGAAACAATGGAGCCCCATTCAATGAATGGAACCGAAGTGGGCAGAGGGGCGATTTGCAAATGCAGCTTGACATAATTGCAATTCAAACCTTCATTTACTCGTTGTGACGCACTGAGGTTCCAAACACCGTTTTAACGAGACTGACTTTATGACCAAAATTATCCTATTTATTCTTTGTAGTCAATTTTGACACTACAATAAATGTTTCTGACTCATATTGATGCCACATAGGCCATTGCCAAAGGGATTAGTTGATTTTTAGGGGTGGTCACTCTTCAAAACCCACTAGAGTTGATGTCCGCTCCCCACAGACATCTAATTAGCATAATATAGAAATCCCCATAAAAATATGTCTGTTTAAGCTAGAGATATCAGCTTTAGCTTTTGCATGAGCAATTTCCAAACGCCTGAAGGTACCATGTTCATCTGTACAAACAATAGTACGCAAGTATAAACACCATGGGACCATGCAGCCGTCATACCGCTCAGGAAGGAGACGCGTTCTGTCTTCTAGAGATTAACGTACTTTGGTGTGAAAAGTGCAAATCAATCCCAGAACAACAGCAAAGGACCTTGTGAAGATGCTGGAGGAAACAGGTACAAACGTATCTATATCCACAGTAAAATGTGTCCTATATCGACATAACCTGAAAGGCCGCTCAGCAAGGAAGAAGCCACATTTTGTTACGTTACAGCTTTATTCTAAAATGGATTAAATAGTTTTTTTCCCTCATCAATCTGCACACAATACCCCATAATGACAAAGCAAAAACAGATTTTTTGAAACTTCTGCACATTTATAAAAAATAAAAAACTGAAATTTGACTTTTACATAAGGATTCAGACCCTTTACTCAGTACTTAGTTGAAGGACCTTTAGCAGCGATTACAGCCTCGAGTCTTCTTGGGTATGACACTACAAGCTTGGCACACCTGTATTTGGGGAGTTTCTCCCATTGTTCTCTGCAGATCCTCTCAAGTTCTGTCAGGTTGGATGGGGAGCGTCACTTGCCAGCTATTTTCAGGTCTCTCCAGAGATGTTCGATCTGGTTCAAGTCCGGGCTCTGGCTGGGACGCTCAAGGACATTCAGAGACTTGTTCCGAAGCCACTCCTGCAATTTCTTGGCTGTGTTCTTAGGGTCGTTGTCCTGTTGGAAGGTGAACCTTCGCCCCAGTCTGAGGTCTTCAGCGCTGTAAGGTTTTCATCAAGGATCTCTCCGTACTTTGCTCCGGTCATCTTTCCCTCAATCCTGACTAGTCTCCCAGTCCCTGCCACTGAAAAACATCCTCACAGCATGCCACCACCATGCTTCACCGTAGGGATGGTGCAAGGTTTTCTCCAGACGTGACGCTTGGCATTCGGGCCAAAGAGTTCAATATTGGTATCATCAGACCAGAGAATCTTGTTTCTCATGGTCTGAGAGTCCTTTAGGTGCCTTTTGGCAAACTCAGAGCGGGTTGTCATATGCATTTTACTGAGGAGTGGCTTCCGTCTGGTCACTCTACCAAAAAGGCCTGATTGGTGGAGTGCTGCAGAGATGGTGTCCTTCTGGAAGGTTCTCCTATCTCCAACAAAGAACTCTGGAGCTCTGTCAGAGTGACCATTGGGTTCTCGGTCACCTCCCTGACCAAGGCCCTTCTCCCCCGATTGCTCAGTTTGGCTGGGCGGACAGCTCTAGAAAGATTCTTGGTGGTTCCAAACTTCTTCCATTTAAGAATGATGGAGGACATTGTGCTCTTGGGGACCTCCAATGCTGCATACCTTTTTTGGTACCCTTCCCCAGGTCTGTGTCTCGACACAATCCTGTCTCGGAGCTCTACAGACAATTCCTTCGACATCATGGCTTGGTTTTTGCTTTGACATGCACTGTCAACTGTGGGACCTTATATAGACAGGTGTGTGCCTTTCCAAATCATGTCCAATCATTTGAATCAAATTGTTGAAACATCTCAAGGATGATCAATAGAAACAGGATGTACCTGAGCTCAATTTCGAGTCTCATAGCAAAGGGTCTGAATACTTATGTAAATAAATTATTTCTGTTTTCACTTTGTAATTATGGGGTATTTTGTGTAGATTGATGAGGAAAAAAAGTATTTATTCCATTTTAGAATAAGGCTACAATATAACAAAATGTGGAAAAAGTCAAGGGGTCTGAATACTTTCCGATGCACTGTACAGGTAACTGCCAAAATAAAGGAAACATTTGAATAAATGAGGGTTACAAAGTATATTGAAGCAGGTGCTTTCCATACAGGTGTGGTTCCTGTGGTTCCTGAGATAGCGTTTTCTACCACCATCAACAAAACACCAAATTATGTTGTTTGTCATGGTGGCCCAAAGCCCTATTAAGACACTTGATGTTAGTGCTTCCTTTATTTTGGCAGTTACCTATGGCTTGTCAGAGCAACATCAATTTATGCAACACAGAGCATGAGATTTGAATAATGACTTATGTTTTGACTGCAGGATAACAGTTTTGACGGCCATTTCAGCTTCAAGTGGTGTTGTGATGGGAATTAAATGTTGAAGAGGAAAGTAAAATTGACAGCCTGTCTCAGGAATCAAAGCCATTGGAATCCAAATAATTTGTTCCCTGCTGAAAACCCCCCCAGCATAGACCAGCATAAGTTTCAAGCTGGTCCATGCTGGTCAAGCTGGTCTTACCAGCATGTTCTAGCTGGTTATGATGGCAGACCAACCTTTGTTGTGTTTTCACTAGAGAACCAGCCTTCACTGTTTTTTTGCTAGTGACCTGCGTAAGCAAGTCACATTATGCTGGCTTGTAAAGTGATGTTTAATTTCCCTATTGGAACGTCTCCTTCTAACCTAAGAGGAAGTGTTTTCTTGCAGATTGCCTCACCTCACATCTCCTGACCTAAGAGGAAGTGTTGGGGCCAATTTCATCATAAAACTTTTCCTTGGAGTTAAATACAGCTATTAATGTTTGAAGGTCTGGCGAATATCAAAACTCAAGCCAACTTTACCATGGTTTTTCACCAAGCTTTTCGCTTAAGACGTTTTTATCTGCTCGACCACGCACCTCGGGTAAGGTTGAACGTCTCCTTTCCTACCCAGCCTCCTGAAAAAAAGCTTATCTTAAGCGGGTGTGACACCTACTCCCGTTGCAAGCTGCACTGTTGCTTGGATCCCAACCAGCGATCTGTTCCCCGTCTGCCCTGGCCTGTCTCCCCCTGTCTGGTACAGGTACCCCCGCCACACTCCCCCCTCTTTCCTGAGCTTTCGCTCGCTTCCAGCACACATGCACACCACAGACTTTGGACTGATCTGAATTTTGTGTAGGCTAATTAACTTGTGAAGCTTATTATGTGAGCTTACTCAGAAACACTTTAATTAACTAGTATAGGCCTACTATTTATTTATTTATTTTTTATCTCAGACTTGTATAGCCTACTGGACTCATAGAGAGCTACTCTCTCAAGTTATTTTGTTGGGGCGAGTGACTCTTTGAACTTCCAATGGCTAGCCCCAAACCGTTTATTTTTTTTCATGTGCTTTATGTTATTTGCCCAATGACTCCTATGCGCTTTGTTGACTATGAACTTGCTCGTTTACCCAACCGTGGGACAGACAATGTTTCTTCCCACACTCGTGAGTCTGACTTTCTATTGGTTACACAAACTCTTGGCCTCCCATCCTATTCTAACCACCTCTTGCCGGCTTCGTATTCATGTTACCTGATGAAATTGCTGTACAATATGATCTTGTTGCCATCTAATGCACATTCAAATATCATGAAAAAGCAACACTGCAGAGCTCTCCCTGTCCTCTGCCGTGCCCTGATTGTATTACTGCTGATGATATCTGGAAATGTGCATGTACACCCTGGCCCGTCTACTGTTGCTAGCCCCAATTCTGATTTGTGCTCTAATGTCTGCTCTCGTAAAAGCCTGGGTTTTCTGCACGTTAACACTAGAAGCTTATTACCTAAAATTGATAAATTGAAAGTGTGGGTTCACAGCTCCAATCCAGATGTGTTGGTCATTACTGAGACGTAGTTAAGAAAGAGTGTTTTGAACACTGATATTAACCTTTCTGGTTATAACCTTTATCGGCAAAACAAATCTTCCAAAGGTGGTGGAGTGGAAATCTTTACCAATCTCTCTCAGATTATTACCAATCCCACAAGGTATGACTCCAAACACCCAGAAAAGACTACTCTCCTTAATGTTATCCTCACAAATAATCCGGATATGTATCAGTCTGGTGTTTTCTGTAATGATCTTAGTGATCACTGTTTTATAGCCTGTGTCCGTAATGGCTGCTCAGTTAAACGACTTGTCCTTATTTGTCATAGATGCAAGCCTTCCTTCATGACCTGGCCTAGGTAAATTGGTATAGAATCAGCTTGATACCCTCTGTCGAAGACGCTTGGACTGTATCTTTTTATATTTTCAGTGATATTGTTAATAAACACGCCCTCATAAAGAAAATGAGAATTAAAAACAGATTCAGCCCCTGGTTACTCCACCTTAAGAACACCATTTGGCGAAAGGCTCGGCACACAAATACTCAGGCTGACTGGCTGTCGTTCAGGCAAATGAGAAATAAGTGCACTCAGGCTATCCGGAAGGCCAAAGTTAGTTAGTTTAAGGAGCAGTTCTCTCTCTGTGGGTCTAACCCCAAGAAGTTCTGGAAAACAGTGAAAAACCTGGAGAATAAACCCTCCTCCTCACAGCTGCACATGACCCTTGCCCGTCCAACATTTCCTCATCTCCCAGCCCTTCTAATGCGACTAGCCCCGATGCTCCTCCCTCTTTTCCCCCTGCCCCGCTACAAAATTTCTCCCTGCAGGCATTCACTGAGTCTGAGGTGCTAAAGGAGCTCCTTAAACTTGACCATAAAAAAAACATCTGGGTCAGATGGTTTGGAGTCTTTCCTCTTTAAGGTTTCAGACCCTATCATTGCAGAGCCTATCTCTCACCTTTGTAACCTGTCTCTCCTCTCTGGGGAGGTTCCCATTGCTTGGAAGGCAGCCACGGTGCGTTCTTTATTTAAAGGGGAGATCAAGCTGATATAGGCACATTTCTATCTTTTTGCCCTGTTTTCAAAAGTGTTGGAAAATAATCAACTGACTGGCTTTCTTGATGTCTATAGTATTCTCTCTGGTATGCAATCTGGTTTCTGCTCAGGTTATGGATGTGTCACTGCAACCTTAAAGGTCCTAAATGATGTCACCATTGCCCTTGATTCTAAGCAATGTTGTGCTGCTATTTTCATTGACTTGGCCAAAGATTTTGATACGGTAGACCATTCCATTCTTGTGGGTCAGCTAAGGAGTATTGGTGTCTCTGAGGGGTCTTTGGCTTGGTTTGCTAACTACCTCTCTCAAAGAGTGTAGTGTATAAAGTCAGAACATCTGCTGTCTCAGCCACTGCCTGTCACCAAGGGAGTACCCCAAGACTAGATCCTAGGCCCCACGCTCTTCTCAATTTACATCAACTACATACAGTAGCTCAGGCAGCAGGAAGCTCTCTCATCCATGTATATACAGATGATAGTCTTATACTCAACTGTCCCCTCCCTGGATTTTGTGTGAAACGCTCTACAACAAAGCTTTCTTAGTGTCCAACAAGCTTTCTCTCTCCTCATAGAAGTACTTGGGAGTATGGCTACACAGTACACTGTCCTTCTCTCAGCACATATTCAAACTGCAGGCTAAGGTTAAATCTAGACATGGTTTCCTCTATCGTATTCGCTCCTATTTCATCCCAGCTGCCAAACGAACCCTGATTCAGATGACCATCCTATCCATGCTAGATTACGGAGACATAATTGATAGATCGGCAGGGAAGGGTGCTCTCGGGCGGCTAGGCTAGATGTTCTTTACCATTCGGCCATCAGATTTGCCACCAATGCTCCTTGTAGGACACATCACTGCACTCTATACTCCTCTGTAAACTGGTCATCCCTGTATACCCAACGCAAGACACACTGGTTGATGCTTATTTATAAAACCCTCTTAGGCCTCATTCCCCCTTATCTGAGATACCTACTGCAACCCTCATCCTCCACATACAACACCCATTCTGCCAGTCACATTCTGTTAAAGGTCCCCAAAGCACACACATCCCTGGGTCGCTCCTCTTTTCAGTTTGCTGCAGCTCGCGACTGGAACGATCTACAAAGAAAACTCAAACTGGACAGTTTTATATCTATCTCTACATTCAAAGACTCAATCATGGACACTCTTACTGACAATGGTGGCTGCTTACGTATTGTTGTCTCTACCTTTTTGCCCTTTGTGCTGTTGTCTGTGCGCAACAAAGTTAGTTCTGCTACCATGTTGTGCTGCTGCCATGTTGTCAAACTACCATTGTTGTTGTCATGTTGTGTTTCTACCATGCTGTGTTGTCATGTGTTGCTGCCAGGCTGTGTTGTTGTCTTAGGTCTCTCTTTATGTAGTGTTGTGGTGTCTCTGTTGTCGTTTTGTGTGTTTTGTCATGAATGTTTATTTTTTATCCCAGCCCTGTCCCCGCAGGAGGCCTTTTGCCTCTTGGTAGGCTGTAATTGTAAATTAGAATTTGTTCTTAACTGACTTGCCTAGTTAAATAAAGGTTAAATACAGTGGGGGAAAAAAGTATTTAGTCAGCCACCAATTGTGCAAGTTCTCCCACTTAAAAAGATGAGAGAGGCCTGTAATTTTCATCATAGGTAGACGTCAACTATGACAGACAAAATTAGAAAAAAAAATCCAGAAAATCACATTGTAGGATTTTTAATGAATTTATTTGCAAATTATGGTGGAAAATAAGTATTTGGTCAATAACAAAAGTTTCTCAATACTTTGTTATCAATCAATCAATCAATTTTATTTTATATAGCCCTTCTTACATCAGCTAATATCTCGAAGTGCTGTACAGAAACCCAGCCTAAAACCCCAAACAGCTAGTAATGCAGGTGTAGAAGCACGGTGGCTAGGAAAAACTCCCTAGAAAGGCAAAACCTAGGAAGAAACCTAGAGAGGAACCAGGCTATGAGGGGTGGCCAGTCCTCTTCTGGCTGTGCCGGGTGGAGATTATAACAGAACCATGCCAAGATGTTCAAAAATGTTCATAAGTGACAAGCATGGTCAAATAATAATCAGGAATAAATCTCAGTTGGCTTTTCATAGCCGATCATTAAGAGTTGAAAACAGCAGGTCTGGGACAGGTAGGGGTTCCATAACCGCAGGCAGAACAGTTGAAACTGGAATAGCAGCAAGGCCAGGCGGACTGGGGACAGCAAGGAGTCACCACGGCCGGTAGTCCCGACGTATGGTCCTAGGGCTCAGGTCTCTCAGTTGGCTTTTCATAGCCGATCATTAAGAGTTGAAAACAGCAGGTCTGGGACAGGTAGGGGTTTCGTAGCCGCAGGCAGAACAGTTGAAACTGGAATAGCAGCAAGGCCAGGCGGACTGGGGACAGCAAGGTGTCATCATGCCCGGTAGTCCTGACGTATGGTCCTAGGGCTCAGGTTCTCAGAGAGAAAGAGAGAACGAGAGAATTAGAGAGAGCATACTTAAATTCACACAGGACACTGGATAAGACAGGAGAAGTACTCCAGGTATAACCAACTAACCCCAGCCCCCCGACACATAAACTACTGCAGCATAAATACTGGAGGCTGAGACAGGAGCGGTCCGGAGACACTGTGGCCCCATCCGAAGAAACCCCCGGACAGGGCCAAACAGGAAGGATATAACCCCACCCACTCCGCCAAAGCACAGCCCCCGCACCACTAGAGGGATATCCCCAACCACCAACTTACAATCCTGAGACAAGGCCGAGTATAGCCCACAGAGGTCTCCACCACAGCACAAACCAAGGGGGGGGCGCCAACCCAGACAGGAAGATCACGTCAGTAACTCAACCCACTCAAGTGACGCACCCCTCCCAGGGACGGCATGAAAGAGCACCAGCAAGCCAGTGACTCAGCCCCTGCAACAGGGTTAGAGGCAGAGAACCCCAGTGGAGAGGGGAACCGGCCTGGCAGAGACAGCAAGGGCTGTTCGTTGCTCCAGCCTTTCCGTTCACCTTCACACTCCTGGGCCAGACTACACTCAATCATATGACCTACTGAAGAGATAAGTCTTCAGTAAAGACTTAAAGGTTGAGACCGAGTCTGCGTCTCTCACATGGGTAGGCAGACTGTTCCATAAAAATGGAGATCTATAGGAGAAAGCCCTGCCTCCCGCTGTTTGCTTAGAAATTCTAGGGACAATTAGGAGGCCTGCGTCTTGTGACCGTAGCGTACGTATTGGTATGTACGGCAGGACCAACTCGGAAAGATAGGTAGGAGCAAGCCCATGTAACGCTTTATAGGTTAACAGTAAAACCTTGAAATCAGCCCTTGCCTTAACAGGAAGCCAGTGTAGGGAAGCTAGCACTGGAGTAATATGATCAAATTTCTTGGTTCTAGTCAGGATTCTAGCAGCCGTATTTAGCACTAACTGAAGTTTATTTAGTGCTTTATCCGGGTAGCCGGAAAATAGAGCATTGCAGTAGTCTAACCTAGAAGTAACAAATGCATGGATTAATTTTTCTGCATCATTTTTGGACAGAAAATTTCTGATTTTTGCAATGTTACGTAGATGGAAAAAAGCTGTCCTTGAAACAGTCTTGATATGTTCGTCAAAAGAGAGATCAGGGTCAAGAGTAACGCCTAGGTCCTTCACAGTTTTATTTGAGACGACTTTACAACCATCAAGATTAATTGTCAGATTTAACAGAAGATCTCTTTGTTTCTTGGGACCTAGAACAAGCATCTCTGTTTTGTCCGAGTTTAAAAGTAAAAAGTTTTCAGCCATCCACTTCCTTATGTCTGAAACACAGGCTTCTAGCGAGGGCAATTTTGGGGCTTCACCATGCTTCATTGAAATGTACAGCTGTGTGTCATCCGCATAGCAGTGAAAGTTAACATTATGTTTTCGAATAACATCCCCAAGAGGTAAAATATATAGTGAAAACAATAGTGGTCCTAAAACGGAACCTTGAGGAACACCGAAATGTACAGTTGATTTGTCGGAGGACAGACCATTCACAGAGACAAACTGATATCTTTCCGACAGGTAGGATCTAAACCAGGCCAGAACTTGTCCGTGTAGACCAATTTGGGTTTCCAGTCTCTCCAAAAGAATGTGGTGATCGATGGTGTCAAAGGCAGCACTAAGGTCTAGTAGCACGAGGACAGATGCAGAGCCTCGGTCTGACGCCATTAAAAGGTCATTTACCACCTTCACAAGTGCAGTCTCAGTGCTATGATGGGGTCTAAAACCAGACTGAAGCATTTCGTATACATTGTTTGTCTTCAGAAAGGCAGTGAGTTGCTGCGCAACAGCTTTTTCTAAAATTTTTGAGAGGAATGGAAGATTCGATATAGGCCGATAGTTTTTTATATTTTCCGGGTCAAGGTTTGGCTTTTTCAAGAGAGGCTTTATCACTGCCACTTTTAGTGAGTTTGGTACACATCCGGTGGATAGAGAGCTGTTTATTATGTTCAACATAGGAGGGCCAAGCACAGGAAGCAGCTCCTTCAGCAGTTTAGTAGGAATAGGATCCAGTATGCAGCTTGAAGGTTTAGAGGCCATGATTATTTTCATCATTGTGTCAAGAGATATAGTACTAAAACACTTAAGTGTCTCTCCCGATCCCAGGCCCTCGCAGAGCTGTGCAGATCCAGGACAGCTAAGCCCTGGAGGAATACGCAGATTCAAAGAGGAGTCCGTAATTTGCTTTCTAATGGTCATGATCTTTTCCTCAAAGAAGTTCATGAATTTATCACTGCTGAAGTGAAAGCCATCCTCTCTTGGGGAATGCTGCTTTTTAGTTAGCTTTGCAACAGTATCAAAAAGAAATTTTGGATTGTTCTTATTTTCCTCGATTAAGTTGGAAAAGTAGGATGATCGAGCAGCAGTGAGGGCTCTTCGGTACTGCACGGTACTGTCTTTCCAAGCTAGTCGGAAGACTTCCAGTTTGGTGTGGCGCCATTTCCGTTCCAATTTCCTGGAAGCTTGCTTCAAAGCTCGGGTATTTTCTGTATACCAGGGAGCTAGTTTCTTATGACAAATGTTTTTCGTTTTTAGGGGTGCAACTGCATCTAGGGTATTGCGCAAGGTTAAATTGAGTTCCTCAGTTAAGTGGTTAACTGATTTTTGTCCTCTGACGTCCTTGGGTAGGCAGAAGGAGTCTGGAAGGGCATCAATGAATTTTTGTGTTGTCTGAGAATTTATAGCACGACTTTTGATGCTCCTTGGTTGGGGTCTGAGCAGATTATTTGTTGCGATTGCAAACGTAATAAAATGGTGGTCCGATAGTCCAGGATTTTGTGGAAAAACATTAAGATCTACAACATTTATTCCATGGGACAAAACTAGGTCCAGAGTATGACTGTGGCAGTGAGTAGGTCCAGAGACATGTTGGACAAAACCCACTGAGTCGATAATGGCTCCGAAAGATTTTTGGAGTGGGTCTGTGGACTTCTCCATGTGAATATTAAAATCACCAAAAATTAGAATATGATCTGCTATGACTACAAGGTCTGATAGGAATTCAGGAAACTCAGAGAGAAACGCTGTATATGGCCCAGGAGGCCTGTAAACAGTAGCTATAAAAAGTGATTGAGTAGGCTGCATAGATTTCATGACTAGAAGCTCAAAAGATGAAAACGCCATTTTTTTTTTTGTAAATTGAAATTTGCTATCGTAAATGTTAGCAACACCTCCGCCTTTGCGGGATGCACGGGGAATATGGTCACTAGTGTAACCAGGAGGTGAGGCCTCATTTAACACAGCAAATTCATCAGGCTTAAGCCATGTTTCAGTCAGGCCAATCACATCAAGATTATGATCAGTGATTAGTTCATTGACTATGACTGCCTTTGAAGTGAGGGATCTAACATTAAGTAACCCTATTTTGAGATGTGAGGTATCACGATCTCTTTCAATAATGGCAGGAATGGAGGAGGTCTTTATCCTAATAAGATTGCTAGGGTGAACACCGCCATGTTTAGTTTTGCCCAACCTAGATCGAGGCACAGACACAGTCTCAATGGGTATGGCTGAGCTGACTACACTGACTGTGCTATTGGCAGACTCCACTAAGCTGGCAGGTTGGCTAACAGCCTGCTGCCTGGCCTGCACCCTATTTCACTGTGGGGCTAGAGGAGTTAGAGCCCTATCTATGTTGGTAGATAAGAGGAGAGCACCCCTCCAGCTAGGATGGAGTCCGTCACTCCTCAGCAGGTCAGGCTTGGTCCTGTTTTTGGGTGAGTCCCAGAAAGAGGGCCAATTATCCACAAATGTTATCTTTTGGGAGGGGCAGAAAACAGTTTTCAACCAGCGATTAAGTGCTGAGACTCTGCTGTAGAGCTCGTCACTTCCCCTAACTGGGAGGGGGCCAGAGACAATTACTCGATGCCGACACATCTTTCTAGCTGATTTACACGCTGAAGCTATGTTGCACTTGGTGACCTCTGACTGTTTCATCCTAACATCGTTGGTGCCGACGTGGATAACAATATCTCTATACTCTCTACACTCGCCAGTTTTAGCTTTAGCCAGCACCATCTTTAGATTAGCCTTAACGTCGGTAGCCCTGCCCCCTGGTAAACAGTGTATGATCGCTGGGTGATTCGTTTTAAGTCTAATACTGCGGGTAATGGAGTCGCCAATGACTAGGGTTTTCAATTTGTCAGAGCTAATGGTGGGAGCCTTCGGAGTCTCAGACCCCGTAACGGGAGGAGTAGAGACTAGAGAAGACTCAGACTCAGACTCCGACTCGCTACATAATGGGGAAAACCGGTTGAAGGTTTCTGTCGGCTGAATGAGCGACACCGGTTGAGCATTCCAACAGTATTTCCCTCCAGAAGCCATGAGAAAGTTGTCCGGCTGCGGGGACTGTGCGGGGGGATTTATACTAACGTTACTGTCTGTACTTACTGGTGGCACAGACGCTGTTTCTTCCTTTCCTACACTGATATTACCCTTGCCTAACGATTGCGTCTGAAGCTGGGCTTGTAGCACAGCTATTCTCGCCGTAAGGCGAGAATTCTCCTGTATATTATGAGTACAGCGACTGCAATTAGAAGACATCATGTTAATGTTACTACTTAGCTTCGGCTGTTGAAGATGTTGATGAACCATGTCCAGATAAAGCGTCCGGAGTGAAAAAGTTGAATAAGGGAAAAAAGTTGCGATGGAAAAAAGGAAAATAACGTAAAGTTGGCAGCTAAAACGCACAGGAAAATGACTCTTCTGTCTCGGGATAAACGTCCGGGGTGAAAAAGTTTAACGAAAAAAGATGAGTGAGGACAAAACTAAAAAGTTGGTAAATTTGTTGAACACAGAGATTGATTAAACGTTTATTAAAAGTAAAACGTGAATAGTTTGGCAGGTAGCCAAGTAGCAACAAACAGCACAGCAGTACGGAGACAATGCGGAAGCGAGACGGAAGTCACGTTATATACCCTTTGTTGGCAATGACACAGATCAAATATTTTCTGTAAGTCTTCACAAGGTTTTCACACACTGTTGCTGGTATTTTGGCCCATTCCTCCATGCAGATCTCCTCTAGAGCAGTGATGTTTTGGGGCTGCTGCTGGGCAACACAGACTTTCAACTCCCTCCAAAGATTTTCTATGGTGTTGAGATCTGGAGACTGGCTAGGCCACTCCAGGACCTTGAAATGCTTCTTACGAAGCCACTCCTTCATTGCCCGGGCGGTGTGTTTGGGATCATTGTCATGCTGAAAGACCCAGCCATGTTTCATCTTCAATGCCCTTGCTGAGGGAAGGAGGTTTTCACTCAAAATCTCACGATACATGGCCCCATTCATTCTTTCCTTTACACGGATCAGTCGTCCTGGTCCCTTTGCAGAAAAACAGCCCCAAAGCATGATGTTTCCACCCCCATGCTTCACAGTAGGTATGGTGTTCTTTGGATGCAACTCAGCATTCTTTGTCCTCCAAACATGACGAGTTGAGTTTTTACCAAAAAGTTCTATTTTGGTTTCATCTGACCATATGACATTCTCCCAATCCTCTTCTGGATCATCCAAATGCACTCTAGCAAACTTCAGATGGGCCTGGACATGTACTGGCTTAAGCAGGGGGACACATCTGGCACTGCAGGATTTGAGCCCCTGGCGGCGTAGTGTGTTACTGATGGTAGGCTTTGTTACTTTGGTCCCAGCTCTCTGCAGATCATTCACTAGGTCCCCCCGTGTGGTTCTGGGATTTCTGCTCACCGTTCTTGTGATCATTTTGACCCCACGGGGTGAGATCTTGCGTGGAGCCCCAGATCGAGGGAGATTATCAGTTGTCTTGTATTTCTTACATTTCCTAATAATTGCTCCCACAGTTGATTTCTTCAAACCAAGCTGCTTACCTATTGCAGATTCAGTCTTCCCAGCCTGGTGCAGGTCTACAATTTTGTTTCTGGTGTCCTTTGACAGCTCTTTGGTCTTGGCCATAGTGGAGTTTGGAGTGTGACTGTTTGAGGTTGTGGACAGGTGTCTTTTATACTGATAACAAGTTCAAACAGGTACCATTAATACAGGTAATGAGTGGAGGACAGAGGAGCCTCTTAAAGAAGAAGTTACAGGTCTGTGAGAGCCAGAAATCTTGCTTGTTTTGAGGTGACCAAATACTTATTTTCCACCATAATTTGCAAATAAATTCATTACAAATCCTACAATGTGATTTTCTGGATTTTTTTTTCTCAATTTGTTTGTCATAATTGATG
Source organism: Coregonus lavaretus (assembly GCF_964263955.1). Classification (NCBI taxonomy): domain Eukaryota; kingdom Metazoa; phylum Chordata; class Actinopteri; order Salmoniformes; family Salmonidae; genus Coregonus; species Coregonus lavaretus. Next base: position 24,413,650 of record NC_140021.1, read on the forward strand.
TGTACCTATGATGAAAATTACAGGCCTCTCTCATCTTTTTAAGTGGGAGAACTTGCACAATTGGTGGCTGACTAAATACTTTTTCCCCCCACTGTATATACAGTTGAAGTCGGAAGTTTACATACACTTAGGTTGGAGTCATTAAAATGTGTACACCAGGGCATTGAAAATGGGTCATGGATGGGTATTCCAGCATGACAATGACCCAAATCACACGGCCAAGGCAACAAAGGAGTGGCTCAAGAAGAAGCACATTAAGGTCCTGGAGTGGCCTAGCAAGTATCCTGACCTTAATCCCATAGAAAATCTGTGGAGAGAGCTGAAGTTTCGAGTTGCCAAACGTCAGCCTCGAAACCTTAATGACTTGGAGAAGATCTGCAAAGAGGAGTGGAACAAAATCCCTCCTGAGATGTGTGCAAACCTGGTGGCCAACTACAAGAAACGTCTGACCTCTGTGATTGCCAACAAGGGTTTTGCCACCAAGTACTAAGTCAAGTTTTGCAGAGGGGTCAAATACTTATTTCCCTCATTAAAATGCAAATCAATTTATAACATTTTTGACATGCGTTTTTCTGGATTATTGTTGTTGTTATTCTGTCTCTCACTGTTCAAATAAACCTACCATTAAAATTATAGACTGATCATGTCTTTGTCAGTGGGCAAACGTACAAAATCAGCAGGGGATCAAATACTTTTTTTCCCTCACTGCATATATATACAGTTGAAGTCGGAAGTTTACATACACTTAGGTTGGAGTCATTAAAACTCATTTTTCATCCACTCCACAAATTTCTTGTTAGCAAACTATAATTTTGGCAAGTCGGTTAGGACATCTACTTTGTGCATGACACAAATAATTTTTCCAACAATTGTTTACAGACATATTATTTAACTTATAATTAACTGTATCACATTTCCAGTGGGTCAGAAGATTACATACACTAAGTTGAATGTGCATTTAAACAGCTTGGAAAATGTCATGGCTTTAGAAGCGTCTGATAGGCTAATTGACATCATTTGAGTCAATTGGAGATGTACCTGTGGAATATATTTCAAGGCCTACCTTCAATCTCAGTGCCTCTTTGCTTGACATCATGGGAAAATCAAAAGAAATCAGCCAAGACCTCAGAAAAACAATTGTAGACCTCGACAAGTCTGGTTCATCCTTGGGAGCAATTTCCAAATGTCTGAAGGTGTTCATCTATACAAACAATAGTATGCAGGTATAAACACCATAGGACTATGCAGCCATCATACCGCTCAGGAAGGAGACGCGTTCTGTCTCCTAGAGATGAACGTACTTTGGTTTGAAAAGTGCAAATCAATCCCAGAACAACAGCAAAGGACCTTGTGAAGATGTCGACATAACCAGAAAGGCCGCTCAGCAAGGAAGAAGCCACTGCTCCAAAACCACCATAAAAAAGACAGACTACGCTTTGAAACTGCACATGGGGACAAATATCGTACTTTTTGGAGAAATGTCCTCTGGTCTGATGAAACAAAAATAGAACTGTTTGGCCATAATGACCATTGTTATGTTATGAGGAAAAATGGGGTAGCTTGCAAGCCGAAGAACACCATCCCAACCGTGAAGCACGGGGGTGGCAGCATCATGCTGTGTGGGTGCTTTGCTGCAGGAGGGACTGGTGCACTTCACAAAATAGATGGCATCATGAGGAAGGACAATTATGTGGACATATTGAAGCAACATCAGTCAGGAAGTTAAAGCTTGGTTGCAAATGGGTCTTCCAAATGGAGAATGTCCCCAAGCATACTTCCAAAGTTGTGGAAAATTGGCTTAAGGACAACAAAGTCTAGGTATTGGAGTGGCCATCACAAATCCCTGACCTCAATCATCTAGAAAATTTGTGGGCAGAATTGAAAAAGCATGTGCGAGCAAAGTGGCCTACAAACCTGACTCAGTTACACCAGCTCTGTCAGGAAGAATGGGCCAAAATCACCCAATTTATTGTGGGAAGCTTGTGGAAGCCTACCCAAAACGTTTGACCCAAGATTAACAATTAAAAAGCAATGCTGCGAAATACTAATTGAGTGTATGTAAACTTCTGAACCACTGGGAATGTGATGAAAGAAATAAAAGCTGAAATAAATCATTCTCTCTACTATTATTCTGACATTTCACGTTCTTAAAAAAAGTGGTAATTCCTATAATTAAATGTCAGGAATTGGAAAAACTGAGTTTAAATGTATTTGGCTAAGGTGTATGTAAACTTCCGACTAAAACTGTATATGTATATATATATTTGCGAGAGAAAAAAACATATGGGGGATTGGATGTCATAAAGACAATTACATTGAAGCTGATCTACCCCCCCCCCCCAAAAATTTTTTTATAAAAAGAACAAAAAAAAACAATAACAAACAAACAAACATACAATATAAATATGATAGTCCCACTAAGCGCAAACCAGATGGGATGGCGTATCGCTGCGTAATGCTATGGTAGCCATGCTGGTTAAATGTGCCTTGAATTCTAAAAACATCACAGACAGTGTCACCAGCAAATCACCCCCACACCATCACACCTCCTCCTCCATGCTTCACGGTGGGAACCACACATGCGGAGATCATCCGTTCACCTTCTCTGCGTCTCACAAAGACACAGCGGTTTGAACCAAAAATCTCAAATTTGGACTCATCAGACCAAAGGACAGATTTCCACCGGTCTAATGTCCATTGCTCGTGTTTCTTGGCCCAAGCACGTCTCTTCTTCTTATTGGTGTCCTTTAGTAGTGGTTTCTTTGCAGCATTTTGACCATGAATGCCTGATTCATGCAGTCTCCTCTGAACAGTTCATGTTGAGATGTGTATTTTACTTGAACTCTGTGAAGCATTTATTTGGGCTGCAATCTGAGGTGCAGTTAATTGCCGATTTCTGAGTCTGGTAACAGAAGTAACTCTGGGTCTTCCTTTCCTGTGGCGGTCCTCATGAGAGCCAGTTTCATCATAGCGCTTAATGGTTTTTGCGACTGCACTTGAAGAAACTTTCAAAGTTCTTGAAATGTTCCGGATTGACTGACCATCATGTCTTAAAGTAATGATGGACTGTCGTTTCTCTTTGCTTATTTGAGCTGTTCTTACCGTAATATGGACTTTGTCTTTTACCAAATATCTATACCACCCCTACCTCGTCACAAAACAACTGATTGGCTCAAACGCATTAAGAAGGAAAACAATTCCACAAATTAACTTTTAACAAGGCACACATGTTAGTTGGAATGCATTCCAGGTAACTACTTCATGAAGCTGGTTGAGAGAATCCCAAGCGTGTGCAAAGCTGTCATCAAGGCAAAGGCTGGCTACTTTGAAGAATCTCAAATATAACATATATTTTGATTTGTTTAACACTTTTTTGGTTACTACATGATTCCGTATGTGTTATTTCATAGTTTTGATGTCTTCACTATTATTCTACAATGTAGAATACGGCCAGCTAGGACAGAGCCTGGATTCAAACCATGATCTCTAGTGGCACAGCTAGCACTGCGATGCAGTGGCATAGACCACTGCGCCACTCGGGAGCACTCACAGTTTGTGAGTGCATACATTTTTTATACTGGCCCCCCGTGGGAAATGAACCCACAACCCTGGCGTTGCAAGCGCCATACTCTACCAACTGAGCTACAGGAAAGGAATTTTAACTTATTTTTTTATTTAATCAAAATGTGACTTGTTTCATGAAACTAGGCATATGTCGCACGTCACTACTTCACAGGAGACCATTTGAACATGAACATTTTAATGTTTAATGTTTTCAGAAATGCCTTCTGGAACGTGAACTTTCATGTGCCTTAATAAAAAACTTGTATGCTATCTGTAAATATGAATACAATTGTTAAATTACGAGCCTAGGTGGTTTAGCCACGGAAAAAGTCACAAAGCTTCCTGCTAGCCATGATTGGCTGAGATAATGGATGGGCTACACATGCCGAGAGATGAGTTCGGATTGGTCTGCCATGTAGCGCGCTTCTGTCTATAACATGACCTGCTCAGTATGTGTAGATCATTCTTGCTACCACAGCTTTTTTGAAAGATATAACATTAGCCATAGAGAACTGCAAAAGTGTTCCTACTGCTCTCAACAACATTGATGCCCTGAATTTAGTAGGTGCTATCGACAAAGATCAGTGGGAAAAAGTTGTGATAGACTAATTTCTGCACACAGTCAGTATGAACCAGATTGACTTGACACAACGGGACAAACAAGCTGTAGCTAGCTACGAACAAAATGGAAAAGACACGCTGCCGTGAAGCGTTCATCTATGTATACGGGTAAGAGTCTAGCTACATTTTCAGATATTATATGTTTCTAACTTTGTCAGAAAGTAATTTTCATTGCAAGTTAAACATCATCAATAATAATTTGGCTGTTCTAAATTATTTTGACCAGCAGGTGCCACTGGTGTACACTGTTGATCACAGCCTCAAGTAATGAACCTATTTTCATCACAATTCACCGGAAATGCTCAATGCTTCAGGACACTTCAATTCCCCATCACTAACAACTGGCAGGAAAACCTCAATGCATTTTGTTTCCTCAGCACTTCAGATCTTTAACAACTAAATATCTTTCACCAACTGCAAAATGGATCATGTCAACACTAATACTCAACCTTGGATAACATAACCATCAAGCACTTAAACTGGTACAACACTTCCACTGATGGTTGGCACAAATACACATATAATAGACCACACCCTCGAATATGCTAATGAACACAACAGGTACGTTGCCACCACCTACATTTCAAAGCACAGTGATGATTGTACATTTATATTCAAAATTTAGGTAGAAAAAATTACCATTATACTAGATAATGCGCACATGTACCCTAAAAGGAACCCACCAGTACAATGTGAGTTCATATAGGTACCTGAAGGTACCTTATGTGTACCTTTGCCTTTTTGTACCCCAGGGAACAATGCTGTGCGCTAACCTACATTTTAGAGTGTGTGGATTAATGTTCTTGATAATAAAGATGTACCTGGTGGCACTGCTGAAACGCTTGTAAGTTCATATCCCCAAAGCATTTATGCACACTTTAAATCAAGTGTCTGTGAGCACTGCTATTTTTACATTGGTGTTGTCAGATAATTGGACAATAATTGACTTGATTCTGGGAAACATTTAGCAAAGTGCATAAATGTATTATTGCCATTAAATCTATGGCTAATCACTGTCCTACTCATGGACCTGGTGGCGTAGCAGGAAATTCAGGTCATTAGCAAACCAAGAGGTTGTGAGTTCCAATCCCAAGTGAGTTATAGTCTCAATTAACGAGCATTCAGCAGCAAATTGTGCTTTTACAGCAATAACACCTTCTTTCAGCTGTAAAATTTAAGTAACTTGTTGTTGTTTGCCTTACTTTCACTGCAACCAGTAGCGTACCATAAAATGACAGGAATTGTTTAACAGTGTCACATTTCATGGCATAAAACGAAAACATGGTGGAGAGAAAAGGACAGGATGGTTCTCTACAACCGTCACAGCAGTAAATAACCCTTCCTGATATGCAAAAAAATAAATGGTTACACATACACTATATATATACAAAAGTATATGGACACCCCTTCAAATTACTGGATTCGGCAATTTGAGCCACACCCATTGCTGACAGGTGTATAAAATCGAGCACACAGCCATGAAATCTCCATAGAAAACATTGGCAGTAGACTGGCCTTACTGAAGAGTTCAGTGACTTTCAACGTAGTGCTGTCATAGGATGACACCTTTCCAACAAGTCAGTTCTTAAAATGTCTGCCCTGTTGGAGCTGCCCGGTCAACTGTAAGTGCTGTTATTGTGAAAAGGAAACGCCTAGGAGCCATAACGGCTCAGCCGCGAGGTGATAGGCCACACTAGCTCACAGAACAGGACCGCTGAGTGCTGAAGTGCGTAGCGCGTAAAAATCGTCTGTCCTCGGTTGCAACACTCATTACCGAGTTCCAAGCTGCCTCTGGAAGCAACTACAGTAGAATAACTGTTCGTCGGGAGCTTAATGAAATGGGTTTCAATGGCTGAGCAGCCGCACACAAGCCTAAGAACACAATGCCAAGCGTCTGCTGGAGTGGTGTAAAGCTTGCCGCCATTGGACTCTGGAGCAATGGAAACACAGTCTCTGGAGTGATGAATCACGCATCACCATCTGGCAGTCCAACTGATGAATCTGGGTTTGCCGGATGCCAGGAGACCGCTACCTGCCCCAATGCATTGTGCCAACTGTAAAGTTTGGTGGAGGATGAATAATGATCTGAGGCTGTTTTTCATGGTTCAGGCTAGGCGCTTTAGTTCCAGTGAAGGGAAATCTTAATGTTACATTGAACACCTTTGGGATGAATTGGAAAGCAGACTGTGAGCCAGGCCTAATCGCACAACATCAGTGCACGACCTCACTAATGCTCTTGTGGCTGAATGGAGTCCCTGCAGAAATGTTTCAACATCTAGTGGAGGCTGTTACAGTGCCTTGCAAAAGTATTCATCCCCCTTGGCGTTTTTCCTATTTTGTTGCATAACCTGTAATTTAAATTGATTTTTATTTGGATTCCATGTAATGGACATACACAAAATAGCCCAAATTGGTGAAGTGAAATGAAATAAATAACTTGTTTCAAAAAATTCAAAAAAATTAATAACGGAAAAGAGGTGCATGCATATGTATTCACCCCCTTTGCTATGAAGGCCCTAAATAAGATCTGGTGCAACCAATTACCTTCAGAAGTCACATAATTAGTTAAATAAAGTCCACCTGTGTGCAATCTAAGTGTCACATGATCTGTCACATGATCTCAGTGTGTATATATAAACACACCTGTTCTGAAAGGCCCCAGAGTCTGCAGCACCACCAAGCAAGCGGCACCATGAAGACCAAGGTGCTCCCCAAACAGGTCAGGGACAAAATTGTGGAGAAGTACAGATCAGGGTTGGGTTATAAAAAAAATATCAGAAACTTTGAAAATCCCACAGATCACCATCAAATCCATTATTAAAAAATGTAAAGAATATGGTACAACAACAAACCTGCCTAGAGAGGGCCGCCCACCACAACTCACAGACCAGGCAAGGAGGGCATTAATCAGAGAGGCAACAAAGAGACCAAAGATAACCCTGAAGGTGCTGCAAAGTTTGGAGTATCTGTCCATAGGACCACTTTAAGCCGTACACTCCACAGAGCTGGGCTTTACGGAAGAGTAGCCAGAAAAAAGCCATTGCTTAAAGAAAAAAATAGGCAAACACGTTTGGTGTTCGCCAAAAGACATGTGGGAGACTCCCCAAACATATGGAATAAGGTACTCTTTTTGGTCATCAAGGAAAACGCTATGTCTGGGGCAAACCCAAAACCTCTCATCACCCCGAGAACACCATCCCCACGGTGAAGCATGGTGGTGGCAGCATCATGCTGTGGGGATGTTTTTCATCGGCAGGGACTGGGAAACTGGTCAGAATTGAAGGAATGATGGATGGCGCTAAATACAGGGAAATTCTTGAGGGACACCTGTTTCAGTCTTCCAGAGATTTGAGACTGGGACGGAGGTTCACCTTCCAGCAGGACAATGACCCTAAGCATACTGCTAAAGCAACACTCAAGTGGTTTAAGGGGAAACATTTAAATGCCTTGGAATAGCTTAGTCAAAGCCCAGACCTCAATCCAATTTAGAATCTGTGGTATGACTTAAAGATTGCTGTACACCAGCGGAACCCATCCAACTTAAAGGAGCTGGAGCAGTTTTGCCTTGAAGAATGGACAAAAATCCCAGTGGCTAGATGTGCCAAGCTTATGGAGACATACCCCAAGAGACTTGCAGCTGTAATTGCTGCAAAAGGTGGCTCTACAACGTATTGACTTGGGGGGTTGAATAGTTATGCATGCTCAAATTTTCAGTTTTTTTCTTCTTGTTTGTTTCACAATAAAAACATGTTTTGCGTCTTCAAAGTGGTAGGCATGTTGTGTAAATCAAATGGTAAGGCAACAAAATAAAAATAAAATTCCAAGGGGGGTGAATACTTTCGCAAGCCACTGTATAGCAGCAAATTGGGGACTACTTACAAAGCATGTAGAGGTCTGTCATTTTTTTTAATCATAGGTACACTTCAACTGTGAGAGACGGAATATAAAACAAAAATCCAGAAAATCACATTTTATGATTTTTAAAAATTAATTAATTTGCATTTTATTGCATGACAAGTATTTGATACATCAGAAAAGCAGAACTTAATATTTGGTACAGAAACTTTTGTTTGTATTTACAGAGATCATATGTTTCCTGTAGGTCTTGACCAGGTTTGCACACACTGCAGCAGGGATTTTGGCCCACTCCTCCATACAGATCTTCTCCAGATCCTTCAGGTTTCGGGGCTGTCGCTGGGCAATACGGACTTTCAGCTCCCTCCAAAGATTTTCTATTGGGTTCAGGTCTGGAGACTGGCTAGGCCACTCCAGGACCTTGAGATGCTTCTTACGGAGCCAATCCTTAGTTGCCCTGGCTGTGTGTTTCGGGTCGTTGTCATGCTGGAAGACCCAGCCACGACCCATCTTCAATGGTCTTACTGAGGGAAGGAGGTTTTTGGCCAAGATCTCGCGATACATCCATCCTCCCCTCAATACGGTGCAGTCGTCCTGTCCCCTTTGCAGAAAAGCATCCCCAAAGAATGATGTATCCACCTCCACGGTTGGGATGGTGTTCTTGGGGTTGTACTCATCCTTCTTCTTCCTCCAAACACGGCGAGTAGAGTTTAGACCAAAAAGCTCTATTTTTGTCTCATCAGACCACATGACCATCTCCCATTCCTCCTCTGGATCATCTAGATGGTCATTGGCAAACTTCAGACGGGCCTGGACATACGCTAGCTTGAGCAGGGGGACCTTGCGTGCGCTGCAGGACTTTAATCCATGACGGCGTAGAGTGTTACTAATGGTTTTCTTTGAGACTGTGGTCCCAGCTCTCTTCAGGTCATTGACCAGGTCCTGCCATGTAGTTCTGGGCTGATCCCTCACCTTCCTCATGATCATTGATGCCCCACGAGGTGAGATCTTGCATGGAGCCCCAGACCGAGGGTGATTGACCGTCATCTTGAACTTCTTCCATTTTCTAATAATTGCGCCTACAGTTGTTGCCTTCTCACCAAGCTGCTTGTCTATTGTCCTGTAGCCCATCCCAGCCTTGTGCAGGTCTACAATTTTATCCCTGATGTCTTTACACAGCTCTCTGGTCTTGGCCATTGTGGAGAGGTTGGAGTCAGTTTGATTGAATGTGTGGACAGGTGCAGTTAATACAGGTAATGAGTGGAGAACAGGAGGGCTTCTTAAAGAAAAACTAACAGGTCTGTGAGAGCTGGAATTCTTACTGGTTGGTAGGTGATCAAATACTTATGTCATGTAATAAAATGCAAATTAATTACTTAAAAATCATACAATGTGATTTTCTGGATTTTTGTTTTAGATTCCGTCTCTCACAGTTGAAGTGTACCTATGATAAAAATTACAGACCTCTACATGCTTTGTAAGTAGGAAAACCTGCTAAATCGGCAGTGTATCAAATACTTGTTCTCCCCACTGTATGTCCATGATTTTGGAATGAGGTGTTTGACGAGCAGGTGTCCACATACTTTTGGTCATGTAGTGTATCACCATCATGCCTGACAAAGAACCCCTTAAGAACATTTTTATTGTACAGTGTATGCTGGTCCAGCATGGGGTAGCTAGCTGGTCTGCAGAACCACGCCGATCATGAGCATATTTCCCAGCATGCTCTATTGCAGTTAGATTTTTATAATTGTTTGTTTAAATATCTGTGTTTTTGCATGTACATTGATTGATTGATTCATTAATCAATTAATATATCTTATGCTACACAAAGATAAATAACACACATTTTTCTAAAATAATCCAATCTGTTAGTTAAATAAACGTTCAAATTTGATCAGGTTGAATTCTAATAGGCATTAAGCATCACTTTACAAGCCAGCATAATGTGACTTGATGCTGGTTTTGCAGTAGACCAGCATTTGCTGGTGACTAGCTTATGTTTGTCACCTGTGTGCAAAACACAGCGAACGCTGGTCACTAGTGAAAACACAATGAAGGCTGGTCACTAGTGAAAACACAATGAAGGCTGGTCACTAGTGAAAACACAATGAAGGCTGGTCACTAGTGAAAACACAATGAAGGCTGGTCACGAGGGAAAACACAATGAAGGCTGGTCACAAGGGAAAACACAACGAAGGCTGGTCACTAGTGAAAACACAACGAAGGCTGGTGACGAGTGAAAACACAACGAAGGCTGGTCACTAGTGAAAACACAATGAAGGCTGGTCACGAGGGAAAACACAATGAAGGCTGGTCACGAGGGAAAACACAACGAAGGCTGGTCACTAGTGAAAACACAATGAAGGCTGGTCACGAGGGAAAACACAACGAAGGCTGGTCACGAGGGAAATCACAACGAAGGCTGGTGACGAGGGAAAACACAACGAAGGCTGGTCACTAGTGATGGGAAACCAAGGATTTCTGAAGGCTTCGGAGCTATCACCAGATTGTGTTGAAAACCTGTTCATTACTCAGAGCTTCATTATCGGTTCACAATGCACATTAGTGACATCTGCTGGTCAGCAATAAATAGCAGCGTGTGATTATGATATACATTTTGTTTCTCCACAATTGTCATCAAACCTCTGTGGTGCAGCGGTAAGTTGTTGGCTTTAGTAGCCTATAATCAGTTGGAATATCAGGTTCACATCATGCTTGACTTTTTTGCCTTAAAGTTAACTATTTTTCAAAAACCGAATCTATGGTATTATTTAGGATGCTTAAGACAGAAGCTTATACTAAACTAAATAAAACACATTATTTGAACAACAGTGCAGACAGTGTGGTTTGACATAAAACAATTTTCTAAATAGTGTGCCTTCAGCAGGATTCGACCTCATACCCCTGAATGTTCCAAAGTTCCTTACACTATCTGCTAAGCTACCAGTCAGGTGAAACCACAAATACAAAATCCTAACTATATTTGTAAGTACGGTGTCCAGTAGAGGTCGGTGTTTGAAAGCAACTTGGAATCGACGAAAGCACCGGCACCATGGCGAAATCAGTGGGATCCCACATTTTGCAACACACGGTTTGAAAAAGCATCTGATCAAACAAAGCTTAGGACATCATTGATTACGTACTTCTGATAAAATGATACACGCATCGGCACACTACTTCAAAGTTAGCTGCTCAACGATTTTGAAGCACGCCTCGGAGCTCCAGTATCAAATGTGGTGACCAGCAAAAACACTGGTGACAAGCCTATGCTGGTCTATGCTGTTTTTTTTCAGGAGGGTTGTGATCCAAGGAAAGGAAGGCTGGGATAGCAACAAACAGCCCAGTGTGGTTTCTGGTGTCCTTTTGTGCTGTTGCCAGACCACCTTGGCATGACATCAATATCACGCTTTGGACAAACATAAGTGCAGAACCAGTACGCAAAAAGTGCCTAATATAATATTTTTGAATTGAGCTTCTCTCTCTCTCAGTGAAACAAACAAACTGGGGGAAAAAATAGCTTGGAGTTATTCCTTGAGAAGGAAAGCTTTGTTTAGACAGCTGAGCAGCCATGCAGGCATCATTCCCTGTGGGTGACCCTCGACCCATCACACATAATCACAGAGGTTGCCTCCCAAATGGCGCCCTATTCCCTATGTAGTGCGCTATGTTTGACCATGGCTGCTGTAGATTCACTTTAATGAAGCCCTGCCCATCCAGAAACAAGAAGAGAAAAGTTCTGGGAGCTTTATTTTGTGTACAATTAAAGATGCCCTGTACAATGCAGCTGGAAGACAAGCTGGAGTGCATCCCAAACATTAATATATATTTAAAAAACAACGTCTGAGGATAAAATAATGACCTAGCACTAGTTGTTTCCTATTCCCATATAAAGTACACTTCTTATGACCAGGACCCATAGGGTTCTGGTTAAAAGTAGTGCACTATATAGGGAATAGGTTGCCATTTGGGAAGCAGACTGAGTTGATACGATACATGGGACTGCTGTAGCTGCTGCTGGGGCTGCCGCTAAGTGCTGCCTCATCTGGGATAAATTGGAATTGATTGTCTGACCTTCAGCGATCTTTTGGAAGCCCTTTCAGTACATTCAATGCACCCTGGCAGTCTGTCACATGTAGCTGGATACTATGTCTCAGTTAGGCTTTGGTCTGTGTGGGTTTCTCTCAGTGTTTCATCTCCCTTTCCCACCACTGCACAAAATACCCTAGTTTCAGACTCCCTTTGTTGTCACATGCTCCCCCCCTCCACTACTGGGTGCTTATTCTGTCATCAAGGAAAGGACAAGTGTTTACTATATATACATGCTTTTATGTGTTTAAAAAGTGAAATTATAAAATACATCTCTAATAAATAAATAAAAATGAGAAGAAAAGAAAAAAGTATACAAGATAACATAAGACATAAATAAAAGCAGTATTCCCAAACCCCTTCCAAAAAAAAAAAAAAGTAATTAAATAACTAAGTTAAAATAAATACCCCAAAATACAATTGCACTGTATTGTGTGTGTGTGTGTGCGTGCGTTCGTTTGTGTGTATGTAAGGGTGGGTGAGTGAGTGGGAGTCAGTGCAAAAAGTATCTTTGAGACTCAGGTGGAAAGAGAATAGGTGAAAAAAATCTCTAAAGTGCAGGTGATTGTCTTTGGTATATTACACAATCAGATGTTCTGGGGTCTTTGGTATATTGCACAATCAGATGTTCTGGGTAGGGCTGTGGTGGACGTGGATGGTTACTCCAGTTTTTGTTCTGACAGCGCTTTTTCTCCCCATAAGCACGCTTGACCCTTCTTCACCACAATCAGGTCCTTAAACTCAGGGGAGTGCCAGCGTGGGGAGGTCACTGGGTCCACATACTAAAATATGTGGAACAATTCTAAAATGTGGACTGGTTCATATGTGTAAACTAACCTGTCTCTGGCAATGCCGCCTATGCTTTTTCATGTCCGTCTCCGATGCTCTGTCTGGGATGTCCGACAACAGATGCCTCTCTATTTCAGTTCAATACCAGTTTGCCGCTGCATCTGAGGAGAGAGTCAGTGTGGTGTATTAGCAATGGTTATATGCCAGTGGTGGTCGGTGACGTAAAAAAAAAAAAAATGAGCATGGCCTTATTTCTATTACAGCATATTGGATGACAGTCACTCATATTCCATTCACCCAGCTCAATGTAAGATTGATAGTTTTGGCTACTACCTGATACTCACATTTTCCCTGTACCCATCATGTGGTTTCTACAACCTAGCCTATGAATAAATGTTTACAATGTAGGTGCATAATTCGAGAGAAGAATTTGAGTAATCAAGGTAACAGACAGTGACGCATTCAATACCGCCTTGCACACTCTTGCCTGCATCTAGCTGATTTAGGGTGTAATCATTAGTCCAACAGTTGCAATCAAGAGTTTCTATTGGACAAATTCAGGTATGCTTATCCCCGTTTCGTTCTGTTTGCTTCCATTTAAGAAAAGTTTTTCAACAGAATCGGCAGAATGAATGCATCCCTGATCACACGGAAACATAGTTCACTTGCATAGCAGCCACATACAAACAGCATGATCATTTTGCTTGTTGTAGAATTCCTTCTCGCATCTACCCCCTCTCGTCCTCTCACCTTTTCCCTTCACTTATGGACTTTAATGCACAACACATCCGCTGTCTGTGACCAGGGAAAGAAACCTTTCCAAGCCTTCATATCATAATCACCTCACACAGCCTACACCATTGTCACCATATTAGCTAAAGTCATAGCTAGTCAACATAGCTAATAGAACTAATGCATTAGTAAACCCGCTACTGTCATACAGTACACTGTACTGCATGACTTACAGGTTAGCAGTTCAGCAGTTACTCCGGCTGGCCCCGGTGGCAATAAATTAATATAACCAAGAGCTTACCTTGACTTGGAAGAGTTCATGTTGGATAGCCATAGCCAGCTAGCTAACATAGCATCCCTCTCTGTTTGAACCGGGTGTTTGAGTAGGCTAAACTAGTGAACATGGGAGAGAAAAACACTACGAAATATAGCTAGCTCTCTCAAAACTGTTCAATTCTCACTTTTTGAGTCAACTACTCACCACATTTTATGCACTGCAGTGCTAGCTAGCAGTTGTACGTCTATGGAAGGGGGTTGAGAAGCATGAGCCTCCTAGGTTTTGTATTGGCTACACCATGGTGCTACCCTACAGAGTGCTGTTGAGGCTACTGTAAATCTTCATTGCAAAACAGTGTGTTTTAATAAATTATTTAGTGACGTGAATATTTTTAGTATATTTTTATTTAAAAAGGATAACTTTTTCAATGTTTCACTATTTTTTTTACAAATGAAATTCACTGAGGAGGATGGTCCTCCCCTTCCTCCTCTGAGGAGCCTCCAATGCTCTGTAGGCTACTGACCAATTCAAAGCTTCCTCCGGCATCTCACCAATCATATGCCTATAGTTATTGAACTCAAGCTGCAGGAGTTTTTGTTGTTGTTATTGAGTGAGGGGGAAACAGCTACAGGCAAGTTTCTGACAGATGGCTGTGTCTTGGTGGTGGCAACAAAGACACACAAGAAACAACCACATCAAACCACACCCCCAAGACAATTTACATTTGGCTTCTGTCATAGCCGCAAGCATTTCTTGAGGAGCCTCCACTGTTATATGTATCTAAATCTTTGAGGAGACTAGCTAACTCACCGTCAAAATCTGCCTTGTTTATACTTTTACTTTAGATGCTTAAGTATATTTTAGCAAATAGATTTACTTTTGATACTTACAGTTAGGGAAAAAAGTATTTGATCCCCTGCTGATTTTGTATGTTTGCCCACTGACAAAGACATGATCAGTCTATAATTTTAATGGTGGGTTTATTTGAACAGTGAGAGACAGAATAACAACACAAACATGTTATAAAATTATTTGCATTTTAATGAGGGAAATAAGTACTTGACCCCTCTGCAAAACATGACTTAGTACTTGGTGGCAAAACCCTTGTTGGCAATCACAGAGGTCAGACATTTCTTGTAGTTGGCCACCAGGTTTGCACACATCTCAGGAAGGATTTTGTCCCACTCCTCTTTGCAGATCTTCTCCAAGTCATTAAGGTTTCGAGGCTGACGTTTGGCAACTCGAACCTTCAGCTCCCTCCACAGATTTTCTATGGGATTAAAATCTGGAGACTGGCTAGGCCACTCCAGGACCTTAATGTGCTTCTTCTTGAGCCACTCCTTTGTTGCCTTGGCCATGTTTTTGGGGTCATTGTCATGCTCGAATACCCTTCCACGACCCATTTTCAATGCCCTGGCTGAGGGAAGGAGGTTCTCACCCAAGATTTGACGGTACATGTCCCCGTCCATCGTCCCTTTGATGCAGTAAAGTTGTCCTGTCCCCTTAGCAGAAAAACACCCCCAAAGCATAATGTTTCCACCTCCATGTTTGACGGTGGGGATGGTGTTCTTGGGGTCATAGGCAGCATTCCTCCTCCTCCAAACACGGCGAGTTGAGTTGATGCCAAAGAGCTAGATTTTGGTCTCATCTGACCACAACACTTTCACCCAGTTCTCCTCTGAATCATTCAGATGTTCATTGGCAAACTTCAGACGGGTCTGTATATGTGCTTTCTTGAGCAGGGGGACGTTGCGGGCGCTGCAGGATTTCAGTCCTTCACGGCGTAGTGTGTTACCAATTGTTTTCTTGGTGACTATGGTCCCAGCTGCCTTGAGATCATTGACAAGATCCTCCCGTGTAGTTCTGGGCTGATTACTCACCGTTCTCATGATCATTGTAACTCCACGAGGTGAGATCTTGCATGGAGCCCCAGGCCGAGGGAGATAGACAGACAGTTATGTTGTGTTTCTTCCATTTGCAAATAATTGCACCAACTGTTGTCACCTTCTCACCAAGCTGCTTGGCGATGGTCTTGTAGCCCATTCCAGCCTTGTGTAGGTCTACAATCTTGTCCCTGACATCCTTGGAGAGCTCTTTGGTCTTGGCCATGGTGGAGAGTTTGGAATCTGATTGATTGATTGCTTCTGTGGACAGGTGTCTTTTATACAGGTAACAAGCTGAGATTAGGAGCACTCCCTTTAAGAGTGTGCTCCTAATCTCAGCTCTTTACCTGTATAAAATACACGTGGGAGCCAGAAATCTTTCTGATTGAGAGGGGGTCAAATACTTTTTTCCCTCATTAAAATGCAAATCAATTTATAACATTTTTGACATGCGTTTTCTGGATTTTGTTGTTGTTATTCTGTCTCTCACTGTTCAAACAAACCT
This sequence comes from Coregonus lavaretus, assembly GCF_964263955.1. Classification (NCBI taxonomy): domain Eukaryota; kingdom Metazoa; phylum Chordata; class Actinopteri; order Salmoniformes; family Salmonidae; genus Coregonus; species Coregonus lavaretus. The sequence continues at coordinate 24,429,965 of NC_140021.1, forward strand.
ACCATTAATATTATAGACTGATCATGTCTTTGTCAGTGGGCAAACGTACAAAATCAGCAGGGGATCAAATACTTTTTTCCCTCACTGTATATCTGCATCATGTTTTGTGTGTAATTAATATTGTTGGATTGCTGATTATAATTGAATGTTAACAAAATATATACTTTCTCTTCCAGGAAATGTGGGATTTCCTTATCTCTCATTGGGATGTTTCCAAAGTCTGTGGGCTAGGGGGAGCAGTTAATAAAATTAGTCAGTCTTATAATTAGGTCGTAAGAGGGAGCTACCAAATTAAATAAGGCCTGGCTATTTTTGTTTGTTGTTTTCCAATATGGTTTGTCAATACAATGGTTATTTAGGGTTATTATTTGTATTTTTGTGGGTTTTAACAGGTCAGAGATGATAAGTCTTAAAGGAACACACACATGGAACATTCTGAAGTTATTTGTTTTATGAGTGAGTTTTGGTTAAACACGTGATTTCTTTTGAGAAGAAATGTAATGAGGACTTAATGTACATTTATGAAATGTTTTGACTGTTGTTAATGATTAGTCTATACTATAGAATGGAACACATATTTGAAGGGTTGAATGACCTCTAAACTCTGTCCTGACCTTCTAGTGTGAATTGATCACCCACACTGGAAAGCCGCGAGGCATAGGATGAGGAATTTAAGGTAATTTATTATACTGAGTTGAGGGTAATTTATAATACTGATAATTATGAAGAAGCATATAATTTGGCAATAGTCCTATATATGATTTGGACCATAACAAGGACAGAGTGAGAGAGCTAGTCCTGAATGAGGGACACCTGTCACTAGTCAATTTTTATATTCCTTGAATTACTTTATGGGATACATTTAAGTTAAGGTATTATCAAATGTTGTCATTTTAATTTCATTTATTATTTTTGGTTTAACAGGCAAGGTTGTTGTTTTGTTTTTTGAACGCATTAATCACGATGTGAGTCATGTGTCCAAAGGGGGGAAGTACTGGTCGCATGGGGCTTTTTGGTAAATATGCAAATTGTATTAAGAATATGAGCAGTAGTAATTAATGTGTTATTGGTTAGATTATATGTTTTAGGTGAAAGTGTATTTGTGGTAGGAGGCAGGGTGTAGAGGAGGCCTGTCTATGAAACGAATGACCTATAACAAGCTGCAAGATGTGCACTTCCTAATATCAAGGCTGCTCCTGACTGATAAGAAGACAGGGTGTAGTAGCAAACAGTCGCCCCTAACAATGTTGTTAAGACTTTCTTCCTACGGGTGAAGGCTTCTCTGCCCAACCTAACAGGAGAATCTGGGCATTGTCTGTGCCCTTGAGAATGGCGGTAAAGGATTACAGAAGTAAGAGATGGACAAAACCCAGGTGGGGAGGAGTGTTCCAACCCAGAGGAGGAAGATAGCACTGCCACGGCGGAGCATTGTTTACTTTTTTGTCTGTCAGTGCCTGTGTGTCTTTGCAGCAAGGACTCTCAACTCCCTATTTGTACGCTGCCAGAAGGACACACTCCACAGAGCGATGTTGATAAATGGAGAAGGACTCTGCATGATCCTAGACCCTAGTGACAGAAGAGGGTTCAGTGCTAAAGGGACCCTACATCGTCACCGAGTCTACACCAACGGATGTACGGATAGAGGGGAGATAGACCTGGTATCATCTAAAGCACTGCAACAGAGTACTACGAGGAAACCGATGACCTAGAGATGAGGGAGCTGAGGATGCTGGAGCTGACAAGGATCAGGTGATGGGAGATGATGGCAAGGGGAATGCTACTGATGAGCTACGTGTTCTGGCTGATTCCCTCGGCGAAGGGACAGACCTCCAAGAACTTCAAAATCTTTCAGAATTTCAAGAATCACCTGACTGTCACACCATTAATTTCTCTGTCTGTGGAGGGTTTCCCTAACATAAATTTGGGAGTATATTAGAAATTGGTATTAAGAATAATTGGTCAAACATAATAATTTGTCATAGTCAATGCTTATATGGATTTCTTGGATTAGAAATGACCTCAACTAAACTGTTATGTTCTGTCTTCTCTTGAGGTAAATACAGATGGTGTCTTGATGCATAGCAGGGATAATTTGGCCTAAAATGGTGTGAACCTAAAAAAGAAACAACCTCTGAACCGGCTGAAGATGAACATCAGAGGCGTTGAAGACGTTCCTGTACTGCACCACTTCTAACTGCAACCGGTCTACAACAGCCAATCAAAGCTATCAACGGATTTTCTCTCTTTTTTTATCTCAAGGGAGTGGGACAGGAGTCCACCTGTGAGTGAGAATGGAGAAAGATCAGTTCAAATACAACATTTCTCATGTTGTTGGTTTACTGGTTGGCAAATGGACAAGACACAATGGGGTGTAGAGATGGTGGTGACTCTGATGAGACATTGAAGTTGGGACATTGTCATAGGCAATTAATTATGAACTATGAAGCTGTCTGAAGAACATAATGAAGAGACGCCAGAAGATTTAAGTGCCGGGGAAGGTAGGGGTTGGTCAGCTGTGCCCATAATTAATTTGGATGTATCTAAATTTGTGCTAATGAGGATTAAGAATGCATTGAGATAATGATCTGTAGTTATTCTCATGATGAGGAAGGTAATACTAGCATTCTGGATTGTTATACTGTATGTAATATAGGTGTACATTCTGAGTGGTGATATGTGCCAAAGTTGAGGGTTTTCATTTTGAGTGATAGGACCAATGTGAATCTAAATTTGGGTGAGATAAGCAATTTGGTTTTGGTTATGATTTATAAGATGACTGAGTGATTTAAGTAAATCATTAGTATATATTAGTAACTAAAGATGTTGAAACTATTTTCAGCATGAAGGGTATTGCTTGTACAATTGCGAGATAACTGTCTTAAATAGATATTATGGTTAAAACAGCGATACCTTATTGTAATGTCTTAGGATACACTTATATGATTTATTTAGAGTATACACTTTTGAATCTTACTGTTTGAAACATGGAAGTTCACGTAAAGATTGTGACGGATATCATGAACATGTTGATTAATAGGTTACCATATTCACATATTAGTCACTATATACATTTGAAGTATTTGGAGGTATTGATATGGGACTAGGTATTCCCAAAGAAGGGGGATTTATGTGGATTTTTAGGGCATATTCGGCCCATGGCAAGAACACCAACCACTCCCCCGGCTGGTCCTGGGAGTAGGACAGCAGGAACCTACCCACATCTTGATTCACCCGTTCCACCTGCCCATTAGACTCGGGGTGAAACCAAGAGTTCAGGCTGACCGAGACCCCCAGACGTTCCATGAACGTCTTCCAGACCCTGGATGTGAACTGGGGACCACGGTCAGACATTATGTCCTCTGGCACCACGTAGTGCCAGAAGACGTGAGTAAACAGGGCCTCCGCCGTCTGCAGGGCCGTGGGGAGACCGGGCAGAGGAAGGAGGCGGCAGGCTTTTGAAAAGCGGTCCACAATGACCAGGATGGTGTTCTTACCCTGACAGAGGGGAAGATCAGTTAGAAAGTCAATACACAGGTGGGACCATGGCCATTGTGGAACTGGTAAGGGCTGTAACTTACCCGCTGGGAGGTGCCTTGGTGCCTTACTCTGGGCACACACCGAGCAGGAGGAGACATGCACACTCACGTCCTTAGCCAAGGTAGGCCACCAGTACTTTCCGGTCAGGCAGCGCACTGTACGACCGATACCTGGGTGACCAGAGGAGGGAGACGTGTGGGCCCAATAGATCAGACGGTCACGGACAAGAGACGGCACCTACTGCACCCCAGCTGGACACTGAGGTGGAGATGGCTCTGTGTGTACCGCCCGCTCTATGCGTCCATCGCCCATACTACCGGCGCCACAATGCAGGAGGCTGGGAGTATGGGGGTGTTTTCTATGGGCCTCTCCTCTGTGTCGTACAGTAGTGACAGCGCATCTGCCTTCACGTTCTTCGTACCCGGGATGTTTGACAGAGTGAACTCAAACCGGATGAAGAATAGGGCCCACCTGGCCTGACGAGGGTTCAGCCTCCTCGCTGCCCGGATGTACTGCAGGTTGTGGTGGTCCTTCCAGATGAGGAAAGGGTGTTTCGCCCCCTCGAGCCAGTGCCTCCACACTGTCAGGGCTCTGACAACAGCCAACAGCTCCCGATCACCAATGTTGTAGTTCTGCTCCGCCGGGCTGAGCTTCTTGGAGAAGAAGGCACAGGGGCGGAGCTTGGGTGGCGTGCCTGAGCGTTGAGACAGGACAGGGCCTATCCCTACATCGGACGCATCCACCTCCACTACGAACTGTAGTGATGGATCGGGATGGGCCAGTACTGGGGCTGAAGTGAACAGAACCCTCAGGTTACTGAAGGCCCTGTCAGCCTCAGCAGGCCCACCCTTCAACAGAGCTGTGATGGGAGCTGCGACCTTGCCAAAGCCCCGGATAAACCTCCGATAGTAGTTGGCAGAACCAATAAAGCGCTGCACCTCCTTTATCGTGGTTGGAGTCGGCCAATTACGCATGGCTGAAATGCGATCTAACGACCTCCACACCTGAGGTGGTAATGCGGTATCCGAGGTGGTAATGTGGTGTCCGACGAAGGAGACAGACTGCTGGAAAAACAGACACTTCTCTGACTTGGCATTAAGGTCATTTTCCAACAGTCGGCCCAGCACTTTGCAAACCAGGGACACATGCCCGGCGTGCGTAGTGGAATGCACCAGAATGTCATCGATGTAGACCACTACACCATGACCAAGCATGTCCCGAAACACCTCGTTCACAAAGGACTGGAAAACGGATGAAGCATTCATCAAACCATATGGCATCACCAGGTATTCGTAATGTCCCATGGTTGTGCTGAATACTGTCTTCCATTCGTCCCCCTCTCGGACACGCACCAGGTTATACGCACTCTGGAGATCTAATTTTGTGAAAAAGCGCGCCCCATGCATTGACTCGATCACAGATGGGATGAGGGGCAGAGGATAACTATAACGTATTGTCCCCTTGTTCAATGCTCGGTAATCAATGCACGGGCGCAGACCTCAGTCTTTCTTCTTCACAAAAAATAAACTTGAGGAGGCGGGCGAAGTGGAGGGACGTATGAACCCCTGGCGCAAGGACTCGGAGACGTTTGTCTCCATCGCCTCCGTTTTCAGCCTGCGACAGAGGATATACATGACTCCTAGGAGGCACAGCGTCTACTCGTAGGTTTATCGCGCAATCCCCCTGCCCCGATGAGGTGGTAATTTGGTCGCCTGCGTTTTGGAAAACTGGTGAAACGGGCAGGCCACTCCCAGGATGTCCTCTAGCAGCCAGCAGGTCTAGCAGCCAACCAGATGGTCATGTCCACCAGCTGGTCGAAGATTAACATGACATCCCGGCAGGCTAGCTCCCTTCGAACGTCCTCTAGCAGGCTGCACTGGAATCCGTCGATCAGGGCCCGCTCGTTCCACCCTGACCCAGCCACTAGGGTCCGAAACTCCAGGGTGAAGTTCTACGCGGTCCTCGTCCCCTGCCTCAGTTGGACCAGACGCTCGCCCGCCTCTCGTCCTTCGGGCGGGTGGTCGAAGACTGCCCGGAGGAGGTGAGCCAACTCCCTGTAGTTGTCCAATACGGTTCCTTCTTCTCTCCAGACCGCGTTGGCGCACTCCAGGGCATTCCCCGAGAGGCAGGAGACGAGGGCGAACTTCCGCTCCGATGGAGCCGGGCTGATGTTCATGAAGTGGAGGTCCAGCTGCAGGAGAAATCCCTGGCAGTGGGAAGCCATCCCGTCAAACTCCTTCGGCCGGGATAGATTAATCCCTCAGTGTGCTGGAGTATGGGTGGCCGGAACCGGTCGCTCAGCTGGTCCTGACGGGTCGGGTCCTCTTCTCTCCAGGCGTTGGATGACCTGGAGAACCCGATCCATCACTTACATCTACATTTTAGTCGACGCTCTTATCCAGAGCGACTTAAAGTTAGTGAATACATATTTCTTAATTCTTCTTATTATTTTTTTTATTTTTTTTACTGGCCCCCCGTGGGAATTGAACCCACAACCCTGGCATTGCAAACACCATGCTCTATCAACTGAGCTACATCCCTGCCGGCCATTCCCTCCCCTACCCTGGGCCAATTGTGCGCCGCCCATGAGTCTCCCAGTCGCGGCCGGCTGCAACAGAGCCTGGATTCGAATCAGGATCTCTAGTGGCACAGTTAGCACTGTGATGCAGTGCCTTAGACCACTGCGCCACTCAGGCTTCTCCCAAACTGGCTAGCATCCTGGAATGTTCGTGGACCCGTGCCACGACTCCAGGCATGGGCTCTTCTCCTGCTGACTCCATGGCGGGTGTGTGATTCTGTGGTGATGTGATTTGAAGGAGTCAGGTGCAGGAGGGTAAATTACAGAATAACAGGTTTATTCCGTTGACACAGCGGTACACAGCAATGCGTCAAACACTCCAGTGCGGAAATGTACAGCGCACTGGAAACAACAAGGCACACGGGTGAATATTCTGCTGATACAAAATACAAGCGCTCCACCGAGCTAAACTAACTTCCACAATAAACAATCACACACAAAGAGAAGGGGGCAGAGGGAAGACTTATACAGGTACTGATGAGGGTAATTGAAACCAGGTGTGTGTAATAAACAAGACAAAACAAATGGAATGATGAGATGAGGAGCGGCAGTGGCTAGAAGGCCGGTGACGACGAACGCCAAAGCCTGCCCAAACAAGGAAAGGCAGCTTCGGAGGCAGCTTCGGAGGAAGTTGTGACACTTCCATATCAGTACACATTACTCCAGCCATTGCATTTACGGACTACACACACAAACTAAGCACTGTAATGGAAAACAAAACACAATTATCTCACCGCAAAGTAAAATAGTTTCCCCCAAAGTTTGTATATGGTGTGCAGGTATGTGTGTGTGTGCTCCTGCATTAGAACATGTTGTTATCTAATAATTTAAGGACGTAAGGGTAGGCGTCTTTGGCTTTTCTCATTTGGACAAAAGTCCGTCCTCCACCCTCTCTCCTCCGTCCTTTCTCCTCTGTGACCGTGAAACCGATAAGGGGTTAAATGGTCGAGGAGATGTCAATTTATTAGTACGCAAACGGAGGAGTGTCCGCATGTGATCACATGAGCTTATGTGAAGTTATAACATGTAAAAGCAACATGTGATAACATGAACATGCGATAACATGAAACTACACGTAAAAACATGATCTCATGTTAAATAAATGTGACAACATGGGGATGCAATGTTTAAACATGTGACACCATGAAACTACAAATTTGAGCAGATGTAAAAACATGATCTCATGTGAAATAAATGTGACAACATGGGGATGCAAAATGTTATCATAATTGTTAATTTAGTCATTTAGCAGACGCTCTTATCCAGAGCGACTTACAGTTAGTGAGTGCATACATTTTCAATACTGGCCCCCCGTGGGAATCGAACCCACAACCCTGGCATTGCTAGCGCCATGCTACAGGTCAAAATGCAATTCCACATGAGAGTTAGATTTTCACATGTGCAAGTTCAAATTTGATTTTCACATGTTAAGGTTTTTCACATGTGAAAAACACATTCCACATGTGAAATTGGTTCACATTTGAAAGTGCAAATTCGATTTTCACTTGATTTTCATCTTCTTCTTTTTTTTTTACTTCTTTTTTTAGATGTGAACATTTCAGCCCAACATGTGAAAGCAGCTATTTCACATGTGAAACTACAAATGTTTTTAAAAAAATTGTAAGGGAATGAAATCATATGGGATTTTTAAATTAACTGGTACGCTTTTCAGCTAAAATAGAGTAAAATTTGTTTAATCAATGACAATATTTAACATGATCACTTAGTACTGACTTTTCAATGTGCAACCATCTGGGATTGAACTCGTAACCTCTGGATTTGGGGTACACTGATGTTTCTGCTGTGCCGCAAAGTTTGTAACGTTCTACTAAACATTAATTACCTATAATACATCTCTACACTTAGCAAAAGAGTGTCATCTGCACTTCTATTTTAGTAATAAGTTAATCTGACGATTCATTAATTTAATTTACATATTTCAGCAATTTGAGTGTTTTTCTGTATAGTTTTCAAATTTAGGTGGGGCACATTATTCTGTTTTAATGTTACTGCTGAATCACTATGATAAATATAATAGTTTTTCTTGAGTGTATTTTTAACAAAGCAGAGATTTACTTAACTTAAGTCCAAAGTGTAGGAATACAGTTGAAATCAGTCATTGATACAGACATGGTGGTGTAGCAGGAAGATAGGAATGCCGTTCATGAGTTCAAATCCCAGGTGAGGATATGTTGAATAATAATTACTGTATAAATACACATACACAATGTAATCATGTATGTCAAAGTGTGTCAAATATGTAAATTGAAAATACTATATTAATAGCACTGTTTGTGTGTGACCACATGTAAAACTTGATGTGAAATATCATCACGTGTGCAGTGTTCCAAAAACACGTGAAATCATGTGATTTTCAATTTATGAAATCGTGTTTTTTCCGTAAGGGGTGTATCCTACCTGAGTCCCTTGCGGAAGAGTTTTGAAATCTGCCACACCCTCTTTGAATCGCATATGTTCTGTCGGAGGAGAAAAGCATGCACACGTTTAAAAACAATATGATACTTATTGATAAAAAGACTTGCACAACTAACTTAATATTAACTTTTTTTGTCATTTAGCAAACACTCTTACCCAGAGCGACTTACCTGAGCAATTAGGGTTAAGTGCCTTGCTCAAGGGCACAACAACAGATTTTTCACCTACAGCTCAGGGATTCAAACCAGCAACATTTTGGTTACTGTCCCAACCGCTACGCTACCAGCCGCACTTTACACATGTATTTGGGGATCTAACCCTGCAAACATAATTTGCCTGATGACACGTGAGTGGAGGAGTGTCGCATTTCATACAAGCGCATTTCCGTTCTCATTGCCTCGCCTGTCCTCGATTACTTTTGACCTTTTTTCAAAAGGAGGTGAGAGAGGACGGAGTAGAGAAGACGCAGGAGTTGAGGAAATCCAATTGAGAAAAGGCCTTTGAAGGAAAACCCTTAGTACCCCCCTTTTGATGCCTGATAATAATAAAGGAATTAGTTGTGTTTGCCTGCTCACTTGGGACCACCGTTCACATCAATGGCTTTAAAATGGAGGAGCTGAATTCTCCCAGCAGCCTTTCATTATTATAATTGCCATGTCTGTCCGTCACATAGGAAGACACCTCTGAATGTGCATTATCTCACAGGACTTGATGTGGGAAATGTGCTATGACTATCCACCTCCCATTTTGAGCGATGGTGTAGTCACATTAAAGCAGTGAAGTCATTTAGAAAATATTCAATTTTAGTCATGTTCACTTGAGTCAATTAAACTGCAAAGAGCTAGCTATTTAGTGCATGAACACATAATAGTTATGAAAGCTGGGATAGATTCAGCTAGATTCCCTATTAAAACTACCCTCAGTGTTAGCTATTTCCACTGCATTTCATAACATTAGGCCACCACCTGCAGTTCAATCAGTTTATCAAGACGCACCGCACTCTTTTCTCTGCCAATGTTATTCCCTCACTCTGGTGACCAAGGCTTGTGAAATGGACTGCATGCTGGGCGCTGAACAAGGGAGAAAGATGGCCATGTGAGAAATGAAGGAGGCTGTTGAGTTGTAAATATAGGTACATTGTTTATGAAGAGTAACTGCTTTCCCATGCATAGGATAGCAACCTAATTAATGGCAAGGATAATTAAGACTCCCATTTAATTGGACACAAAGTTAAAGGCAGCAGGCCCATTATCCCCCTGATAAGTGAGAAGTATCCTTCCTTTCATCTCCAGCCTTAATGTAATCAAATACCACTCTTGATTGTCCAATTTACAGCGAGCTTGGGGAACCGACCGACTGTCTGACTGAACGGTTGTTGCATAGGGCCAAGGAAGTGTGTTGCTGCTAAATATAAGCTGACTGCTCAATGAGGCTGCTGACAGGAGTTTTAGCTATCTGGCAATACAACACAGTATTATTAATTTCCATACCATATGTCAATTTTAGGTCACTATTTCAACAATAATATGAAAGTGGAATTCACCATAATGCAGTATTATAGTAATTCAGTTTGAAAGTAATGTAAGATATTGACAGATATAATGCTTTAGTAATACGTTCAGCAATCAGCAAAATATCATAGTTCATTTGATGAAGAGTACTAATTGGAAGGCTTTTTCATTTGTGTATCACAAATAAATAGGCCTATATTCAGAACTATCCTGGCCAGGAACAGACCTCTATCTCTCAGGCTAAGCACACAGGTGGCTTTATCAGGGACCAGCTGGATTGTGCTAGAGGTTTTAGTATCATTCCAATACATTTGATAATCCCTACATACAGCATGGGAGACAAATTAAAATCAAAGGCTATTGGAGCCACAGGGCAATGGCAGAATCAAAACGGGAGCCTGAGAGTTGAAATACAGGTCAGAGTCTGGCAACCCTGATGGCCTGGGTGACTGGACCAAGATGGGGTTATGTCGCATGCTGTCGGGTGTCTTGGGGAATTTGAGAATTTGGACATGGTCACGCACTACATCCACCCACACAGCCACATTAACCACATATCTATAACTTAATGGGTTAAAAACAACAGAGTATGGTGTGTTGATTAAATGGTTATGGTCGTTGTGGAGGAATTATCTGTGTGGGTTAATTCTCTCTGTGGATTATTGGAAAGCAGCACAGCTGTGAAGGTGGTAGTAATAGCGGCAGAAGTTATTTATTTTAGTATTGAGCAAGGAAGGGTGTGATTGCCCCAGGCATCTTTGACTTACAATCCAGTGTGAGTCTTCTATTCACACACAGCTTGCTATTAACATAAACATACTGTACCATTCAAATATTTTGACACACCTACTCATTCAAGGGTTTTTCTTTCTTTGTACTATTTTCTACATTATAGAATAATAGTGAAGACATCAAAACTATGAAATAACACATATGGAATCATGTGGTAACCAAAAAAGTGTTAAACACATTTTTTAGATTCTTCAAAGTCGCCACCCTTTGCCTTGATGACAGCTTTGCACACTCTTCACATTCTCTCAACCGGCTTCACCTGGAATGCTTTTCCAACAGTCTTGAAGGAGTTCCTACATATGCTGGGCACTTGTTGGCTGCTTTTCCTTCCCTCTGCGGTCCAACTCATCCCAAACCATCTCAATTGGTTTGAGGTCAGGTGATTGTGGAGGCCAGGTCATGTGATCCAGCACTCCATCACTCTCCTTCTTGGTCAAATAGCCCTTACACAGCCTGGAGGTGTGTTGGGTCATTATCCTGTTGAAAAACAAATGATAGTCCCACTAAGCACAAACCAGATGGGATGGCTTATTGCTGCAGAATGCTGTGGTAGCAATGCTGGTTAAGTGTGTCTTGAATTCTAAATAAATCACCAGCAAAAGCACCCCCACACCATCACACCTCCTCCTCCATGCTTTACGGTGGGAACCACACATGCGGAGATCGTCCGTTCACCTACTCTGCATCTCACAAAGACACAGCGGTTGTAACCAAAAATCTCACATTTGGACTCATCAGACCAAAGGACAGACTTCCACCGGTCTAATGTCCATTGCTCATGTTTCTTGACCCAAGCAAGTCTTTTCTTCTTATTGGTGTCCTTTAGTAGTGGTTTCTTTGCAGCAATTCCACCATTAATGCCTGTTTCAAGCAGTCTCCTCTGAACAGTTGATGTTGAGATGTGTCTGTTACTTGAACTCTGTGAAGCATTTGTTTGGGCTGCAATCTGAGGTGCAGTTAACTCGAATGAACTTATCCTCTGCAGCAGAGGTAACTCTGGGTCTTCCTTTCCTCTGGCGGTCCTCATGAGACCCAGTTTCATCATAGCGCTTGATGGTCTTTAAGTTTTCCAGATTGACTGACCTTCATGTCTTTAAAGTAATGATGGACTGTCGTTTCTCTTTGCTTATTTGAGCTGTTCTTGCCATAATATGGACTTTGTCTTTTACCAAATAGGTCCATCTTCTGTTTACCAACCCTACCTTGTCACAACACAACTAATTGGCTCAAATGCATTAAGAAGGAAAGAAAGTTCACAAATTAATTTTTAACCAGGCACACCTGTTATTTGAAATGCATTCCAGGTGACTACCTCGTGAAGCTGGTTGAGAGAATGCCAAGAGTGTGCAAAGCTGTTATCAAGGCAAAGGGTAGCTACTTTGAAGAATCTCAAATATAAAATACATTTGGATTTGTTTAACAATTCTTTGGTTACTACATGATTCCATGTGTTATTTCACAGTTTTGATGTCTTGACTATTATTCAATAGTAAAAAATATAGAAAAACCCTTGAATGAGTAGGTGTGCAAACTTTTGACTGGTACTGTATATACAGTCGTGGTCAAAAGTTTTGAGAATGACACAAATATTAATTTTAACAAAGTCTGCTGCCTCAAAGTCTGCTGCCTCAGTTGTTATGATGGCAATTTGCATATACTCCAGAATGTTATGAAGAGTGATCAGATGAATTGCAATTAATTGCAGGGTCAACACTGCAAATATTGACTCTTTGCATAAACTTAATGTAATTGTCAATAAAAGCCTTTGACACTTATGGAATGCTTGTAATTATACTTCAGTATACCATAGTAACATTTGACAAAGATATCTAAAAACACTGAAGCAGCAAACTTTGTGAAGACCAACACGTGTCATTCTCAAAACGTTTGACCACGACTGTACTGTACAGTATTTGATAAAGAGCCACATGTACGTCATAGCTTCAAAACACAAAGGCACTTTTTTTTTTATCAGAATGTTGATGTTAAAAAGCCTTTATTGTCATTGTGTCTTTGACGTAGAAGACAAGTGCTGGTCCAGTGCTAATACTTCAAAAACCATAAATATGGATACCCCCACTGTTTTCAAATTGCGTAGAGGGCTTGGGCTGTTACATATCAACGTGCAACGTTTCATGTCAGAGATGGACCTTCTTGAGCCCGGATATTTTGGTTCTCACTGAGAGTTTGCTAAATGGCTGGGTCCCGGATAAGGACATTGACATTGCTGATTACAACCTCTTCAGGTATGACAGACTGAAAAAAGGGGGAGAGGTGGCTTTTTGTGAAATCAAGTCTTGTAGCATCATGTTCTCTAAATATCACTATCCCCCCAAAATGTGAGCTTTTGTTTATAGATGTGGCTGCACTAGCGGGCGCTGTTGGTACTATTTCTGAGTATTTCAATCATTTTCTGTCATCTGAATGAGTCGTTCTAATCTAGATTGGTTTACCCCGACTTTATAAAGAATATTTGTCTTGACTTTAACCTTACTCAACTGATTGCAAAACCCAAACAGATTAATGTAAAACAAATCCAGCAAACTCTTCACTGATTGACCTAATTCTGACAAATAGCCCCCACAAGTACTTGTCCTGTGGTGTCTTTGCTAATGATCTCTGTGATTACTGTCATATTGCATGTATTAGAGATACCAAACAGATTAACATTGATCCCCGTATAATTATGAAGATTGTTTTTTTATCCCCTTGATATGTATTCCTCTGACTTCTCCTCTATCAGCTGCATGCCTGACCCTGAATTATCTCTAGAACATCTATTTGTATCTCTCTGGCAGACAAACACGCACCATTTATACACCTTAGAGTAAAAAACAGAACAAACAAATCCACCTTAGAACTTCACACCAAATGATCCAGTGTTAAATCAAAACTGTGTGTGTTTAATTTAACACTGGTCCAGTGTCTATACAGGTCCACACTTTTCAGTGTTCAATTAACTAAATACTTGTGTGTAAAGCCTTATTTGCATATTTCCCAGAGTGCCTTGCATTTCAAGTGACTGGTACAGTTACCACCCATGACTGTATTTGTTAGTGACAGAGACACACTTGTTGCATTCATTCAATATCAGTTTTGTGAGATCCTAAGGAAATATGTTATCATTAAAATATAATTATTTAAAAGTCATGAACAGTCAAAATCATGTTTCTTATGAAATTGGATCAAAGGATGAAAAATGACTGTTGATAGAGTTTAATCATAAAGTTACTGGTCCCCTCCCCCATGTCAAACTCTTGGATTAATTGTTAAGGGGACAAGGTGAAATCGCCTTAACTCTCATTTTAATATACCAATGGGAGCATGATATTCTCTTACCTAATTTAAAGAAGTACCGCCTTGTAACCAACATCGGAGAAGACATTGCATTGGATTAGTTTAGAAATATGTATGTTATTTATATTTGGGTAGCATGAGATTAATTAGACAATCAATGTACATGAAAAAACATAGCTATTGAAACAAACAATTCTAAAAATATACCTACAATAGAGAATGCTGGGAAATCTGATAATGATGGGCGTGGTTTTGGTTTATCTCTGGTTATTAACACCAACACTGGGGTTATTTTACACCAATGAGTGTTCATTTAACACTTACAGAGTTAATTTAACATCTGAATGAACACTAGAAATGTTACACAGAAAGAATCAACAGTAGGTAACACTGGCCAATTTGCTGTGTTGTTATGATGAGAAATCAAGCCTGGGCCAAAGCAAGAAAAACGGACTCTGTACAGGCAATTAAGAAATATATGCACCTCCTCGATTAAGAAAGCTGAATCATGCTACTTTCTAAGTTCTATCTCAGACTCTGCTGGTGATCCATCTCAATTTTGGAAAACAGTTAACGCACTGAAGCGTGGAAATTCATCTCCCTCCCTGCCTAAGCAAGTTGTGTCAGGGTCTAGCATCTTTACTGATAAAAATTAGATAAGTGATGCTTTTAATCAACATTTTATCTCTGCAAGCCTTTTATTTAAAATAAATGGTGGTTTGTCCCTGGTCAGTCAATCAATCGACTGCTCTTCCCTCTCCCAGCCTCTAGTTGGCATGATGGAAGATCCATCAACTTGTAGTGAATCTTTGTTTTCATTTTAACAACTCTTTACTTGTGATGTGCTAGACGTCCTGCTTAAGATTGATCTAAAACAAATCTACTGGGGCTGATTTGCTTGATCCTTTCTTGCAGCAGCTTTCTGCTCCCTTAATTGTGGAATCATTGACACATATTTCTTACCTGACAATTATCTCGGGTGCTATCCCTAGGGACTGGAAGGCTACCCATGTGCTCCCTCTCCACAAAGGTGGTGACCAATGTTCCTTCTAGGCTGTGCGCGGGCGTGCAGTAGCCCTGAGACTGCCTTGCAGCTCCCTGGGACTGCAGCGCAGAATAAATATAGTATCAGCCCATGGAGAGAAGCACGAGACTGAACTTCACTCAACTTTCTAGAGTTTTCCCTGTTAACACTATCAGGGTTTCCCTTTACTGTGGCAATTGTGATCGAATCAATGCAATATTATCCACTTTCAATGCAACATACCGAAACAAAACGAACTATGCAAGACTTAGTATACAAAAACGAACTAGGCAAGAGATGTTGTAGGCAGAACGCATCGGAGTAGGATTCTATTGCATTGACATCCAGGACTCTACTTACCCGTACTCTACTTAGACCGGTGTGGCATAACCAATCAGAGCTGCAGTAGGCCAAAATGCAAATAGACCATTGCCATATATGGATCTGTGCCATTTACTTTGAACTTGACTGTTTACATGCGCTTGTTTTGAGATCAAAGCATGAGCTGCATGTAGCTATGTGTGAACATTTTTTTAATATCCTTTGCTAGTTAGTGAGTTATTAGCCCAGTTATAGATACTTTGTAGTCAGCAATAGGGGAGTGATTACTTCCTACAAGAGCACAAAACGTGTACATTTCTAGAATTCTTTGAAAAGCCATGTCTTAAGGGGAAGTGTTGTATTTTGAGACAGGCTTGAATAAGTAGTAGCCAATATGCAGAGGGTAGCATAATTTGACTGATTTTCTATAATAATTGCATGGGAATAATAATGCATTTTATTTTGTAAAGTAGTTTCTTGCATCAAACAACACAACATTTTCAGTCACCTCCTTGTCTGAAGGACAAGTGGATAAACAGGTTAATGTCAAGCACTACATGTTTTTTTTTAAAGGTCTCATGGAATGTAGGCCTACGTTGAACACCACACATTGGTGTAGGCTGAATGATAGAACAGCCATTTTCACGTTAAATTGATATGGGATGCATTTTCTCCATTGTTTTTGATGGTAGACCACTCTGGTAGGCCTACATTATGATCAAAAAGCCACAGTAGCCAACTTGGCCACTGTTAAAATGGTAACTTAAAGGGGGTACAGCCTGTGTTCACAGTAAACGTGCGCTGGAAATTGCACAGAATTTTCACAATGTTCAAGTTTGCGCTCAGCAGAAAATTACAGGGAACATTGGTGGTGACCCCTCTGACATAATAATTATCACCTACCGAAAAAATTATCTTTAATCAACACTCAGATATTTTCTAGCTTCAAAATGTATTCTAAAGCCTTGTTTACATTGCAGGCATTAATGCTCAAATTTGAATCAGTTTTGTTTTTCAAATCCGTTTTGGAATATTGACTGTCCAAACAGCAAGTTACAAGTGACCAAATTGGATTTGTGTGTGTTCAGACAGTAGTCATTTGCTGACCTGGCTATGCCAGTTGTCATAGTAACAACGGGTGTGTGCACAGTGGTGTAGTCCGATTGGTGGTGGTTCTCATGCTTCCCATCACTCAGAAGTTATGTAGCAAGCAAAGGTGACAACAATGCCTGCCATGGACGTTTCCCAGTTACTTTGAATGTTCAAAATCACACTTTTAAAGCCTCAAAGGATAAGATTATCTAATTAGTCCTTTTTTGCTTGCCACAGAAGTCAACTAGCTAACTAGATAGCGGTTTTGCTTTCTAGCACGTTCACTAATTTGTTTGTAAACAATTAACAAGCTAGTTAGCTGCCACATTATGTTCTTGTCAAATTGTCTACGGAGTAGCTAGCTAGCAACAAGCAATGCCAAATAAAAGTCAAAAAACCACTTGAGGGCAAATACATCAGAAGTCGCATGGCCAGGAATCAAATGTGTATCTGACTTCAAACCACCTATGAAGGTGGGGGGGGAGGGGGGGGGATAATGCTGGGGGTAATAAGACTGACAGAGATGTCTTAAGTTACTCTTTGAAGGGATAGGATTTCAGATGTTTTCCGAAGATGGGCATTGTCTCTGCTGTCCTAGCATCAAGAGGAAGCTGGTTCCACCATTGGGGTGCCAGGACAGAGAAGAGCTTTGATTGGGTTGAGCGGGAGCTGAGTTCCCATAGGGGTGGTATGGCAAAGAGACCAGAGGCAGCAGAACAGAGTGCTCAGGTTGGGATGTAGGGTTTGAACATAGCCTGAAGGTAGGGAGGGGTAGTTCCCCTTGCTGCTCCTTAGGCAAGCACCATGATCTTGTAGTGGTTGCAAGCTTCGACTGGAAGCCAGTGGAGTGTGCAGAGAAGCGGGGTGACATGGAAGAACTTGAGAAGGTTGAACACCAGGCGGGCTGCGGCATTCTGGAAAAGTTGCAGGGGTTTGACGGCACAAGTGGGGGCCCAGCCACTTCCTGTATGAGGAAAGGTCGTACTTTACGAATGTTTTAGAGCATGAACCTGCAGGAGCGAGTCACTGCTTTGATGTTTGCAGAGAACGACAAGGTGTTGTCCAGGGTCACGCCAAGATTATTTGCACTCTATGAGAAGGGCACCGTGGATTTGTCCACCATGATGGAGAAGTCTTGGCACTGGCAGGCCTTCCCTGGGAGAAAGAACAGCTCTGTCTTGTTGAGCATAGGTGGTGGTCCGACATCCAAGCTGAGATTTATGCCAGGCACGCAGAGATGCGTATTGCCACCTCAGTATCAGAAGGGGGAAAGAGAAAAGTAGTTGAGTGTCATCCACATAGCAATGATAGGAGAGACCATGTGAGGATATGACAGAGCTGAGTGACATAGTGTAGAGCAGGGGTAGGCAACCCTCGTCCTGGAGTGCCGCAGGCACTTCATGTTTTTGATTTAACCAACCTGGAAGACCAGGTGTGTTGAATTTAGGCAATCAGTTAAATAATAAATTAGCTCAGTTGGTCAGACATAGGATGCTTTTCTGCAAAGGGGACAGGACGACTGCACCGTATTGAGGGGAGGATTGATGGGGCCATGTATCGCGAGATCTTGGCCAACAACCTCCTTCCCTCAGTAAGAGCATTGAAGATGGGTCGTGGCTGGGTCTTCCAGCATGACAACGACCCGAAACACACAGCCAGGGCAACTAAGGAGTGGCTCCGTAAGAAGCATCTCAAGGTCCTGGAGTGGCCTAGCCAGTCTCCAGACCTGAACCCAATAGAAAATCTTTGGAGGGAGCTGAAAGTCCGTATTGCCCAGCGACAGCCCCGAAACCTGAAGGATCTGGAGAAGGTCTGTATGAAGGAGTGGGCCAAAATCCCAGCTGCAGTGTGTGCAAACCTGGTCAAGACCTACATGAAACGTATGATCTCTGTAATTGCAAACAAAGATTTCTGTACCAAATGTTAAGTTCTGCTTTTCTGATGTATCAAATACTTATGTCATGCAATAAAATGCAAATGAATTACTTAAAAATCATACAATGTGATTTTCTGGATATTTTTTTTAGATTCCGTCTCTCACAGTTGAAGTGTACCTATGATAAAAAATACAGAGCTCTACATGCTTTGTAAGTAGGAAAACCTGCAAAATTGGCAGTGTATCAAATACTTGTTCTCCACACTGTAGTTGACAAAGCTATAAAAGAGTACAATGAGATCATCTGAAAATAAGTAGGTAAGATATTAAAGTGAGAGTGTGGTGTCAAGGCTTCCTCTCATTCCTTCCTCAAATAACTGCAGAACAACTCGGCAGAACCGTCTTTGTTTTGGCAACCACCGCCACTTGACACTGATTGCTGATTGACTAACAGAGGTGAAGAACCTGGTTTAACTTTCTTTGGACAGTCCATCTGTAGATGTTCTACAGCCTATTGACAGACTATAAGTAACATTTCAACTATCTACTAGCCCTAGCGCTAACCCTTATCCTAACCCTAAACTGAACCCTTACCCTAACCCTAGCCTTAACCCTTACCTAAACCTAACCCTAAATGTAAAAATAGAAAGCAGTTTCTTATCAACAGATAATTTGTTGACAGTGACCATCTGTAGAGAATCCAGACTATCCAAATAAAGTGTGACCACACCCACCAATTATCAGAAAGCTACTACACAAATTTACCTGAAACCAGTCCAAGACAATATTTAAACACTTCACAGCCACACATGCGCCAAATATAACATGTGTAGACCTTAAGTACTGAGCATTCATCAGTTCAAACAGCAATGATTAAGCAGGCTACTAGTTAGAGGGACAGCACTTACAGTGGGGAAAATAAGTATTTAGTCAGCCACCAATTGTGCAAGTTCTCCCACTTAAAAAGATGAGAGAGGCCTGTAATTTTCATCATAGGTACTCGTCAACTATGACAGACAAAATGAGGAAAAAAAATCCAGAAAATCACATTGTAGGATTTTTTATGAATTTATTTGCAAATTATGGTGGAAAATAAGTATTTGGTCAATAACAAAAGTTTCTCAATACTTTGTTATTGTCACGGTTCAGACAGACGACCAGAGGACCACAATTGCGTCACACCAGAAAGTTTATTAAAACTTAAGGGAAAAGGGAAGTAGGGAGTGAATGAAGGCTCCAGGGGTAATAGGGATCCCGTCCAATGTGCTGGGTCTGTGCCCCCCCCAGTGGCAGCGATGCGTCCTATGAAGCCGGTGGTGGGTGGTCCAGAAGTCCTGGGGGGGGGAGACACAGACACAACAGGGCGGAATGAAACAAGGCAGCAGTACAGTTCAAGGGAAATCCAAAATACGTAGTAGCAAGGCAGAAGGCTGGTCAGAGTTACCGGGATTGAAGAGTAGTCAGGAGTCGTAATGGCAGAAGCAGGTCTGGATCTCCTGGGGCAGAAGAGTATCCAAAAATTCAGGCAGGTCCGGGGTCACAAAACCAGGGTGAGCCAGAAGCGCGAGCAAACAGGTTCCGGGTGTGAGCTTTGCAGACGATCTGACACCGGAGAGCTGAAAGACAGGGCCTAAAATACTGGGAGAGGTAGTGGGTAATGCAGCGCAGCTGGCAGAGTAATTAGAGCAGAGCAGAGCAGGGACAGGTGGAGCTAGTTAGGCTGAGTAGAGAGAGTGGTGAGCAGAGTGGAAGAAAATTAAGGTGGTAACCCGGTGGAGTGAGAGGCTCATGACAGAACCCCCCCCCCAAGGGACGGCCCCAGAAGTCCCAAGAGCAACACCACGCCGGGCGGGAGGAGGGGAGCCGGAGGAGGGCTAGAACTCCTCCGAACGGTCCGAGTGAACGTCCTCATCCTCGGAGGAAGCCGGAGGGCCGTGGTCGGGAGATGGGACAGGTCCCGAGACAGGATCAGGCACAGGACAGGAAGCCGAGCGGGCAGGACGGTTAGGGACCCCTCTGGGGCGGCCCCTACGGATTGCAGGTTGATCAGGATGCCGTTGGTGGAAAGCGGTGATGAGAGTCCTATCCACAATCCGACTAGCTGGCACCCAGGTCCTTTCCTCAGGTCCATAGCCCTCCCAGTCAATGAGGTACTGGAGACCCCTACCCCTCCGTCTGGACCGAAGCAGGCGGCGGACGGTGTAAACCAGACCACCATCGACGAGCCGTGGAGGAGGAGGACAAGGCGCAGCAGGGACCAGCGGACTCTCATGGATGGGCTTAATCTTAGACACATGGAAAGTGGGGTGCACCCTCAGGGAATTAGGCAGTTGGAGCCGGACAGCAGTTGGGCTAATCACTCTTATGATAGGGAATGGGCCAATGAACCGAGGTGCCAGCTTCTGCGACTCCACCCTGAGTGGCAGGTTCTTCGATGACAACCACACCCTTTGACCAACATGGTAGGTGGGAGCAGGAATTCTCCGACGGTTGGCCCCGGTAGTGTAGCTGGCAACGGATCTGAGGAGTGTGGCTCGGGCTTGTGACCAGGTGCGGCGACATCGACGGGCAAAAGCAAGTGCAGATGGGCAAGTAACCTCCTCTTCCTGGCTGGCAAATAGAGGAGGCTGGTATCCATAAACACATTGGAAAGGGGACATACCGATGGCAGAGCAGATCAGAGAATTGTGTGCGTACTCCACCCATGTCAATTGCTGCGACCAGGAGTGGGGGTTGCGTGAAGTCATGCATCGCAGTGCCTTCTCGAGCTCCTGATTAGCCCGCTCTGACTGCCCATTGGATTGGGGATGGAATCCGGAAGTCAGACTGACTGTGGCTCCCAGCAGGTGACAGAACTCCTTCCAAAAAGCGGAGGAGAATTGTGGACCACGGTCAGAAACTACATCCTTTGGCAGTCCGTGGATCCGGAAGACGTGTTCCAGGACCACCTGGGCGGTCTCCTTGGCGGTTGGGAGCTTGGGGAGGGGAATGAAGTGTGCCATCTTGCTGAAACGGTCAACTATGGTGAGAATGACGGTCATGCCCCTTGAAGGGGGCAGCCCCGTGACAAAGTCAAGGGCGATGTGAGACCAGGGACGTCTGGGCACAGGCAGGGGCTGCAGCAATCCGGCTGGGGGCTGGCAGGACGACTTGTGTTGGTTGCAGATGGGGCAGGCTTGGACGAATTCCCGTACATCCTTTCTCAGAGAGGGCCACCAGAACCTCTGGGCGAGCAGGTTGTAAGTGCGGGTGGAGCCAGGGTGACAAGCTAGGCGGGAGTCATGTCCCCACTGAACGACCTGGGACCTCAGGTCTTCGGGGACAAAAAGGCGGTCAGCTGGGCAAGTGCTGGGACCTGGCTGGTTACGGAGAGCCTCCAGCACCTGTTCCTCAACAGCCCAGGTCAGAGCTGCAACGATGCAGGGACTTGGCAGAATCGACACAGGGTCCTTGGAGGGGGTGTCATCCTTCTGGAATTGACGGGAGAGGGCGTATGGCTTGGTGTTACGTGATCCAGGCCGGTATGACAGAGTGAAATTAAACCTGGTGAAGAACAGGGCCCAGCGGGACTGCCTGGAGTTCAACCGTTTGGCCGTGCGGATGTACTCCAAGTTCTTATGATCGGTCCAAACGAGAAATGGAATGGTGGACCCCTCCAGCCAGTGACGCCACTCCTCCAAGGCAAGCTTCACAGCCAGCAGCTCACGGTTCCCTATGTCGTAATTGCACTCAGAGGGGGACAACCGACGTGAGAAAAAGGCACAGGGATGGAGCTTCCTATCCTCCGCAGCCCACTGAGAAATCACAGCACCAACTCCCACATCCGAGGCGTCCACCTCCACAATGAATTGCCGGTCCACATCAGGCATCTGGAGGATGGGAGCGGAGGTGAACCTCACCTTGAGGGTACTGAAGGCTTTGTCGGCTGCTGGGGTCCAGGTGAAGGGTTGCTTGGTGCTGGTTAGAGCAGTGAGAGGGGCAGCAACGGTACTGTAGTTCCGGATAAACTTTCTATAGAAGTTAGCAAACCCCAGAAACTGTTGCAGCTTCTTTCTGTTCTCCGGAACTGGCCATGAAGTGACTGCTGATACTTTGGCAGGATCCATTTGGATACTTCCCTCTGCCACTATGTACCCCAGGAAGGCCACTGTCTTGACGTGAAACTCACATTTCTCTGCCTTGGCGTAGAGGGAATTCTCCAGAAGACGATGAAGGACTTGCTGGACATGGCGGGTGTGTTCAGACAGGTTTCTGGAGTAGATTAAGATGTCATCCAGGTAAACGAAGACAAACTTGTTTAACATGTCCCGCAGTACATCATTCACTAGAGCCTGGAACACAGCAGGAGCATTGGTGAGGCCAAAAGGCATAACCAGATACTCGTAGTGGCCTGTTGGTGTATTGAATGCGGTTTTCCATTCATCTCCCTCCCGGATCCGCACTAGGTGGTAAGCGTTTCTGAGATCCAACTTGGTAAAAACAGTGGCTCCCTGGAGCAACTCAAAAGCAGAGGTGAGCAGAGGCAGAGGGTAACGGTTTTTCACTGTGATGTCGTTGAGTCCCCTGTAGTCGATGCAGGGGCGAAGAGATCCGTCCTTCTTCCCCACAAAGAAGAAGCCAGCACCAGCAGGAGATGAAGATGAACGGATTAATCCTGCGGACAGAGAGCCATTGATGTAGTCCTCCATGGACTTTCTTTCAGGAGCAGACAACGAATAAAGACGACCCTTAGGAGGGGCTGTTCCAGGGAGGAGGTCGATGGCACAGTCGTACGGTCGGTGAGGGGGCAGAGATGTGGCTCTTGCTTTGTTAAACACCTCTCTGAGACCATGGTAGCATTCTGGGACATTGGAGAGGTCAGGAGCGGAGTTAGTAGGTACTGGCCGAGGGGGTAGTGCGGCAGCAAGCAGGCAGGTTCGGTGGCAGTCCTCTCCCCACTCCCTGATCACCCCGGTCACCCAGTCGAGCTGAGGGTTGTGCCGGCGGAGCCATGGGTAACCCAGGATGAGGGGTTGGCCTGGAGAGGGGAGCAGGTGAAACTGGATAGTTTCTTGATGGTTTCCGGACAGACCCATCGAGACCGGGGCCGTGACATGAGTGACCGATCCGAGTAAGTGTCCGTCCAGTGCCCGGGCAGGAATAGGAGGTGTCAAACGGAGGTTCTCCAGTCCCAGTTGGCGTGCCAGCTTGATGTCCATTATGTTGGCTTCGGCGCCAGAATCCACCAGAGCAGCCAGGGTGTGAGTTGAGTCAGAGAGGCGGAGGTGAACTTGCAGCAGGGGTTTGCGGTCGGAGGACTGGATGGTCATTGAACTCAACCGGACTCCCCCTATGCCCGGTGAGCTTCGACCCTTTAAAGGGCAGGTTACCACACGATGTCCATCACCTCCACAATAGAGGCAGAGGTTTGAGGTGAAGCGGCGCTGGCGCTCTGCAGGAGTGAGAGAGGCTCGCCCAATCTCCATAGGCTCAGACTGATCAAGCTGACCTGGGTGAGTGGCAGTAGATGACAGGAGCCCAGTCGGATCTCTCCGAATGCCGGTAGTAGGTGGACCTTGGCGCCCCCTCTCACGACGACGGGTCTGTATCCTTCTGTCGATCCTGACAGTCAGTGCGATGGCTTCATCAAGAGTGGAAGGCAGTTCATGGGAGACCAACTCGTCCTTGATATAGTCAGCCAAACTATGGAAGAACGCGTCCACCAACGATGGTGTGTTCCAAGAACTTCGTCTAGCCAGGGTTCGGAAGTCGATGGAATGGTCTGCGACTGTACGTCTGCCTTGTCGAATACTGAACAGTTCACGAGACGCCTCTGCGGTTGGGGAATCCAGGTCAAACACCTTCAGCATCTCCTCAGCAAACAGGTCGAAGGTTGCACATGCGGGGGTTTGACGTTCGAACTCTGCTGTTCCCCAGAGTCGAGCTCGGCCCGTCAGGTGAGTGATGGCATACCCAACTTTAGCCCCCTCCGTGGCGAAGGTCCTTGGCTGCAAGGAGAACTGAAGTCGGCAGCTAGTCAGGAATGGCCGGACCTGGGTTGAATCGCCGTTGAACCGCTCGGGGTTTCCAATCTTGGGTTCCGGAGCAGCGGCTGCAATGACCGGGGCAGGTAACTCGGGGGCAGGGCTGGTGGGCAGACTGGCTGGGGTAAGGTTGGTGAGGAGTTGAATGATCATGGCGAGTTGTTGTTGCTGCTGCTGGAACTGCTGCTCATGCTCATCGGTTTCCATGTCGGGGAAAGTGTGCGCTGAGTCCATAATGGTCAGATCGTACTGTCACGGTTCAGACAGACGACCAGAGGACCACAATTGCGTCACACCAGAAAGTTTATTAAAACTTAAGGGAAAAGGGAAGTAGGGAGTGAATGAAGGCTCCAGGGGTAATAGGGATCCCGTCCAATGTGCTGGGTCTGTGCCCCCCCCAGTGGCAGCGATGCGTCCTATGAAGCCGGTGGTGGGTGGTCCAGAAGTCCTGGGGGGGGGAGACACAGACACAACAGGGCGGAATGAAACAAGGCAGCAGTACAGTTCAAGGGAAATCCAAAATACGTAGTAGCAAGGCAGAAGGCTGGTCAGAGTTACCGGGATTGAAGAGTAGTCAGGAGTCGTAATGGCAGAAGCAGGTCTGGATCTCCTGGGGCAGAAGAGTATCCAAAAATTCAGGCAGGTCCGGGGTCACAAAACCAGGGTGAGCCAGAAGCGCGAGCAAACAGGTTCCGGGTGTGAGCTTTGCAGACGATCTGACACCGGAGAGCTGAAAGACAGGGCCTAAAATACTGGGAGAGGTAGTGGGTAATGCAGCGCAGCTGGCAGAGTAATTAGAGCAGAGCAGAGCAGGGACAGGTGGAGCTAGTTTGGCTGAGTAGAGAGAGTGGTGAGCAGAGTGGAAGAAAATTAAGGTGGTAACCCGGTGGAGTGAGAGGCTCATGACAGTTATATACCCTTTGTTGGCAATGACACAGGTCAAACGTTTTCTGTAAGTCTTCACAAGGTTTTCACACACTGTTGCTGGTATTTTGGCCCATTCCTCCATGCAGATCTCCTCTAGAGCAGTGATGTTTTGGGGCTGTCGCTGGGCAACACGGACATTCAACTCCCTCCAAAGATTTTCTATGGGGTTGAGATCTGGAGACTGGCTAGGCCACTCCAGGATCTTGAAATGCTTCTTACGAAGCCACTCCTTCGTTGCCCGGGCGGTGTGTTTGGGATCATTGTCTTGCTGAAAGACCCAGCCACGTTTCATCTTCAATGCCCTTGCTGATCCAAGACAAAGGAGATGATTGTGGACTACAGGAAAAAAAAGAGGACTGAGCACGCCCCCATTCTCATCGACGGGGCTGTAGTGGAACAGGTTGAGAGCTTCAAGTTCCTTGGTGTCCACATCACCAACGAACTATCATGGTCCAAACACACCAAGACAGTCGTGTAGAGGGCACGACAAAGCCTATTCCCCCTCAGGAGACTGAAAAGATTTGGCATGGGTCCTCAGATCCTCAAAAAATTATACAGCTGCACCATCGAGAGCATCCTGACTGGTTGCATCACCGCCTGGTATGGCAACTGCTTGGCCTCCGACCGCAAGGCACTACAGAGGGTAGTGCGAACAGGCCCAGTACATCACTGGGGCCAAGCTTCCTGCCATTCAGGACCTCTATACCAGGCGGTGTCAGAGGAAGGCCCTCAAAATTGTCAAAGACTCCAGTCACCCTAGTCATAGACTGTTCTCCCTGCTACCGCACGGCAAGCGGTACCGGAGTGCCAAGTCTAGGTCCAAAAGACTTCTCAACAGCTTCTACCCCCAAGCCATAAGACTCCTGAACAGCTAAACATGGCTACCCGGACTATTTGCACTGCCCCCCCACCCCATCCTTTTTACGCTGCTGCTACTCTGTTAATTATTTATGCATAGTCACTTTAACTCTACCCACATGTACATATTACTTCAACTATCTCAACTAGCCGGTGCCCCCGCACATTGACTCTGCACCGGTACCCCCCTGTATATATAGCCTCCCTACAGTTATTTTATTTTACTTCTGCTCTTTTTTTCTCAACACTTTTTTTGTTGTTGTTTTATTTTTACTTTTTTTGTTAAAAATAAATGCACTGTTGGTTAAGGGCTGTAAGTAAGCATTTCACTGTAATGTCTGCACCTGTTGTATTCGGCGCATGTGACCAATAAAATTTGATTTGATTTGATTTGATGGAAGGAGGTTTTCACTCAAAATCTCACGATACATGGCCCCATTCATTCTTTCCTTTACACGGATCAGTCGTCCTGGTCCCTTTGCAGAAAAACAGCCCCAAAGCATGATGTTTCCACCCCCATGCTTCACAGTAGGTATGGTGTTCTTTGGATGCAACTCAGCATTCTTTGTCTTCCAAACACGACGAGTTGAGTTTTTACCAAAAAGTTATATTTTTGTTTCATCTGACCATATGACATTCTCCCAATCCTCTTCTGGATCATCCAAATGCACTCTAGCAAACTTCAGACGGGCCTGGACATGTACTGGCTTATGCAGGGGGACACGTCTGGCACTGCAGGATTTGAGTCCCTGGCGGCGTAGTGTGTTACTGATGGTAGGCTTTGTTACTTTGGTCCCAGCTCTCTGCTGGTCATTCACTAGGTCCCCCCGTATGGTCTGGGATTTTTGCTCAACGTTCTTGTGATCATTTTGACCCCACGGGGTGAGATCTTGCGTGGAGCCCCAGATCGAGGGAGATTATCAGTGGTCTTGTATGTCTTCCATTTCCTAATAATTGCTCCCACAGTTGATTTCTTCAAACCAAGCTGCTTACCTATTGCAGATTCAGTCTTCCCAGCCTGGTGCAGGTCTACAATTTTGTTTCTGGTGTCCTTTGACAGCTCTTTGGTCTTGGCCATAGTGGAGTTTGGAGTGTGACTGTTTGAGGTTGTGGACAGGTGTCTTTTATACTGATAACAAGTTCAAACAGGTCCCATTAATACAGGTAACGAGTGGAGGACAGAGGAGCCTCTTAAAGAAGAAGTTACAGGTCTGTGAGAGCCAGAAATCTTGCTTGTTTGTAGGTGACCAAATACTTATTTTCCACCATTTTCCACCATAATGATTTTTTACCTATGATGAAAATTACAGGCCTCTCTCATCTTTTTAAGTGGGAGAACTTGCACAATTGGTGGCTGACTAAATACTTTTTTCCCCCACTGTAACTAGAATTGCCCTAGCCAGACTATGCCAGCAACAACATCTTATTGAAAGAAAAATATATACTTAGGCTCCTCTTGCAGATGAGAAGTCTTCTCAGACCATCGATGAGAACTTGTATGCGGATAATACTGTTGTGTATTCTGTTGGCCCTTCTATTGACAAGGCTCTCTCAGAGCTACAATCTGCCTTGTTTGCTTTGCAGAAAGCACTTGTTGAACTGAAATAAAATTAGCCTCCGCTGAAATTAAATTAGCCTAATACAACAATCCCCATAGAAATCTGTCGGTTTAAGCTAGCGATAAGTGCGTTTTTGCATTGGATGCGTCTCAATCTACCGCATCTGCCTATGTCGCACTTCCACATCTGCGGTGAAAGGTGACAGAACTAGAGCGGTGTTCGTCAGACCATGAGACGTCCCGAAAATCGGTCTTTTCACAAAATCATCTGTAGCGTCTGAACAGTTTGGCCTACAAAACTATTATGACCCCTCTATGAATAAGTTTTGCTCTACGACCCCCACAAGTGTCGTGGGACTCATCTGAAGTCGGTACAGCCGATCTGCCAACTTCTGTCTGTAGTTCCGAAGATTTTGGGCTACACCCTAATATCACCCCTCGGTGGAAAGGTGAGATTCTCACAAACATATCCTGAGTCTTCTGAAGGTCCGTCGGTACCAGTTGGAAAAATTAATGGAAGTATATATGGAGACTGTTTAGGGGTTAAATAAAAAATATTTCTTGATCTTTCTTATATCTCTCAGATATAGGACAGACACTTCAGAACAAACTTCCTTTAGATTTTTTGGGGGGGACTATCTGTTGTTCCATGTAGTTCTGTACAAACGCGTTCGAGTAACATATTACTCGAACGCGTTTGTACAGGCTATTAGCAGTAATGCCAAATAAAAAATGTTTTATAATTCAAGTGGTCTTTAAATTCAAAATCAAATAGCAAAATGATCCATGGTATGACCTTCTTATAAAAATTCCATATAGCTTAGTAGAACCCTTTGGCTTAGACAGGGCTTAGACTCTTATGGGTTAAATCTCTAATGGTTTAATATTAAGCAGTGTCCTTTTTGTCTGTTTTTGCCCTGTAATCGCAGCCAGTTTGGACACCCTTGTTTAGTTCTCTATAACACCAAAGTGATATAAAACACCAAATATTCATAAATATGCTGTAACATAAAAATACCTAGCAGCTAACCTGCCTGAACTAATTCCATGTAATTACAGTAAAATGCCAACATGATTACAGATGCATTTAGTTTTTTACATTATGGTTGAACATTTTTGTCATGAGACAGGTGTGTCTACCCCAAAGTGCTGCATGTCACGATGACAGACACCTGTCTCGATCAATGAGGGAAGACATGAAATAGACAAGATGGAGGCGTACACATTGTTTGATTACTAAACAAATATTTTAATAGCAGAGCATTTTTTAAATTCAAACTGACCCCATGCAACTGGACACAGACATTTTAAGAGACTCCGGTTTCCACAAATTGAGGATGAAGACCACATTACCAAGCTCTGGTTGGTCGAAAATTCTCTGTGCAACACCAAACAGTACCTATCCTGTAACTTCCAGTAATGGATATCACAAATCTTTGGTAAATCATATTATATGGTGTAACAATCTGTAGCTAAGATAACTGGTGCTCAGCAGATGTGAGAGGTGGTCATGATGAAATTGCCATTCACAAATAAACATACAGTATGATCAGTATAGTAAAGTTCAGGGAATACTTGCACAGCTGTTGGAGGAGTGTTGTCATGATCAAACTGCCATTCAGCTCCCCTTGAGTCTTCTTCTGATTGAAATCCAGCATAATGTCCAATCCATCGAGAGGGAAACAGTTCATGGGATACAGTTCTGCTACAATGACACACGCAGGGAAAGGAATTATGTTTCTCTCCATCTAGAATCCACTACAGGAAGAATCACAGGCACCATATGGTACTGTCTGGAAAACAAAATATAGTAAATTATACTCTATTGAATGACAGTTAAACTGTGCCAGCATAACATCAACATTAGGGTAGAATAGTTGAACATGCATACACGTGCACAGACACAGAGATTACATTTAGAACAATATTTAGCCTAATAGAAATAAATATGGCATAACCCTCAACCTTTGCACAGTGACCCGACCATACAAATATACCTAGGTAGGCAGGCAGACAGTATTTACCTACAGCCATGTCTATCAGGAATGCTTAGGCAAATATTTTTCTTGTAAATTCAGCTTATCAGTTTGAGATTTACAACAGTAAATTGTTGTACTATTATTTCTCCTCACTGTTAGCTGGTAAATTTAGCTAGCTACAGTGAGGGAAAATAGTATTTAATCCCCTGCTAATTTTGTACGCTTGCCCACTGACAAAGAAATTATCAGTCTATAATTGTAATGGTAGGTTTATTTGAACAGTGAGAGACAGAATAACAAAACAAAAATCCAGAGAAACGCATGTCAAAAATGTTATAAATTGATTTGCATTTTAATGAGGGAAATAAGTATTTGACCCCCTCTCTATCAGAAAGATTTCTGGCTCCCAGGTGACATTTATACAGGTAACGAGCTGAGATTAGGAGCACACTCTTAAAGGGAGTTACCTGTATAAAAGACACCTGTCCACAGAAGCAATCAATCAATCATATTCCAAACTCTCCACCATGGCCAAGACCAACGAGCTCTCCAAGGATGTCAGGGAAAATATTGTAGACCTACACAAGGCTGGAATGGGCTACAAGACCATCGCCAAGCAGCTTGGTGAGAAGGTGACAACAGTTGGTGCGATTATTCGCAAATGGAAGAAACACAAAAGAACTGTCAATCTCCCTCGGCCTGGGGCTCCATGCAAGATCTCACCTCGTGGAGTTGCAATGATCATGAGAACGGTGAGGAATCAGCCCAGAACTACACGGGAGGATCTTGTCAATGATCTCAAGGCAGCTGGGACCATAGTCACCAAGAAAACAATTGGTAACACATTACGCCGTGAAGGACTGCAGCACCCGCAAGGTCCCCCTGCTCAAGAAAGCACATATACAGGGCCGTCTGAAGTTTGCCAATGAACATCTGAATGATTCAGAGGAGAACTGGGTGAAAGTGTTGTGGTCAGATGAGACCAAAATTTAGCTCTTTGGCATCAACTCAACTCGCCGTGTTTGGAGGAGGAGGAATGCTGCCTATGACCCCAAGAACACCATCCCCACCATCAAACATGGATGTGGAAACGTTATGCTTTGGGGGAGTTTTTCTGCTAAGGGGACAAGACAACTTCACCGCATCAAAGGGACGATGGACGGGGCCATGTACCGTCAAATCTTGGGTGAAAACCTCCTTCCCTCAGCCAGGGCATTGGAAATGGGTCGTGGATGGATATTTCAGCATGACAATGACCAAAAACACACGGCCAAGGCAACAAAGGAGTGGCTCAAGAAGCAGCACATTAAGGTCCTGGAGTGGCCTAGCCAGTCCCAGACCTTAATCCTATAGAACATATGTGGAGGGAGCTGAAGGTTCGAGTTGCCAAACGTCAGCCTCGAAACCTTAATGACTTGGAGAAGATCTGCAAAGAGGAGTTGAACAAAATCCCTCCTGAGATGTGTGCAAACCTGGTGGCCAACTACAAGAAACGTCTGACCTCTGTGATTGCCATCAAGGGTTTTGCCAAATACTTATTTCCCTCATTAAAATGCAAATCAATTCATAACATTTTTGACATGCGTTTTCGTGGATTTTTTAGTTGTTATTCTCTCAATGTTCAAATAAACCTACCATTAAAATTACAGACTGATCATGTATTTGTCAGTGGGCAAATGTACAAAATCAGCAGGGGATCAAATACTTTTTTCCCTCACTGTACTTCCTGTGCTTGGCCTTCCTATGTTGAACATAATACATGGCTCCTTATCTACTGGATGTGTACCAAACTCACTAAAAGTGGCAGTAATAAAGCCTCTCTTGAAAAAGCCAAACCTTGACCCAGTGATAATACATATTTTATACAGGGTTAGTTAATGTTTGAAATATTGTGAGCTACATAAATATTTGGAGGATGAGGTCATTCCATGTATTTATCTCTGTCACTGGTGGGTGCCAGAAGGTATGCGGGCCAAGATAGCTGGAGGGCCACTGGTGCTAATCTTAGAAGGAGTACGTGATGGAATATCCTGACTAGGGTGCAACAGGATACCATATAGGGTGATCCTATTCTGGTGAGGAGTGACACTCAATAATGGTTGGCAACTGTTGGATAGAATTAGCTTGCAAACAAGTATATAAGATAAGAGATTTCCTTTGTTCAGGGAGTTCAGATAGCAATGGGCCACCCACGTGCCGTTTGCTATGTGAACCCGGTACCGCATATACAGTGGGGAGTGGGGAGAACAAGTATTTGATACACTGCCGATTTTGCAGGTTTTCCTACTTACAAAGCATGTAGAGGTCTGTAATTTTTATCATAGGTACACTTCAACTGTGAGAGACGGAATCTAAAATCCAGAAAATCACATTGTATGATTTTTAAGTAATTAATTTGCATTTTATTGCATGACATAAGTATTTGATCACCTACCAACCAGTAAGTATTCCGGCTCTCACAGACCTGTTAGTTTTTCTTTAAGAAACCCTCCTGTTCTCCACTCATTACCTGTATTAACTGCACCTGTTTGAACTCGTTACCTGTATAAAAGACACCTGTCCACACACTCAATCAAACAGACTCCAACATCTCCACAATGGCCAAGACCAGAGAGCTGTGTAAAGACATCAGGGATAAAATTGTAGACCTGCACAAGGCTGGGATGGGCTAAAGGACAAAAGGCAAGCAGCTTGGTGAGAAGGCAACAACTGTTGGCGCAATTATTAGAAAATGGAAGAAATTCAAGATGACGGTCAATCATCCTCGGTCTGCAGCTCCATGCAAGATCTCACCTCGTGGGGCATCATTGATCATGAGGAAGGTGAGGGATCAGCCCAGAACTACACGGCAGGACCTGGTCAATGACCTGAAGAGAGCTGGGACCACATTCTCAAAGAAAACCATTAGTAACACACTACGCCATCATGGATTAAAATCCTGCAGCACAGGCAAGGTCCCCCTGCTCAAGCCAGCGCATGTCCAGGCCCGTCTGAAGTTTGCCAATGACCATCTGGATGATCCAGAGGAGGAATGGGAGAAGGTCATGTGGTCTGATGAGTCAAAAATAGAGCTTTTTGGTCTAAACTCCACTC
This sequence comes from Coregonus lavaretus, assembly GCF_964263955.1. Lineage (NCBI taxonomy): Eukaryota > Metazoa > Chordata > Actinopteri > Salmoniformes > Salmonidae > Coregonus > Coregonus lavaretus. Next base: position 24,462,867 of record NC_140021.1, read on the forward strand.
GCCGTGTTTGGAGGAAGAAGAAGGATGAGTACAACCCCAAGAACACCATCCCAACCGTGAAGCATGGAGGTGGAAACATCATTCTTTGGGGATGCTTTTCTGCAAAGGGGACAGGACGACTGCACCGTATTGAGGGGAGGATGGATGGGGCCATGTATCGCGAGATCTTGGCCAACAACCTCCTTCCCTCAGTAAGAGCATTGAAGATGGGTCGTGGCTGGGTCTTCCAGCATGACAACGACCTGAAACACACAGCCAGGGCAACTAAGAAGTGGCTCCGTAAGAAGCATCTCAAGGTCCTGGAGTGGCCTAGCCAGTCTCCAGACCAGATCCCAATAGAACATATTTGGAGGGAGCTGAAAGTCTGTATTGCCCAGCGACAGCCCCGAAACCCGAAGGATCTGGAGAAGGTCTGTATGGAGGAGTGGGCCAAAATCCCTGCTGCAGTGTGTGCAAACCTGGTCAAGACCTACAGGAAACGTATGATCTCTGTAATTGCAAACAAAGGTTTCTGTACCAAATATTAAGTTCTGCTTGTCTGATGTATCAAATACTTATGTCATGCAATAAAATGCAAATTAATTACTTAAAAATCATACAATTTGATTTTCTGGATTTTAGATTCCGTATCTCACAGTTGAAGTGTACCTATGATAAAAATTACAGACCTCTACATGCTTTGTAAGTAGGAAAACATGCAAAATCGGCAGTGTATCAAATACTTGTTCTCCCCACTGTAAGTGTTTAAGTATCTTCTTGCATACTGAATTACTTGATGCCAGAGAAACTCGTCATAACAGATTGGCGTCTAAATGAACAGGATGCAGTTGACTGCCGAACTAACAGGTAAGCAGACTTTCATTTTTATTGATTATGTCAAATTCTGCTTATCTGTGGTAAAGCTGAGCTGTAACGAAGGTTTAAATTTCCATATTTTTTTGAGGGGAATAGATTAGTGGTATTCAAGTAAGTCGCTCTGGATAAGAGCGTCTGCTAAATGACAAAAATAAATAAAAATAAAAATAAGTACGTAAACAGATGTAAGGAGAAATATCAAGACAGTGACATGGTGCTATGATTCTAAACAGGGTTTGTTCAGAGTAATGAGTAAAAAACAACAGAGGAGAAGGAGAGTGGGTTTAACAAGATTGGGCGTAGGGTATTTTAATGTTTATGACATTATAAAGATAGAGAGTTGTGAGGTTTGCGTCCTTTAATTTGAAAAAACATTATAAAGTTGATAAGAGGTTCAAGTCCTCAACAAGACAAGATTATGAAGATAGAGAGTAGTGAGGTTTGAGTCCTTTGGTGTTGAATCTTCATAAAGTGTAATAAAGTGAGGTTTGAGTCCTTTGGTGTTGAATCATCATAAAGTGTGATAAATAGGTAAGAGTCCTTTGGTGTGTAAGAATCATCATAAAGTGTTAGATTTGTTTAAGGTTAGTGTCCTTGGTTAAAGGTTAGAGTCCTTTGTAAAAAGCCTCATGAGAGAATTAGGTATTTGCGAATTACTCAAAATGGTCAGGAGAGAGAGAGAACAATAACTCATACTGCATAAAGAATCCGAGCAGATACAATTAAGCATGTTGAATCATGTCAGCAATAACAGAATAGGCAAACTAAATCAAGTTCAAGTTGGGGATTTGATTCAAGTATTTGATTATTAATATTGCATAAACTAATTAAAGCAATGGATAGGCAACTTAGCAGACTGGTATCTGGCAAGACAGTCACCATTAAGAATAAATCAGAGCTTCATTTACCTCGAAGAGAGCGAAAGGAAATTATTAAATTATTACAGACAAATCCGCATTTAAAACAAGTCTCTTTTAAAAGTATTGAAAATCAGACAATGCGCGAATGGATGTTAAGTACATTAGGGTTTTTCTATTAATAAGGAGAAAAAGTCCGCTAACGAAGTTAAGTAGTTGAATGGAACAACATAGGCTATCTTATGAACAAAGAGCAGAAAGTTATTTTAATCTGAAGTGTGCATAATAAATTATATAAATGTGTATGATAATTTGGATAAGAAGTTTCAATATATAACATAATTAGGTCATAGAATTTCAAGGAGGTAGTTGTATGGAGAGTGTGAGTTTATTTTAGAGAGTAGTGGAAAAGTCTATATTTCTGGGAGGCTTGACTTTGATGGGGTTTCCAGAAGGTTAGAGAACCGTTGAGGATCCCATGACAGGAAGGTCAGTGTCCGGGAAACTACAGTCTGTTTTTTTGGTTCTGCTGGGAGTATGTTTGAAGAAGTTGATTTGTGTCGATTGAGAATTGTTTAAAAACACGAAGGGATTGTTTGATGTGAGTACCTAAAGGATTTCTAACGTTCTCTATGGATTATGTGAATATATGAAAATAGGATGAATTTTATGTGTGTGTAATCGATTACTAGAGAGGTGATAAAGTAATAATTAGAATAATATTTATATATTAACTTGCTCACCCAAATGTAGATGTATGTAAGGGATGGGAAACAAAACATGAATGTTTTTTGAGTTGGTGCCGTTGATGGATAATTTGATAGAGATAAGGTTTAAGAAATAAACTGCCCATAAGGACCCGGAAATTATAGACGGAACTTCTAACATAGTACAAAGCCAATTTAGGGTTTCCATTAAACTAATTATCATCGAGGAGCTATGGTGAGGACGTGAAGGAATTTCATTATGGATCAGATGTTAAGATGACCAACCATTGCAATTGGGCTATTTGCGGGATTTCTTTGTCATTTCAATAGCATTGGGTCTATGGCATAGAGTAAAATCTGGGTTTCTGAGTGTAATTCAACTGTTGGTATGTTTTGCTGAGACAGATACTGCAGCCAGTGTTTGATTTTGTATGGACAATTTAGCAGCATGCTTGGTTCAAATTGAAAATCTCAGTTATGCCATCGGAATAGCGAGACAATGTCGAGGTAGTCATTTTTTGAGTTGCCTAAATGGTTTGCTAGCTTAAACTACTGTGAATGTAGTTGTAATTTAAATAACTAAATTGAATATTAATACTATGGATACAAATTGAATGTATGCTTGTCAACTACAGCAAGTGTTTGGTTTGTTACCTGTAGCCTGATCATAAAGGACAGTTACCTAGATCTGCTGACTTCTAATAATGGCGGATTGGTGATTTCATAAGAGCTGTGGCTATGATCTTAGTTGATAACAGGGGAAAATAATAGGATTGTGCCGAAGCACAGGGAAGTGAGTGTCTTATCTTAATGGGAAGTGAAGAAAGGGGACAAAGAGAATAAAAAAGAGTGTTAAAAAACACCAGGGATAAAAAAGCAGTGTTGGAAGGAAGCAGGGTATGAAGATACCATTAACTGAGGAATATAGAAACTTTTAGCTGAGATCTCTACAGAAATATTACTGACCCAATATTGTAACAGAGACACTGAACCAAAACATGAAGCTACAACAGCAATCTAGGATTGTGAAAGTTGTCAAGTTAGTTTTTAACCCTACGATAGAGGTAAATGCAGAACGCCGTTTGGGAATGGGTTTTATTTATTGTCTGGAGTGTTTCCAGGTGTTGGTCTGCGGGTGTTAGCAACTGAGGCTTGCTGAACTCACGCGAGCTGTAAGGGACATAATGGGTTAAGTTTGGTGTAGTGGGATCACTGGTTGCTGCGGAAAAGGAGGAAGTCAAAGGGGGGGTGAGTGTAACCTGTGTAAAATGGCTAGCAGTTGTACTTGGATATGTAGTGTCGGCGTTTGTTGCTGGCATGTCATGCCTAAATTTGTTAATCTTTCCAATAAAAAAATCAATAAAGTAGTTGGCAATATCAGTGGGTGTTGTGGGTGTTGTGATGAATGAGCCATCTGATTCAATGAATGATGGAGCTGAGTTTCCCTTTTTGCCCCAAAAATTATTTAAAGTGCTCCAAAGCTTTTTACTATCATTCTTTATATCATTTATCTTTGTTTCATAGTGTAGATTCTTCTTTTTTAAATTCAGTTTAGTCACACAATTTCTCAATTTGCAGTAGATTTGCCAATCGGTTGTGCAGCCAGACCTATTTGCCATTCCTTTTGCCTCATCCCTCTCAACCATACCATTTTTCAATAACTCATCAATCTAAGGGGATTTAACAGTTTTTAGTCATATTCTTAATGGGTGCATGCTTATTAGTAACTGGAATAAGAAATGTCATGAATGTGTCAAGTGCAGTGTCTGATTGTTCCTCATTACACACCACAGACCAGCAAATATTATTTACATCATCAACATAGGAATCACTACAAAACCTCTTCTATGACCTCTTACACACTATATTAGGCCCAGCCTTTGGAACTTTGGTTTTCCTAGATATGGCTAATATATTGCGATCACTACAGCCAATGGATTTGGAAACTGCTTTAAAGCTAATTTCAGCAGCATTAGTAAATATGTGATCAATACATGTTGATGATTTCATTGCTGTGCTGTTTCTAACTCACCTGGTAGGTTGACTGATAACCTGAACCAGGTTGCAGGCGTTGGTTACAGCTTGAAGGTTTTTCTTGAGTGGGCAGCTTGGTGAAAGCCAGTCAATATTGAAATCACCCAGAAAATATACCTCTCTGTTGAGATCACGTACATTATCAAGCATTTCACACATAGTATCCAGGTACTGACTGTTAGCACTTGGTGGTCTATAACAGCTTCCCACAAGAATGGGCTTTAGGTGAGGCAGATGAACCTGTAGCCATATTACTTCAACAGCATTTAACATGAGATCCTCTCTAAGCTTTAAAGGAATGTGGTTCTGAATATAAACAGCAACACCATTTCTGTATTTTCTGTAGATGTTATAACCATGTATTGCTACCACTGTATCATCAAAGGTATTATCTAAGTGAGTTTCAGAGATAGTCCGAATGTGAATGTCATCTGTGATACTTGATAGGTTTTTACAGCTTTACTGGAAAGCTTAGCAGAAGTAGACCTGCTCATGTTATTTGTGTTTGAGATAGTGCCGGGTGAGCTGAACAGAGTGGACTTCCTACTAGGGCACACCGCCTCAGTGCTAAGAGTATAACTCTGCTTCATAGGCACATGACAACTGCATACAATAGCTGTAGGATCAACAGAGGCATTCAGGGATGTTAGAGGGACATAAAAGTTACTTACATTGTGTCTGCCAACACCCTTGGGACAATGTACATTTGCAGCAGCACTATGGTAACTCAGCGGATTATCTGAGCTGGGCATGGGTCATTGATAAGTAATTGTCTCAACGCAGCCAAGATGATTCATGTAGAGCATCTTCTGTTTCCAGAAAGTGTCAAAGTTATCTATAAAAGTTATTCTAACAGAGCTACAGTAATTTTTTAGCCAGGTGTGTAATGTCAGTAGCAATCTTTCACACCTGTGGCCCAATGATGGTACCGGACCTAATATATTTGGATGCTTTTTGCAATCTTTCAGTGCTAGAATCAGTTCTTTAAAATCAATTTTCAGAAGTTCTGATCTAGCCCTCCCTATGTCATTTGACCCCACATGGACTACGACAGCGTCAACTCCCGGCATATGTGGTAGAACAGAAGCAGCCTTGTAATGTCCTGTACTTGTGCTCCAGGGTAGCACAGGGTTTTTGCCACATGAATCATGATGAACCAGCTGTAGTATCAATCGTGGATGATCAATTGGCCAGAGTCAGACAGCCTCACAGTCTGAAGAGGGTGGGAGCTCTGAGGACCTGAACCCGAGGTAGAAGGAACCAAATAGTGAGAGAGAACAGAGGACGAAAGTGCAGGTACCTCCTGATCCGATCTCGAATCAGAAGCCCACAAGGAAGAATGCGCCGGAACCTCTGGATCCAGGGCAGAACATCCACCAAGTCATACTTATTTACATAAGTATTCAGACCATTTGCTATGAGACTCGAAATTGAGCTCAGGTGCATCCTGTTTCCATTAATCATCCTTGAGATGTTTCTACAACTTGATTGGAGTCCACCTGTGGTAAATTCAATTGATTGGACATGATTTGGAAAGGCACACACCTGTCTATAAAAGGTCCCAGAGTTCACAGTGCATGTCAGAGCAAAAACCAAGCCATGAGGTCGAAGGAGTTGTCCGTAGAGCTCCGAGAAAGGATTGTGTTCGAGGCACAGATCTGGAGAGGGGTACCAAAGAAATTCTGCAGTATTGAAGGTCCCCAAGAACACAATGGCCTCCATCATAATTTAATGGAAGAAGTTTGGAACCACCTAGACTATTCCTAGAGCTGGCCAAACTGAGCAATCGGGGGAGAAGGGCCTTGGTCAGGGAGGTGACCAAGAACCCGATGGTCACTCTGACAGAGCTCCAGAGTTCCTCTGTGGAAATGGGAGAACCTTCCAGAAGGACAACCATCTCTGCAGCACTCCACCAATCTGGCCTTTATGGTAGAGTGGTCAGACAGAAGCCAGTTCTCAGTAAAAGGCACATGACAGGCCACTTGGAGTTTGCCAAAAGGCACCTAAAGGACTTTCAGACCTTGAAAAACAACATTCTCTGGTCTGATGAAACCAAGATTGAACTCTTTGGCCTGAATGCCAAGCGTCACGTCTGGAAGAAATCTGGCACCCTCCCTATGGTGAAGCATGGTGGTGGCAGCATCATGCTGTGGGGATGTTTTTCAGCGGCAGGGACTGGGAGACTAGTCAGGATTGAGGGAGAGATGAACAGAGCAAGGTACAGAGAGATCCTTGATGAAAACCTGCTCCAGAGTGCTCAGGACATCAGACTGGGGCGAAACTTCACATTCCAACAGAACAATGACCCTAAGCTTACAGCCAAGACAATGCAGGAGTGGCTTTGGGACAAGTCTCTGAATGTCCTTGATTGGCCCAGGCAGAGCCCGGACTTGAACCCGATCGAACATCTCTGGACAGACCTAAAAATAGCTGTGCAACGACGCTCCCCATTCAACCTGACAGAGCTTGAAAGGAACTGCAGAGAAGAATGGGAAAAGCAAAGCTGGCTCACTGCCAAAGGTACTTCAACAAAGTACTGGGTAAAGGGTCTGAATACTAATGTAAAAGTCATATTTCCGTTTTTTTTATATATACAGTTGCAAAAAATTCAAAATAAATGTTTTAGCTTTCTCATTATGGGGTATTATGTGTAGATTGATTAGCGATTACACAAATACTATTTAAGCCATTTTAGAATAAGGCTGTAACATAACAGAATGTGGAAAAAGTCAAGGGGTATGAATTCTTTGTATGTAGACCTAATGCAGCAATTACAAGTAGGAATCCCGCAGGACACATTTGAGTTTGAATCCTGCAGAAATACAATTATTGTGCAGGATTTCTCCTGTAGGTTAGCCCTACAAGAAAAATGATAATGTGTAGCATTCCTGTAGGATCAGTAAGAATCATGCAGAATTGGTCCTGCAAAACCATTCCTGCAGGAATTGTCTGAAGGACTTTCTGCAGGAATTATGTGTAGCGACATTTTTGTCAGGGTTCCCATTAAACTGATTGAGATCAAATGATTGGCATGCAGACACAGTTTGGACCTTTCACTGATAAAACATAAATAATTATCATTCACGATTGACAGTAATGATGCCATGGACTATTTTGAAATTAGGTACAGTGAGGGGAAAAAAGTGTTTGATCCCCTGCTGATTTTGTACGTTTGCCCACTGACAAAGACATGATCAGTCTATAATTTTAATGGTAGGTTTATTTGAACAGTGAGAGACAGAATAACAACAATAAAATCCAGAAAAACGCATGTCAAAAATGTTATACATTTATTTGCATTTTAATGAGGGAAATAAGTATTTGACCCCTCTGCAAAACATGACTTAGTACTTGGTGGCAAAACCCTTGTTGGCAATTACAGAGGTCAGATATTTCTTGTAGTTGGCCACCAGGTTTGCACACATCTCAGGAAAGATTTTGTCCCAATCCTTTTTGCAGATCTTCTCCAAGTCATTAAGGTTTCGAGGCTGACGTTTGGCAACTCGAACCTTCAGCTCCCTCCACAGATTTTCTATGGGATTAAGGTCTGGAGACTGGCTAGGCCACTCCAGGACCTTAATGTGCTTCTTCTTGAGCCACTCCTTTGTTGCCTTGGCCGTGTGTTTTGGGTCATTGTCATGCTGGAATACCCATCCACGACCCATTTTCAATGCCCTGGCTGAGGGAAGGAGGTTTTCACCCAAGATTTGACGGTACATGGCCCCGTCCATCGTCCCTTTGATGGGGTGAAGTTGTCCTGTCCCCTTAGCAGAAAAACTCCCCCAAAGCATAATGTTTCCACCTCCATGTTTGACGGTGGGGATGGTGTTCTTGGGGTCATAGGCAGCATTCCACCTCCTCCAAACACGGCGAGTTGAGTTGATGCCAAAGAGCTCGATTTTGGTCTCATCTAACCACAACACTTTCATCCAGTTCTCCTCTGAATCATTCAGATGTTCATTGGCAAACTTCAGACGGCCCTGTATATGTGCTTTCTTGAGCGGGGGGACCTTGCGGGCGCTGCCGGATGTCAGTCCTTCACGGCGTAGTGTGTTACCAATTGTTTTCTTGGTGACTATGGTCCCAGCTGCCTTGAGATCATTGACAAGATCCTCCCGTGTAGTTCTAGGCTGATTCCTCACCGTCATTGCAACTCCACGAGGTGAGATCTTGCATGGGTCCCCAGGCCGAGGGAGATTGACAGTTATTTTGTGTTTCTTCCATTTGCGAATAATCGCACCAACTGTTGTCACCTTCTCACAAAGCTGCTTGGCGATGGTCTTGTAGCCCATTCCAGCCTTGTGTAGGTCTACCATCTTGTCCCTGACATCCTTGGAGAGCTCTTTGGTCTAATCCCCGAGCCGACTAGTTAAAAAATCTGTCAATGTGCTCTTGAGCAAGCCACTTAACCCTAATTGTTCTATTGTATATATAGCCTCCCTACTGTCACTTTATTTTTTACTTCTGCTCTTTTTTTCTCAACACTTTTTTGTTGTTGTTTTATTCTTACTTTTTTGTTTAAAATAAATGCACTGTTGGTTAAGGGCTGTAAGTAAGCATTTCACTGTAATGTCTGCACCTGTTGTATTCGGCGCATGTGACCAATAAAATTTGATTTGATTTGATTTGATTTAATTGCTCCTGTAAGTCGCTCTGGATAAGAGTGTCTGCTAAATGACTTTTTCTTTTTAAATAGACACCTGGGAGCCAGAAATCTTTCTGATTGATAGGGGGTCAAATACTTATTTCCCTCATTAAATTGCTAATCAATTTATAACATTTTTGACATGCGTTTTTCTGGATTTTTTTGTTGTTATTCTGTCTCTCACTGTTCAAATAAACCTACCATTCAAATTATTGACTGATCATTTCTTTGTCAGTGGGCAAACGTACAAAATCAGCAGGGGATCAAATACTTGTTTCCCTCACTGTAGCTTCAAAATATGTTCAAAAGCGATTGAATACCTTGTCTGAGTGGGCTTATGTATTAGGCTAGGTCAAATGTAGGGTTAAGGAGCAGTTTCGCAGACACAGATTACACCTGGACTAGAAAACAGGTCTAAACTTAATCTGCGTTAGCAAAAACATCCCCATAATGTTTAAATGAGTGGAATGGGATTATGTTTTACATGACAAAACACTTTTACATGACCAAGTACATTAATGGGGTAAACCTACCCTAATAGAATATATATTATGCTGTTTGATTGAAGGTTTGAACCCTAATTAACCCATCCAATGTGAGTACATACCGTTGAAGACGGAAGTTTACATACACTTAGGTTGGAGTCATTAAAACTCATTTTTCAACCACTCCACAAATTTCTTGTTAATAAACTATAGTTTTGGCAAGTTGGTTAGGACATCTACTTTGTGCATGACACAAATAATATTTCCAACAATTGTTTACAGACAGATTATTTAATTTATAATTCACTGTATCACAATTCCAGGGAAGGAGGTTGTTGGCCAAGATCTCGCGATACATGGCCCCATCCATCCTCCCCTCAATACGCTGCAGTCGTCCTGTCCCCTTTGCAGAAAAGCATCTTGAGGTTGTACTCATCCTTCTTCTTCCTCCAAACACGGCGAGTGGAGTTTAGACCAAAAAGCTCTATTTTTGTCTCATCAGACCACATGACCTTCTCCCATTCCTCCTCTGGATCATCCAGATGGTCATTGGCAAACTTCAGATGGGCCTGGACATGCACTGGCTTGAGCAGGGGGACTTGCGAGCGCTGTAGGATTTTAATCCATGACGGCGTAGTGTGTTACTAATGGTTTTCTTTGAGACTGTGGTCCCAGCTCTCTTCAGGTCATTGACCAGGTCCTGCCATGTAGTTTTGGGCTGATCCCTCACCTTCCTCATGATCATTGATGCCCCACGAGGTGAGTTCTTGCATGGAGCCCCAGACCGAGGGTGATTGACCGTCATCTTGAACTTCTTCCATTTTCTAATAATTGTGCCAACAGTTGTTGCCTTCTCACCAAGCTGCTTGCTTATTGTCCTGTAGCTCATTCCAGCCTTGTGCAGGTCTAAAATTTTATCCCTGATGTCCTTACACAGCTCTCTGGTCTTGGCCATTGTGGAGAGGTTGGAGTCTGTTTGATTGAATGTGTGGACAGGTGTCTTTTATACAGGTAACAAGTTCAAACAGGTGCAGTTAATACAGGTAATGAGAGAACAGGAGGGTTCTTAAAGAAAAACTAACAGGTCTGTGAGAGCCGGAATTCTTACTGGTTGGTAGTTGATCAAATACTTATGTCATGCAATAAAATGCAAATTAATTACTTAAAAATCATACAATGTGATTTTCTGGATTTTTGTTTTAGATTCCGTCTCCCACAGTTGATTTGTACCTATGATAAAAATTACAGACCTCTACATGCTTTGTAAGTAGGACAACCTGCAAAATCGGCAGTGTATCAAATACTTGTTCTCCCTACTGTATTTCAAGGCTTACCTTCAAACTCAGTGCCCCTTTGCTTGACATCATGGGAAAATCAAAAGAAATCAGCCAAGGCCTCAGAAATTGTAGACCTCCACAAGTCTGGTTCATCCTTGGAAACAATTACCAAACGCCTGAAGGTACCACGTTCATCTGTACAAACAATAGTACGCAAGTATAAACACCATGGGACTACGCAGCCGTCATACCGCTCAGGAAGGAGATGCGTTCTGTCTCCTAGAGATGAACGTACTTTGGTTCGAAAAGTGCAAATCAATCCCAGAACAACAGCAAAGGACTTTGTGAAGATGCTGGAGGAAACAGGTACAAAAGTATCTATATCCACAGTAAAACGAGTCCTATATCGACATAACCTGAAAGGCCGCTCAGCAAGGAAGAAGCCACTGCTCCAAAACGCCATAAAAAAGCCAAACTACGGCTTGCAACTGCACATGGGGACAAAGATCGTCCTTTTTGGAGAAATGTCCTCTGGTCTGATGAAACAAAAATAGAACTGTTTGGCCATAATGACCATTGTTATGTTTGGAGGAATAAATACATATATGTTAGTATTATTATGATATCTGGCATGTACCAAGGTTAAGGTTGATGTTAATGCATTATTGACACATAATCTCATATCAGATTAACTTATCATCGGACATCATATTGACATATACTGTAATATCGTATCATATTGACATGTCATCTTTACTCATATTCACAGTATGTCAACGCTATAGATATTCTGCCATAACAGTGTATTTTCCTGTCCGTCCAGCTTAAAACGGAGCTAAAGTGTCTCATCCTGTCCATCTCAAACCAGAGCTGCAATACATCCGTCACTACAGCAAACTCTTACAAGACAGCACATATCTGTGCTTCTACAGTCTTCTGTGAGAGTAGAGAAGCCCTGTAGTCTCTATTGTACCACTTCTTCAAAAGTGCTGATCCTGATGTAATATTGACAGAGTCTGACTCAGCCAGGGTCTTTTGGGGTGACATATTAAGGTCATATTACTTTCCTCAAATCTTTTCTGCTGTCTGAAGCACAGGCTAAAAACAACTGATATCGAGGCCCCACTCATACTGTGTGGCCGTGTTCCAAATGGTACCCTATAGGGTCCTGGTCAAAAGTAGTGCACTATATAGGGAATAGTATGCAATTTGGGACACAGTCAGTGTTTGTTATTACACATTCATGGCCCTTTAATGTTGAACATTACACCCGACAACGAGGAACTTGAGGTTTGTGTCATACGTGAAGTACATTAAAATCAAAGGAAAGTTTTGGAATGTGTTAGATTGGGTGTTCCAATCAAACATGTATTCATCTGTGATATTGTGTTAAATCAATGGTTCTATCTCTAGCACAAACTGAATTAAAGATACATCTTTCCATGAAGGTTAAATAAATTGTACATTTTCATGCCTTTCTCTTTAGCTGGGATTGACAATATCTTATCCAATGTGTCAGTATGTTTTCAAATTCAATACATCGTCTTGGCTGGCATAAATAATGCATCATAGGCTCTCACAGTAAAGCGTATAGGAGGTTATAAATATGAAACACATTAGTTGTATTGACTAGGCCCAGACTCAATGGCACCCGTCAACAGCCAGAGAGAGGTTGTTGATGAAATCAGCTCTGTCCTCCACAGAGGCACTGCAGGAGTCAGGTTAATACATAGAGCAGGGATTTAGATTGGAGAAACTATGGCAGATGATATCAGAGTCTCATTGCTCTGTAGATGGACTTTTGCTTAAAAAGGTTTTTCAAATGTTCAGCATTGATAAAATATTAATCCTACACTGAGACGTGCATGATCATAACTAGCAGTTTAGTGGAAGGAGGTTTGTAAATGTTGGGCAAACATGTACACTGTGTCCAGTATTAAGGAAGTTAGAGGTAGTTTCCCGAGCCACTGCTAACTAGAGTTAGCGCAATGACTGGAAGTGTATGGGTATCTACTGGCATGCTCCTTGAATAACAATTGCCCAATAAATAACTTTTGAGTTAAGTGTGGGTTTATTGATGTGGCATCTACGGTTCATCAGAATTCTGAAAGGTTCTTGAAATGTATAGAAGCCTGCAGATGTGTCCCTTTCGTAGCACACAGCAAATTGGTCAGTGTTAACTAGTGTTGATTTTTCAGTGTAATATTTATAGTGTTGATTCAAGAGTTATATAACACTGTAAAGAGTTAAATTAACACTCAGTGGTTTTAGAAAAAACAGTGTTGGTCTTAATAACATTATCATATTTCCCAGCATGATTTTTAGAATGGTTTGTTACAATATTTATGTTTTTGCATTGATTGATTGAAATGACATACATTTTTCTAAACTATTCCAATCTGTTACTTTGACCCATTACTGAAATGTTTTTTCCAGTATAGATGTTTAAGGTAATCTCATATTTTAGTCTTCCCAACCTTGGTAGTCATTCGGAATGCAGGTTGTGGATAATGCAGGTTGCAAATAAAACTTCCAAATGTTGGATATCCCCACTCTGGCTGGATTCCAATAGGAATTGCACATCACTTTGCAAGCCAGCATAATGAGTTTCAGGCCACTGTATTAGGCTAAAACTAGGCCCACAAAAGAAGGTGTTATGAAATATGTATTGTGTTAAATCATTGTATTTTAATGACAACATATTTACTTAAGATCTCATGTGGATAAGGCCATTGGACTGAAAATGAATGAATGCAACAACCATGTCTCTGTCACTAACAAACAGAGTTATGGGTGGTACTGGTAGCTCTAAAATTCACTTAAAAGGCACCCTGGGAAATATGCAAATAAGGCTTGAAACACTACAGTAGGACTATTAAATTCTGGTCCCGGAGGGCCGAAACAGCTCTGGTTTTGGATTTTTGTTTTCTTCAGAGACCCTAAAATGGTTCCCCTATGGCATCACTCTCAAGAACCTTATTTGTTTCCAACTTGCACCTTTATTTTTAAGAGTGTAGCATAAAGACATTTGATCAATTTGATCTATAATCACGTATGTGAATATATGCAAGCTGTTTCTGGCATGGGAAAATATTTTGGAAAATAAATATGTACTGAATGTACAGTATATAAAGCTATTGAGAGCCTCATATTCAATGGCCTATGTTGTGTAGTATCCTGTATACTATTGTGCAAAAGGTTTGTGCAGCATGAATTGACTCTGATAAAGGCTTCTGTAATGTCATTTGGAGTTAGTAGCATACCTCCCATGAAATATGTCTCTATCTGGTCCTCTTTTAGAGATAATATGACGTTTTTATTTTTTTAAGGCCTACATACAGTTGTTGTCGTGCTCTATTACCCCTGGCTTTAGGATGTTATTATTTTATACAACTCAAAGGAGTACAGCAGTATTGATCAAATTCTAAGTTTTACTTTTCTATTACATTCCCATATTCCATAACGTGAGTGTGGAAGAGGTGAAAAAATAAATAATATTGTTGTCTATCAACAATGACAAGACACCGGGGTCTGACAACTTGAATGGAAAATTACTGAGGATAATAGTGGATGATATTGCCACTCCTATTTGCCATATCTTCAATTTAAGCCTACGAGAAAGTGTGTGCTCTCAGGCCTGGAGGGAAGCAAAAGTCATTCCCCTAACTAAGAATAGTAAAGGCCTCTTTACTGGCTCAAGTAGCCGACCAATCAGCCTGTTACCAACCTTTAGTAAACTTTTGGACAAAGTTGTGTTTGACCAGATACAATGCTATTACATTTTTTTAGGGGGTAGATCAGCTTTAATATTTCAGATAGATTGTAAATTCCACAAATTATATTTTACAGTAAACAAATTGACAAAATAATTTCAGCACGCTTATAGGGAAGGGCATTCAACAAGCACTTTCACAAATGCCTGATGATTGGCTGAGAGAAATTGATGATGAAAATAGTGTGGGGCTGTTTTGTTAGACCTCAGTGCGGCTTTTGACATTATCGATCATAGTCTGCTGCTGGAAAAATGTGTTATGGCTTTACACCCACTGCTATATAGTTATTTATTTATTTATTTATTTATTTAACCTTTATTTAACCAGGTAAGCCAGTTGAGAACAAGTTCTCATTTACAACTGCGACCTGGCAAAGATAAAGCAAAGCAGTGCGATAAAAAAAACAACAACACAGTGTTCCATATGGCATAAACAAAAAACAAAAAACAAAAACAAAATTGTGGGTAGAGAGTTACCTGTCTAACAGAACACAGAGGGTGTTCTTTAATGGAAGCCTATCCAACATAATCCAGGTAGAATCAGGAATTCCCCAGGGCAGCTGTTTAGGCACCTTACTTTTTTCAATCTTAACTAAATATTAATTAACTAAGTAAAGCCAGTGTGTCTATGTATGTGGATGACTTATCACTATACACGTCAGCTACTACAGCAACTGAAATGACTGCAACTCTTAACAGAGAGCTGCATGTAGTTTCAGAATGGGTGGCAAGGAATAAGTTAGTCCTAAATATTTCAAAAACGAAAAGCATTGTATTTGGGACAAATCATTCACTAAACCCTAAACCTCAACTAAATCTTGCAATGAATAATGTGAAAATTGAGCAAGTTGAGGTGACTAAACTGCTTGGAGTAACCCTGGATTGTAAACAGTCATGGTCAAAACATATTGTTACAACAGTAGTTAAGATGGGGAGAAGTCTGTCCATAATAAAGCGCTGCTCTGCCTTCTTAACAGCACTATCAACAAGGTAGGTCCTACAGGCCCTAGTTTTGTCGCACCTGGACTACTGTTCAGTCGTGCTGTCAGGTGCCACAAAGAGGGACTTAGGAAAATTAATAATGTGTATGTCAATCTCTCATGGCTCAAAGTGGAGGAGAAATTGACTTCATCACTACTTGTATTTGTGAGAGGTATTGACATGTTGAATGCACCGAGCTGTTTGTTTGAACTACTGGCACACAGCTCAGACACCCATGCATACCCCACAAGACATGCCACCAGAGGTCTCTTCACATTCCCCAAGTCCAGAACAGACTATGGGAGGCACACAGTACTACATAGAGCCATGATTACACAGAACTCTATTCCACATCAAGTAACTCATGCAAGCAGTAAAATTAGATTTAAAAAACAGATACAAATACACCTTATGGAACAGCAGGGACTGTGAAGCAACATAAACATAGGCACAGACACATGTATACAAACACACAATAACATACGGACTATACACACACGTACACATGGATTTTGTGTTGTAGATATGTGGTAGTAGAGTAGGGGCCTGAGGGCACACACTTAATGTGTTGTGAAATCTGTTGTGAATGTATTGTAATGTTTTTAAAATTGTTTAACTGCCTTAATTTTGCTGGACCCTAGGAAGAGTAGCTGCTGCCTTGTCAACAGCTAATGGGGATCCATAATAAATACAATACAAATACAAATATGCCTCTTGGTGTGAAACTGGTGAACCAATGTCTATTATTAGGAAAATACAATATGTATAAACTTCAGTACAAACGTACCAATGGAAAAACACATAGTGAATATGAAATGGTAAACCAGGATAAAAAAAAGAAAAAAGAATAAATAAATAAATAAAGAGGAGATTGCTTTGTTCATCAAGTTATGTTATAGTTGTCAATGGGAAAATCTGCAGTGTATTTCTGTTTTGACCTGTCACTGACTGCCATCCAGTGTTCACCATGGTGAACTGAAGGGATGAATACAAAGGCCAAGGAGTTTATCTGCATCATTTCCCTTGTTTGCCTTCACTAAAGGTTGCTTTTAATCATTGTAATATTATGAAAGCAGAATAAATGACATAAACAATCACGGCTGAAAACCCTAGACCTAGCCGTAGTCCTAAGATAACTTTGGCCCAGAAAATATGTGTCACAGGGTTGACGCTTATGTCAATACATTTCCAGTCAATGGAAAGAGATGTGTCAACCAATTGATGTTTATGTCAATACATTGGGAAAAGATGAGTGTCACAGGGTTGACCCTTGTGTCAATCCATTTCCAGTCAATGGAAAAAGATGAGAAGATGAGACTCACAGACAGACAGACATGTATGTCTCTCTCTCTCTCTCTCTCTCTCTCTCTCTCTCTCTCTCTCTCTCTCTCTCTCTCTCTCTCTCTCTCTCTCTCTCGCTCGCTCTCTCTTTACTGTATTCTCTACTCCCCCCTCTCTTTCTCCCACCTCCACAGACAGGATATTGATGCAGGCCGGCCAACCTCTCTCTATTCTTTAATCCCCACCTCTCCCCATTCTCTCAAGGAGTTGAGTCAGCATTTTAGTCAGTCTCAGTAGGAGTTGCATTAGCCTAAGTAGAAATTTCCTCATAGACTTCTTGATCCCTTGTATCCTCTCCTTCTATCCTAACTCCCTTTCCTTTCCTCCTTTCCTAGATCCATTTCATTTCATCCTATCCTAACTCTGTTTCGTTTTCTTCTTCCCTCCCCTCTCTTCCCCTATTGGTTTTCGTGACAGGCTAGTTGGACTTGGACTTGGGGGAATCTGCATGCAGCTATGGTTACATGGGGCAGCAGTGTACAATGTCCATATTATCTTCTCCTATTCAAAATAGGGACTCAGTTTACAGAGGTGCAGACTGACATGTGTATCCTAATCTGCCAATGCACACTTTCTGCAAATTTCGCCAATATGAAGATGATAATTATCGAACATGCATGTCAAAGTGTACAACTATTTTCAGCAAGAATAGGAGTAGCCTATCTGTAACCACACCTGTTAGCATAGTCATCATATAATTATTAGTCTCCTCATTTTCAAAACAAATATGTGTATATTATAGCGAATTCAGGGAGAAGGGTCTGACTGCGACCTGCATCCAGGGAAACTCCAGGGAAGAACCGCCCAGGGAAACCAAGCCCCCTCTTGCTTCTCTTTCTATTGGCTCCTGGCTACTTACTCGTTCTACGGGTCGACTGTTGCAGGTCGTCACTAGCTTATATACCCACAAAGTCAGATTCCACAGCCACAAAGTAAAAAGCTGCAAAAATGGAAGGTTAGTGTTAAGCATAAGGTTAGGAGTGTGGTTAAGGTTAGGGTTAGGTTTAGGCTTAGCCATTTTAGAAATGGACAGGGTTTGTGACTGTCACGTTCGTTCATAGACGGGTCAGACCAAGGCGCAGCGTGATATGCATACATGTTTATTTGAACTGAATAAACACAACGACAAAACAACAAACTAAACGAAACGTGAAGTCCAAGGTAGACACAAACAACATCCCTTTCACATAACAAGATCCCACAACCCACTAGTGGCAATAGGCTGCCTAAGTATGGTCCCCAATCAGAGACAACGAGTGACAGCTGCCTCTGATTGGGAACCACACCGGCCAACATAGATCTAGACATACTTGATCTAAACATAGAAAATACAACATAGAAAATCACAACAAGGAATATACACACCCTGACTCAACATATAAGCGTCCTCTGAGTCAGGGCGTGACAGTACCCCCCCCCCCAAAGGTGCGGACTCCGACCGCACAACATACACATAACAGGGTAGGGGCCGGGTGGGCATTCCGCCTCGGAGGCGGATCCGGCTCAGGGCGTGACGACCTCTCACTCTTCACCTCCCTTTTGCGCCCCTGGTCTGGTCTAGACCTCGGTGCGTTGCTTCCCCTCTCCTTCCTCCCACTATACTCCGGGCACCGGTGGAGCGGACTGCTCTGGCTCCGGAGTAGAGCAGCTGACCGGTGCCGAACCAGGCACCGGTGGAACAGGCACGGGCCGTGCCGGACTGGACACACGCACCACTGGCTTGTTGCGAGGAGTAGGAACAGGCCGGACCGGGCTGGCGACGCGCACCACTGGCTTGGTGCGAGGGGCAGGAACAGGCCGGGCTGGCGACGCGCACCACTGGCTTGGTGCGAGGGACAGGAACAGGCCGGACCGGGCTGGCGGCGCGCACCACAGGCTTGGTGCGAGGGACAGGAACAGGCCGGACCGGGCTGGCGACGCGCACCACTGGCTTGGTGCGAGGGACAGGAACAGGCCGGACCGGGCTGGCGACGCGCACCACTGGCCTTGTGCGAGGGGCAGGAACAGGCCGGACCGGGCTGGCGACGCGCACCACTGGCTTGGTGCGAGGGGCAGGAACAGGCAGGGCCGGGCTGGCGACGCGCACCACTGGCTTGGTGCGAGAGCAGGAACAGGCCGGACCGGGCTGGCGACGCGCACCACAGGCTTGGTGCGAGGAGCAGGAACGGGTCGGACCGTACTGGGAACACGCACCACTGGTTTGGTGCGAGGAGCAGGAACAGGCCGGGCCGGACTGGCGACGCGCACCACTGGCTTGGTGCGAGGAGCAGGAACGGGTCGGACCGTACTAGGAACACGCACCACTGGTTTAGTGCGGGGAGCAGGAACGGGCCGGGCCGGGCTGGCGACGCACACCACTGGCTTGGTGCGAGGAGCAGGAACGGGTCGGGCCGTACTGGGAACACGCACCACTTTCTTAGTGCGGGGAGCAGGAACGGGCCGGACCGGACTGGCGACACGCACCACTTTCTTGGTGCGAGGAGCGGGACTGGGTTCCTTTATTAACCCCCGCTCCTTCTGCTGCCTAACCAGCTCCTCTCGCCGTGCCTCTACACTTTCCTTCTCCCTTTTAGCCTCCTGTAGCTCCTCCCTCTGACCGAATAACTCCTGCTCCCTCTGAACCAATAGCCCCCGTAACATGGTGGCCTCCTCTCCTAACCTGCAGATTCGCCCTTCCACGGCCTCCTGCTGCCTCATCATCCACCCCGTGTGCCCCCCCCAAAAAAAATTATTGGGGTTGCCTCTCGGGTCTCCGTCGTCGGCACTCCTCTTCCTGTGAGGACTCCTCTAGGAGCCCCCACGAGTTAGGGAACAGAAACTCGTCGTCGTCGTCATCCTCCGACTCCTCAGTATAATACTGTTCCCACTCCTCTTCCCATGGTCGTGCGGACCCAATCTTGAAACCAACCGGGTGCAGTGGTCGGGGCTCTTCTCTCTCGCTCCCCGACCACCCCTTTAGCCCCCCCAAATTGTTTTCTTGGGGCTGCTTCTCGGGTTTCCTCCTCGGCCGGCTTCCGTGTTGCCGCTGCTCCTCTCCTGCCTGGGCTTCCTTCTTCGCCCAGGGTCCTTTTCCCGAAAACATCTCCTCCCATGACCACCAATTGCCCACCTGTGACATGGCTACTCTCTCCGCCTGGGCACACTGCTTGGTCCTTGTTTGGTGGGATCTTCTGTCACGTTCGTTGAAGGACGGGTCAGACCAAGGTGCAGCGTGATATGCACACATGTTTATTTGAACCAAATAAACACAACGACAAAACAACAAACTAAACGAAACGTGAAGTCCAAGGTAGACACAAACAACATACCTTTCATGTAACAAGATCCCACAACCCACTAGTGCCAATAGGCTGCCTAAGTATGGTCCCCAATCAGAGACAATGAGCGACAGCTGCCTCTGATTGGGAACCACACCGGCCAACATAGATCTAGACATACTAGATCTAAACATAGAAAATACAACATAGAAAATCACAACAAGGAATATACACACCCTGACTCAACATATGAGCGTCCTCTGAGTCAGGGCGTGACAGTGACTTTGTGGTTTAGAAGCCAGTGACAATCACTGTAGCATTATAGCTCAGCCTAACCCTTTTCCTAACCTTAACCTCATTCTCCTAACCTGCTACGTTAATTCACCTAACCTGCTATGTTAATAATATTTTCCTGCTACGTTAAATACCCTAACCTGCTACGTTAGTTCTCCAAACCTGCCACGTTAGTTCTCTAACCTGCTACGTTAATTATCCTAACCTGCTAAGTGTGACGGCTGCACAGTAAAAAACTAACCCTGCCTAACAAATATCCTTTTCATTTTATACACGTTAACACTCACTTTGCACTATATACATGGCGATACACATAATATATAAATGACGACACAACACATAGCTTTTGTTTCTTATATCCCATACAGTACATAACTTTATTGCAGACATGCAGAAATAGTTTGACATGCTGTCATTGTTTTCTATGTTGAGTGCACGCTTCATAGTTTATGTGGTAACAGTTATTGGTAGATTTTAACTCAATCATCTAACTTTATAATTTAATTATTATCATTCTCAAGCAAATAGTCACAGTTCAATGTAATGTCTTGTTTACCTCCGTGTCTCAGCAGTCTTACGGCCCTTGTACACTAGGGGCGGCACAGTGTGGTGAAACACTGCTTCCCATTAATTTTCAATGGAAGGAAAGCGGTGAGAAGCGGAGTGGGAGGCGGTGAAAAAGTTCAGCATTTCCCAACTTTATGCAAATCACCAGCGGCAAACACTGGGCGATAACCAATCATATCGAGTGGTTTCCATGATGAATTTGACGCTATGCAACCCAACACTGGAGACTTTCTTCAGCAAAGATGGCTGACAAAATACTAGGATGAAGCAATTGGTTAGAGGTCGGGTGATTGTGGAGGCCAGGTCATCTGATGCAGCACTCCATCACTCTCCTTCTTGGTAAAATAGCCCTTACACAGCCTAGAGGTGTGTTGGGTCATTGTCTTGTTGAAAAACAAATGATAGTCCCACTAAACCCAAACCAGATGGGATGGCGTATCGCTGTAGAATTCTGTGGTAGCCATGCTGGTTAAGTGTGCATTGAATTCTTAATAAATCACAGACAGTGTCACCAGCAAAGCACCCCCACACCATCACACCTCCTCCTCCATGCTTCACGGTGGGAACTACACATCCGGAGATCATCTGTTCACCTGTGCTGTGTCTCACAAAGACACGGCGGTTGGAACCAAAAATCTCCAATTCGGACTCCAGACCAAAGGACAGATTTCCACTGGTATAATGTCCATTGTTCGTGTTTCTTGGCCAAAACAAGTCTCTTCTTCTTATTGGTGTCCTTTAGTAGTGGTTTCTTTGCAGCAATTTGACCATGAAGGCCTGATTAACATGGTCTCCTCTGAACAGTTCATGTTGAGATGTGTCTGTTACTTGAACTCTGTGAACCATTTATTTGGGCTGCAATCTGAGGTGCAGTTAACTCGAATGAACTTATCCTCTGCAGCAGAGGTAACTCTGGGTCTTCCTTTCCTGTGCCGGTCATCATGAGAGCCAGTTTCATCATAGCACTTGATGGTTTTTGCGACTGCAGTTGAAGAAACTTTAAAAGTTATTGAAATGTTCCGTATTGACTGACCTTCATGTCTTAAAATAATGATGGACTGTCATTTCTCTTTGCTTATTTGAGCTGTTCTTGCCATAATATGGACTTGGTCTTTTACCAAATAGGGCTATCTTCTGTATACCACCCCTACCTTGTCACAACACAACTGATTGGCTCAAACGCATTAAGAAGGAAAGAAATTCCACAAATTAACTTTTAACAAGGCACACCTGTTAATTTTAATGTATTCCAGGTGACTACCTCATGAAGCTGGTTGAAAAAATGCCAAGAGTGTGCAAAGCTGTCATCAAGGCAAAGGGTGGCTACTTTGAAGAAACACAAATATAAAATATTTTTTGATTTGTTTAACACTTTTTTTGGTTACTACATGATTCCATATGTGTTATTTCATAGTTTTGATGTCTTCACTACTATTCTACAATGTAGAAAATAGTAAAAAATAAGAAAAACCTTTGAATAAGTAGGTGTGTCCAAAGTTCTGACTAGTACTATACATGTAGTTATTACCAAGCATGAGTTCCCCACATTGTAGCCTGTACATTTAATATATTCACTGATCATGTACTCTACCTTTGCAAATAAAGGTGCGGTTCAGGTATGAATGTCTGTGAGGCATTCTTTTTCAGTCATATCCAATACCAGGAATATCAAACTCCAGTCTTTGAATGATGCTGTGTATGCATGTATGTATTACAATTATACTCTTCAACAGTAGTTTACCAATCCTGGTCCTGGGACATCAATGGTTACACATTGTAACTCTGCAATAGATTAGAACACATTATTTAACTAGTTAAATGCTGATTTGTAATTCATTTATACAGAACCATCATTTTTTTTTTAACAGTACACTACGCTTCTTATGCATCATGTAAATACCCTAAAACAGGTTCATCTCAATATGTAATTTCCTTCATCTGCACTGATCTGAGGACACAGGATAGGTGTAGTATTTCTTCAAATGAGACTTAATTTAAATCAATAGAGAATGTAAACCAATTCCAGTAGAGAAAATGAAAAGCTTTATTGAAAGAACTTCATTATCCAAGTGTTATAAATACATAATACATGCATTATACAAGTTCAATCTGTACATCAATGCACATCTGATGTGCATTAAAAAAACAGAGGAAGAAAGAGGAGGTGGGGAGAGAGGTGGGAGAAAGAGTTTCAAAGACAGAAAGGGAAAGAGATAAGAACAGAGGAGTAGGGAAGACAGCATATGATTAATGAATTACAGTGCTACTTCATATTCTCTCAGGTCATCACAATTACATAATAGTGTCTCTAGCGGTGTCTCCTAACCAGCCTTGGGCCCCCAGTTGGCCCGAGGGTTATCTTAGAGCGGGTGAGGTGGCGAAGACAGGACTAGGGGTTGGCATCCTCACTCACGTCAAAACATACCTGCAGAAAAGAGACAGATGGAGAGAGAGATAACATGATTAAGCCTTGTGTTTTTTTTAATTCTAACACTGTCAGTCATCATAATCATCAGGAGGTGAAATGCAAAACTGACCTTGGATCATTAACTCTGGGACTACTACATCTCTATCTGTATTTCAATGTAAAGCATCTCTTTTAATAATACTTCCTGTTGACCCGACCAAGTGACCTCTCACATCTGATCATGCTGTGCCCTCTATGTGTCAGGCAGTTCAGAAGTGGGAGGGGTTCACCGACACAATTGATATAACCTAGAGCAGGGGTTCTCAAACTTTTCACTAGGGGGGCCCCCCTTCCAGCATTGGGGAGCATCCCACCCCCCCCTTGTGTGCGTGTACACCATGTCTATTTCTATGGGCACACGCACTGTTCATGACACAAACTGTTCTCACACCTCTTGTTGGCGGAGAGAACATTTTGCAGATTTAAAGCTTAATTCCTGCAATTCTAAATATTTTGTCATGGGGTGCAGAGAGAATTTAGCAGTTTTAAAGCTAATTTTCTTGCAATTCTATACATTTTGCCATGTCTATTGTGCATGCATTCATGTGATATTTGAGTGACTCAAACATTACAACAAAATCTATTGAGAAAAAAACATAGCAAAAAATGTTTTGCTGACATGGGCTAGTCAATCTGGAAATTTCTTAGAAGTTATAAATAGCTCTCTAAGGTATGCAATGACATGACAAGAGGAAAACTGATGATTCACTACCCAATTTCGAAATTGCATCGTGTGCATTCTACTATTACAGCTTTCAAGAGTAAGTTGAAAGCTGGACTGAGTGGGGGGGGGGGGGGGGACCCTGCACCCCCTGTGCACCACATGCCGACCTCATGCCCCACAGTTTGGGAACCACTGACCTAGAGGATTTAGGGAGAAGGGGGGAGAGGGATGAAGTGAAGGAGAGAGACTGTTATTGAGAAAATAAGGTAGTTAAAGAGTCAGTGTTCAACAGGAATCTGTGTGAGGCCTCACCTGGTGTCCACACTGAGTGGCTGCAGAGTATACTGAAAAGCATGCACAGACACATGAGGACAAACAATATAGCATAGTTAAATAAATATAAATAATGGAGTGTCTTGCTGTTCTCCACGGGTGGTCCTCTTGCCTATTCTTTGGAGGTTGAAGGAGCCACAGTTATACATCTGAGACTGCTTACTGCACAACACAATCAAATCAAATGTTATTTGTCACATGCGCCGAACACAACAGGTGTAGACCTTACGGTGAAATGGCTACTTACAAGCCCTTAACCAACAATGCAGTTTTAAGAAAAATAAGTGTTAAGTAAAAAATAAATAACTCAAAAATAATTAAAGAACAGCAGTAAAATAACAGTAGCGAGGCTTTATACAGGGGTTACCGGTACAGAGTCAATGGTAATTGGTTAGTCGAGGTAATTGAGGTAATCTGTACATGTAGGTAGAGTTAAAGTGACTATGCATAGATAATAAACAGAGAGTAGCAGCAGCGTAAAAGAGGGGGGGAATGCAAATAGTCCGGGTAGCCATTTGATTAGCCTCACCAATCCATCAATCAGATTGATACACAAGTGTGTAAGTGTGGGTTGTAGGGTGTCTAATTGTGTAAGTGTGGGTTGTAGGGTGTCTAAGGAGCCTTTTGGACCTAAACTTGGCGCTCTGATACTGCTTGCCGTGCGGTAGCAGAGAGAACAGTCTATGGCTTGGGTGACTGGAGTCTTTGACAATTCTTTGGGCCTTCCTCTGACACCGCCTAGTATATACAGCTGAAGTCGGAAGTTTACATACACTTAGGTTGGAGTCATTCAAATGTGTTTTTCAACCACTCCACAAATTTCTTGGGAACAAACTATAGTTTTGGCAAGTTGGTTAGGACATCTACTTTAATTAGTAATTTTTCTTACAATTGTTTACAGACAGAATATTTCACATATAATTCACTGTATCACAATTCCAGTGGGTCATAAGTTTACGTACACTAAGTTGACTGTGCCTTTAAACAGCTTGGAAAATTCCAGAAAATGATGTCATGGCTTTAGAAGCTTCTGATAGGGTAATTGACATCATTTGAGTCAATTGGAGGTGTACCTGTGGATGTATTTCAAGGCCTACCTTCAAACTCAGTGCCTCTTTGCTTGACATCATGGGAAAATCAAAAGAAATCAGCCAAGACCTCAGAAAAATAATTGTTGACCTCCACAAGTCTGGTTCATCCTTGGGAGCAATTTCCAAATGCCTGAAGGTACCACGTTTATCTGTACAAACAATAGCATGCAAGTATAAACACCATGGGACCACGCAGCCGTCATACCACTCAGGAAAGAGATGGGTTCTGTCTCCTAGAGATGAACGTCCTTTGATGCGAAAGTTTCGTGCCCTCTTCACGTCTGTCTTGGTGTGTTTGGACCATGATAGTTTGTTGGTTATGTGGACACCAAGGAACTTGAAACTCTTGACCTGCTCCACTACAGCCCCGTCGATGTGAATGGGGGTGTGTTCGGCCCTCCTTTTCCTGTAGTCCACGATCAGCTCCTTTGTCTTGATCACGTTGAGGGAGAGGTTGTTGTCCTGGCACAACACTGCCAGGTCTCTGACCTCCTCCCTATAGGCCAGGGTTCCTCAATTCCGGTCCTGGAGGGCCGAGACACCTCTGTTTTTCATCCTCTCCTTCTAATCAGGGGCTAATTCAGACCTGGGACACCAGGTGAGTGCAATTAACTACCAGGTAGAAATAAAAAACAGAAGTGTTTCGGCCCTCCAGGACCGGAATTGAAGAACCCTGCTATAGGCTGTCTCATCGTTGTCGGTGATCAGGCCTACCACTGTTGTGTCGTCAGCAAACATAATGATGGTGTTGGAGTCGTGCTTGGCCATGCAGTCATGGGTGAACAGGGAGTACAGGAGGGTGACTAAGCACGCACCCCTGAGAGGCCCCCGTGTTGAAGATGAGTGTGGCAGATGTGTTGTTGCCTACCCTTACTACTTGGGGGCGGCCAGTCAGGAAGTCCAGGATCCAGATGCAGAGGGAGGTGTTTAGTCCCTGGGTCCTTAGCTTAGTGATGAGCTATGTCGGAACTATGGTGTTGAACGCTGAGCTGTAGTCAGTGAATAGCATTCTCACATAGGTGTTCCTTTTGTCCAGGTGGGAAAGGGCAGTGTGGAGTGCGATTGAGATTGCATCATCTGTGGGTCTGTTGGGGCGATATGCGAGTTGGAGTGGGTCTAGGTTATCCGGGATGATGCTGTTGATGTGAGCCATGCACTTATTGGTCCTCTGTGGTCCTCTATAGCTCAGCTGGTAGAGCACAGCGCTTGTAACGCCAAGGTAGTGGGTTTGACCACCCATACACAAAAATGTATGCACGCATGACTGTAAGTCGCTTTGGATAAAAGCGTCTGCTAAATGGCATATTATATTATATTATATTATTATATTATTGATGAAGCCAGTGACTAAGGTGGTAAACTCCTCAATGCCATTGCATGAATCCCGGAACATATTCCATTCTGTTCAAGCAAAACAGTCCTGTAAAGTAGCATCCACGTCATCTGACCACTTCCTTATTGAGCGAGTCACGGGTACTCCCTGCTTTAGTTTTTGCTTGTAAGAAGAAATCAGGAGGATAGCATTATGGTCAGATTTGCCAAATGGAGGGCGAGGGAGAGATGTGTATGTGTCTCTGTGTGTGGAGTAAAGGTGGTCTAGAGTTTTTTATTTTTTCCTCTGGTTGCACATGTGACATGCTGGTAGAAATGAGGTAAAACGGATTTAAGTTTGCCTGCATTAAAGTCCCCGGCCACTAGGAGCGCCGCTTCTGGATGAGCATTTTCTTGTTTGTTTAAGGCCTTATACAGCTCTTTGAGCGCGGTCTTAGTGCCAGAATTGGTTTGTGGTGGTAAATAGACAGCTACGAAAAATATAGATGAAAACAATCTTGGTAGATAGTGTGGTCTACAGCTTATCATGAGATACTCTTCCTCAGGCGAGACTACCTCGCGACTTCCTTAATATTAGACATCGCGCACCAGCTGTTATTGACAAATAGACACACACCACCACCCCTCGTCTTACCGGACGTAGCTGTTCTGTTATGCCGATGCACGGAAAACCAAGCCAACTGTCGTCGTTCAGCCGCTACTCGGTGAAACATAAGATATTACAGTTTTTAATGTTCCGTTGGTAGGATAGTCTCGAACAGAACTCATCCAGTTTATTCTCCAGTGATTGCACGTTGGCCAATAGAACGGATGGTAGAGGCGGGTTACCAACTCGCCTACAAATTCTCATGAGGCACCCGGATCTGCGCCCCATTTATCTCCATCTTTTTTTCATGCGAATGACAGGGATTTTGGCCTGGTCCGGGAGAAACAGACTCATTAAAGAAAAAATCTTTGTCCAGTTCAACGTGAGTAATCGCTGTTCTGATATCCAGAAGCTCTTTTTGGTCATAAGAGATGGTAGCAGCAACATTATGTACAAAATATGTTGCAAACAATGCGAAAAAACATATAAAATAGCACAAATTGTTAGGAACCCGTAAAACGGCAGCCATCCCCTCTGGCACCATGGATGTCAGTCGAGGCACAGATCTGGTACCCTTCCCTAGATCTGTTGCTCAATACAATCCTGTCTCAGAGCTCTATGGACAATTCCTTTGATCTCATGGCTTGGTTTTTGCTCTGACATGCAATTTCAGCTGTGGGATCTTACATAGACAGGTGTGTGCCTTTCCAAATCATGTCCAATAGATTGAATTTACCACAGGTGGACTCCAATCAAGTTGTAGAAACATCTCAAGGATGATCAATGGAAACAGGATATACCTGAGCTCAATTTCGAGTCTCATAGCAAAGGATCTGAATATCGAAATCGGTCCAGCCAGATGGGTTCTCAGTTCATCGAGCAGACAGAAATAAATATCTCTCCGGGAAGCAGAAGGGCGGAGGTGTGTGTTTTATGATTAACGACTCATGGTGTAATTGTAGTAACATACAGGAACTCAAGTCCTGTTGTTTACTCGACCTAGAATACATCACAATCAAATGCCGACTGTATTATCTTCCTAGAGACTTTTCTTCGGTTATAGTCACGGCCGTGTATATCCCCCCTCAAGTCGATACCACGACGGCCCTCAAAGAACTTCACTGGACTTTATGCAAACTGTAAACCACACATCCTATGGCTGCATTTATTGTAGCCGGGGATTTTAACAAAGCAAATTTGAGGACTAGGCTGCCGAAGTTCTATCAACATATCTACTGTTGTACTCGGGCTGCTAAAATCCTCGACCATTACTATTCGAACTTCCAGGATGGTTATAAGGTCCTCCTCCACCCTCCTTTCGGCAAATCTGACCACAACTCCAATTTGCTCCTCCCTTCCTATAGGCAGAAACTCAAACAGGAATTACCCATGCTAAAGACTATTCAACGCTCGTCTGACCAGATTGTTTTGATCACGCGGACAAGGATATGTTCCGGGTAGCTTGCGAACATAATTTAGACTAATACACTGAAACGGTGACTGAGTTTTTCAGGAAGTGTATAGGAGATGTTGTGCCCACTGTGACTATTAAAACCTACCCTAACCAGAAACCGTGGATAGATGGCAGCATTCGCGCAAAACTGAAAGCGTGAACCATCGCACATAAACATGGCAAGGTGACTGGGAATATGGCAGAATACAAACAGTGTAGCTACTCACTCCGCAAGGCAATTAAACAGGCAAAACATCAGTATAGAGACAAAGTGGAGTTGCAATACAACGGCTCAGACACGAGACGTATGAGGCAAGGTCTACAGACAATCACGGACTACAAAAGGAAAACCAGCCACATCGCAGACACCGACGTATTGCTTCCAGACAGCTAAACACCTTCTTCGCCCGCTTTGAGGATAACACAGTGCCACCGACACCGCCCACTACCAAGGACTGTGGGCTCTCCTTCTCCGTGGCCGACGTGAGTAAGATATTTAAGCATGTTAACAACCACAAGGCTGCCGGCCCAGACAGCATCCCTAGCCGCGTCCTCAGAGCATGCGCTGACCAGCTTGCTGGTGTATTTACGGACATATTCAATCTCTCCCTATCCCAGTCTGCTGTCCCCACATTCTTCAAAATGGCCACCATTGTTCTTGTACCCAAGAAAGCAAATGTAACAGAACTATGTAACAGAACTAAATGACTATCACCCAGTAGCACTCACATCTGTCATCATGAAGTGCTTTGAGAGACTAGTCAAGGATCATATCACCTCTACCGTACCTGTCACCCTAGACCCACTTCAATTTGCTTACCGCCCCAATAGATCCACACACGATGCAATCGCCATCACACTGCACAATCCCATCTGGACAAGAGGAATACCTATGTAAGAATGATGTTCATTGACTATAGCTCAGCATTCAATACCATAGTACCCTCCAAGCTCATCATTAAGCTTGAGGCCCTGGGTCTGAACCCCGCCCTGTGCAACTGGGTCCTGGACTTCCTGACGGGCCACCCCCATGTGGTGAAGGTAGGAAACAACATCTCCACTTTGCTGATCCTCAACACTGGGACCCCACAAGGGTGCGTGCTCAGCCACCTCCTGTACTCCCTGTTCACCCATGACTGCGTGGCCAAGCACGCCTCCAACTCAATCATCAAGTTTGCAGATGACACAACAGTAGTAGGCTTGATTACCAACAATGACGAAACAGCCTACAGGGAGGAGGTGAGGGCTCTGGGAGTGTGGTGCCAGGAAAATAACCTTTCACTCAACATCAACAAAACAAAGGAGATGATTGTGGACTTCAGGAAACAGCAGAGGGTGCACCCCCCTATCCACATCGACGGGACCACAGTGGAGAAGGTGGAAAGCTTCAAGTTCCTTGGCATACACGTCACTGACAAACTGAAATGGTCCACCCAGGCAGACAGCGTGGTGAAGAAGGTGCAACAGAGCCTCTTCAACCTCAGGAGGCTGAAGAAATTTGGCTTGGCACCTAAATCCCTCACAAACGTTTACAGATGCACAATTGAGATTATACTGTCGGGCTGTATCACCGCCTGGTATGGCAACTGCACCGCCCGCAACCGGGTGGGGCGGTCTGCCAAACGCATTACCGGGGGCGAACTATCCGCCCTCCAGGACACCTACAGCACCCGATGTCACAGGAAGGCCAAAAAGATCATGAAGGACATCAACTACCCGAGCCACTGCCTGTTCACCCCGCTATCATCCAGAAGGCGAGGTCAGTACAGGTGCATCAAAGCTGGGACAGAGAGAATGAAAAACAGCTTCTATCTCAAAGCCATCAGACTGTTAAATAGCCATTTACTAGCACATTAGAGGCTGCTGCTGCCTATTGCAATCACTGGCCACTTTAAGAAATGGAACACTAGTCACTTTAATAATGTTTACATATCTTGCACTACTCATCTCATATGTATATACTGTATTCTATAATATTCTACTGTTTCTTAGTCCTGTCGGAGTTAGAAGCACAATCATTTTGCTACGCCAGCAATAACATCTGCTAATCATGTGTATGTGACAAATATAATTTGATTTGATTTGGTGGTGTTAGCATCATGTGTGGGGATGTTTTTCAGCGGCAGGGACTGGGAGACTAGTCAGGATCGAGGCAAAGATGAATGGAGCAAAGTACAGAGAGATCCTTGATGAAAACCTGCTCCAGAGCACTCAGGACCTCAGACTGGGGTGACGGTTCACCTTCCAACAGGACAATGACCCTAAGCACACAGCCAAGACAACGCAGGAGTGGCTTCGGGACAAGTCTCTGAATGTCCTTGAGTGGCCCAGCCAGAGCCCGGACTTGAACCCGATCATCTCTGGAGAAACCTGAAAATAGCTGTGCAGCAACACTCCCTATCCAACTTGACAGAGCTTGAGAGGATCTGCTGAGAAGAATGGGAGAAACTTCCCAAATAAAGGTGTGTCAAGCTTGTAGCGTCATATCCAAGAAGACTCAAGGCTGTAATCGCTGCCAAAGGTGCTTCAACAAAGTACTGAGTAAAGGGTCTGAATACTTATGTAAATGTGATTTTTCAGGGTTAGGGTTAGGTTAGGGTTAGGGATAAGGTTAAATGAGCAAAAATGTAATTGAGCACAAATGTCTGAAGACCTGTTTTTGCTTCGTCATTATGGGATATTGTGTGTAGATTGATGAGGGGAAAAAAACAATTCAATCAATTTTAGAATAAGACTGTAACGTAACAAAATGTGGAAAAAGTCAAGGGGTCTGAATACTTTCCGAATGCACTGTATGCACATTTAAATAATTATATAGTTATAAACTAGTTATGAAATTGTGAGACCTTTTTACAGTTGGTCTAGTGTATGTATCTTAAACTGTTAAAGAGCTGTACCATTTTGTAAAACAACCACTTTAGGCCGCCGTCAGTCATGTTGTTTTATGTGATTTCAAATAGTTATAATGCACAGTAATAATGTTTGGTGGCAGGACTTGTGCTATTTTCAGACCTTCCGGGAAAAAACCCTGGAAATGAATAGAAAGAACTCCGTTTTAAGTGAAATATTAGTTTTTGACTGAAGGCAAAAAAAGACAGGATATTCAAAAGCTAATTTGAGCCCTAACAACGCTTTTCAGCAGCTTGAGAGCAGCTGCGAGAGTACTGTAGGTTTATTGAGCTACTGTACTTTACCAACAGATGCACTCACATTGGATGGATTGATTAGGATTCAAACCTTCGCTCAAAAACACAGTAATACATACTCTTAGAGTATTATAATTAAATGAATAAATAAATGAATGCACACATAAATAGATAAATGGATGAATGACTGCACACATGAAAATATAAATAATTATTAGCTAACTACAGTCAAGTAAGGAGGAGGATGTTGTCATGATGGAATACATCACCTATGTGAAGCTAGCCACAATACAGATTAGCCACAATAGTGGAATTTACTGTTCGCCTTAGCAATTGTTCTTGTTAATCTCTGCATGTTTGTCATCTGATTTCTTGGAGCCTGGTGGAGATGGATGCAACCATACTACAAGGCAGGACATTTCTCTGCATCCAGGTTGAGGCTTGCTACAAGCAGGAACATGGAGCACTCTGTTAGTAAGCACGATACTAGGCAGGAGGCCCTGGGCCAGTGGGAGGTCAGGGCTCTCTCTCTTTCTAGCACTCACTACATCTATCCATGTCTCTCCAAGTGCTACAGAGACTGAATGGTCCAAGGACCTCCAGAGCCTCCTGACCAACTACCTGCTGTCTCCCCAGAGACAAAGAAGTAAGCTACACTCATAATAGTATACTTGATGCACCATGTAAACCTCCTTCACTGTGGCAGTCTGCCTGTGTGATGACATAGCATATTATCCAGAGCCACTTGTTGGATTGGATTTACTGTACTCACGCCAAAACTCATGTGCTCTCCTCCCTGTAAAAGTCTCCCAGACTAACATGTGTCCATCCCCCTATCTCCAGGTGAGTCTGCTGGGCTATAGAACTCTACAGCAGCACATCAAAAAACCTGCCACACTATTGTCAGCTATATGCAGACAGTACCCTGTGGAAGGATGTAACTATCAAGGCTTTTAAAGGCCACATTTTGGGGATGACCAAATGCAAAATAGTTTTGTATAAATTCATTTTAATTTTGTTAGATTACAAAACAACTTTTTCATAGCATGTTTGTCACTAACTTTGACTAACTTCTGTGGTAACTTAAACACAACACTTGGAGCTTGTGATTCAAAAGGTGTAAAGTAAATGCAAGTCCCATGTCCAGGGTGAATACATTTTTATCCATGTACAGTATATCAGACATCACACAGGTGGGTCAACTAAAATATATAGATTGAAGAATGGGACAATTAGACAAAGTGAATATGTCAGTGCTTGTGTCTGTAGCTGTTGGTATGATTTTGAGTGGTTAGGTTACATACAACACATGTTGACAGAATGGCTGTGAGACAGCGAAACTGTTGCTGTACTCCCAGGTAAGGCCCTTGCTTCCGGTACCACTGAAGGCCACAGTCTTTAGTCAGGCAGCTTGAAGATGTGTCACCATCCAGGCCCATGTCACAGCATGCAGTGGCCTGATAGGGAGATGACAATAAATGCATTATGTACCTTTCATCACCAAAGCCGTGTTAGCATTTACAGCACATGTTGCTGAACAATTCAATCCTTTTGGTAACGTCATTGATATGGAAATTCACATACAATATTCAGTTCGTAAGCATTGACTAATGCCTCTAGGGCAGGGGTAGGCAACCCTGGTCCTGGAGTGCCTCAGGTACTTCATGTTTTTGATTTAACCGACCTGGAAAACCAGGTGTGTTGTAATTTAGGCAATCACTCAACTGCTTAATTAGTTCAGTTGGTCAGTGCTGCTTTCAGTACATAAAATAATAGAACGTTCAATTGAACAGAAACAATGCTGTACTGAACGACTAGTTGAAAATGGGGAGGGGTTGGGTTGTGGGTTCAAAATGCACCGCTGCTCTTTAAATACTTCACTCATTGCTTCAAGCCACACCCCGGCACACCCACCTAACGGAGCAAATGTATCTCAGTCTGTTCAAGAACGTACAAGAATGTTTTGGGAAAACGTGGCATTCAGTACAAACCATTCCGCAACGTTGCTAACAGTCAAGTGAACTGACTGGGACTGGGACTGGAGAGACGGGAGAGGTTGTGTTTCTCTAGCAGGAGATAAGCTTGGCTTCTTATATGGTGTTGAGTAAAGCTTA
Source organism: Coregonus lavaretus (assembly GCF_964263955.1). Lineage (NCBI taxonomy): Eukaryota > Metazoa > Chordata > Actinopteri > Salmoniformes > Salmonidae > Coregonus > Coregonus lavaretus. The sequence goes on from NC_140021.1 coordinate 24,497,125, forward strand.
AACCATGTATTTAGATTGTAGGTAGGTATTGTAGTTAGGTATTATAGGTAGTTTACTCAGGTAGTTATTGTAGGTTATTGTAGGTAATTATTGTAGGTAAGTATTGTATTTGGCGGACCCCGGCGAAGCACGAGGCTAGCTTACCCACTACTTGGACCAACAAAGCTAGCTAGCTAGCTTGCTAGCGGGTAACTACTGGTAACTTTTAGCAACTGTGGTTAGTTGTTTCCAATGTTATTTCACGCTTAAGAGTACCTGTGATTGAGCCAGCTAGCTGCCACCATTCAGCTGTTTTTCTAACCTCATTCCGAGGCATTAACGTTAGGTGGTTGGTAGCTGCTGTACTTAATTACAGCTACTGATTGCAGTCTGCCAGTTTGGCTTTATACATAGCTTGGGCTTTGTCGAGTAAGGCTTAAACTATGTATTTAGATTGTAGTTAGGTATTATAGGTAGGCATCGTGGGCTGTATATTATTAAGTAGTATAGGTAGGCATCGTGGGCTGTTGTGGGTAGTTGTGTAGTTATTGTAGGTTACTTTTGTATTCGGCGGTGCCGGGTGTAGCACGAAGCTAGCTAGCTAACTCACCTCCTGGATTAGCTGGCGAGTAGCTATTAGCAACGGTAGCAACTAAAAACAATATCCTTTTAGCCAGCTACATTCGTTCGCAGCGACGCCGTTTTTCAAACAAAGTCAACACAGCAGCCATTGCTAGCTAGCCAACACTACCAGCTGGCTGTACTGTAGTAGCTAAATACAATATCTTTGTGCTAGCTACCCAACGTTTAATCATTGCTGCGTTATGAAAGTTAAGCTTGGCTTCTTATATGGTGTTGAGTAAAGCTTAAACCATGTATTTAGATTGTAGGTAGGTATTGTAGTTAGGTATTATAGGTAGTTTACTCAGGTAGTTATTGTAGGTTATTGTAGGTTAAGTATTGTATTCAGCGGACCCCGGCGAAGCACGAGGCTAGCTTACCCACTACTTGGACCAACAAAGCTAGCTAGCTAGCTAGCGGGTAGCTACTGGTAACTTTTAGCAACTGTGGTTTTTTGTTTCCAATGTTATTTCATGCTTAAGAGTACCTGTGATTGAGCCAGCTAGCTGCCACCATTCAGCTGTTTTTCTAACCTCATTATCCGAGGCATTAACGTTAGGTGGTTGGTAGCTGCTGTACTTAATTACAGCTACTGATAACAGTCTGCTGTAGTTTACAACAATTCTAATTTCTAAAGTGGAAGTTGGGAGAGTTTTATTCGGGTGGTTCAGTGAAACAATTATAGTTTCTGAGGTGGAAGTTGGGAGAGTTATATTTTTTTTGGGTGAGGGAGGCCTGCTCTCTCCTTTCCCAGATGTTTAGTTCATTTCATTCCGATCTCCTCTGCATTATTGTAGCCATCTGCTGCAGCCTGTCAACTATGCCTCTGCCTATCCCTGTTCTCTCCTCTCCGCACAGGCTACACAAACGCCTCACACCGCGTGGCTGCTGCCTCTCTAACCTGGTGGTCCCTGCACGCACCACACACCTGGAGTTCCAGGTCTCAGGCAGCCTCTGGAACTGCCGTTCTGCCGCCAACAAGGCTGACTTCATCCCAGCCTATGCTACCCTCCAGTCCCTCGACTTCCTGGCGCTGACGGAAACATGGATTACCACTGAAAACACTGCTACTCCTACTGCTCTCTCCTCGTCTGACCATGTGTTCTCGCATACCCCGAGAGCATCTGGTCAGAGGGGTGGTGGCACAGGAATCCTCATCTCTCCCAAGTGGTCATTCTCAATTTTTCCCCTAACCCATCTGTCTATCTCCTCATTTGAATTCCACGCTGTCACAGTCACTAGCCCATTTAAGCTTAATATCCTTGTCATCTATCGCCCTCCAGGTTCCCTTGGAGAGTTCATCAATGAGCTTGACGCCTTGATAAGTTCCTTTCCTGAGGATGGCTCACCCTTCACAGTTTTGGGGGATTTCAACCTCCCTACGTCTACATTTGACTCATTACTCTCTGCCTCCTTCTTTCCACTCCTCTCCTCTTTTGACCTCACCCTCTCACCGTCCCCCCCTACTCACAAGGCAGGCAATACGCTTGACTTCATCTTTACTAGATGTTGCTCTTCTACTAATCTCACTGCAACTCCCCTCCATGTATCCGACCACTACTTTGTATCCTTTTCTCTCTCGCTCTCCTCCAACACTACTCACTCTACCCCTACACAGATGGTAACGCGCCGCCGCAACCTTCGCTCTCTCTCTCCCACTACTCTCTCCTCTTCCATCCTATCATCTCTTCCCTCTGCTCAATCCTTCTCCCTCCAATCTCCTGATTCTGCCTCCTCAACTCTCCTCTTCTGCATCCTTTGACTCCCTGTGTCCCCTATCCTCCCGGCCGGCTCGGTCCTCCCCTCCAGCTCCGTGGCTTGATGACTCATTGCGAGCTCACAGAACAGAGCTCCGGGCAGCGGAAATGGAAGAAAACTAAACTCCCTGCCGACCTGGCATCTTTTCACTCCCTCCTCTCTACATTTTCTTCATCTGTTTCTGCTGCTAAGGCCACTTTCTACCACTCTAAATTCCAAGCATCTGCCTCTAACCCTAGGAAGCTCTTTGCCACATTCTCCTCACTGCTGAATCCTCCCCCCCCCCCCCCCCCCCCCCTCCTCCCTCTCTGTGGATGACTTCGTCAACCACTTTGAAAAGAAGGTTGACGACATCCGATCCTCGTTTGTTAAGTCTAATGACACTGCTGGTCCTGCTCACACTGCCCTACCCTATGCTTTGACTTCTTTCTCCCCTCTCTCTCCAGATAAAATCTTGCGACTAGTGACTGCAGGCCGCCCAACAACCTGCCCGCTTGACCCCATCCCCTCCTCTCTTCTCCAGACCATCTCCGGTGACCTTCTCCCCTACCTCACCTCGCTGATCAACTCATCCTTGACCGCTGGCCATGTCCGTTCCGTCTTCAAGAGAGCGAGAGTTGCACCCCTTCTCAAAAAACCAACACTCGATCCCACTGATGTCAACAACTACAGACCAGTATCCCTTCTTTCTTTTCTTTCCAAAACTATTGAGCGTGCCGTCTTTAGCCAACTCTCTTGCTATCTCTCTCAGAATGACCTTCTTGATCCAAACCAGTCAGGTTTCAGGACTGGTCATTCAACTGAGACTGCTCTTCTCTGTGTCACGGAGGCTCTCCGCACTGCTAAAGCTAACTCTCTCTCCTCTGCTCTTGTCCTTCTAGACCTGTCTGCTGCCTTTGATACTGTGAACCATCAGATCCTCCTCTCCACCCTCTCCGAGCTGAGCATCTCCGGCGCGGCTCACTCCTGGATTGCGTCCTACCTGACCGGTCGCTCCTACCAAGTGGCTTGGCGAGAAGCTGTCTCCGCACCACGTGCTCTCACCACTGGTGTCCCCCAGGGCTCAGTTCTAGGCCCTCTCCTTTTTTCCCTATACACCAAGTCACTTGGCTCTGTCATATCCTCACATGGCCTCTCCTATCATTGCTACGCTGACGATACACAACTAATCTTCTCCTTTCCCCCTTCTGATAACCAGGTGGCGAATCGCATCTCTGCATGTCTGGCCGACATATCAGTATGGATGACGGATCACCACCTCAAGCTGAACCCTGGCAAGACAGAGCTGCTCTTCCTCCCGGGGAAGGACTGTCCGTTCCATGATCTCGCCATCACGGTTGACAACTCCGTTGTGTCCTCCTCCCAGAGTGCGAAGAGCCTTGGCGTGACCCTGGACAACACCCTGTCGTTCTCCGCTAACATCAAGGCGGTGACCCGATCCTGCAGGTTCATGCTCTACAACATTCGGAGAGTACGACCCTGCCTTACACAGGAAGCGGCACAGGTCCTAATCCAGGCACTTGTCATCTCCCGTCTGGATTACTGCAACTCGCTGTTGGCTGGGCTCCCTGCCTGTGCCATTAAACCCCTACAACTCATCCAGAATGCCGCAGCCCGTCTGGTGTTCAACCTTCCCAAGTTCTCTCACGTCACCCCCCTCCTCCGCACACTCCACTGGCTTCCAGTTGAAGCTCGCATCCGTTACAAGACCATGGTGCTTGCCTATGGAGCAGTGAGGGGAACGGCACCTCCGTACCTTCAGGCTCTGATCAGTCCCTACACCCAAACGAGGGCATTGCGTTCATCCACCTCTGGCCTGCTGGCTCCCCTTCCTCTGCGGAAGCATAGTTCCCGCTCAGCCCAGTCAAAACTGTTCGCTGCTCTGGCACCCCAATGGTGGAACAAGCTCCCTCACGACGCCAGGACAGCGGAGTCACTCACCACCTTCCGGAGACATTTGAAACCCCACCTCTTTAAGGAATACCTGGGATAGGATGAAGTAATCCTTCTAGCCCCCCCCCCAAAAAAAAAATAAAATAAAATAAAAATAATAATAATAATAAAAAATTGGTGTAAAGTGGTTAACCCACTGGCTATAGGGTGAATGCACCAATTTGTAAGTCGCTCTGGATAAGAGCGTCTGCTAAATGACTTAAATGTAAATGTAAACTGAATGCATCCCTGGTGCAACAATGCTAAGAGTGTGCAAAGCTGTCATCAAGGCAAAGGGTGGCTATTTGAAGAATCTGAAATAGAAAATATATTTGTTTAACACTTTTTTGGTTACTATATGATTCCATATATGTTATTTCATAGTTTTGATGTCTTCACTATTATTCTACAATGTAAAAATAAAGAAAAACCCTTGAAAGAGTAGGTGTGTCCAAACTTTTGACTGGTAGTGTATACAGTGGGGAGAACAAGTATTTGATACACTGCCGATTTTGCAGGTTTTCCTACTTACAAAGCATGTAGAGGTCTGTAATGTTTGTCATAGGTACACTTCAACTGTGAGAGACGGAATCTAAAACAAAAATCCAGAAAATCACATTGTATGATTTTTAAGTAATTAATTTGCATTTTATTGGGCCCACTGTATATGATTAAAACTGCAATCGACCCTGACCCACCACATGTTTGATTTGTCTGAACCCAACCCGCGTATTTATAGAATCAAAATTGACCCTCCTAATTGTTTTATTGCTAGACACCAGCGGGTTCCCATGGTAATCCGACCCGATGCAGGACTCGAGGCCTACACACACGTGAACCCACTCAGGGTTGGGAAGCATCGATTACAAAAAAACAAAGTATAATCCATTATTTACATTTTAGTCATGTAGCAAGTGCATACATTATTATTTTTATATATATATATTTTTTCATACTAGCCCCCCATGGGAATCGAACCCACAACCCTGGCATTGCAAACGCCATGCTCTACCAACTGAGCTACATCCCTGCCGGCCATTCCCTCCCCTACCCTGGGCCAATTGTGCGCCGCCCCATGGGTCTCCCGGTCGGCTACAACAGAGCCTGGATTCGAACCACAAAATTATTGTAATCAGATTACAGATACTTTTGAAAAACTAGATGATTACTTCTAGGATTACTTTCAAATTCAGAAAGGATGTTTGTGCAAAAATTATTTGACACCTTTCTATTTTCTCAATGACATTCAAATCAGCATTTAAAAAATGCGCAAGTTTAAGATTTTTCCGCCTGAGCAAGTCTAATCACAAGTCAGAGACCACTAAGATGACACACCAAATGTGTATGATGGATCGCGGGAAAAGAGCTGGAGTAGGCTTTTGTAGGCTACAGTGTAAGTAAGATATGTATTTCTGTGGTGCGACTGCTGTAAACATCCAAAGATTATCCAACTTGAATACATTTGTATTTTAACCCAATAATGGTGGAATGTAAGAAGTTTAAACTGCTGAACAATCATTGTTTTTGTGACCAGTGGACAGCCAGTGAAAAATGCGCTCTTGCAACAGCTGCATAGTGTGGATCCCAGCCTATGGAATAAAAGTTTGAGGGAGTTCCTCCCTTCTAAACTCCTCTGTGGTGTTGTGCTCCAAACTGTCAAAAAAGTAATAATTTGAGAAGACCATGAGTTGGGCTTTTATTGCTCAATCTAATTTGTGCTGTTTCAAAAAGGAATTCCATAGGCCTAACGGACACATGCTCAAACTCGCACACGTTTGATAGAATTAAACAGACAAACATTTTTGAGATACCAAAGTGTCAACAACAAAAACAGACAAAAAATAGGTCTATAGCAAATGCAGGATAAGGCATACATTTTTGTCATGCAAAAAGCACTTTTTGGTAGTGCTCAAAGCATGCCATTCTGAGAGCAGAATGTATTTTTCAACTCGAAGCAATGAGCCCAATCAGTCCTCCATGACAACAAAATCATGAACAACATAATAGGCTAATTACTCCTTAGTTTTGGGTTATGCTCAGGTAAAACAATTTGGCAAAACTATATTTCCATATTTCCAAGTCCTATTCTTGAAATCTGACAGACTTTGGTTTTTAATGTAAAGATATAGCCTAATCATATTAGTATATGTAATTAGAAAGCAATGGGTTAAAAGAAGCCTACATTACCAACCCATAAAGTAAAATGCAACATCCATTTATGGCCAGTTATGTAAACTCTAACATAGATTTATCCGGCAATAGATGTCGTTCAATTGATAATATAAATTGTTGTCTTCTTCTAATGCCTCTTAAAGGGAAAGTTCAAAGTAATCAGATTACGTTACTGATTACATTAAGTTACGTTACTGATTACAATTTTGGATACACACAAGGCGGCCTCAGAACTATTAGTGAGCAGCAGAGCTCTTTATCTGTCTGTGAACCCTGGCAGGATGTCAACATTGTCTTGGCTCTCTGTCCCGATGACTGGCCTCTCCTCTCGGCTGCTGGCCGACGGACATTTGGCTTCCCCACAGCAGACACCAAACTATATTTCTCTCTCCCTCCCCTCTCTGTCTCTCTCCCTCTGTTTCTCTCTTTCTCTGTTTCTCATTATTTAATCTCTCTCTCTCTCCCGATCTTCTCTCTCTCTCTCTCTGTCTCTCATTCTCGTATTCTCTCTATTCTCCCCCTCTCTCTCTCTCTCCCCCACTCTCTCCTCCCCTCTCCTCCGGTCTTTCTTTCCTCTCTGTTTGGCTATCCCACCATAAAACCCTCTTTATCCCCATCCATACCCCTTCTTTCCCTTACTCTCATTTGCCTCTCGCTCTCGCTGGCTAGTTGCCTGAAGAACACTGCAGTTCTTTGTGTGCCCCAGGCAGTCTGTTCCTTCATTTTGGCTCAAACAGTTTGGTCTGTAGGACATGGGCTTCATGATAGGTTATGGAGAGCCGCACAATAAAATAGCATACGCAGAAGGGTGGTAGGTTATTTTGTGCATGGGTTGATAGCCTCTTTGCTTTGAGTTGGGGTGGAGGCAGTTAGGGTTATCTTTCAGTGTCTTTATAATTGATGGCTCTCTCAGTCTGCCAGATCTGTGCACAGTGACATTGTGTGGATTGTGCTGTGTCTGGCCTGGTTAATTGAACACAATGGCCCTATTTGGATACGCTAATGAGAATGAAGCTTAACTACTGTCAGAGATGGAATCAGAGCCGGCCTCTGGAACACAGTGTGCTGATAACGTCCAGAAGGTGTAGTTGCAGGGATTAGCTGTAGATTGTGGTAACCCTTTATCATTGTGTAGTCTAATCTATGACACTGGCATCTTAAAAAGGCACCTCAGATATTAATATGTGAGGATGAAAAATCATATTTTTTTCACCTATGCACACACACCACACACTTGAGTCTTTTGTGTACCACTGGCAATATTAGTTTTGATGAGGCAGGATAGATGTTTACATTTTCCCTCAGGCTTTGAGCACTCGTACTCTGACAGAAGTATTCTCTCAGGTCTTTTGTTTGGAAAGGGCTCTCTTTTATGGGTCGAAAGAAAGGTCAAGTCTGATTCAGGAAATTTAATTCCAGCCTACAGTAGTAGGAATGTGCACGTACAGTTGAAGTCGGAAGTTTACATACACCTTAGCCAAATACATTTAAACTCAGTTTTTTTCACAATTCCTGACATTTAATCCTAGTAAAACGTCCCTGTCTCAGGTCAGTTAGGATCATCACTTTAATTTAAGAATGTGAAATGTCAGAATAATAGTAGAGAGAATGATTTATTTCAACTTTTATTCATTTCATCACATTCCCAGTGGGCCAGAAGTTTACATACACTCAATTAGTATTTGGTAGCATTGCCTTTAAATTGTTTAACTTGGGTCAAACGTTTCGGGTAGCCTTCCACAAGCTTCCCACAATAATTTGGGTGAATTTTGGCCCATTCCTCCTGACAGAGCTGGTGTAACTGAGTTCCTCCTTGCTTGCACACGCTTTTTCAGTTCTGCCCACAAATTTTCTATAGGATTGAGGTCAAGGGTTTGTGATGGCCACTCCAATACCTTGACTTTGTTGTCCTTAAGCCATTTTGCCACAACTTTGGAAGTATGCTTGGGATCATTGTCCATTTGTAAGACCCATTTGCGACTAAGCTTTAACTTCCTGACTGATGTCTTGAGATGTGGTTTCAATATATCCACACAATTTTCCTTCCTCATGATGTCATCATATTTGTGAACTGCACCAGTCCCCCTGCAGCAAAGCACCCCCACATCATGATGCTGCCACCCCCGTGCTTCACGGTTGGGATGGTGTTCTTTGGCTTGCAAGCAGCCCCCTTTTTCCTCCAAACATAACGATGGTCATTATGGCCAAACAGTTCTATTTTTGTTTCATCAATTTCAGAGTACGTTTCACCAAAAAGTACGATCTTTGTCCCCATGTGCAGTTGCAAAAAGTAGTCTGGCTTTTTTATGGCGGTTTTAGAGCAGTGGCTTCTTCCTTGCTGAGCAGCCTTTCAGGTTATGTCGATATAGGACTTGTTTTACTGTGGATATAGATACTTTTGTACCTGTTTCCTCCAGCATCTTCACAAGGTCCTTTGCTGTTGTTCTGGGATTGATTTGCACTTTTCGCACCAAAGTACGTTAATCTCTAGGAGACAGAACGCGTCTCCTTCCTGAGTGGTATTACAGCTGCGTGGTCCCATGGTGTTTATACTTGCGTACTATTGTTTGTACAGATGAACGTGGTACGTTCAGGCATTTGGAAATTGCTCCCAAGGATGAACCAGACTTGTGGAGGTCTACAAAAAAATGTCTGAGGTCTTGGCTGATTTCTTTTGATTTTCCCATGATGTCAAGCAAAGAGGCACGGATTTGAAGGTAGGCCTTGAAATACATACACAGGTACATCTCCAATTGACTCAAATGATGTCAATTAGCCTATCAGAAGCGTCTAAAGTCATGACATCATTTTCTGGAATTTTCCAAGCTGTTTAAAGGCACAGTCAACTTAGTGTATTATTATTATTATTATTTTTTTTTCACCTTTATTTATCCAGGTAAACCAGTTGATAACAAGTTCTCATTTACAACTGCGACCTGGCCAAGACAAAGCAAAGCAGTGCGATAAAAACAACAACACAGAGTTACATATGGGGTAAAACAAAACAAAGTCAAAAATACAACAGAAATACATATATATACAGTGTGTGCAAATGTAGCAAGTTATGGAGGTAAGGCAATAAATAGGCTATAGTGCAAAATAATTACAATTAGTATTAACACTGGAATGATAGATGTGCAAGAGATGATGTGCAAATAGAGATACTGGGGTACAAATGAGCAAAATAAATAACAATATAGGGATGAGGTAGTTGGGCGGGCTAATTTCAGATGGGCTGTGTACAGGTGCAGTGATCGGTAAGGTGCTCTGACAGCTGATGCTTAAAGTTAGTGAGGGAGATAAGTGTCTCCAGCTTCAGAGATTTTTGCATTTCGTTCCAGTCATTGGCAGCAGAGAACTGGAAGGAATTGCGGCCAAAGGAGGTGTTGGCTTTGGGGATGACCAGTGAGATATACCTGCTGGAGCGCAGACTACGGGTGGGTGTTGCTATGGTGACCAATGAGCTAAGATAAGGCGGGGATTTGCCTAGCAGTGATTTATAGATGGCCTGGAGCCAGTGGGTTTGGCGACGAATATATAGTGAGGACCAGCCAACAAGAGCGTACAGGTCACAGTGGTGGGTATTATATGGGGCTTTGGAGACAAAACGGATGGCACTGTGATAGACTACATCCAATTTGCTGAGTAGAGTATTGGAGGCTATTTTGTAAATGACATCGCCGAAGTCAAGGATCGGTAGGATAGTCAGTTTTACGAGGGCATGTTTGGCAGCATGAGTGAAGGAGGCTTTGTTGCGAAATAGGAAGCCGATTCTAGATTTAACTTTGGATTGGAGATTCTTAATGTGAGTCTGGAAGGAGAGTTTACAGTCTAACCAGACACCTAGATATTTGTAGTTGTCCACATACTCTAGGTCAGACCCGTCGAGAGTAGTGATTCTAGTCGGGTGGGCGGGTGCAAGCAGCGTTCGGTTGAAGAGCATGCATTTAGTTTTACTAGTGTTTAAGAGCAGTTGGAGGCTACTGAAGGAGTGTTGTATGGCATTGAAGCTCGTTTGGAGGTTTGTTAACACAGTGTCCAATGAAGGGCCAGATGTATACAAAATGGTGTCGTCTGCGTAGAGGTGGATCTGAGAGTCACCAGCAGCAAGAGCGACGTCATTGATATACACAGAGAAAAGAGTCGGCCCAAGAATTGAACCCTGTGGCACCCCCATAGAGACTGCCATAGGTCCAGACAACAGGCCCTCCGATTTGACACATTGAACTCTATCTGTGAAGTAGTTGGTGAACCAGGCTAGGCAGTCATTTGAGAAACCAAGGCTATTTAGTCTGCCAATAAGAATGCGGTGGTTGACAGAGTCGAAAGCCTTGGCCAGGTCAATGAAAACGGCTGCACAGTACTGTCTATTATCGATCGCGGTTATAATATCGTTTAGGACCTTGAGCGTGGCTGAAGTGCACCCATGACCAGCTCGGAAACCGGATTGCATAGCGGAGAAGGTACGGTGGGATTCGAAATGGTCGGTGATCTGTTTGTTGACTTGGCTTTCAAAAACTTTTGAAAGGCAGGGCAGGATGGATATGGGTCTGTAACAGTTTGGATCTAGAGTGTCACCCCCTTTGAAGAGGGGGATGACCGCGGCAGCTTTCCAATCTCTGGGGATCTCAGACATTAAGAAAGAGAGGTTGAACAGGCTAGTAATAGGGGTTGCGACAATTTCGGCGGCTAGTTTTAGAAAGAAAGGGTCCAGATTGTCTAGCCCAGATGATTTGTAGGGGTCCAGATTTTGCAGCTCTTTCAGAACATCAGCTGTCTGTATGTAAACTTCTGACCCACTGGAATTGTGTTACAGTGAATTATAAGTGAAATAATCTGTCTGTAAACAATTGTTGGAAAAATGACTTGTGTCATGCACAAAGTAGATGTCCTAACTGACTTGCCAAAACTATAGTTTGTTAACAAGAAATTTGTGGAGTGGTTGAAAAACGAGTTTTAATGACTCCAACCTAAGTGAATGTAAACTTCCGACTTGAACTGTATGTCAAAGTAAGCAGTTCAGGTTAGCTTTTGGATGGGTGAACTGTTGACACTGGATGAATGAAATAAAATGCATGAATTTATTCATAATACCAACAGCATTAATTCAAATTGGATCAGTGGTGCAAGTTACATTTTCACCCATGGAGTCAAACCTAAATATTTTAGCTGTTTGGATATGGTAATCTAACTGCAAACCTGCTTGAACAGGTTATTTTGTCATTAATATTATCTTTGCTGCCCTCTAAAGTTGATACAGTACTATGCTGTGATTTTACACCAAAGAGTATTTGCTTTTGAATGTGTGTTCCTTGCCATCTTTGCTGACATTGATGTCTTTAAATGTAGTCATTCAGAGCCTCTGTAAGGTCCGCTCTGCAGGATTTATGCTGATTGGATGACCTTGTACTTACTGGCCCAATCTAAAATGTTTAATTCTTCTCTAGGACCCCTTCACAAAACTCCTCAGCCAATCAATTTGCTTGAGTAAATATTGAACAGCCTCACTGCATGTTCTATTAACATATTTCCAGAACCCAAGTCCACATCCTAAATAATGAGTATACGACATTATTGGTCAGGTCTTAGTGATCTTAATTTGTTTCCATGGGTCATGTACCCAGGTTAACGGTTCCAAATCAATGATTTTGTAAATTAAATGATTAGCATAATTAGAAATGCTCTTACACTCTTACAAAATATGTTATTTTTTAACACATCTGTGTGTCTAGTTAGGGGTGACACATGTTGTGTTACTTTTAACACAATCAACGTGTTGGCACTTTTAACACATGATTTTTCACCACAGTCATTATGTTAAAACGAACAACATGTGTCATCCCTAACTAGACACACAGATTTTTTTTAAAGTTTTTTTTTTTTACACATTGTGTTGTATTCCAATTAAATCCACTTTAAAATTCTGTAAAATACTGGGGAAGACGAGTAGAAAAAAATTAGCTATTTATTTTATTACTACAGTGCTCCATATACAAAATCTTACTTGAAACAAAGTTTGTACACGCAAAATACTTTCTTGAAAGATTTCAAACGTGTTATTAAGATATTCAGTCCAGGGAAATCAACTCAGACAATGTCGTACCTGAGATACAGGAGAATGGACTGGTTGAAGGATTACAGATTTCCTGGTTATTCCCTCCCATTACCAGGAAGTTTCCAACTGGGATTTCTGGTTATTCAGGGACATTTACCATAATTTTTGCAACCCTACCTGGAAGTCACATTATACTGGCTTGCAACGTAAAGTGTAATTCCTAATGTAATCCAGACAGTGTTAGGATATCCAACAGTTGGAATTTTTTTATTCACCTGCATTTAGAATGGCTGCCAGGGTTAGGAATGTTGTGAGGGGACTACCTAAGGCATTTAAACTAGAACAACCATTTCAGTAACATGGGCCCCCATCTAACTAATTGATTGGATTAGTTTAGAAAAATGATATTTATCTTTGTGTAGCATAAAATTAATTAATCAATTTGCATTCAAAAACAGATATTAAAACCAATTTTAAAAAAAATAATCTACCTGCAGTAGAGCATGCTGGGAAATGATTATGGTAGAAACTAGCCTAACTTCTTGAAAACTTGTCTGAGACATTACGTTTTTATAAAATCAGGGCTAAAATGTTGCCATGTCCACTCCGCATTAGCCTAAAATGGTCACCTCATTCAAATAAAGAGTAAATTGACCTTGTTTGTTTCGTATTCCTCCTGCTCACTCCACACTGTCAATTGTCACTTCACTTTTCAGAGCCAGGTTGTGGGGCCATGGCATAGATGCAAATGACTTTGCATCCACAATGTGATTGGTCAATAATCTATCACATGTAGGGTGTGTTGTATGGTTTTCCGGAATTTACACAAAATGTGTTGAAAATGTACACAAGTCATGTTGTCAACATGGCAATTGTGTTTAAAGTAACACAACATGTCGTCCCTGACTATACACATGGGATGTGTTAAAAAATAAATGTTTCTAAGAGTGTAGATGATACTACTTTACACTGAGTGTACAACACATTAAGAACACCTGCTCTTTCCCTGACAGACTGACCAGGTGAAAGCTATGATCCCTTGTTGATGTCACTTGTTAAATCCACTTCAAATCAGTACAGATTAAGTGGAGGAGACAGGTTAAAGAAGGATTGTTAAGCCTCAATGGATTGTGTATATGTGCCATTCAAAGGATGAATGGGCACGACAAAAGATTTAGAACGTGGTATGGTAGTAGGTGCCAGGCGCACCGGTTTGTGTAAAGAACTGCAACGCTGCTGGGTTTTTCACTCTTAGCAGTTTCCTGTGTGTATCAAGGATGGTCCACCACCCAAAGGACATCCATCCAACTTGACAACTGTGGGAAGCATTGGAGTCAACATGGGCCATCATCCATGTGGAACACTTTCGACACCTTGTAGAGTCCATGCCCAACGAATTGAGGCTGTTCTCAATATTAGGAAGGTGTTCTTAATGTTTTGTGCACTCAGTGCCCAGCATCTTAAAAGCAATAGCATGTCCTTTCCAGAAGATGGTGCCACATACTGGGTAATGCTTCCTTTCTTATTGGTCCATTCTTATAGCCATATTGCCACACTCTGTAAGATGTGTATAGGCCTACCTACTATTAGAAATACCTAATAATACTTAGTGAGATTAGTACAGTATAACGGTGTTACCTTACCATAATGAAGACACTAAGGAAAAGACAGCTTTAATATTTCAGATAGATTGTAACTTCCATCAATGTAATTGTCTGTATCACTTCCACTTTTTTTCTCGCAAATATATATATATATATATATATATACACACACACACACATATATACATACATATATACATACATCCATACACACACACATATCCTTTTTTAAATTCTATTTCCCTTCATTACTTTCCAACCCAACCACCCCTTCCCCAATTGGAGTAAACTAGTGAACAACAACGCTTACGCCTCTACTTCCAGCCCATACATACTATATACATTTTATGGACACAGTCAAATTCTACAATAATTATATTTTGTTTGTTTTTACTCCTGAACTTCCTCCGTTCATTTTCATGATGTCCATCTGGTTTGCTTCTATATGACATATTTTTCTAACTGTGCTCTTTCACAAAAGCTCTCAACCCTTAACCTATATACTTATTATGGACACAGTATGCTTTACATTAGTTATCTTGTTGTTATTAGTTGTTGTTATTAGTCCCATCCTTCAGCTCAGTTCAACACCTCCCATCTATCTCTTAACACCATCCATATTGGATTTCTATTTGCCATATATTTTTCAACTGTACTGTGATGCTTTCCAAATGTTCTGAACCTTTCTATTCTCATTCTTTCTACAGATAGTAAATTGAAAATAAACATTTTGGCTAAAAGTATTATTATATTATTGATCGATTGACTATGACTTTTCAGATCATCCAGTAGTGCTATCTGCAGGATTAGCTCCAGGTAAGTATTGCAATCCTTTCACCATTCCTGGACCTGTGTCCAAAAACAAGCTACAAATGGACAGTACCAAAACAAATGATCTAATGATTCTGGCTCTTCACAGCAAAATCTGCAGAGCTGGGAAGATTGTATCCCCCATATAAATAACATTCTATTGGTAGCAATAATTTTATATAATAATTGAAATAAAAAAATTCTAAGTTTTGAATCCGCCGTCGTTTTGCGTATCAGTTCATAAACACCATGCCATGGAATCGGTACGTCAAAATTCTCTTCCCAACTATTTTGCAATCTATATGGGACGGCTGTCAATCCTTTGGTCCTTAAATGAAACTTGTATACTTTTTTATTCATCACAATTTTCTTTAACCAATTATAGTCTTTAATGCAAGGCTGACAGACAAGTTCCTTACTTCTTCCCCCTTCCACTTTCCTTTTCCATAATGCTGCAATGCTGCAATTATTTGGTTGTAATTTTGGGTAGAGCAGACATTTCCAAATGTTTTTGTTAGCTGCATGTGCGATTTAACTCCACCAGTCTTACCGATAATATAATTTACGAAGATTATATAGGTTTTTATCATTTAGTATATTTGAGTTTAACCACAATATTTGTTGCATTATTTGTTCTGTCGTTTCTGGAGGATTAAACTGAAATTGCAACCAACTTTCTATGGCTTGTTTTAGAAATAGTGATATTTGGGAGATTATTTCCTTTTCAAATAACTTAAAGTGAGAGGTTGTAATCTGAAAAAAGGGAAAAAGGCCATTCTTGAACATTGGGTGAGACAATCTTACTAATTTGCTAGAGAACCAGTTCGGATTTAAGTATAACTTCTGGATGACTGAAGCTTTTAGTGAAAGGTCTAATGTTTTAATATTTAATAGTTTCTGTCCTCCGAATTCATATTCATTATATAAATAGGCCACTTTAATTTTGTCTGGCTTGCCGTTCCAAATAAAATGGAATATTTTTTTTCTCACATAATTAAAAAACTGTTCGCTAGGCATAGGCAAGACCATAAGCAAATAGGTAAACTGGGATAATACTAAAGAGTTAATCAGGGTGATTTGTCCACAAATTGACAGGTATTTACCTTTCCATGGTAGCAAGATCTTATTACATTTACATTTTAGTCATTTAGCAGACGCTCTTATCCAGAACGACTTACAGTTAGTGAGTGCATACATTTTCATACTGCCCCCCCCCCCCCCCGTGAGAAACGAACCCACAACCCTGGTATTGCAGGCGCCATGCTCTACCAACTGAGCTACAGGGGACATTTTTGCTAACTTTCTATTAAAATTCATTGGAGTGAGATCATTTATTTCCTTTGGGATATGTATTCCGAGTATATCCACATCACCATCAGACCATTTTATTGGTAAACTACATGGTAATGTAAAAATTGTATTTTTTAGTGATCCAATATATAATATAGTACATTTATCATAATTTGGTTGTAATCCAGAGAGGTTAGAACATTTATCCAGATCCTCTATGAGGCTGTGGAGGGATTCAAGTTGTGGATTTAAAATAAAACATAAATCATCAGCGTACAATGACACCTTTGTTTTTAAGCCCTGGATTTCTAATCCCTTGATATTATTGTTGGATCTGATTTTAATAGCTAACATCTCGATGGCAAAAATAAATAGATATGCCGATAGTGGACAACCTTGTTTCACTCCTCTTGACAGTTTCTGAGAAAACTTTCTGAGAAATAGCCATTATTTATTATTTTACACCTAGCGTTACTATACATGATTTTAACACAATTCATAAGAGACTTTCCAAAATTGAAATGCTCCAGGCATTTATATATAAACCCCAGTCATACTTTATCAAATGCCTTTTTGAAGTCTGCTGTGAATAGTAGGCCTGGTTTCCCAGATTATTCATAGTGTTCTATTGTTTCCAGTACTTGCCTTATATTATCTCCAATGTAATGCCCATGTAAAAAAACCTGTCTGATTAGAATAAATAATGTCTGACAATACCTTTTTAATTCTATGCGCTACACATTTTGCTCGAATTTTTGCATCACAACACTGAAGTGTAAGGGGCCTCCAATTTTTTTAATGGACTGGATCTTTATATTTTCACTTGTATCCTGTTTCAGTAATAATGAAATCAGACCTTTTTCTTGAGTGTCTGATAATCTACCATTTACATAGGAGTGGTTAAAACATGCTAATAACGGTCCTCTGAGTATATCAAAAAAGGTTTGGTATACCTTGACTGGTACGCCATCCAACCCGGGAGTTTTCCCGGACTTAAAGTCTTTAATTGCATCCAGAAGTTCCTCCTCTGTAATTTCACCTTCACATGTCTTTCTGTATGGCTGTTAATTTTACATTATCAATAGAAATAAAATCTCTACAATATGCTTCAACCCTGATTCTTTGCTGGGCACACAATTTCAAGTGTGCCTAGTGTGGTCTCAATCAAATGATCCTAGGCTATACTGATGTACTGTTCAGTTTGAGAAGGAGGATTGTAGGTAAGCTTGCTACTGCTATAATTCATTTTAATAAAAACAAAACATTTCGTTGCCCATAATGAAGCTATTTATCAGAGTTATTGACCTCACAATAAGCCATTTTCGAGTAATTTATATAACTTACATTACTATGAAGCAGCAGCCACAGAGATGGACTGGCATGGGTGCTGAATGTAGGCTAATTCAAGAAGGCCTGATTAATTTAAGGAGTCTTCATTTTAATTTGACTTTAGGCTACTAACAACAAGAAGGCTTTGTGTTGGAGCCTATTTCTTCCTATTCAAGAAATAAGAGGTAGGGCTACCTGTTTGACAGAAAAAATTATAGTTTACTATCCATAGATTGCATCTGCGAATTCATTCAGTCACCATGCACTACTTAAATAGCTCAGTGTCAGTGAAGGGCTTGGTGTGTTAAGTTAATACCAGGGCTCAAATTGAGGGGGTATGTGAGGGTAAATGGCTAACATCATAGGCCTACCCCTTGTTAGCTTGTCACGACTCCCTCCGAAGCTGCAGGCTTCGGCATTTGTCGTCACCCACCTTCTAGCTAAACAAGCTGTGAAATGAAGAGGAAAGTAGTGACGATGCATATGGGATATCTTTGGTTTGTCTCCATGACATTCAGAGGCTGCACTTCAACTTTCTAAATCCAAGGAGACAAAACATGTACTTTGCTTGGGAAGTAATGTGTGATTGTCACTATCAATTGACATTCAACATTTCATCATTCCATTGGTTTTGTCTTGTTCATTACACACACCTGGTTCATATCCCCTCATCAGTACCTGTATAAGTGTTCACTCTGCCCCCTTGTCTTTGTGTGTGATTGATTATTGTGAGGATGGTGAAGCTCGGTGGAGCTCTTTGTATTTTATATCGCCGGGTTATGTTCCCCGTGTGCCTTGTTTCTATTACTGCCAGGACCGGCCGGGGGAGTGGTCAGTGTTCTTGAACTGTTTCGCGCACTGGAATGTTTTGACGCATTACTGCGTAACTCTGTTTTCCGGAATAAATCCTGTTATTCTGTGATTTACCCTCCTGCGCCTGACTCCTTGAACTCACCCATCACATAGTTTAAGATTTTGGACCAAAAAAATATGGACCTGATTATATAAGAGATCTATAATGACACTTTAGTCTACAATGCTTAATGCTAGAAACAAGCTGTGAAATGAAGAGGAAAGTAGTGACGATGCATATGGGATATCTTTGGTATATATGGGATATCTTTGGCGCTTCAACTTTCTAAATCCAAGGAGACAAAACATGTACTTTGCTTGGGAAGTAATGTGTGATTGTCACTATCAATTGACATTCAACATTTCAACAGGCTATTAAACATACTAACTAAATCAGTCAGGAGAAAGCCAGGTAGCCTAACGAGGAATGAAAATAAATTATTT
Organism: Coregonus lavaretus; assembly: GCF_964263955.1. Lineage (NCBI taxonomy): Eukaryota > Metazoa > Chordata > Actinopteri > Salmoniformes > Salmonidae > Coregonus > Coregonus lavaretus. The sequence goes on from NC_140021.1 coordinate 24,515,971, forward strand.
AGGCTATATTATTATTTCAAGGCTATAGCCTGCCATTTAAGAAATAAATTGAAGCATTTGTGGCACGCTACAGGCTGGCAGGAGTGCTCAGCATTTCAACACACCTCCTCCCATGAGTGAACTTTGATCCTGATGTTTCCTGTCATGAACTCAGATACCTCCTGCGCCTCAACCTGTTGCTTCGGCCTGTTGTTTCTGAAGTTTTACTTTGTTTTATTTTGTGCTTCGCCTGGAATAGCTAACTAACGTTTCCAGCGCTGCAGAAGCTGTGTTTATTACGCTCTGGTCCGGGACAATGTTTACAACCCGGAGTTCCAATGCAGCAATTGTTTGCTAGTGGAGGATTACAGGAATGAGGTGGCTATGCTTAGCAAGCAAATCTCAATTCTACACAAACTTATGGGGAAAATGTAAATTGGAACTTTCTCGTTCTCACTCCTATGGCTGGATCCCGCTCGGGCCTGATGGATGTTTCCCCGCCTTGTCATCAATCCCTATCCATATGGCCTGTGCTACCTGGAACTTGCCTGCCAATGAAGTCGTCTCCATCTGCTTCTCCTCCTCCTCCATCCTCTAGTGAAGTAGACAGAGAACAGCAAGAAGATTGTTCCAATCAGCGCTGGTCCCATGTCACAAGTTGAGGAAACCGAAGGCAGTGGCATGCTGCTAAGTGGATGGGAGAGACTGCGAGACGTTCGGAGCAGATTGACATGTGGAATAGCTTCACTGCACTGGTGCCTGTTCTACCTGCGCCTTCGGTCCCATGTGTCTGCAACGGCGGTGCTGACTCCAACTACGCTGACTCCAGCAGCGGCTTCGTCATCGAGTTTGGCTCCTTTCCCTCTCTCTGGATCTAACGGGGCACTGCCTGCTGTGGGAGGTCTGGACCTATCTCCGGGAGCAGCGGGTGTATGCTATCCTGCTTCTTGTGTGCCCGTGAAAGGTTCAACGAATTGTGTGAGGGGTAGGAATGGGCGGATTTCTCCATTCCCTTGTATGCAGTAATCATGTGCCTATGAACTAGACTTATACTGTTAGCACTGAGGCGGTGTACCCTAGTAGGAAGTCCACTGTGTGCAGCTCACCCTGCACTAACATAAATAACATGAGCATGTCTACTTTTGCTAAGCTTCCCAGTAAAGCATTGAAATTGATTAAAAACAATCAAGTATCTCAGAAAAGTGCCCACGTTAACATATGTAGCTTAAGAAACAAGGTTAATGAAATCAATAATTTGCTCGTAACAGATGACATTCATATTCTGACAATCTCTGAAACTCACTTAGCCTTTGATGATACAGTGGTAGCAATACATGGTTATAACATCTACAGAAAATACAGAAATACCAACGGTGGAGGTGTTTCCATTTATATTCAGAACAGCAATCCTGTAAAGCTTAGAGAGGATCTCATGTTAAATACTGTTGAAGTAATATGGCTACAGGTTCATCTGCCTCACCTAAAGCCCGTTCTGTTGGGAAGCTGCTATAGACCACCAAGTGCTAACAGTCAGTATCTGGATAACATGTGTGAAATGCTTGATAATGTACAGTGAGGGAAAAAAGTATTTGATCCCCTGCTGATTTTGTACGTTTGCCCACTGACAAAGAAATGATCAGTCTATAATTTTAATGGTAGGTTTATTTTAACAGTAAGAGACAGAATAACAACAAAAAAATCCAGAAAAACGCATGTAAAAAATGTTATACATTGATTTGCATTTTAATGAGGGAAATAAGTATTTGACCCCCTCTCAATCAGAAAGATTTCTGGCTCCCAGGTGCAGGTAACGAGCTGAGATTAGGAGCACACTCTTAAAGGGAGTGCTCCTAATCTCAGTTTGTTACCTGTATAAAAGACACCTGTCCACAGAAGCAATCAATCAATCAGATTCCAAACTCTCCACCATGGCCAAGACCAAAGAGCTCTCCAAGGATGTCAGGGACAAGATTGTAGACCTGGGTCGTGGATGGGTATTCCAGCATGACAATGACCCAAAACACACGGCCAAGGCAACAAAGGAGTGGCTCAAGAAGAAGTACATTAAGGTCCTGGAGTGGCCTAGCCAGTCTCCAGACCTTAATCTCATTGAAAATATGTGGAGGGAGCTGAAGGTTCGAATTGCCAAACGTCAGCCTCGAAAACTTAATGACTTGGAGAAGATCTGCAAAGAGGAGTGGAACAAAATCCCTCCTGAGATGTGTGCAAACCTGGTGGCCAACTACAAGAAACGTCTGACCTCTGTGATTGCCAACAAGGGTTTTGCCACCAAGTACTAAGTTGTGTTTTGCAGAGTGGTCAAATACTTATTTCCCTCATTAAAATGCAAATCAATTTATAACATTTTTGACATGCGTTTTTCTGGATTTTTTTGTTGTTATTCTGTCTCTCACTGTTCAAATAAACCTATCATTAAAAGTATAGACTGATCATGTCTTTGTCAGTAGGCAAACATACAAAATCAGCAGGGGATCAAATACTTTTTTCCCTCACTATATTTGATATCAACAGAGAGGTACATTGACTGGCTTTCATCAGGCTGCCATCTCAAGAGAATGCTTCAAACTGTAACTGGTGTCTGCAAGCTGGTTCAGGTTATTAGTCAACCTACCATGGTAGTTGAACCCCTACAACTCATCCAGAATGCCGCAGCCCGTCTGGTGTTCATTGTAGGTAGGCATCGTGGGCTGTTGTGGGTAGTTATTGTAGGTTAGCATTGTATTCGGCGGTGCCGGAAGTAGCACGAAGCTAGCTAGCTAGCTAACTCACCTCCTGGACTAGCTGGCGAGTAGCTATTAGCAACGGTAGCAACTAGATACAATATCCTTTTAGCCAGCTACATTTGTTCGCAGCGCCACCGTTTTTCAAACAAAGTCAACACAGCAGCCATTGCTAGCTAGCCAACACGACCAGCTAGCTGTACTGTAGCAGCTAATTACAATATATTTGTGCTAGCTAGCCAACGTTTAATTATTGCTGCGTTATGAAAGGAACTAGACACGGACACAAATTATATGTTTAGTGTGTTAACACACTATTGGTATTTTGTTGTAACCAAGTATTGGTGCTAAACTGTGTGTTATTGGATGCTAGCATGCTAGTTAGCTATGGCGTCATAGTTAGCTAGCTGAATAAAGTAAGTTGAGTCTATTCCTTGAAACATTGAACCGCTGTAGTTCACAACAATTCTAATTTCTAAAGTGGAAGTTGGGAGAGTTTTTATTCGGGTGGTTCAGTGAAACAATTATAGTTTCTGAGGTGGAAGTTGGGTGAGTTATATTTGGGAGTTTTGGTGAGGGAGGCCTTACTCTCTCCTTTCCCAGATGTTTAGTTCATTTCATTCCGATCTCCTCTGCATTATTGTAGCCATTTGCTACAGCCTGTCAACTATGCATCTGCCTATCCCTGTTCTCTGCTCTCCGCACAGGCTACACAAATGCCTCACACCGCGTGGCTGCTGCCTCTCTAACCTGGTGGTCCCTGCACGCACCCCACACCTGGAGTTCCAGGTCTCAGGCAGCCTCTGGAACTGCCGTTCTGCTGCCAACAAGGCTGACTTCATCCCAGCCTATGCTACCCTCCAGTCCCTCGACTTCCTGGCGCTGACGGAAACATGGATTACCACTGAAAACACTGCTACTCCTACTGCTCTCTCCTCGTCTGACCATGTGTTCTCGCATACCCCGAGAGCATCTGGTCAGAGGGGTGGTGGCACAGGAATCCTCATCTCTCCCAAGTGGACATTCTCAATTTTTTCCCTAACCCATCTGTCTATCTCCTCATTTGAATTCCATGCTGTCACAGTCACTAACCCATTTAAGCTTAATATCCTTGTCATCTATCGCCCTCCAGGTTCCCTTGGAGAGTTCATCAATGAGCTTGACGCCTTGATAAGTTCCTTTCCTGAGGATGGCTCACCCCTCACAGTTTTGGGGGATTTTAACCTCCCTACGTCTACATTTGACTCATTTCTCTCTGCCTCCTTCTTTCCACTCCTCTCCTCTTTTGACCTCACCCTCTCACCGTCCCCCCCTACTCACAAGGCAGGCAATACGCTTGACCTCATCTTTACTAGATGCTGCTCTTCTACTAATCTCACTGCAACTCCCCTCCATGTCTCAGACCACTACTTTGTATCCTTTTCTCTCTCGCTCTCCTCCAACACTACTCACTCTGCCCCTACACAGATGGTAATGCGCCGCCGCAACCTTCGCTCTCTCTCTCCCACTACTCTCGCCTCTTCCATCCTATCATCTCTTCCCTCTGCTCAATCCTTCTCCCTCCAATCTCCTGATTCTGCCTCCTCAACCCTCCTCTCCTCCCTTTCTGCATCCTTTGACTCTCTGTGTCCCCTATCCTCCCGGCCGGCTCGGTCCTCCCCTCCAGCTCCGTGGCTTGATGACTCATTGCGAGCTCACAGAACAGAGCTCCGGGCAGCGGAGCGGAAATGGAAGAAAACTAAACTCCCTGCCGACCTGGCATCTTTTCACTCCCTCCTCTCTACATTTTCTTCCTCTGTTTCTGCTGCTAAGGCCACTTTCTACCACTCTAAATTCCAAGCATCTGCCTCTAACCCTAGGAAGCTCTTTGCCACATTCTCCTCCCTGCTGAATCCTCCCCCCCCCCCCCCCCCCCCCCTCCTCTCTCTCTGTGGATGACTTCATCAACCACTTTGAAATGAAGGTTGACGACATCCGATCCTCATTTGTTAAGTCTAATGACACTGCTGGTCCTGCTCACACTGCCCTACCCTATACTTTGACTTCTTTCTCCCCTCTGTCTCCAGATAAAATCTTGCGACTTGTGACTGCAGGCCGCCCAACAACCTGCCCGCTTGACCCCATCCCCTCCTCTCTTCTCCAGACCATCTCCGGTGACCTTCTCCCCTACCTCACCTCGCTGATCAACTCATCCTTGACCGCTGGCTATGTCCCTTCCGTCTTCAAGAGAGCGAGAGTTGCACCCCTTCTCAAAAAACCAACACTCGATCCCACTGATGTCAACAACTACAGACCAGTATCCCTTCTTTCTTTTCTTTCCAAAACTATTGAGCGTGCCGCCAACTCTCTTGCTATCTCTCTCAGAATGACCTTCTTGATCCAAACCAGTCAGGTTTCAGGACTGGTCATTCAACTGAGACTGCTCTTCTCTGTGTCACGGAGGCTCTCCGCACTGCTAAAGCTAACTCTCTCTCCTCTGCTCTTGTCCTTCTAGACCTGTCTGCTGCCTTTGATACTGTGAACCATCAGATCCTCCTCTCCACCCTCTCCGAGCTGGGCATCTCCGGCGCGGCTCACTCCTGGATTGCGTCCTACCTGACCGGTCGCTCCTACCAGTGGCGTGGCGAGAAGCTGTCTCCGCACCACGTGCTCTCACCACTGGTGTCCCCCAGGGCTCAGTTCTAGGCCCTCTCCTATTCTCCCTATACACCAAGTCACTTGGCTCTGTCATATCCTCACATGGCCTCTCCTATCATTGCTACGCTGACGATACACAACTAATCTTCTCCTTTCCCCCTTCTGATAACCAGGTGGCGAATCGCATCTCTGCATGTCTGGCAGACATATCAGTATGGATGACGGATCACCACCTCAAGCTGAACCTTGGCAAGACGGAGCTGCTCTTCCTCCCGGGGAAGGACTGCCCGTTCCATGATCTCGCCATCACGGTTGACAACTCCGTTGTGTCCTCCTCCCAGAGTGTGAAGAGCCTTGGCGTGACCCTGGACAACACCCTGTCGTTCTCCGCTAACATCAAGGCGGTGACCCGATCCTGCAGGTTCATGCTCTACAACATTCGGAGAGTACGACCCTGCCTTACACAGGAAGCGGCACAGGTCCTAATCCAGGCACTTGTCATCTCCCGTCTGGATTACTGCAACTCGCTGTTGGCTGGGCTCCCTGTCTGTGCCATTAAACCCCTACAACTCATCCAGAATGCCGCAGCCCGTCTGGTGTTCAACCTTCCCAAGTTCTCTCACGTCACCCCCCTCCTCCGCACACTCCACTGGCTTCCAGTTGAAGCTCGCATCTGTTACAAGACCATGGTGCTTGCCTATGGAGCTGTGAGGGGAACGGCACCTCCGTACCTTCAGGCTCTGATCAGTCCCTACACCCAAACGAGGGCATTGCGTTCATCCACCTCTGGCCTGCTGGCTCCCCTTCCTCTGCGGAAGCATAGTTCCCGCTCAGCCCAATCAAAACTGTTCGCTGCTCTGGCACCCCAATGGTGGAACAAGCTCCCTCACGACGCCAGGACAGCAGAGTCACTCACCACCTTCCGGAGACATTTGAAACCCCACCTCTTTAAGGAATACCTGGGATAGGATAAAGTGGTTATTCCACTGGCTATAGGGTGAATGCACCAATTTGTAAGTCGCTCTGGATAAGAGCGTCTGCTAAATGACGTAAATGTAATGTAAAATGTAGTTACAAACAGCACAGGAATGAAATCATCAACATGTATTGATCACATCTTTACTAATGCTGCCGAAAGTGGCTTTAAAGCAGTATCCAAATCCATCGGATGTATTGATCACAATATAGTAGCCATATATAGGAAAACTAAAGTTCCAAAGGCTGGGCCTAACATAGTGTATAAAAGGTCATACAATAAGGTTTGTAGTGATATCTATGTTGTTGATGTAAGGAATATTTGTTGGTCTGTGGTGTGTAATGGAAGAGCAACCAGACGCTGCACTTGACACATTTATGAAATTGCTTATTCCAGTTACTAATAAGCGTGCACCCATTAAGAAAATAACTGTAAAAACTGTTAAATCCCTGTGGATTGATGAAGAATTGAAAAATTGTATGGTTAAGCGGGATTAGGCAAAAGGAAGGACAAATAAGTCTGTCTGCACAACCGATTGGCAAACGTACTGCAAATTGAGAAATCATGTGTGACTAAACTGAATAAAAAGAAGAAGAAACTACACTATGAAACAAAGATAAATGACAAAGAATGATAGTAAAAAGCTTTAAATGAAATTATGGGCAAAAAGGCAAACTCAGCTCCATCATTCATTGAACCAGATGGCTCATTCATCACAAAACGCACTGATATTGCCAACTACTTTAATGATTTTTTCAAGATTAGCAAACTTAGGCATGACATGCCAGCAACGAATGCTGACACTACACATCCAAGTATAACTGATGAAATTATGAAAGATAATTTTGAATTCCGTAAAGTGAGTGTGGAAAAAGTGAAAACATTATTGTTGTCTATCAACAACGACAAGCCACTGGGGTCTGACAACTTGGATGGAAATAGCGGACGATATTGCCACTCCTATTTGCCATATCTTTCATCTAAGCCTACTAGAAATTGTGTGCCTTCAGGCCTGGAGGGAAGCAAAAGTTATTCAGCTACCCAAGAATAATAATTTACTGGCTCAAATAGCCAACCAATCAGCCTGTTCCCAACAAATTGGGTTTGACCAAATACAATGCTATTTTACTGTAAACAAATTGACAACAGACTTTCAGCACGCTTAAAGGGAAGGACATTCAACAAGCACAGCATTTACACAAATTACTGATGATTGGCTGAGTGAAATTGATGATAAAAAGATTGTGGGGGCTGTTTTGTTAGACTTCAGTGCGGCTTTTGACATTATTGATCATAGTCTGCTGCTGGAAAAACGTATGTGTTATGGCTTTACACCCCCTGCTATATTGTGGATAAAGAGTTACCTGTCTAACAGAACACAGAGGGTGTTCTTTAATGGAAGCCTCTCCAACAAAGTCCAGGTAGAATCAGGAATTCCCCAGGGCAGCTGTTTAGGCCCCTTTACTTTTTTAAATCTTTACTAACAACATGCCACTGGCTTTGAATAAAGCTTTATTTATGCAGATGACTCAACAGTAAACACATCAGCTACTACAGCAACTGAAATGACTGCAACACTTAACAAAGAGCTGCAGTTAGTTTCAGAATAGGTGGCAAGGAATAAGTTAGTCCTAAATATTTCAAAAACTAAAAGCATTGTATTTGGGACAAATCATTCACTAAACCCTAAACCTCAACTAAATCTTGCAATGAATAATGTGAAAATTGAGCAAGTTGAGGTGACTAAACTGCTTGGAGTAACCCTGGATTGTAAACAGTCATGGACAAAACATGTTGATATAACAGTAGCTAAGATGGGGAGAAGTCTGTCCGTAATTAAGCACTGCTCTGCCTTCTTGACAACACTGTCAACAAGGCAGGTCCTACAGGCCCTAGTTTTGTCGCAGCTGGAGTACTGTTCAGTCGTGTGGTCAGGTGCCACAAAGAGGGACTAAATGTACACAGAGAGCTAACATTAATGACATGCATGTCAATCTCTCATGACTGAAAGTGGAGGAGAGATTGACTTCATCACTACTTGTTTTTTAAAAGGTGTTGACAAGCTGAATGCACCGAGCTGTCTGTTTAAACTACTAGCACACAGCTCGGACACCCATGCATACCCCACAATACATGCCACCAGAGGTCTCTTCACAATCCCCAAGTCCAGAACAGACTATGGGAGGCGCACAGTACTACATAGAGCCATGACTACATGAAACTCTATTCCACATCAGGTAACTGATGCAAGTAGTACAACACACACAGGTACAGACACACATACGCACACAGGCGCTAGCACACACACGTACATTGTAATATTGTTGTGTAGTGGTATCATACATTTTGCGTTGTGGATATGTGTTGGTGTGACAGTGTTATATGATGTCCTGTTTTATCTTTTGTTTTATGTGTAATATGTGTCTTAATGTACTTGGACCCCAGGAGGAGTGGGGATCCCTAATATGGGGATCCCTAATTAATCCCTAATAAAATACAAATACAAACATATCAACAACAGCACTTCAACAACATGCCTTTACATTTTGCTTTTAGGCTATACAAAATGAATGAATAAATAATGAAACAAAAAATGCCTTATTAGCTTATACAGTCATTCTACAGTGCCTTTTGAAATAACTTTTGTTGGCCAGTGAGCTACACATGCCTGTTAATTTAGCCTAGCAGATGCTCTTATATTCCCATGCTATAATCACAGTCAACACAAATCTATTTTATAACAATAAAATCATGGATTAAAATGAAATAATTTAGGAAATGATAGTTACCCAAATTAAAAAAAGTGCATATAGGCCTACCTGATGATACTCGGCTGCTGTGTTAAAGAATGAGTGGCTTTTTATCAAATTCATTGATGATCATATACTTCAGTTGTAACTGGTTCTGTTGCAGATTTTTTTTTTACAGTTGATAGACAATTTTAGCACTGTTCCAAACTTAGACTATTCTCTTTTTTAACAATAACCTTTACAGAAATCAAAACATCTCCGGTGCTGCAGCATGCGCTCATTCGTTGTCATGCACCGTTGTGGTGTTAAAAAATGTTATTCTCATCTCGTCATGTAAAATTGCATGAAATGTGTTTATAAAAGGATATTTCTTCTCTGACAGCAAATACTACAAAGCACTACTACAGTTAAACATACTTTGGCCCATAACTATGGGTGAAAATGAGTGTGGGCACTTAGTGACTGGTTAGGCCAGGAGAAGGACTCAGTGAACAGGTGAACCACAGTTAGATGATTTGGTGGGATGGAATGAAAGGACACTGATAATTGGATATTCCTTAGTCTCACGCTTGGTGAGTTTTAATTTATTCAGCTTGTGCTGGAATGAAAATCAGAAGCAGAACAAACAATAATCAATAGAATGCCATAATCCATAAATCAGATTATCATAAACATATTCACATTTCAATATTCCATAATCATTTCAACATAATTCAATAATATCATAACTCCAACAATAGCAAGCCCTGATGTACATAATTTATTCAAAAAGTGATAATAAATGGAGCATTCGGCTCTATACTTCTTTGAATACTAGGCTACAAACTAATTTACCCACTGAAAATAACAGAGGGACATGCGCTCCGGGAGAAGCATATAACTCAATATAATTGCCTGCATCAGTTAAAACCGTCAAACAAAGGTATTTCTTTTTTTACTCACCTACTGTGCTAGAGTGTGTGGTCAATCATGATTTACAACATTAGCTCCATTTTTCTAAATCTTCCTACCTAACTCAGTATTTCTGAGAAAATAAAAAAGAGCCCTACTAACTTCTAATAGACCCTCCCCCATCCCCAAAATCCCGTCCAAACCCGTCCAACCCCGTCCAACCTCAAAGACCCTACAATTCAACCTTTCCCTCTGTTCAACAACTTACAACAATATAACAGCACATGCTCCACCGTTTCATCGACCATACACATAGATTTGCCAGATGATAAACTATTCAATACAGACAGGGAATCTGAGCATACTATAATTCTGACAGGTTGTACGTCCTCCACCCACTGGAGGTCAACTACTATCGCCAACAGTTCAACTGAGTATACTGACAGTTCATCTGTTAGTCTTCTACATATCTGCACATCAAATTCAGAAACATAATCGCCTGCTCCTGTGTGCCCACTATCTGGGTCCTTGGATCCATCTGTGAAAAGAGGTAAAAATGCATAAAAACCTTTACCAATGTAATTGTCAACCAGTTTCCCTGTATCACTGACTTCTGACCAATCTTTCCTTTTCTTGTTAGATCAACAACAGGATCTGGGAGTAACCATGGAGGAACATCCCCTATCACCACAGAAGGGCCAACCTCCAACTCCCTCAAACCACTCTCATCAGCAAGCTTTCCAAATGTCCAACCAAAACCACTGCCTTATCTACTAGTATATTCCCAACAGTCATCTAAAACAGTAGCAGTGGGATGGTCAACCACACAGCCTTTCGGCCTAATCCAAAAAGTGTTGTGATGTAACTTTAACATTAATCTGAAGACTGTTATCTCTAATTAACTGACTATGTTTAATTGTTATCTGATTAAATGAATCATGTAACAATTAACTCATTAGGATCTGGGGCACCACGAGAGCGGATCTTTAAAGAGTTACCATCTCCCGAATTATACTCTAAAAGGTCTTTACCTATCACATCTATAAACAGTCAACTTATTAATCATAACCTCGTATCATATCATCATTCTGAACAGTCGTAACCTCCTTGTATCTGCAAAAACCTGAGCCTTACTTATAATTCAGTACTACACAAATTGGTTTAATTATTTATTTACTAGCTAATTAAATGGGAACACAGGATAAACATACACACTCTGCACCGGTTATTGACTGGAGAAAACAGGTCCCTTGCGGAATGACTGCTTGTTAAAAAGAAGAGATGAGAGGGAGAGAGAGAGGGACAGAGACACTTTACCTTGATACATTCAGAAACTACGCTCACCAACAGTACCCATATACTTTGCACATGAACCGCCGCCCACTTTGAGTAATAAATCATGAATGTATTTACGTGAAATGCCTTGGTTCGCCGGGAATCTCTTGGTGAACTGGAACGCCTTGGAAGGGGGGTGGGCCTTTTCACGGCATGCTTGTAAGTCTCTTATTGTCCGAAATGGTTCCAACAGTCTTCTATTGTTGTCTTTCTTCATAGATGTCCTGTGTCCGATAACTTGTCATGTAGTCCTTCCAGGAAATATGACAATCTGTTGACTATCATCTTTTCCATCAGTTTACACAAATTAGAGGTCAGCGCTATTGTTCTATAACTAGCACATGAAGGGTCCTTATCCAACTTTACAAAATATAATATTACTGCACGTTTACAACCAGAACATATAACCCCCTCACTCCAAATCATATTAAATAATCCCAGGAGAACATGTATGACCTCATCAGGTAGATGCTTAAACATTACATCGCACAACTGATCATGACCTGGGGCTGTATATTCACAGCCTATTCAAATCAAATCAAATCAAATTGTATTTGCCACATGCGCCGAATACAACAGGCGTAGACCTTACAGTGAAATGCTTACTTACAAGCCCTTAACCAACAATGCAGTTTTTAAGAAAAAGAAAAAAAGTGTTAAGTAAAAAATAGATAAGTCAAAAATAAAAATTGTGAATAATTAAAGAGCAGCAGTAAAATAAAATAACAGTAGGGAGGCTATATACAGGGGGTACTGGTACAGAGTCAATGTGCGGGGGCACTGGTTAGTCGAAGTAATTGAGGTAATATGTACATGTGGGTAGAGTTAAAGTGACTACGCATACAGTTGAAGTCGGAAGTTTACATACACCTTAAACAAATACATTTAAACTCAGTTTTTCACAATTCCTGACATTTAATCCTAGTAAAAATGCCCTGTCTTAAGTCAGTTAGGATCACCACTTTATTTTAAGAATGTGAAATGTCAGAATAATAGTAGAGAGTTCCAAGAAATTTTAAGGCACAGTCAACTTAGTGTATGTAAACTTCTGACCCACTGGAATTGTGATACAGTGAATTATAAGTGAAATAATCTGCCTGTAAACAATTCTTGGAAAAATTAGTTGTGTTATGCACAAAGTAGATTTCCTAACCGACTTGCCAAAACTATAGTTTGTTAACAAGACATTTGTGGAATGGTTGAAAAACAAGTTTTAATGACTCCAACCTAAGTGTATGTAAACTTCTGACTTCAACAGTAGATAATAAACAAAGTAGCAGCAGCATAAAAGAGGGGGTGGGGTGGGGTGGGGGTAGGGTGGCGCTCCGATACCGCTTGCCCTGCGGTAGCAGAGAGAACAGTCTATGACTAGGGAGGCTGGAGTCTTTGACCATTTGTAGGTCCTTCCTCTGACACCCCTGCTATAGAGGTCCTGGATGGCAGGAAGCTTGTACCCAGTGAAGTACTGGGCCGTATGTACTACCCTCTGTAGTGTCTTGCAGTCAGAGGCCGAGCGATTGCCATACCAGGCGGTGATGCAACCAGTTCGGATGCTCTCGATGGTGCAGCTGTATAACTTTTTGAGGATCTGAGGACCCTATTTTCAGTCTCCTGAGGGGGAATTTGGCTTTGTCGTGCCCTCTTCATGACTGTCTTGGTGTGTTTGGACCATGATAGTTTGTTGGTGATGTGAACACCAAGAAACTTGAAACTCTCAACCTTTTCCACTACAGCCCCGTCGATGAGAATGGGGGCATGCTCAGTCCTCTTTTTTTTCCTGTAGTCCACAATCATCTCCTTTGTCTTGATCATGTTGAGGGAGAGGTTGTTATCCTGGAACCACACGGCCAGGTCTCTGACCTCCTCCCTAATTTTTTCTTCTGGTTGCACATTTAACATGCTGGTAGAGATTAGGTAGAACGGATTTAAGTCCCTCGTCCTCTAGGAGCGCTGCCTCTGGATGAGCGTTTTCCTGTTTTTCTTATGGCCTTATACAGCTCATTGAGTGCAATCTTAGTGCCATTATCGGTTTGTGGTGGTAAATAGACAGCTACAAAAAATATAGATGAAAACTCTCTTGGTAAATAGTGTGATCTACAGTTTATCATAAGATACTCTAATTCAGGCGAGCAAAACCTTGAGACTTCCTTAGTATTACATTTTATGCAGCAGCTGTTGTTTACAAATATACACAGACAACCACAGCTTGTCTTACCGGAGTCAGCCGTTCTATCCTGCCGATGTAGCGTATATCCCGCCAGCTGTATGTTATCCATGTCGTCGTTCAGCCACAACTCGGTGAAACATAAGATATTACCGTTTTTAATGTCCCCTTGGTAGGATAACCTTAATCTTAGGTCGTCCAATTTTTTTCAAATGATTGAACATTGGCTAATAGGGCTGATGGAAGAGGCAGTTTATTCGCTCGCCGTCGGATCCTTACAAGGCACCCCGGCCTACGGTCATAAGAGACAGTGGCAGAAACATTATGTACAGAATAAATGACAAATAACGCGAAAAAACACATATAATAATTGGTTAGAGGGCTGTAAAATGGCAGCCATCTTCTCCGGCGCCATACACAACTCATGTATGGTAAAAACAGCATCCAAAGAAGTCAACAGTATCCCTTTTCTTATACACGTTAACATGAGCATTTAAAATCTCACACCTGTGTTGCTTACAGTGAGGGTAAAAAATATTTGATCCCCTGCTGATTTCGTACGTTTGCCCACTGACAAAGAAAAGATCAGTCTATAATTTCAATGGTAGGTTTATTTGAACAGTGAGAGACAGAATAACAACAAAAAAATCCAGAAAAACGCATGTCAAAAATGTTATAAATTGATTTGCATTTTAATGAGGGAAATAAGTATTTGACCCCCTCTCATTCAGAAAGATTTCTGGCTCCCAGGTGTCTTTTATACAGGTAACGAGCTGAGATTAGGAGCACACTCTTAAAAGGAGTGCTCCTAATCAAATCTTGTTACCTGTATAAAAGACACCTGTCCACAGAAGCAATCAATCAATCAGATTCCAAACTCTCCACCATGGCCAAGACCAAAGAGCTCTCCAAGGATGTCAGGGACAAGATTGTAGACCTACACAAGGCTGGAATGGGCTACAAGTGTCATGAGCCTCTCACTCCACCGGGTTACCACCTTAATTTTCTTCCACTCTGCTCACCACTCTCTCTACTCAGCCTAACTAGCTCCACCTGTCCCTGCTCTGCTCTGCTCTAATTACTCTGCCAGCTGCGCTGCATTACCCACTACCTCTCCCAGTATTTAAGGCCCTGTCTTTCAGCTCTCCGGTGTCAGATCGTCTGCAAAGCTCACACCCGGAACCTGTTTGCTCGCGCTTCTGGCTCACCCTGGTTTTGTGACCCCGGACCTGCCTGATTTTTGGATACTCTTCTGCCCCAGGAGATCCAGACCTGCTTCTGCCATTACGACTCCTGACTACTCTTCAATCCCGGTAACTCTGACCAGCCTTCTGCCTTGCTACTACGTATTTTGGATTTCCCTTGAACTGTACTGCTGCCTTGTTTCATTCCGCCCTGTTGTGTCTGTGTCTCCCCCCCCCAGGACTTCTGGACCACCCACCACCGGCTTCATAGGACGCATCGCTGCCACTGGGGGGGGCACAGACCCAGCACATTGGACGGGATCCCTGTTACCCCTGGAGCCTTCATTCACTCCCTACTTCCCTTTTCCCTTAAGTTTTAATAAACTTTCTGGTGTGACGCAATTGTGGTCCTCTGGTCGTCTGTCTGAACCGTGACAGTACGATCTGACCATTATGGACTCAGCGCACACTTTCCCCGACATGGAAACCGATGAGCATGAGCAGCAGTTCCAGCAGCAGCAACAACAACTCGCCATGATCATTCAACTCCTCACCAACCTTACCCCAGCCAGTCTGCCCACCAGCCCTGCCCCCGAGTTACCTGCCCCGGTCATTGCAGCCGCTGCTCCGGAACCCAAGATTGGAAACCCCGAGCGGTTCAACGGCGATTCAACCCAGGTCCGGCCATTCCTGACTAGCTGCCGACTTCAGTTCTCCTTGCAGCCAAGGACCTTCGCCACGGAGGGGGCTAAAGTTGGGTATGCCATCACTCACCTGACGGGCCGAGCTCGACTCTGGGGAACAGCAGAGTTCGAACGTCAAACCCCCGCATGTGCAACCTTCGACCTGTTTGCTGAGGAGATGCTGAAGGTGTTTGACCTGGATTCACCAACCGCAGAGGCGTCTCGTGAACTGTTCAGTATTCGACAAGGCAGACGTACAGTCGCAGACCATTCCATCGACTTCCGAACCCTGGCTAGACGAAGTTCTTGGAACACACCATCGTTGGTGGACGCGTTCTTCCATAGTTTGGCTGACTATATCAAGGACGAGTTGGTCTCCCATGAACTGCCTTCCACTCTTGATGAAGCCATCGCACTGACTGTCAGGATCGACAGAAGGATACAGACCCGTCGTCGTGAGAGGGGGCGCCAAGGTCCACCTACTACCGGCATTCGGAGAGATCCGACTGGGCTCCTGTCATCTACTGCCACTCACCCAGGTCAGCTTGATCAGTCTGAGCCTATGGAGATTGGGCGAGCCTCTCTCACTCCTGCAGAGCGCCAGCGCCGCTTCACCTCAAACCTCTGCCTCTATTGTGGAGGTGATGGACATCGTGTGGTAACCTGCCCTTTAAAGGGCCGAAGCTCACCGGGCATAGGGGGAGTCCGGTTGAGTTCAATGACCATCCAGTCCTCCGACCGCAAACCCCTGCTGCAAGTTCACCTCCGCCTCTCTGACTCAACTCACACCCTGGCTGCTCTGGTGGATTCTGGCGCCGAAGCCAACATAATGGACATCAAGCTGGCACGCCAACTGGGACTGGAGAACCTCCGTTTGACACCTCCTATTCCTGCCCGGGCACTGGACGGACACTTACTCGGATCGGTCACTCATGTCACGGCCCCGGTCTCGATGGGTCTGTCCGGAAACCATCAAGAAACTATCCAGTTTCACCTGCTCCCCTCTCCAGGCCAACCCCTCATCCTGGGTTACCCATGGCTCCGCCGGCACAACCCTCAGCTCGACTGGGTGACCGGGGTGATCAGGGAGTGGGGAGAGGACTGCCACCGAACCTGCCTGCTTGCTGCCGCACTACCCCCTCGGCCAGTACCTACTAACTCCGCTCCTGACCTCTCCAATGTCCCAGAATGCTACCATGGTCTCAGAGAGGTGTTTAACAAAGCAAGAGCCACATCTCTGCCCCCTCACCGACCGTACGACTGTGCCATCGACCTCCTCCCTGGAACAGCCCCTCCAAAGGGTCGTCTTTATTCGTTGTCTGCTCCTGAAAGAAAGTCCATGGAGGACTACATCAATGGCTCTCTGTCCGCAGGATTAATCCGTTCATCTTCATCTCCTGCTGGTGCTGGCTTCTTCTTTGTGGGGAAGAAGGACGGATCTCTTCGCCCCTGCATCGACTACAGGGGACTCAACGACATCACAGTGAAAAACCGTTACCCTCTGCCTCTGCTCACCTCTGCTTTTGAGTTGCTCCAGGGAGCCACTGTTTTTACCAAGTTGGATCTCAGAAACGCTTACCACCTAGTGCGGATCCGGGAGGGAGATGAATGGAAAACCGCATTCAATACACCAACAGGCCACTACGAGTATCTGGTTATGCCTTTTGGCCTCACCAATGCTCCTGCTGTGTTCCAGGCTCTAGTGAATGATGTACTGCGGGACATGTTAAACAAGTTTGTCTTCGTTTACCTGGATGACATCTTAATCTACTCCAGAAACCTGTCTGAACACACCCGCCATGTCCAGCAAGTCCTTCATCGTCTTCTGGAGAATTCCCTCTACGCCAAGGCAGAGAAATGTGAGTTTCACGTCAAGACAGTGGCCTTCCTGGGGTACATAGTGGCAGAGGGAAGTATCCAAATGGATCCTGCCAAAGTATCAGCAGTCACTTCATGGCCAGTTCCGGAGAACAGAAAGAAGCTGCAACAGTTTCTGGGGTTTGCTAACTTCTATAGAAAGTTTATCCGGAACTACAGTACCGTTGCTGCCCCTCTCACTGCTCTAACCAGCACCAAGCAACCCTTCACCTGGACCCCAGCAGCCGACAAAGCCTTCAGTACCCTCAAGGTGAGGTTCACCTCCGCTCCCATCCTCCAGATGCCTGATGTGGACCGGCAATTCATTGTGGAGGTGGACGCCTCGGATGTGGGAGTTGGTGCTGTGATTTCTCAGTGGGCTGCGGAGGATAGGAAGCTCCATCCCTGTGCCTTTTTCTCACGTCGGTTGTCCCCCTCTGAGTGCAATTACGACATAGGGAACCGTGAGCTGCTGGCTGTGAAGCTTGCCTTGGAGGAGTGGCGTCACTGGCTGGAGGGGTCCACCATTCCATTTCTCGTTTGGACCGATCATAAGAACTTGGAGTACATCCGCACGGCCAAACGGTTGAACTCCAGGCAGTCCCGCTGGGCCCTGTTCTTCACCAGGTTTAATTTCACTCTGTCATACCGGCCTGGATCACGCAACACCAAGCCAGACGCCCTCTCCCGTCAATTCCAGAAGGATGACACCCCCTCCAAGGACCCTGTGTCGATTCTGCCAAGTCCCTGCATCGTTGCAGCTCTGACCTGGGCTGTTGAGGAACAGGTGCTGGAGGCTCTCCGTAACCAGCCAGGTCCCAGCACTTGCCCAGCTGACCGCCTTTTTGTCCCCGAAGACCTGAGGTCCCAGGTCGTTCAGTGGGGACATGACTCCCGCCTAGCTTGTCACCCTGGCTCCACCCGCACTTACAACCTGCTCGCCCAGAGGTTCTGGTGGCCCTCTCTGAGGAAGGATGTACGGGAATTCGTCCAAGCCTGCCCCATCTGCAACCAACACAAGTCGTCCTGCCAGCCCCCAGCCGGATTGCTGCAGCCCCTGCCTGTGCCCAGACGTCCCTGGTCTCACATCGCCCTTGACTTTGTCACGGGGCTGCCCCCTTCAAGTGGCATGACCGTCATTCTCACCATAGTTGACCGTTTCAGCAAGATGGCACACTTCATTCCCCTCCCCAAGCTCCCAACCGCCAAGGAGACCGCCCAGGTGGTCCTGGAACACGTCTTCCGGATCCACGGACTGCCAAAGGATGTAGTTTCTGACCGTGGTCCACAATTCTCCTCCGCTTTTTGGAAGGAGTTCTGTCACCTGCTGGGAGCCACAGTCAGTCTGACTTCCGGATTCCATCCCCAATCCAATGGGCAGTCAGAGCGGGCTAATCAGGAGCTCGAGAAGGCACTGCGATGCATGACTTCACGCAACCCCCACTCCTGGTCGCAGCAATTGACATGGGTGGAGTACGCACACAATTCTCTGACCTGCTCTGCCATCGGTATGTCCCCTTTCCAATGTGTTTATGGATACCAGCCTCCTCTATTTGCCAGCCAGGAAGAGGAGGTTACTTGCCCATCGGCACTTGCTTTTGCCCGTCGATGTCGCCGCACCTGGTCACAAGCCCGAGCCACACTCCTCAGATCCGTTGCCAGCTACACTACCGGGGCCAACCGTCGGAGAATTCCTGCTCCCACCTACCATGTTGGTCAAAGGGTGTGGTTGTCATCGAAGAACCTGCCACTCAGGGTGGAGTCGCAGAAGCTGGCACCTCGGTTCATTGGCCCATTCCCTATCATAAGAGTGATTAGCCCAACTGCTGTCCGGCTCCAACTGCCTAATTCCCTGAGGGTGCACCCCACTTTCCATGTGTCTAAGATTAAGCCCATCCATGAGAGTCCGCTGGTCCCTGCTGCGCCTTGTCCTCCTCCTCCACGGCTCGTCGATGGTGGTCTGGTTTACACCGTCCGCCGCCTGCTTCGGTCCAGACGGAGGGGTAGGGGTCTCCAGTACCTCATTGACTGGGAGGGCTATGGACCTGAGGAAAGGACCTGGGTGCCAGCTAGTCGGATTGTGGATAGGACTCTCATCACCGCTTTCCACCAACGGCATCCGGATCAACCTGCAATCCGTAGGGGCCGCCCCAGAGGGGTCCCTAACCGTCCTGCCCGCTCGGCTTCCTGTCCTGTGCCTGATCCTGTCTCGGGACCTGTCCCATCTCCCGACCACGGCCCTCCGGCTTCCTCCGAGGATGAGGACGTTCACTCGGACCGTTCGGAGGAGTTCTAGCCCTCCTCCGGCTCCCCTCCTCCCGCCCGGCGTGGTGTTGCTCTTGGGACTTCTGGGGCCGTCCCTTGGGGGGGGGGTTCTGTCATGAGCCTCTCACTCCACCGGGTTACCACCTTAATTTTCTTCCACTCTGCTCACCACTCTCTCTACTCAGCCTAACTAGCTCCACCTGTCCCTGCTCTGCTCTGCTCTAATTACTCTGCCAGCTGCGCTGCATTACCCACTACCTCTCCCAGTATTTAAGGCCCTGTCTTTCAGCTCTCCGGTGTCAGATCGTCTGCAAAGCTCACACCCGGAACCTGTTTGCTCGCGCTTCTGGCTCACCCTGGTTTTGTGACCCCGGACCTGCCTGATTTTTGGATACTCTTCTGCCCCAGGAGATCCAGACCTGCTTCTGCCATTACGACTCCTGACTACTCTTCAATCCCGGTAACTCTGACCAGCCTTCTGCCTTGCTACTACGTATTTTGGATTTCCCTTGAACTGTACTGCTGCCTTGTTTCATTCCGCCCTGTTGTGTCTGTGTCTCCCCCCCCCAGGACTTCTGGACCACCCACCACCGGCTTCATAGGACGCATCGCTGCCACTGGGGGGGGCACAGACCCAGCACATTGGACGGGATCCCTGTTACCCCTGGAGCCTTCATTCACTCCCTACTTCCCTTTTCCCTTAAGTTTTAATAAACTTTCTGGTGTGACGCAATTGTGGTCCTCTGGTCGTCTGTCTGAACCGTGACAACAAGACCATCGCCAAGCAGCTTGGTGAGAAGGTGACAACAGTTGGTGCGATTATTCGCAAATGGAAGAAACACAAAATACAGTGGGGAAAAAAAGTATTTAGTCAGCCACCAATTGTGCAAGTTCTCCCACTTAAAAATATGAGAGGCCTGTAATTTTTCATCATAGGTACACGTCAACTATGACAGACAAATTGAGAATTTTTTTTCCAGAAAATTACATTGTAGGATTTTTAATGAATTTATTAGCAAATTATGGTGGAAAATAATATTTGGTCACGTACAAACAAGCAAGATTTCTGGCTCTCACAGACCTGTAACTTCTTCTTTAAGAGGCTCCTCTGTCCTCCACTCGTTACCTGTATTAATGGCACCTGTTTGAACTTGTTAACAGTATAAAAGACATCTGTCCACAACCTCAAACAGTCAAACTCCAAACTCCACTATGGCCAAGACCAAAGAGCTGTCAAAGGACACCAGAAACAAAATTGTAGACATGCACCAGGCTGGGAAGGCTGAATCTGCAATAGGTAAGCAGCTTGGTTTGAAGAAATCAACTGTGGGAGCAATTATTAGGAAATGGAAGACATACAAGACCACTGATAATCTCCCTCGATCTGGGGCTCCACGCAAGATCTCACCCCGTGGGGTCAAAATGATCACAAGAACGGTGAGCAAAAATCCCAGAACCACACGGGGGGACCTAGTGAATGACCTGCAGAGAGCTGGGACCAAAGTAACAAAGCCTACCATCAGTAACACACTACGCCGCCAGGGACTCAAATCCTGCAGTGCCAGACGTGTCCCCCTGCTTAAGCCAGTACATGTCCAGGCCCTTCTGAAGTTTGCTAGAGTGCATTTGGATGATCCAGAAGAGGATTGGGAGAATGTCATATGGTCAGATGAAACCAAAATAGAACTTTTTGGTAAAAACTCAATTCGTCGTGTTTGGAGGACAAAGAATGCTGAGTTGCATCCAAAGAACACCATACCTACTGTGAAGCATGGGGGTGGAAACATCATGCTTTGGGGCTGTTTTTCTGCAAAGGGACCAGGACGACTGATCCGTGTAAAGGAAATAATTAATGGGGCCATGTATCGTGAGATTTTGAGTGAAAACCTCCTTCCATCAGCAAGGCCATTGAAGATGAAACGTGGCTGGGTCTTTCAGCATGACAATGATCCCAAACACACCGCCCGGGCAACGAAGCATTTCAAGGTCCTGGAGTGGCCTAGCCAGTCTCCAGATCTCAACCCCATAGAAAATCTTTGGAGGGAGTTGAAAGTCCGTGTTGCCCAGCGACAGCCCCAAAACATCACTGCTCTAGAGGAGATCTGCATGGAGAAATGGGCCAAAATACCAGCAACAGTGTGTGAAAACCTTGTGAAGACTTACAGAAAACGTTTGACCTGTGTCATTGCCAACAAAGGGTATATTACAAACTATTGAGAAACGTTTGTTATTGACCAAATACTTATTTTCCACCATAATTTGCAAATAAATTCATTAAAAATCCTACAATGTGATTTTCTGGATTTCTTTTTCTCATTTTGTCTGTCATAGTTGGCGTGTACCTATGATGAAAATTACAGGCCTCTCTCATCTTTTTAAGTGGGAGAACTTGCACAATTGGTGGCTGACTAAATACTTTTTTCCCCCACTGTATCTGTCAATCTCCCTCGGCATGGGGCTCCATGCAAGATCTCACCTCGTGGAGTTGCAATGATCATGAGAACGGTGAGTAATCAGCCCAGAACTACACGGGAGGATCTTGTCAATGATCTCAAGGCAGCTGGGACCATAGTCACCAAGAAAACAATTGGTAACACACTATGCCGTGAAGGACTGAAATCCTGCAGCGCCCGCAAGGTTCCCCTGCTCAAGAAATCACATATACAGGCCCGTCTGAAGTTTGCCAATGAACATCTGAATGATTCAGAGGAGAACTGGGTGAGTGTTGTGGTGAGATGAGACCAAAACCGAGCTCTTTGGCATCAACTCAACTCGCCGTGTTTGGAGGAGGAGGAATGCTGCCTATGACCCCAAGAACACCATTCCCACCGTCAAACATGGAGGTGGAAACATTATGCTTTGGGGGTGTTTTTCTGCTAAGGGGACAGGACAACTTCACCGCATCAAAGGGACGATGGGCGGGGCCTTTTACCGTCAAATCTTGGGTGAGAACCTCCTTCCCTCAGCCAGGGCATTGGAAATGGGTCGTGGATGGGTATTCTAGCATGACAATGATCCAAAAAGTACGGCCAAGGCAACAAAGGAGTGGCTCAAGAAGAAGCACATTAAGGTCCTGGAGTGGCCTAGCCAGTCTCCAGACGTTAATCCCATAGAAAATCTGTGGAGGGAGCTGAAGGTTCGAGTTGCCAAACGTCAGCCTCAAAACATTAATGACTTGGAGAAGATCTGCAAAGAGGAGTGGAACTAAATCCTTCCTGAGATGTGTGCAAACCTGGTGGCCAACTACAAGAAACGTCTGACCTCTGTGATTGCCAACAAGGGTTTTGCCACCAAGTACTAAGTCATGTTTTCCAAAGTAACCCCACTATGTGCCCTAGCAAATATCTTCCCCAACAAGTCAGCTTTTTCTTGATCAGTTACGGCCATTTTTTGACCCACAACCAAAACTGGAATTCGAGTGGACTTGCTTCTTCCAGTCATCTTCTTCAACATAGACCATACATCCCCCAGCTCAGTACCCCTACCTATTGTAGAGCAGAACTGTCTCCATGCATTTCTGTTGACAGACTTAATGACCCTACGTACTAAAGCTCTCTTCCTTTGGAAATCAAGTAGATTCTCAGGAGTCGTATATCTACGCAACACTCTGTAAGCCCTATTTCTTTCTCGAATAGCCGCAGTGCACTCTTCAGTCCACCAAGGAACCACCTTCCTGTTCTGACCCACTTCACTCACTGGTACATATACATTTGAAGCACAAAAAATCAGAGAGGTCACAGAGGCAGCACATACATCAACCGGCCTCTCTAAAGACAACTCTCTAACATAATTTAAGCAATGATCACCAAACTTTTCCCAGTCTGCTTTATGAAAGCACAATCTTCTGAATGGTACCCTATCTGGAAAAGTAACATAAAAGTTCATGGTACACCAAATCGGGAAATAACCACTTCCAACAGTAGAATCAATCATTACATTCAACTCACACATAGATGTAATAGAGTTAGAAGCTAGTGTGAGGTCCAGGCAGGATGTAAGCCCTCTAACATCATCAACTCTTGCACCACATCCATCGATAAGACATACTAATGCTCTTGTTTCCATCATATCTTCTACAATAGTACCATTAGCATCTGTATGTGTGCTTCCCATAAACTATTATGTGCATTATTGTTGCTGCACCACATCTCTCTAGATCCCAATTCTCCTGATATTTCATCAAACATCGCTACAGATAGTTGACAACAAGGGTTGTAAAAATGGTGTAACTTAATATTACTACCTGCACTGTAGATTTCCACCATCACACATTCATATTCAGATGGGACAGGTACAGTGCATTCGGAAAGTATTCAGACACCTTGACATTTTCCACATTTTGTTACGTTACAGCCTTATTCTAAAATTAATTAAATTGTTTTTTTCCCTCATCAATCTACACACATTTCCCCATAATGACAAAGCAAAGCTGAACATTTTGCAAATGTATTAAAAATTAAAAACTTGCATATCACATTTACATGAGTATTCAGACCCTTTACTCAGTACTTTGCTGAAGCACTTTTGTCAGCGATTACAGCCTCGAGTCTTCTTGGGTATGACGCTACAAGCTTGGCACACCTGTATTTGGGGGAGTTTCTCCCATTCTTCTCTGCAGTTCCTCTCAAGCTCTGTCAGGTTGGATGGGGAGCGTCGCTGCACAGCTATTTTCAGGTCTCTCCAGAGATGTTAGATTGGGTTGAAGTCCGGGCTCTGGCTGGGCCACTCAAGGACATTCCGAGACTTGTCCCGAAGCCACTCCTGCATTGTCTTTGCTGTGTGCTTAGGGTCATTGTCCTGTTGGAGGGTGAACCTTTGCCCCAATCTGAGGTCCTTAGCGCTCTGGAGGAAGTTTTCATCAAGGAACTCTCTGTACTTTGCTCCGTTCATCTTTCCCTCGATCCTGACTAGTCTCCCAGTCTCTGCCGCTAAAAAAAATCCCCAATGCATGATGCTGCCAACACCATGCTTCATCGTAGGGATGGTGCCAGGTTTCCTCCAGATGTGACGTTTGGCATTTAGGCCAAAGAGTCCGATCTTGGTTTCATCAGACAAGAGAGTCTTGTTTCTCATGGTCTGAGAGTCTTTAGGTGCCTTTTGGCAAACTCTAAGCGGGCTGTCATGTGCCTTTTACTGAGGAATGGCTTCCGTCTGGCCACTCTACTATAAAGGCCTTATTGGTGGAGTGCTGCAGAGATGTTTTTTTATTATTATTATTATTATTATTATTTATTTTTTAGTCATTTAGCAGACTCTCTTATCCAGAGCGACTTACAGTTAGTGAATACATTTTTAGTTTTAATTTTTTCATACTGGTCCCCCGTGGGAATCTAACCCACAACCCTGGCATTGCAAATGCCATGCTCTACCAACTGAGCTACATCCCTGCCGGCCATTCCCTCCCCTACCCTGGACGACGCTGGGCCAATTTTGCGCCGCCCCATGGGTCTCCCGGTCGCGGCCGGCTGCGACAGAGCCTGGATTCGAACCAGGATCTCTAGTGGCACAGCTAGCACTGCAATGCAGTGCCTTAGACCACTGCGCCACTCGGGAGACCTTCTGGAAGTTTCTCCCAGATCCACAGAGGAACTCAGGAGCTCTGTCAGAGTGAGCATCGGGTTCTTGGTCACCTCCCTGACCAAGGCTCTTCTTCCCCAATTGCTCAGTTTGGCTGGGCAGCCAGCTCTAGGAAAAGTCTTGGTTGTTCCAAACTTCTTCCATTTAAGAATGATGGAGGCCACTGTGTTCTTGGGGACCTTTAATGCTGCAGAAATGTTTTGGTACCTTTCCTCAGATCTGTGCCTCGACACAATCCTGTCTCGGAGGTCTACGGACAATTCTTTCGACCTCATTGCTAGGTTTTTGCTCTGACATGCACTGTCAACTGTGCGACCTTATATAGACAGGTTTGTGCCTTTCCAAATCATGTCCAATCAATTGATTTTACCACAGGTGGACTCCAATCAAGTTGTAGAAACATTTCAAGGATGATCAATGGAAACAGGATGCACCTGAGTACAATTTCGTGTCTCATAGCAAAGGGTCTGTATGTAAATAAGGTATTTCTGTTTTTTATTATTAATACATTTGCAAAAATGTCTAAAAACCTGTTTTCACCTTGTCATTATGGGGAAATGTGTGTAGATTGATGAGGGGAAAAAGTATTTAATAGATTTTAGAATAAGGCTGTAACGTAACAAAATGTGGAAAAGGTCAAGGGGTCTGAATACTTTCCAAATGCACTGTATTTTACAATATAACTTCCCTTATGAACGTAGCACAACCACCACCCTGTCCAATTGATCTATCAGATCTGATTGAACAATAACCAGGAATAATAAAATCAAGATGTGGTCTAAGCCACATTTCTTGAACACATATCACATCAGGTTTGATCTCTAAATCAATTACATATTTCTTAAACTCCTGACCATTATCAATAAGGCTTCTGGCATTCCACTGAAGGATAACAAAAACCATAACTCTAACCAGTTTAACTCCCAGGGGCACTAGTAGTTCTTAAAGGGCCAGTACACCATTTTGGCCTTTGCAGCACAGGCTCTGCTGAGCCTTTTGTACAATGGATGTTTCTCAATATTCATACTACCGTGCTACGAGCATGCAAATTGGAGCATGCATCAGAGTATGAGTCCAAATCAAATGATCAAAATGGAGCATGGAGGACACTCCTCGGATGCGTATTCCGCTTGTACACATTTCAAAGCATGCATTAATGCAAGTTCAACAGAAAGTATGCACATAAATATGACGCAACCATATAAAAAAAAACGATGCAACATTTATTTTTTGGAGCTGAATATTTATTTATGGCAATCCTCTCTCCCTATAATTTGACATTTGCGCTGCACCTGATCATAAGCTGTACAGCAAATCAGCAATCTGTTCGCTAGCTCAATGGTTTTCAAACTTTTTGACCCGCGAACCCCAGAATGGAGTGGTTCAAAGCTTGCATGCATGCACGCATAGGGCGAACACATGCGTTGTGCGCAAATGTAGCCTGTCATTACAGCCATAAATGTGGTCCTCTGTAGCTCAATTGGTAGAGTATGGCGCTTGTAACGCCAGGGTAGTGGGTTCGATCCCCGGGACCACCCATACGTAAAAATGTATGCACACATGACTGTAAGTCGCTTTGGATAAAAGCGTCTGCTAAATGGCATATTATTATTATTATTATAAACGGTGATGTATTTTCTAAATGCAAGATACGGAAATAAACTGCATTTTAGACCTGCATTTTGAGCTCAAAGTCATTCATGTTAGCAGTCAATATCAACTAGGGATATCATGTCTCATTGTCACTTCTCTGGTGTCTAGAGCAAGCAGGATCATAAGGCCTACCAGTATGCAGCGGGGGTTGCAGGATGGAAAGCATGATCTGTCTGTATCCTTTTTCTTCCTCACAAATATTATAATTAATTTGCCAGAATATGCATCCTGGTCTCATAGACTAGACGTAACATAGTAATAGTAAATCAGCACAATCAAATTAGTATTATATGTTACGTTTGGTATGGTTACATAAGACAGATGGTTACTTAAGTCAAAAACGAAAGTAGGGTGGATGGGTGGGCGTATAATGCTTAAGTCTAGCAAACCAAAGGTATTTAGCAACTTTTCAACTACTTTACTACTTTATAGCTACTTTGCAACTACTTAGCATGTTAGCTAACCATAACCTTAACCCTTTTAGCTAACCCTTCCCCTAACCCTAACGCCAACCTTAACCCTTTAACCTAACTCCTAAACTTAACCCTAACCTTAACCCTAACCCCTAACCCCTAGCGTAGCTAACATAAGCCAGCTAGCTAACGTTAGCCACCTAGCTAGAATTCGTAACAAATTGTATTTTTTGCAAATTCGTAACATATTGTATGATTTACAAATTCGTATCATATACAGTGGCTTGCGAAAGTATTCACCCCCCTTCGCATTTTTCCTATTTTGTTGCCTGATAACCTGGAATTAAATTGATTTTTTGGGGGGTTTGTATCATTTGATTTACACAACATGCCTACCACTTTGAAGATGCAAAATATTTTTTATTGTGGGGTACGTCTCTATAAGCTTGGCACGTCTAGCCACTGGGATTTTTGCCCATTCTTCAAGGCAAAACTGCTCCAGCTCCTTCAAGTTCGAAGGATTCTGCTGGTGTACAGCAATATTTAAGTCATACCCCAGATTCTCAATTGGATTGAGGTCTGGGCTTTGACTAGGCCACTCCAAGACATTTAAATGTTTCCCCTTAACCCCCTCGAGTGTTGCTTTAGTAGTATGCTTAGGGTCATTGTCCTGCTGAAAGGTGAACCTCCATCCCAAATCTCTGGAAGACTGAAACAGGTTTCCCGCAAGAATTTCCCTGTATTTAGCGCCATCTATCATTCCTTCAATTCTGACCAGTTTCCCAGTCCCTGCCGATGAAAAACATCCCCACAGCATGATGCTGCTACCACCATATTTCACTGTGGGGATGGTGTTCTCTGGGTGATGAGAGGTGTTGGTTCTGTGCCAGACATAGCGTTTTCCTTGATGGCCAAAAAGCTCAATTTTAGTCTCATCTGACCAGAGTACCTTCTTCCATATGTTTGGGGAGTCTCCCACATGCATTTTGGCGAACACCAAATGTGTTTGCTTATTTATTTCTTTAAGCAATGGCTTTTTTTCTGGCTACTCTTCTGTAAAGCCCAGCTCTGTGGAGTGTACGACTTAAAGTGGTCCTATGGACAGATATTCCTTCAGGCTTATCTTTGGTCTCTTTGTTGCCTCTCTGATTAATGCCCTCCTTGCCTGGTCCGTGAGTTTTGGTGGGCGGCCCTGTCTTGGCAGGTTTGTTGTGGTGCCATATTCTTTAAATTTTTTAATAATGGATTTAATGGTGATCCGTGGGATGTTCAAAGTTTGGGATATTTTTTTATAACCCAACCCTGACCTGTGCGTCTCCACAACTTTGTCCCTGACCTGTTTGGAGAGCTCCTTGGTCTTCCTGGTGCCGCTTGCTTGGTGGTGCCCCTTCTTTAGTGGTGTTGCAGACTCTGGGGCCTTTCAGAACAGGTGTATATATACTGAGATCATGTGACAGATCATGTGGCCTGGCCTTGCTGCTATTCCAGTTTCAACTGTTCTGCCTGCGGCTACGAAACCCCTACCTGTCCCAGACCTGCTGTTTTCAACTCTTAATGATCGGCTATGAAAAGCCAACTGAGAGACCTGAGCCCTAGGACCATACGTCGGGACTACCGGCCGTGGTGACTCCTTGCTGTCCCCAGTCCGCCTGGCCTTGCTGCTATTCCAGTTTCAACTGTTCTGCCTGCGGTTATGGAACCCCTACCTGTCCCAGACCTGCTGTTTTCAACTCTTAATGATCGGCTATGAAAAGCCAACTGAGATTTATTCCTGATTATTATTTGACCATGCTTGTCACTTATGAACATTTTTGAACATCTTGGCATGGTTCTGTTATAATCTCCACCCGGCACAGCCAGAAGAGGACTGGCCACCCCTCATAGCCTGGTTCCTCTCTAGGTTTCTTCCTAGGTTTTCGCCTTTCTAGGGAGTTTTTCCTAGCCACCGTGCTTCTACACCTGCATTACTAGCTGTTTGGGGTTTTAGGCTGGGTTTCTGTACAGCACTTCGAGATATTAGCTGATGTAAGAAGGGCTATATAAAATAAAATTGAAATTGATTGATGTGACACTTAGATTGCACACAGGTGGACTTTCTTTAACCAATTATGTGACTCCTGAAGGTAATTGGTTGCACCAGATCTTATTTAGGGGCTTCATAGCAAATACATATGCACGCACCACTTTTCCATTATTTATTTTGTAGAATTTTTTGAAACAAGTTATTCATTTAATTTCACTTCATCAATATGGACCATTTTGTGTATTTCCATTACATGAAATCCAAATAAAAATCGATTTAAATTACAGGTTGTAATGCAGCAAAATAGGAAAAACGCCAAGGCACTGTAATACAAATAGTAATTCGTTACATATCGTATGAAATGGGTGATGGACATCCACAAATCAATGCATACCATATGAAAAGTAACATATCATACTAAATGGAGTGTCTCGGATTTACATACAGAATAATGCAAAATACTCTGAGACCTTTACTGACTTTATTGTCCCCATAGGGACATTTTTTTGCAGTATCATATCCACGTTTAAAGTGGTGTTTAAATACAGTAGAAAACAAATTGACAATACAACATTCATAACAGTTACATACCCCAAAAAAGAGACTAGCCTGCCGGCCGTACTGGGTTGATAGGAACATTAGCTTGAGTTGCTTAGGAAGGATATCACAGCTGGCACAAATTATTGTCTCGTTCTGTTTTTCCTGCTGGGGGGTGCCCTATACCTGCACCCAGATGGGAGTAGTTCAAAGTCCGGGTGCAGGGGGTGGCTTGGGTCAAAAATGATTTTGTGAGCCTTGCTGAGGGCCCTGACCTTAAAGATCTCATCCAAGCCTGTCTGTTTGACTCCAAGTACCTTGCTTGCTGTGGTGATAATCCTTCTCAGCATATTTTTCTGGCTGACAGTGGTATTGCCAAACCAACAAACAATACAAAAAGTGAAAATACTCTCAATGAAATATTTGTAAAACAGACTCAGTATAGTACAGTCAACATTAAAAGATCCCAGTTTTTTGAGAAAGTACAGTCTCTGTTGACTCTTTTGGTATATCAGGTCTGTACATTTACTCCACTGAAGCTTATTGTCCAAGAGGACACCCAGATATTTATATTCCTCTACAATCTCTATGTTCTGACCTCTGATAGATGTTGCAGAGGTAGGTGTTGTTCGCTTCCTGAAGTCTATGCTCATCTCTTTGGTCTTGTTGGTATTGAGGACCACGTTTGATTCATCACACCACTCTACAAAGTGGCCATGGTGTTCCTCGTCATTATGCAACAGGCTGATCAAGGCAGTGTCATCAGCGAATTTAACTAGGTGTCTGTCCGGATGGGAACTAGTACAACTATTAGTGTACAGGAGTTGTGACAAAACACATCCCTGTGGGAAGCCTATGTTGGTGGTGTGTATGTCCGACACGTGGGGACCCACCTTGACCCGCTGTGACCGCTGGCTCAGGAAGTCCAACAGCCACAAAACCAGCCCCCCATCTAAGGAGAAGTCCCTTATGAGTCTCTGTGCCAGAATGTAAGGCTGTATTGTGTTGAAGTCAGAAGACAAGTCAACAAACAGAACCCTGACATGGGATTTGGCGCCCTCTAGATGTCTATAGACCATGTTGAAGAGAGTAAGACTGGCATCATCAAGTCCTCTGCAAAGCATTTCATTACTAAGGATGTCAAGGTGACAGGGCGGTAGTCATTCAGCACAGAGGCATTAGACGCTTTAGGAATGGGTATAATTATTGAGTTTTTCCACAATACCGACACGTGCTGCTGGTCGAGCAAGGATTGGAAAAACACCAGCTAATTGTTCAGCACAGTGCTTTAACACATGTCCACTTATTTTGTCTGGGCCTGGGCTTTTGTGTGCATTACATCCCCTGAACAACTTCAAAACATCAGCCTTTTTAACAACAACCCTCGCAAAGATTTGTAATGATGCTTCCATTTGTTTTACCTCCGACACAAAGTCGTCTGATTCTAATTTTGAGAAGAGCCATGTTCTGGCCTTCATGTCTCCCAAGGTCAGAATATATTTTTCCCCTGCCTATGTGGGAGGGCACTAGCTATGGATTTAATCCCTTGCCAGGCCACCCTTGAGTTTCCTGAGGAGAGGGTCCTCTCCACCCTTTGCTTGTATGCCTCCTTGTCCACCAGTATCTGTCTTTTGATCTGACGTTGTACATCTCTTAAAGCCTGTCTATCACCCTCAGCATAAACTGCCTTCTTCCTATTAATGATGTGATTTTAGATTTTTTGATACCCAAGGCTTATTGTTAGGGAATATTTTACAGGTTTTAGTAGATACAATTGACTCAACACAGACGTTTACATCTGTCTGAAACAACACTAGGTTGGAAAATGTTACATCTTCATCCCATAAGTAGTGATGGTAGCGGATGTTACAACTATCTTTAGACATATATCCAGTACCACTGTTGAGGTATATAATTATAACCCACCCAAACTAGGCCTATCTAAAAAATGAAAATGATCAATGAAATCACCAGGTAGCCTATTGTTCTGGCAAGGATGTGTCTGTAGCAGATTGCTAAACTGTATTTTATATGAATACAATATTAACCTAGGTAGGTTACTCTGTTTTGTCAGGCAAAACCAGAGCCTGGCGCTTTCTGATCACTAATCAGGATATGTGAGCCCACCTTTGCCCGTCAATGCCTATGACTGGTCATTGGTCAACAGTCAAGACACACAACTTTTGGTTCTGAAGCACAGATTAAATGTTTTTGAAAGAAGAATTTGGTGCAATGACATAGGCCTATGTTAGTGACCTGATCGAATAAGCAAAGGTATAAATATCAAATACAAATGGTAGGCTATATGTGGCCTACTAACATATGTATGAATAACTGTTTTTAAATGTTTATTCAGTTTCACACTCGCGACCCTCAAAATCCTTCTCACTGCGCTAGCTCAACCGACTTGTGTTGATTGACAGTTGGTCCAATCAGAGGGCAGAATGTGTGTTTCACTAGCCAATCTGTTTTTTTACTGTCTCTAGCTGCATGGAGAGTAGTCTAATCCATGGAGACTCTGTGCCACAAAAGGAGTGACAAACAGTTACAGAGTCATCAGTCTCAAGTCAAAGTCGAGTTCCGAGTTTTGAGGCTCCAAGTCGAAGTTAGGTCTCAGGTTATTTTCTATCAAGTCGAGTCTCAAGTCATCAAATTTGTGACTTAAGTCATGTGACTCGAGTCCACACCTCTTCTGTGAGGAAAGCACATCTCGAGTCTCCCGACTCTTGATATGGATCAGAGGCAAGCCAGGATATGTTGTTGGAGAATGTTTATTTGTAGCATAGCTAGTACCAGGTTATAATGGCATGTTTTCCTAGGGTTGACTAATTGCAGGGTTGACTGAGTACTTGCAGGCTGTGTAGTAGCCCATGTAATGTTAGCCATGGATCATGACGAGTGATAGCTTAGCTAGCCAGCTAACTTGGGCAGCTTACTAAATAATCATGGATCATGATGAGGGATAACCTATGGTTACAGCACTAGCAAGTTACCTTTTGCTAGTAGACAAGTAGGGTCATTATCTATACTAATGTTAACATTATGTTCAAATGTGTTGCAAGCTAATGCATATAATGTAAGCATATATAATGTAAGGGCGGCAGGTAGCTTAGTGGTTAAGAGCGTTGTGCCAGTAACCGAAAGGTCGCTGGTTCTAATCCCCGAGCCGACTAGGTGAAAAATCTGTCGATGTGCCCTTAAGCAAGGCACTTAACCCTAATTGCTCCTGTAAGTCGCTCTGGATAAGAGCGTCTGCTAAATGACGTAGATGTAAGCATAAGTTGTCTCTGCTAGCTAGCTACTCCCATTAACAAAATGTCTATGTAGCTAAATAATACAAACGGATTAACAGTTGCAATGCAATATTAAACAAACATATATAACATTAGTTACAGAGTAGTTGTGATCCATGAAAGTCCAGCATAGATGAGCAGCTGACATGTTGATGATTGCACACAGGTGGACTCTATTTAACTAATTATGTGACTTCTGAAGGTATTTGGTTACACCAGATCTGATTTAGGGGCTTCAAAGCAAAGGGGTGAATACATGTGCATGTACCACTTTTCCGTTATTTATTTTGTAGACATTTTTTAAACAAGTTATTTTTTTCATTTCACTTCACCAATTTGGACTATTTTCTGTATGTCCATAACATGAAATCCAAATATTAATCCACATTTTAATGAAAGGTTGTAATGCAACAAAATAGGAAAAACGCCAAGGGGGATGAATACTTTTGCTACGCACTGTAAGTAACCAGTGTATAATTGGCCTTGCAATTTAGGTTATTGTCCTGCTGAAAGGTGGATTTGTCTCCCAGTGTCTGTTGGAAAGCAGAATTAACCAGATTTTCTATTATTTTTCTTGTTATCCTGAAAAACTCCCTAGTCCTTGCCGAAGACAAGCATACCCATAACATGATGCTGCCACCACCATGCTTGAAAATATGAAGAGTGGTACTCAGTGATGTGTTATTGGATTTGCCCCAAACATAATGCTTTGTATTCAGAAAGTTCATTTCTTTGCCACATTTTTTGCCATATTATTTGCCTTATTGCAAACAGGAGGCATGTTTTGGAATATTTTTATTCTGTACAGGCTTCCTTCTTTCCACTCTGTCATTTAGGACACCTGCATCTTTGTAGTGACTGGGTGTATTGATACACCATCTAAAGTGTAATTAATACCTTCACCATGCTGAAAGGGATATTCAATGTCTCCTTTTTTTAATTTTTTACCCATCTACCAACAGGTGCCCTTCTACCAATTGGTACTTGTAATTCACTGCTCGACTAAGAAACCTTACAGATAATTGTATGTGTCGGGTATAGAGATTGGGTAGTCAATAAAAAATCATGTTTAACACTATTATTGCACACAGAGTTAGTCTATGCAACGTATTTGACTTGTTATGCAAATTTTTACTCCTGAAGTTATTTAGCCTTGCCATAACAAAGTTGTTGAATACTTCTTGAGTCAAGAAATTACAGCTTTTAATTTTTTATTAATTAGTAAAAATTCTAAAACATAAATCCACTTTGACATTATGAAGTATTGTGTGTAGATCAGTGACACAACATCTAAATGTAATCAATTTTAAATTAAGGTTGTAACACAACACATTGTGTTGAGGGGTGTGAATACTTTCTGAAGGCACTGTACGTAGTCCTAAGCCAGTTGTACAGTTAACTGCCAAAATAAAGTAAATTGATTAAATGAGGGATAGAGATTATATTGAAAGCATGTGCTTCCACACAGGTGTGGTTCCTGAATTAATTAAGCCATTAACATCCAATCATGCTTAGGGTCATGTATAAAAATGCCCAGTTGCCCATTATTATGGCTTCCATGGCTAGAAAGAGATCTCAGTGACTTTGAAAGAGCGGTCGCAAAGCAGCATAGGAGGTTTAAATGGTTGTGGTGTGTGCGTGTGCGTGTGTTTCTCAACCCGATTGAACACTTATGGGAGATTCTGGAGTGGCCCCTGAGACAGCGTTTTCCACCACCATCAACAAAACACCAAATTATGGAATTTCTTGTGGAAGAATGGTCTCGCATCCCTCTAATAGAGTTCCAGACACTTGTAGAATCTATACCGAGGTGCCTTGAAGCAGTTGTGGCAGCTCGTGGTGGCCCCAATGCCCTATTAAGGCGGTTTATCTTGGTGTTACCTACCATTTCTTTGGATTCCTCATGTCTAACTGATTGTTCTAAAAAAATGTTAGTCCAAATCTACTATATTTTGGAATATTATATGAATCATATAAATAAAAATGGCCAATTTGGGTGCAATCATTTAGCTTAATTTCTCAGAGATCAAATTATATTTCAACAAAATAATGTTGCAGGAATGCTAATCTTATCTGTTTCTAACAGCAGAAACTACTTCAGAACAATCTGAGATAGTTGATGTCAAAATCCTCTTTCTTGTGCTTTTGAGGTGGAACGACCCAGCATTCCTCTCCCTGGTTTTTATGATTTAGGAGGCAAAGCACTATCAGAGTTGAACCTACATACATTTGCAAGTACCTTCTTATAGTAAAAACGTATAGTAAAAACGTAGGTATAGTAGAGTTCCAGCTGATGATGCTCAGTATCTTCTCCCTGGTGTGTCCTGTCCTGGCACAGATTCAGTCTTCAGCTCTCTCACATCGTAAAATGCGAAAAGTGACAGAAGAATTGCTGCGGCTATTTTTCATTGGGACACTTTGAGTATCTTCATCCTGACTGTGCAAGCCTGGGTCTTAGAAAATTGGCTTAGCTGAGTCATGGGGTAGCTTCTATGAAGTGAAAAGCACTGAGAAGGCACTGTCAAGTTTAGAGGGGTAGCTTTAGGCAAGCGACAATATGTCTAGCCAATATTTTACTAGTCTGATACATCCCTAAAATGTGACAAGTGGAAAGTATAAAGGACTACCTCAGAGCTGCAAATAGACAAATAAAATGGCCTATTCACGGGAAATTGAAAACCATAGACAATGTAAAATGCAGTAAGGAGAGATTAGACTATCCACCAAACTGATACCTAATGCCTGTGCCCGTTGCTTGCAAAAATGCCCCCTTCCTTGTAAACCAAACGCTTACTCTTACCTTGACTGGTCCTTCTAAAAACCAACCAACCTCAGAAAAGCCCATAACTCAACATTCCCAATGACTAGCACAACATCGCCTTTAAGAATGTTTTTATTTTTTATTAACAGATGAGTATTGCGTTTAATGGGGCCATCGGCATCCATGATGACTCAATTGAATCATCGTTACTTTCCTCCTCCAGGACGCATCGCCGGACGCACCTTAGCTCCACTCAAGTACGAGTTCAACCTCAACACAGATCACGTCCCAAATGACACCCTATTCTCTATATAGTGCACTACTTTCGACCAGATCCCTATGGCCCCTGGTCAAAAGTAATGCACTAAATAGATGTAATTTTTGACGCAACCACTGTGACAGAGAGAGCCATTCCCACTCCCCTAGGACCCCTCCATGCCTCAGGTGGTCCGCCTTACCTGACACATCCCATCCACATGCCAATACTTTACCTGAATTATTGATCAATATGGCCTAGCGGGTCCTTACCCCTCTCTGAAAACATTCTTCCCCTCTACCATTCTTGAACCTGATGTATTATACAATGTGACATGCAACCCGCCAATCGCCTCTTCTCGTCATCTTCACAGGGGGTACAATAACACCCCAAATAAATACAGTTTTGGATGTAGTTATTTCAACGTGCCTGTGGTCGATTATTTACGCTGCGTAGAGAAGTGCATATTCAAACTGTGAGAATAACACAGGGGAGGATAACACAGAAGAAGAATACCTATGCTGTTCATCGACATTGCCTACAGCTCAGCTTTCAACACCATAGTACCCTCCAAGCTCGTCACTATAAGCTCAGGGCTCTGGGTCTGAACTCCTCACTGTGCAACTGGGTCCTAGACTTCCTGACAGGCCGACCCCTGACAGCTCGAACCCAGGTGGTGAGGGTACGCAACAACATCTCCGCCACACTGATCCTCAACATGAGGGCCCGCCAGGGGTGCGAGGAACGACGAGACAGTGGTGCCAGGAAAATAACCTCCCTCAAAGTCAACAAGGAGCTGATCGTGCCTACAGGAGACAGAAGAGGGAGCACGCCCCCATCCACATCGACGGGGCCGCAGTGCACATCACTGAGGACCTGAAATAGTCCCACCCCGACACTGTGGTGAAGAAGGCACAACAGCTCTTCTTCAACCTCAGGTGGCTGAAGAAATTTGCATCGGCCCCTAAGACCATCACAAACTTCTACAGATGCACCATTGAGAGCATTCTGTCGGGCTGCATCACTGCCTGGTATGGCAACTGCACTGCCCTCAACCGCATGGCTTTCCAGAGGGTGGTTCGGCCAGGCCAACTCATCACCGGGGGCACACTGCATGCCCTCCAGGACATTTACAGCAACGGGTGGCAAAGGAAGGCCTCTGTAGCTCAATTGGTAGAGCATGGCTCTTGTAACGCCAGGGTAGTGGGTTCGATCCCCAGAACCACCCATACGTAAAAATTTATGCACACATGACTGTAAGTCGCTTTGGATAAAAGCGTCTGCTAAAAGGCATATTATTATTATATTATTAAGATCGTTAATGACCTCAGCCACCCGAGCCTCGGTCTGTTCACTCTGCTACCATGTAGTGGACAGAGACGGTACAGGTGCATCAGAGCCGGGACCGCAAGCCTGAGGAACAGCTTCTATCACCAGGCCATCAGACTGTTGAAAAGCCATCACTAGCAACCTGCCCAGTACTCTGCCCTGCACCTTGAGACCAATGCCCCATGTATATAGAGCAGTGGTTTCCAAACAGTGGGGAGGCAGTGGGGGCAAGGAGTTCCCCCTCCCCCCTTTTTAAAGGAACCCAGTCGGGCTTTCAACTTATTCTTGAAAGTTGTAATAGTAGAATGCACAAGGTGATGGAAGCAGGGCCCGAGTGAAAACGTTTGGGAACCACTGATAGAGACATTGAACACTGGTCACTTCATATGCTGTTTATATACTGTTGTTTACACACTGTGTATGCACAGTATGTACTGTATTCTTGACATAGCTCATCCTAATATACCTACTACTGTACACAAAGTACCATTTTCTTTTCAAAATTATATACTGTCTATACACACCATGTACTGTATTTATATTCTGGATTCTGACACTGCTCACTAATATACCGTGTTTACTTTGATTGTTAATTGGACTCGTTCTGACATTTCATGTTTAGATTTTTTAATTAATTGTGTATTTGTTTTGTATGTATTTGCCAGACATTCTACTGCACTGTTGGAGCTAGTAGCATAAGCATTTCGCTGCACCTGCTATAACACCTCAATTTGATTTTGATTTGATTTGTGAGAAAGACATTACTGAGTTCTCGTCTATCATATCTGAGAGAACTTCACCTAAAGGAAAGGAAAAACCTTTTCTCAGAGTTGCTGATGTGACTATTTCAAGTAATGACAGATATCAAAGATATTCAAAGTCAATAGATGGGGTGTTACAAAACCTATGATGCGGAACTCTATGCTCCCACCACACACACACACACACACACACACACACACACAATCAGTGATTGTCATCTGCCACTTTGCACTTGAAGTGCAATGTTCTTACCCTGGGAAACCTCTCACCATAATAAGGTACAGTATCTATTATTCCATATGACATGCAAATGGTTTTAATACATCAGACAGGATAAGCATATCAGAAGCACTAACTAACACCATACTGCCACATGTGAGGAAGGGAGGTGGGAGATGTGAGTTCTTCCCATCTGTGGTGTTTTAATAAGCATCCCAAACGGCACTCTATCCCCTATGCAGTGGCACTACTTTTGACCAGGGCCCTATGGGCTGTGGTCAAAAGTAGTGCACCATAAGGACTAAGGATCCGTTTGGAATGCAGCCTTAGGAACCCTGTGGAGATCCCAACGTTTCCCACAGTTCAGTGCCCCACACGGGCCTTTGCTCTTGGATGAGCACGCCATGTGAAACCAACTCCTGATGCACCATTTACAGTTGAAGTCGGAAGTTTACACACACCTCAGCCAACTACACTGCTCAAAAAAATAAAGGGAACACTAAAATAACACATCCTAGATCTGAATGAATGAAATAATCTTAATGAATACTTTTTTCTTTACATAGTTGAATGTGCTGACAACAAAATCACACAAAAATTATCAATGGAAATCAAATGTATCAACCCATGGAGGTCTGGATTTGGAGTCACCCTCAAAATTAAAGTGGAAAACCACACTACAGGCTGATCCAACTTTGATGTAATGTCCTTAAAACAAGTCAAAATGAGGCTCAGTAGTGTGTGTGGCCTCCACGTGCCTGTATGACCTCCCTACAACGCCTGGGCATGCTCCTGATGAGGTGGCGGATGGTCTCCTGAGGGATCTCCTCCCAGACCTGGACTAAAGCATCCGCCAACTCCTGGACAGTCTGTGGTGCAACGTGGCGTTGGTGGATGGAGCGAGACATGATGTCCCAGATGTGCTCAATTGGATTCAGGTCTGGGGAACGGGCGGGCCAGTCCATAGCATAAATGCCTTCCTCTTGCAGGAACTGCTGACACACTCCAGCCACATGAGGTCTAGCATTGTCTTGCATTAGGAGGAACCCAGGGCCAACCGCACCAGCATATTGTCTCACAAGGGGTCTGAGGATCTCATCTCGGTACCTAATGGCAGTCAGGCTACCTCTGGCGAGCACATGGAGGGCTGTGCAGCCCCCCAAAGAAATGCCACCCCACACCATGACTGACCCACCGCCAAACCGGTCATGCTGGAGGATGTTGCAGGCAGCAGAACGTTCTCCACGGCGTCTCCAGACTCTGTCACGTCTGTCACGTGCTCAGTGTGAACCTGCTTTCATCTGTGAAGAGCACAGGGCGCCAGTGGCGAATTTGCCAATCTTGGTGTTCTCTGGCAAATGCCAAACGTCCTGCACGGTGTTGGGCTGTAAGCACAACCCCCACCTGTGGACGTCGGGCCCTCATACCACCCTCATGGAGTCTGTTTCTGACCATTTGAGCAGACACATGCACATTTGTGGCCTGCTGGAGGTCATTTTGCAGGGCTCTGGCAGTGCTCCTCCTGCTCCTCCTTGCACAAAGGCGGAGGTAGTAGTCCTGCTGCTGGGTCTTTGCCCTCCTACGGCCTCCTCCACGTCTCCTGATGTACTGGCCTGTCTCCTGGTAGCGCCTCCATGCTCTGGACACTACGCTGACAGACTCAGCAAACCTTCTTGCCACAGCTCGCATTGATGTGCCATCCTGGATGAGCTGCACTACCTGAGCCACTTGTGTGGGTTGTAGACTCCGTCTCATGCTACCACTAGAGTGAAAGCCAGCATTCAAAAGTGACCAAAATATCAGCCAGGAAGCATAGGAACTGAGAAGTGGTCTGTGGTCACCACGTGCAAAACCAGTCCTTTATTGGGGGTGTCTTGCTAATTGCCTATAACTTCCACCTGTTGTCTATTCCATTTGCACAACAGCATGTGAAATGTATTGTCAATCAGTGTTGCTTCCTAAGTGGACAGTTTGATTTCACAGAAGTGTGATTGACTTGGAGTTACATTGTGTTGTTTAATTGTTCCCTTTATTTTTTTGAGCAGTGTACATTTAAACTCTGTTTTTCACAATTCCTGACATTTAATCATAGTAAAAATTCCCTGTCTTAGGTGAGTTAGGATCACCACTTTATTTTAAGAATGTGAAATGTCAGAACAATAGTAGAGAGAATTATTTATTTCTGCTTTTATTTCTTTCATCACATTCCCAGTGGGTCAGAAGTTTACATACACTCAATTAGTATTTGGTAGCATTGCCTTTAAATTGCTTAACTTGGGTCAAACTTTTCGGGTAGCCTTCTACATGTTTCCCAAAATAAGTTGGGTGAATTTTGGCCCATTCCTCCTGACAGAGATGGTGTAACTGAGTCAGGTTTGTAGGCCTCCTTGCTCGCACACGCTTTTTCAGATCTGCAGACACATTTTCTATAGGATTGAGGTCAGGGCTTTGTGATGGCCACTCCAATACCTTGACTTTGTTGTCCTTAAGCCATTTTGGCACAACTTTGGAAGTATGCTTGGGGTCATTGTCCATTTGGAAGACCCATTTGTGTCCAAGCTTTAACTTCCTGACTGATGTCTTGAGATGTTGCTTCAATATATCCACATAATTTTCCTTCCTCATGATGCCTTCTATTTTGTGAAGTGCACCAGTCCCTCCTGCAGCAAAGCACCCCCACAACATGATGCTGCCACCCCCATGCTTCACGGTTGGGATGGTGTTCTTCAGCTTGCAAGCCACCCCCTTTTTCCACCAAACATAACGATAATCATTATGGCCAAACAGTTCTATTTTTGTTTCATCAGACCAGAGGACATTTCTCCAAAAAGTACAATCTTTGTCCCTATGTGTAGTTGCAAACCATAGTCTGGCTTTTTTATGGCAGTTTTGGAGCAGTGGCTTCTTCCTTGCTGAGCGGCCTTTCAGGTTATGCTGATATAGGACTTGTTTTACTGTGGATATAGATACTTTTGTACCCATTTCCTCCAGCATCTTCACAAGGTCCTTTGCTGTTGTTCTGGGATTGATTTGTACTTTTTGCACCAAAGTACATTCATCTCTAGGAGACAGAACGCGTCTCCTTCCTGAGCGGTATGACGGCTGCGTAGTTCCATGGTGTTTATACCTGCATACTATTGTTTGTACAGATGAACGTGGTACCTTAAGGCGTTTGGAAATTGCTCCCAATGATGAACCAGACTTTTGGAGGTCTACAATTATTTTTCTGAGGTCTTGGCTGATTTCTTTTGATTTTCCCATGATGTCAAGCAAAGAGGCACTGAGTTTGAAGGTAGGCCTTGAAATACATCCACAGGTACACCTCCAATTGACTCAAATGATGTCAATTAGCCTATCAGAAGCTTCTAAAGCCATGACATCATTTTCTGGAATTTTCCAAGCTGTTTAAAGGCACAGTCAACTTAGTGTAAGTAAACTTCTGACCCACTGGAATTGTGATACAGTGAATTATAAGTGAAATAATATTTTGGATAAATGACTTGTGTCATGCACAAAGTAGATGTGTCACGATCGTCGTAAGAACCGGACCAAGACGCAGCGTGATAGGCGTACATCTTTTAATGAGTACTTAATACAATCACAAAAACAACAAAACGATACGTGAAGTCTAAAGGTTCACAAACACAAACCTATAAAGAACAAGATCCCACAAATAACTGTGCAAAACAGGCTGCCTAAGTATGGTTCCCAATCAGAGACAACAAGCAACAGCTGCCTCTGATCGGGAACCACCCTGGCCAACATAGATCTAAACGATCTAGAATAAACACATAGAAACTACAACATATAAACTAACACCCTGGCTCAACATAAAAGAGTCCCAGAGCCAGGGCGTGACAAGATGTCCTAACTGACTTGACAAAACTATAGTTTGTTAACAAGAAATTTGTGGAGTGGTTGAAAAACGAGTTTTAATGACTCCAACCTAAGTGTATGTAAACTTCCGACTTCAACTGTATACCCTGATTAGGGATGC
Source organism: Coregonus lavaretus (assembly GCF_964263955.1). Lineage (NCBI taxonomy): Eukaryota > Metazoa > Chordata > Actinopteri > Salmoniformes > Salmonidae > Coregonus > Coregonus lavaretus. The sequence goes on from NC_140021.1 coordinate 24,558,253, forward strand.
ATCTCAAATGGCATCCTATTCTCTATTTAGTCAATACAAACTTAGAAAATATGTAATTTTTTAATGAATCAGTGTCTTTAGTTAGGAACGACACGTTATGTTACGTTAAACACAATCACCGTGTTGAGACAACATGATTTGTGTAATTTTTTCAACACATTTTTTTTGTAAATTCCTTCAATTAATGTGTTAAAAGCTGAAAACCATACATACAAAACCATAGATTATGGACCAATCACATTGCGGATCCAAAGTCATCACGCATCTATGCTGCGGCCCCACAACCTGGTCCTCGCGCTCTGAAAAGTGAAGTGACAACTGACAGCTTGCAGTGAGCCTCAGCCATCCAGCAAGAGGAATACAAAACAAGAAACAAGGTAAATGTACTCTTTATCTAAATGAGGTGACCATTTGAGGCTAATGTGGAGCAACATTTTAGCCCTGATTTATAAAAAATATCATGCATCTCAGACAAGTTTTCAAGAAGTTAAGCTAGTTAGGCACATTTTTACGATTATCATTATTATATTTCTCAGCATGCTCTACTGCAGGTAGATATTTATTTATATATTTTTTAACATATGTGTTTTTACATGTACATTGACCGATTGATTAATCTTATGCTACACAAAGATAAATAACATACATTTATCTAAACTAATCCAATCAGTTAGTTAGATTTTTTTGCACCCGTTACTGAAATGGTTGTTGCAGTTTAAATGGCTTAGGTCTCCACACAATTTTTGTAATGTTGGCAGTCATTTTGAATGCAGGTTGCGGATGAATGAATAAATAAATAAATATATAAATAAATACAACTATTGGTAGGGTTGCAAAACGCTGGTCACTTACCCCAAATTCTCATGAAATCCCAGTTGGAATCTTCCTGGAAACGGGAGGGAATAAGCAGGAAAACTGGAATCTTTCAATTCTGGGAATTTTGTGAAAGTTACTGGAATTTTGCAACCCTTGTTGCAGGCTTGATGTTGCCTGTAAACCATGAGTTTCAGGTCACTGTATAAGGCTAAAACTAGACCTAAAAAAAGGCCTTATGAGATATGTAATGTATTGACGTAAAGATTAAACCAGATCAAATTATTATTATTATTAATATTATTATTATTATTATTATTATTATTATTATTACATTTTTTGACTGTTGAGTCTACATTCATAAAGTTTGATCATAAAGTTCCTGGTCCCCTCCCCCATGTCAAACACTTGGATTCATGACGCGGGATTATTAAGGGGATAGGGTGACATCACCCTAACTCTAATTTGAATACGCCAATGGTAACATGATATTCTCTTACCTAATTAAAATAAGTATCGCCTTGTAACCAACATCGGAGAGGCCGTGATTGCGGAGGGGCATGGTTTATATAGCTAGATAGCTACTCTTCTGGTGCCAAATTTTGACTGTAGGGTGTCAGCAAATATAAATAAAAGTTTACACTATTCATCTATGGGGAAAATACTTGTCTCCCCTTTCATCTGTGTCAGATGTTCTCTAGTTTCTGGCTAGCTAGGTCTTCAGCCAGCATGGAACAAAAGAAGAGGCAGGGACGTTCAAAACTCTGACGCAGTTGTCATGTCAATGCTGCTGTGAATTGCATCACAAGAGACATGCCAAACTGATTTGGGGGGAAATTATTATGGTTGATATCTTAGTCACGGAAAAGGCTATTTTACATGGGAATCAGAATAACTGTTAAGGACCTTTTAATTTGAATGACAGCATTCACCTAGGAACTCAATTGGTGATAGCCACATGACTGAAAATGAACAAATTCAACAACCATGTCTCTAACAAATACAAATACAGTCATGGATGGTAACTCTACAATTCACTGGAAAAGGCAAGGCACACTGGGAAATGTTATTGGAGGTTGGCTTAGTGGGGGTGTGGCTTTAAGTTAGTTATTTTTGGCTACCTCTGAGTGGAAGTGCTGTAATAGTTTAACTAGTCTATGGTATAGATACACTTTTGCCTCTGACGAGGAATAAATGGCTACCATGTCCAACAACAGTCTGTTCTGTATCTCAGGTACAAAATTGTCTGAGTTGGTTTCCCCAGACTGCATATCTAACTGGCACTAACACATTTGAAGTCTTTCATTAAGTACATTTTGCATGTACAGAATTTGTTTCATGTACGATTTTGTATATGGAGCACTGTATTAATTAAATAAATGGCTACTTTTTTCTACGTCTTCCCCAGTCATTTACAGAAAGTTAAAGTGGATTTAAGTGGAATGCAACACATTGTGTAAAAAACAACACATTTTTTAACACATCTGTGTGTCTAGTTATGGATGACAAGTGAGTTACTTTTAATATAATGACTGTGTTGAAAAATGTACATAAATGCAATACAACATGTGTCACCCCTAAGTAGACACGAATGTGTTAAAACATTTTTTTTTTTTTTTAAGAGTGTAAGTTCCATCGCTAGCGGGAAATCAGGCCATGGACTATTCATTGTGCCCCATATTACCGGGTCTATGTCCCAAATGGCACCCTATTCCCTTTATACTGCACTACTTTTGACCAGATGTGGTGAACTATACAGTATAGGGAATACGGTGCCATTTGTGACTTAAGGTAATGGCTACCAAATCTTAAGGTAATGGCTAGTGACAGTGGCAAGTCTTTGCAGTCACCTTGGCTCGTCTCTCTGCCCGAACATACTCTAGTATGGGCCGGTCTCTCAGTAGAGTCATGGAGTCCCCCTCTTTGTTCTGAACCTACACCTCAGATTGTGCTTTTAATCAAATATCTTCGGTGGCTCCAAAAATGACAATAATGTTGTTCTACAGAGATAATACACTGCTCAAAAAAATTAAGGGAACACTAAAATAACACATCCTAGATCTGAATGAATGAAATAATCTTATTAAATACTTTTTTCTTTACATAGTTGAATGTGCTGACAACAAAATCACACAAAAATTATAAATGGAAATCAAATTTATCAACCCATGGAGGTCTGGATTTGGAGTCACCCTCAAAATTAAAGTGGAAAACCACACTACAGGCTGATCCAACGTTGATGTAATGTCCTTAAAACAAGTCAAAATGAGGCTCAGTAGTGTGTGTGGCCTCCACGTGCCTGTATGACCTCCCTACAACGCCTGGGCATGCTCCTGATGAGGTGGCGGATGGTCTCCTGAGGGATCTCCTCCCAGACCTGGACTAAAGCATCCGCCAACTCCTGGACAGTCTGTGGTGCAACGTGGCATTGCACAACCCCCACCTGTGGACGTCAGGCCCTCATACCACCCTCATGGAGTCTGTTTCTGACCGTTTGAGCAGACACATGCACATTTGTGGCCTGCTGGAGGTCATTTTGCAGGGCTCTGGCAGTGCTCCTCCTAATCCTCCTTGCACAAAGGCGGAGGTAGCGGTCCTGCTGCTGGGTTGTTGCCCTCCTACGGCCTCCTCCACGTCTCCTGATGTACTGGCCTGTCTCCTGGTAGCGCCTCCATGCTCTGGACACTACGCTGACAGACACAGCAAACCTTCTTGCCACAGCTCGCATTGATGTGCCATCCTGGATGAGCTGCACTACCTGAGCCACTTGTGTGGGTTGTAGACTCCGTCTCATGCTACCACTAGAGTGAAAGCACCGCCAGCATTCAAAAGTGACCAAAACATCAGCCAGGAAGCATTGGAACTGAGAAGTGGTCTGTGGTCACCACCTGCAAAACCAGTCCTTTATTGGGGGTGTCTTGCTAATTGCCTATATTTTCCACCTGTTGTCTATTCCATTTGCACAACAGCATGTGAAATGTATTGTCAATCAGTGTTGCTTCCTAAGTGGACAGTTTGATTTCACAGAAGTGTGATTGACTTGGAGTTACATTGTGTTGTTTAAGTGTTCCCTTTATTTTTTTTGAGCAGTGTACTTTCCTGGATAAAGCAGTCATCAATTCAATTTAAAAGGGAAAGGTAGAATGTTACTTGATTTTTACTCACTGTGGAAAGGGGTGTGATATTTATTGGTAAATGGCATACATTATATATTACATTTTTTAAGCATACTATTACTGCCATAGACTTCCACAAGGTCCATAGCAGTCAACATGTGTATCATAAATCAATATACCATCTTGCTGGAGGAATAGTATTAGCATGAGATGAGAATGTTAGCTACCCATGGAAACTTTATGAGTAACCATGTTGTGTTGCCATAAGCGATAGCACTTCAATAACATTACAAATTATTCTATTGTGAAACTAACCATGACCAACCCCACAGGTATGCTTCAAAGTTTGGACTGTGGCTTGTGTAAGTGGATGATTGAGTTTGTTACTGGAGTGATTTATGTTTGTAACTCTGAGTGCTATGCATTGTTAGCATCCCAAATGGCACCCTATTCTCTATACACATTAGTACCCTACATTTGACCTGGGCCCATAGGGCTCTGGTCAAAAGTAGTGCACTATGTAGGGAATATGGTGCCATTTTGGGTCACAGCCATTGGCTGTATTGGATTTCATTCCACTCGTCTCAAAATATGCATACAGATACATTATCCATAATTGGGCAAAGAAAAAGTCCACGAAAGGGAAAGTCAAGAGCTATTGATCATACAGTATATGTAAAGTGGAACCTCCCTAGCAATACTCATATTGCTGATAAAGTGGCGCAGTGGTCTAAGGCACTGCATCGCAGTGCAAACTGTGCCACTAGAGATCCTGGTTCGAATCCAGGCTCTGTCGCAGCCGGCCGCGACCGGGAGACCCATGGGGCGGCGCACAATTGGCCCAGCGTCGTCCAGGGTAGGGGAGGAAATGGCCGGCAGGGATGTAGCTCAGTTGATAGAGCATGGCGTTTGCAACGCCAGGGTTGTGGGTTCGATTCCCACGGGGGGGCAAGTATTAAAAAAAAATATATGTATTCACTAACTGTAAGTCGCTCTGGATAAGAGTGTCTGCTAAATGACTAAAATGTAAATGTAAAATGTATAAACAGTGGGGAAAAAAAGTATTTTGTCAGCCACCAATTGTGCAAGTTCTCCCACTTAAAAAGATGAGAGAGGCCTGTAATTTTCATCGTAGGTACACGTCAACTTTGACAGACAAATTGAGATTTTTTTTCCCAGAAAATCACATTGTAGGATTTTTTATGAATTTATTTGCAAATTATGGTGGAAAATAAGTATTTGGTCACCTACAAACAAGCAACATTTCTGGCTCTCACAGACCTGTAACAACTTCTTTAAGAGGCTCCTCTGTCCTCCACTCGTTACCTGTATTAATGGCACCTGTTTGAACGTGTTATCAGTATAAAAGACACCTGTCCACAACCTCAAACAGTCACAGTCCAAACTCCACTATGGCCAAGACCAAAGAGCTGTCAAAGGACAACAGAAACACAATTGTAGACCTGCACCAGGCTGGGAAGACTGAATCTGCAATGGGTTAGCAGCTTGGTTTGAAGAAATCAACTGTGGGAGCAATTAATAGGAAATGGAAGACATACAAGACTACTGATAATCTCCCTCGATCTGGGGCTCCACGCAAGATCTCACCCCGTGGGGTCAAAATGATCACAAGAACGGTGAGCAAAAATCCCAGAACCACACGGGGGGACTTAGTGAATGACCTGCAGAGAGCTGGGACCAAAGTAACAAAGCCTACCATCAGTAACACACTACGCCGCCAGGGACTCAAATCCTGCAGTGCCAGACGTGTCCCCCTGCTTAAGCCAGTACATGTCCAGGCCCGTCTGAAGTTTGCTAGAGTGCATTTGGATGATCCAGAAGAGGATTGGGAGAATGTCATATGGTCAGATGAAACCAAAATATAACTTTTTGGTAAAAACTCAACTCGTCGTGTTTGGAGGACAAAGAATGCTGAGTTGCATCCAAAGAACACCATACCTACTGTGAAGCATGGGGGTGGAAACATCATGCTTTGGGGCTGTTTTTCTGCAAAGGGACCAGGACGACTGATCCGTGTAAAGGAAAGAATGAATGGGGCCATGTATCGTGAGATTTTGAGTGAAAACCTCCTTCCATCAGCAAGGGCATTGAAGATGAAACGTGGCTGGGTCTTTCAGCATGACAATGATCCCAAACACACCGCCCGGGCAACGAAGGAGTGGCTTCGTAAGAAGCATTTCAAGGTCCTGGAGTGGCCTAGCCAGTCTCCAGATCTCAACCCCATAGAAAATCTGGAGGGAATTGAAAGACTGTGTTGCCCAGCGACAGCCCCAAAACATCACTGCTCTAGAGGAGATCTGCATGGAGGAATGGGCCAAAATACCAGCAACAGTGTGTGAAAACCTTGTGAAGACTTACAGAAAACGTTTGACCTGTGTCATTGCCAACAAAGGGTATATAACAAAGTATTGAGAAACTTTTGTTATTGACCAAATACTTATTTTCGACCTTAATTTGCAAATAAATTCATTAAAAATCCTACAATGGAGATCTCATTGTGTCTGTCATAGTTGATGTGTACCTATGATGAAAATTACAGGCCTCTCTCATCTTTTTAAGTGGGAGAACTTGCACAATTGGTGGCTGACTAAATACTTTTTTCCCCCACTGTATTACTGCTAGCTGATTTACATTGCACCATAGTGGCTAACAATACATTTAGGTGGTGGTTGCAGCTCATGCCTAGTTTCCTGTAGTTCAGATGTGGCCACGTTAGATTTACAATGTGTTTCGTCAGCTGAATATTATGAAACTTCTATATTATCAAATTCCACTGATATGATGTATCAACTTGTATTTTATAGAGGCCAAGGCATTAACTATGCAATTAATAAAATACAACTAATAAAACTTGAAACTCTGAAAAAATATTGAAAATGTTTTTATTTTATTTTTTATTGTTAATAAAAGAAGTATAAAAATATAAATATAAAACAATATGACTTGGCATTCAAACAACATGAATTCAGTGTGTGACTGTTACCCTACAACGTACACATCCTTATTACATTGTACACCTACAGTATATGATGAAATGGCTCCACAGTTTGACGAATAAACCTAACCAACCATTCACATGAACATTGCTTGCCAAACAAAGATGGCGAATATGATATAGTATGTCCATCATGGAAAAGCAGTTCATACATATATCTATTTCAAATTTACTTTGCAGGAAAAGCTATTTTTTTCTCCAATAAACATTGATAGTATACAAGACTACTATCTCACTCCTCAGTTACAAAACACATTGTCCACACCATTGTTCACAAAATGTCCTAAAATTCAAAGGCATCTTTACTGATTATAACCAAAAACAGTAAAACAGTGAGAAATGTCACCACCAGTAGTGAGTTTAATGTTTAAGTCATGAATTCTACTTGACCAGCCATATGAATCAATGGATGGGTGGCAGGATAATGTGTGAGAGAGATTATCAATACATGTCGTTGATGATGAGCTCCTGTAGTATAGGCCTAACCGTGATCTAGGTTTCTCTCTCCGTGTCCTTCCCTATATACATGTCCGCTAGTTTTTTGAACGGCGGCCCCCAGTTGCTGAGGTAATCGTACTCCTGGTCCCCCTCCGTAGCTCCAGACTCCAGAGAGCTGAGGGACTCGGCTAGCGAGCCGCTCCCCTCATAGGCATAGGTGGCAAGGGAGTCATACGGGGGCGCGGTGGGGTCCGAGTCGTTCTCATGGAGCCTCCCGTGAATGAAGTCTCTGACGTCGGCGTTATCCTTTATAGGTGATGTCCTCCCGAAGGGAAACAGCATCTCTGGGATGATGTCCCTGCGCAGCTTGTTAGCGTCCATCACCTCCGGGTTACGCAGCGTGCCGATATCAAAGGCCTGGGTGTCCTCCTCTCCGCCCCCTTCATCGTTGTAGCTGACGACGTTGTCTCTCACATCCTCTTTGGAGATGATCAGAGGCTCCTTCTTCCTCTGTTGCCTCCTCAGGGCAGCGAACAGCACCACGATTACTACAGACACACACAGACAGACAGACAGAAAAACTTGAGTATGAGATGGGAGAGGAGAGGAGTGTGCTTCGATACATGTGCCATTCATTAAGTAAACTTAGGAATACACATTGGAGAGAAAGAGATTTGCTCTCAGTGACAAATACGCTGCACTGCCCCGGGCACTCACCTCCTTTAAATAAAGATTGAGCAGAACAAGCTTTTCTTTCTCTTTTCCCCTGAACATCACATTAACTGTAGAACATATGTAGCACTTGAAAGAGCCCTTTATTTCCCTCTCTCTCAAGTCAGACTACCCGTACTCACATAATTAAATACATTTTATTCTATTTTCATTTCTGAGCAGGACTTTAAAGCCAAACTTTCCAGCTCAAGCAGGAATTTGCATCCAGAGAGTGGCGCTCTGAAAGCGTGGGATTTGTGTTGTTGATGGTACAGCTCATAATTTTCATGAAAAAGGAGCAAATGAGAATACAAATAATTCTCTCACATTGGGGCCTCCTCCTCATCCCCCTCCTCCTCTTTCTCACCTCTCAGCAGGTGCTGTAGTGCTCTACCTGCCTCCCACCCAGGTGTTAATTACAAAGCTCTTTCTGCAGGAGTGGCTCTTTAGAGGCCCAGTTACCAGGCCTTTCTGACTGATACCCTAGTGTTAGGCGGTGTGGGGTGGCATGGAGCAGTGTGATGCAGTGTGGAGGAGGAGGAGGAGGAGCGCAAACCGTTCCAGCTCAGCGTCAACTGCCTGCCTGTCTGTCTGCCTGTCTGTCAGAGGCGTAGTAGAGGTGAATTAGACAGCCTGTCAGAGGGGTTCAAGCGAGAAAACCATTGGATAATGAGCAGATGTCATGATATTTCGCTCAAGAGGCGAGCATGGGGTTCAACCTTCAGCACTTCCAATCTGCGTGAGCCAGAAGCCAGAGCTACAGTAGAGCTCTCTCCAGTGTCAGACAGACAAGTGAAGGGGGACTGTGAGGAGGAACAAGCACACCATGCAGTGGAATAAATGTAAATACTTTATTTGCTAGCGAGGGATCAGTGGCTAGGCGAGGATGCGAGCTAGATTCAAGTCGGGCGGAGATTATGGAACAAGTGTTTGTGAAAGGAAGAGAGCACACATGAACAGGTGAACACATCAACATATGAGCTGGGTCTAAGCAGTAGAGTGAGGAGGATGAATAGCATACACACTCATTTAAGCAATAAAAACATGAGAACCTGTGCATTATCATGAATAACACAGGGCTAAGGGCTGTTCTTAGCCACGACGCGAAGCAGAGTACACAAACAAAACTCAGTGGATTGGTATTTATGTTGCTGTTAGGTCACTCATTACCTTTAATTGGATAATTGAATATATCAACATCCTTAATAGGATCACGGATGATGCTGTTTAGGTAGCACTGGGGTTATGCTTGGCCAAATGCAATACCAGGTTCAAAGTCCTTATGCCCTTGAACATAAGGACTACATATTTATTGCTTTTTGCCGGGGAAAAGACATGCACACTTGCTGTTTTGCACTTTGTGCTTTTACATACTGCATTTGCTCACAAAGGAGGCTGAAGTGGTGCTTTAGGATGCCAGGAAATAGCATGTGACCTACTTTAGCAAGGGAAAACACAAATACCTTTTTGTCAAGTGGATATAACCAATAATAAAAGCTTTCATCCCGCTGCACCATATTCATGAGGAAACACACTATTTACACATGCAGCCAGCAAAATAATGTCTCAGTGAGTGGCCCTACTTTCAACTTTCTTTAGTTGAAGAAGTTTGATGATGAAAGGAATAACACAAAGCAATAACACAAAGCAATAACACAGAAGTAGCACAGAGGATTTAAGTGCTGTCGAAGGAGCTAGCTAGTACCTTCCGGATGCAAATGAAGTCCCTTCTCGCTCAGTAGGGTGCTATCACATTATGATCCAGGATATTTGTGGCTACAGACCAGTTCATTACACATGCAGTATAGTTTATTGTGGTAGAGTCCGACACAGCCTAGAATAATTGCTTCAGCTTTGTAATAAGTGACTTGGATTGCTGTGTCTTACTGTACTGTATGTTCAGACTTAAGAATACTACTTAAGTGCTCTGACTCTGTTTGATTTGGGCTTCTCCCAAATGGCACCATATTCCCTATATAGTGAGGGAAAAAAGTATTTGATCCCCTGCTGATTTTGTACGTTTGCCCACTGACAAAGAAATGATCAGTCTATAATTTTAATGGTAGGTTTATTTGAACAGTGAGAGACAGAATAACAACAAAAAAATCCAGTGATTGCCAACAAGGGTTTTGCCACCAAGTACTAAGTCATGTTTTGCAGAGGGGTCAAATACTTATTTCCCTCATTAAAATGCAAATCAATTTATAACATTTTTGACATGCGTTTTTCTGGATTTTTTTGTTGTTATTCTGTCTCTCACTGTTCAAATAGACCTACCATAAAAATTATAGACTGATAATTTCTTTGTCAGTGGGCAAACGTACAAAATCAGCAGGGGATCAAATACTTTTTTCCCTCACTGTATTGTGCACTACATTTGACCAGAGCCTTATGGGCTCTACACAGGGAATAGGGTGTCATTTGTTATGCGCCCATTGACTGTACCAGTGTGATTGATTGTGATACTTACTCAAGAGGATGATGACACAGAGCAGGATAGCCACCAGTGCTCCAGTGCTCAGCCCGGCAGACAGCAGAGCCTCTGTGTTGCAGGACTGCACGTTCCCCCGGCTGTCACAGGCACACACGTTCACAGTCAAAGTGCTGGTGCTGCTCTGGATAGGGTAGTCGTTGTCTGAGATCACCACGGGCAGTAGGTATGTATTCATCTCACGCCGGCTAAATCCTCCCCTTCGAGTGAGGATCCTGGCTGTGTTATCTAAGGGGTGGATCGCAGAGGGAAGGAAGAGGGGATATGAGAAATTAAAGGTTGTTTTTCATGTTTAGAACAAATGTTCTCTGTACTGATTGTAACATTGCAGCTCCATAGGTTACAAAAAAGTACATTTGTTAATACCATTCACACCACTAAGACCAGATAATGGCCAGATAAAAAGCATAAGGCTAACATTTAGCTACCTTCATTGTCAGTGATAGTGAAATTTGGATTGGAGGAACTTATACTGAAGACAAACTTATGTCCAACAAGGGGCTCATCGGTGTCAACTGCACTTATCGTCTGAATCAGCTGTGGATAGTGAAACAAAAAGGCATTAGAAAACATATGTTTCTTCAGGCTTTTCTTCAGCATTTGTAGTATTATAATGTCATACATCTAATGTACCTGTCCAGACTTGACATTTTCACAGACAAATGTCTCGTAATACATGGCAAATTCAGGTGCATTGTCATTTACGTCCAGGACCCGTATGAACACTGGGACTCGAGTGGTTTGGCGAGGGTTATCTAAACAAGATGTTTGAAAACGTGTTAGTAGGCCCATACAGTAGACCCCTCAAATTAAAATCTGGACCTTGAAGCCAGTTCCACTGCTTTTTTTATTTCTTCCCCTCTAATCAGGGACTGATTTAGACCTGGGACACCAGGTGGGTGCAATTAATTATCAGGTAGAACAGAAAAACAGCAGTAGTCTGGACCTCATAGGGTAAGATTTGAATACACCTGCAGTAGACATTAGCAGATTCATTTTAAAAATAACATACAGTGCAGACCCCTTGACTTTTTCACATTTTGTTACGTTACAGCCTTATTCCCCTCATCAATCTACACACAATACCCCATAATGACAAAGCAAAAACAGTTTTTTAGTAATGTTTGCAACCCCCCACCACAAAAAAGGGAAATATCACATTTACATAAGTATTCAGAGCCTTTACTCAGTACTTTGTTGAAGCACCTTTGGCAGCGATTACAGCCTCGAGTCTTGGGTACGATTCTACAAGCTTGGCACACCTGTATTTGGGGAGTTTCTCCCATTGTTCTCTGCAGATCCTCTCAAACTCTGTCAGGTTGGATGGGGAGCGTCACTGCACAGCTATTTTCAGGTCTCTCCAGAGATGTTTGATCGGGTTCAAGTACGGGCTCTGGCTGGGCCACTCAAGAACATTCAGAGACTTGTCCCGAAGCCACTGCTGCGTTGTCTTGCCTGTGTGCTTAGGGTCATTGCTTAGGGTCATTGCTTAGGGTCATTGCCTGTGTGCTTAGGGTCAGAGCGCTCAGGGTCATATTATATTATTGTCCTGTTGGAAGGTGAACCGTTGCCCCAATCTGAGGTCCTGAGCGCTCTGGAGCAGGATTTGATCAAGGATTTCTCTATACTTTGCTCTGTTCATCTTTCTCTCCATCCTGACTAGTGTCCCAGTCCCAGCCGCTGAAAAACATCCCCACAGCATGATGCTGCCACCACCAAGCTTCAACGTAGGGATGGTATTGGCCAGGTGATGAGCGGTGCCAGAGTTCAATCTTGGTTTCATCAGACCAGAGAATGTTGTTTCTCATGGTCTGAGAGTCCTTTTGGTGCCTTTTGGCAAACTCCAAGCAGGCTGCTATGTGCCTTTTACTGAGGAGTGGCTTCAGTCTGGCCACTCTACCAAAAAGGTCTGATTGGTGGAGTGCTGCAGAGACGGTTGTCCTTCTGGAAGGTTGTCCTTCTGAAGCTCTGTCAGAGTGACCAATGGGTTCTTGTTCACCTCCCTGACCAAGGTCCTTCTCCCCCGATTGCTCAGTTTGGCCAGGCAGCCAGCTCTAGGAAGAGTCTTGGTGGTTTCAAACTTCTTCCATTTAAGAATGATGGAGGCCACTGTGTACTTGGGGACCTTCAATGCTGCATACATTTTTTGGTACCCTTCCCCAAATCTGTGCCTTGACACAATCCTGTCTCGGAGCTCTACGGACAATTCCTTCAACCTCATAGCTTGGTTTTTGCTCCATGCACTGTCAACTGTGGGACCTTATATAGACAGGTGTGTGGCTTTCCAAATCATGTCTAATCAATTGAATTTACCACAGGTGGACTCCAATCAAGTTGTAGAAACATCTCAAGGATGATCAATGGAAACAGGATGGGCCTGAGCTCAATTTCAAACAGTGCTCCACGGTGGGGTTATGGTATGGGAAGGCATAAGCTACGGACAACGAACACAATTGCATTTTATCGATGGCAATTTGAATGCACAGAGATACCGTGAAGAGATACTGAGGCCCATTGTAGTGCCATTCCTCCACCGCCATCACCTCATATTTCAGCATGATAATGCACGGTCCCATGTCGCAAGGATCTGTACACAATTCCTGGAAGCTGAAAATCTCCCAGTTCTTCCATGGCCTGCATACTCAACAGACATGTCACCCAGTGAGCATGTTTGGGATGCTCTGAATCGACGTGTACGACAGCGTGTTACAGTTCCTGCCAATGTCCAGCAACTTTGCACAGCCATTGAAGAGGAGTGGGACAACATTCCACAGGCCACAATCAACAGCTTGATCAACTGTATGCGAAAGAGGTCGCGCTGCATGAGGCAAATGGTGGTAACACCAGATACAGACTGGTTTTCTGATCCATGCCCCTACCATTTTTTTAAAAGGAATCTGCGACCAACGGAAGCATATATGTATTCCCAGTCATTTTTTTAATCCATATTTTAGGGCCTGATTGAATTCATTTCAATTGATTTATTTCCTTATAAGAGCTGTAACTCAATAAAATCTTTGAAATTGTTGCAAGTTGCGTTTTATATATTTGTTCAGTGTATGCCCCGACTGAACACAATCTACGGGAACAGTTCCTCTTGGGTCTTGAAGAGGGTGCCCTAACTCGTGACCTGATGACCTATGCCCGCTGTAACTTGGGACTGTGCTTTGACGACTTACGCCTGGAGGCCATGCTACTGCAAGAGGAACATGGTAGCAAAAACTGGGCTGAGGTAAAAATGTTCTGCTGTTGCAGAGTCTCGTTTGCACGAATCTGACTGAAAGCAGGCCCTTAAACACTTGGGATGCCGAAGGTAATCCAATCTGCTATCGCCGCAAACAGGCTGGAAACATAGCTAGGTTCTGTAGGGGGCTCTCCGAATCTGGGCCGGCTTTAAACTAGCCAGCCCTGCTGCTAAGGTCCGAGCGGTAGGGTCAGCTGGTTTTGCCAACTCAACTTTTATTGGAGACTGTCCAACAGTGGACATTTGTATAGATGGAGTTAAGCTCACTAGGCTATTAGATACTAGCTCTTAGGTCACCCTTATGCAACAGCAACTATTGAACAAACACTTCCCTAACAGCAAGATAGGGGTGGGAGAGGCTTCTTCAATTCTGACCCTAAAAGCTGCAAATGGCCTAGACATTCCATATGTAGGTTATGCAATCATGGATTTTTTAATTGAAGGTGTCAAGATACCAAACCTTGGAGTTGTGTCAAAGACGAATGTTCAACTAACCCCCTGATCGGGGCATGAACGATGAACGTTTTTAATGCATGTTGGGATACTTTATTTCAAAGCCAAGAGTGGCCAGTGTCTTTGTCCTGCCAGAACCCCAAGTCCCAACAGACCTGGAGACAAGCCTTTGCCACCTGCCAACAGACCATCGGCACCAGTGGAGGGGATGAGTCCCTGGGTTACGTCTGGCCCGCCAACCGACGAGGAATCCGTGTTCCAGCCAGGAACGAAGTTGTGCTATCGGGATGTGCCCGGATGGGCCCGCAGGGCAGTGACTCTGTGGGCTCGTGGAGGCCTTACTGGACCCAGATGCTGTAGGGGTGGCAAGAACACTGGCTGTGGTAAAAAATGGGAGAGTTCCAGTTCGTATTTTCAATCTGCACCCTTTCAGTCTGTCTATAGGCCACTACCGGAATCTGCAGAGTGTCAGTCGTGTTGATGAGGTGGATGTACATGGAGCTGGAGATCTGAGCCTGATGCTGGAGGGTGTAGTCCAGGTGGGCGTCGTGGAGCCCTGCACAATCCTAGAAGATGTGGAGTCCAGCTTTGATTTGAGCAGCCTGATGGACAGACCAGACCTCACTGAATAACAGCAAGCAGAACTCAGTGCTCTGCTGCAGAAGTGGGAGAAGGTTTTTGCTGCTAATGCTGAAGATTTTGGAAGGACTGACATTGTTCAACACAGAATACCTTAATGTTTCGGCCCTTAAATTGTATAATCTGCAAAAGCTCCAGTCCTTGGGTTGCTTAAATAGCTGAAGTGAGTAAGGTATATTTTGAGCGCAATAAACCTTTTGACCACTAGTGGGGGAAGTTGGCATTTTTGTGTAGATTAAAGTAAGTGGAACTTTGTGACTCACAAGGATTATTTTTCCCTTCCCAGAGACTCACCACACTCAACAAAGCAGAGTGGTTCACGACCCTAGACCTAGCCAGCGGATATTGCCAGGTGGAGATGGACCCACAGGACCGCGAAAAGACGGACTTCACCACACATGTAGGGCTCTATGAGTTTGACAGGATGCCCTTTGGGCTTTGTAATGCACCTGCCACCTTTGATAAAACAATGTCTCTGTGGGCAGATCACAGAGTCCCATTTAGTCTATCTTGATGAGATCATTGTCTATACTTCTGACTTCTCATCCCACTTGCAGCACCTTGACAGGGTCTTTGAGAGACTTGAGACATGGACTGAAGCTGAAACCTAGAAAGTGTAAGTTTCAACAGCAGGTAAAATTCCTGATGCATGTGGTAGACAGGAGTGGAGTCATGCCTGACCCAGACAAGATGTATTCTGTTACTGACAGGGCCACCTCGACCACGGTCAAACAGGTCAAGGCTTTCCTTTCCTTTCCTAGGCCTAGCGGGGTCAAGGCTTTCCTTTCCTTTCCTAGGCCTAGTCGGGGTACTACAGACGTGTTGTATAAGGATTTGCTAAGATTGCACGCCCCTTCCTGCTGACAAGAGGTCAGGGATCAATAAGGTCAATTGGTCGCCAGCCTGTCAATCCTCGTTTGAGCAACTGAAGGCAGCCCTAACCCAGGACCCAGTCTTGTCTTTTTCCTACTCTTTGTAGTTTACACTGATGCCAGTAACCAAGGGCTTGGGGCAGTCCTAGCTCAAATGCAAGATGGCCGTGAGCGTGTGATAGCCTACACTAGTCGCAGCCTGCACCCAACTGAATGTAATGATGCTAACTACAGCTCTTTCAAGTTAGAACTCCGGGCCTTGAAATGGGCCATCACAGAGAAATTTCAGCACTACCTGACGGGGACTAAGTTAACTGTTTTTAACAGATAATAACCCAGTTGCTCATCTACAAACTGCCCAGCTGGGTGTTGTGGAGCAAAGGTGGGTTGCCCAACTCCCCTCTTTTGATTTCACTGTGAAGTGTCGTTCTGAGTAAGAGAACACTAACGCTGATGCCCTGTCTAGGTTCCCACCAGTCTCCTTGCCCACAGGAAATGTGACCAGCTGCATACCGGCCGGCATGAACCTGACCACTGCTGTGGCAGCACGAGGTCCACAGGAGGACTCTGAGCTGCCTTGGGACGATTGAAAAACCTGGCAAGAAGGTGTCCCTGATGTTCAGAAAGTCAAGCTGTATGTTGGAATGGGATTGATGCCAGGGAGCCTAGAGAGGAGGGCTGTGCCCCAAAAAGTAAAATGTCTGTTCCAACAACAGAGGAAACTAAAGATCTGTAAAGATGTGCTGTGCCATGAAGTAATTAACTCTAACACCCATGAGCAACTCTCCCAGATTGTCTGCCCAGCATCTAGGTGCAGAGAGGTGTGGAGGAAGTACCATGTGACTGCCGACCCAGGAGTGGAGCGGACCTTGTCCAGCATTCGGCGACACTTCTACTGGCCATGCATGGAGGAGGAGGTATGGCGTTTCCACTCTGGATGTGTTGTCTGTAGCCTGCAGAGAGACAGGGTACAGGCCAGGGCCGCCTTAAACCCCATTCCAGTGTCCTTCCCCCTGGAAGTGGTTGCCCTAGACTACCCCTCCCTCAGTAGGCCCCTAGATAGTTATCAAAATATCTCAGTCATGATTGACATGTTTACCTGATATGCATGGGCTGTCCCTACTCGTGATCAGACAGCAAAAACCACAGTCGGAGCAGTGTGGTCCCATGCAGTCCAGACATTTTGGTTGCCCCTCCCATTTCTACTGATATGAGCCCAAATTTTGTGTCAGCTTTGATGCAACAAGTCTGTGAAATGTATGGCATCTCTAAGAGTAGTATGACCCCATACAATCCAGCAGGGAATGGCAGGGTTGAACGGATGAACAAAACATTGTTGAACATGTTGCGCACCTTGGAGGCAGAGAAGTGGAGTAGGTGGCCAGAGCACATCCCAAGCTATTTCAAGGCTACAACAACACTATGCATAGCTCCACAGGCTATGTACCGACGTATCTCATGTTTGGTTGCCACTTAAGACTCCCAGTAGATGTTAGGCGTAAATCCCCCTAAGCCAAAGCACAACCCCAGTGAGTGGGTTAGTGACCATCACCAAAGGTTGACCTTTGCTTATGACCTAGCCAAAAATAAAATGGGGGACACAGCTGAGCAACACAAGAAGGACTATGACTGCAAAGCACAGGCTTTATCCGTACTTCCGGGTGAGCGGGTGTGGGTGCGAGACAGGAACAGGCAGGGACAGGGTGAGCTGCACAGCTGGTGGAATCCAGAACCCCACGTAGTTGTAGGTCAAGTAGCCGACACCGGGGTCGTATACAAAGTCAGACCACAGAAGGATGGGAAAGAGAGAACCCTACACAGAAATGCCCTTAAACATTGTATTGCCCCAGAAGGTGAAACCCCTGAACAGGAACTTACACCCATAGTTGAGGCAGAGGCTGGAGTAGACCCCCCATTCTATGTTTTTTTATGTTGTCCCTGCTGCTGAGCCCCATGAAGCAGATGTTATACCCCTGCGCTCCACTTGGGCTAGCCTTGGACAACCACCAGCTCATTAAAGTTTGGGGATGTCACGCTGCTGTGGACACTAAACTTTGATTTAATTGGAAAGGCTCACATTGTTGCAGACTGATTTTCCTACACGATTGCCTGAAACATTGATTATTCCATTATATTGTATTTTCATGTTTATTTGAGTTTTCTTCCTAATACTCACTCCCGCCGTGAATGCTGAACTTCCTAATGAGGACAATTCGGTCTGATAAGCGGCCCTCTGAGCCAACCGAAACTGTGGGCGCTACCCGTGTGGACCTATGGGGCTGGGACAGTGGTTGTCCATCCTGGTTGTGACCAGATATATGCAGATGTGGAATGACTGGAGCGGAACGCTGTGGATATCACGCAGGAAGATTGTAAGTAGACTTGGTCTATTTTATGTAGTGGAAGATGCACCGATTATAGTGCCGGCTATGGGTCCTCGCTGGATTTGCTGCTGTGCTCGGTTGGTCAGCTATAATGGCTAATATTAGTTAAGTTATGTGGTGATTTAGCGTTATTTGCACATTGCACCGTTTATACTTGAATATTACACAGATTCCTTGGTTTGAGATTTTATACATTTAAAACTCTTGCCAATTTTGCACATTCTTGCCAGAGTGCACGTATCTGTGGGACAAGGCGCTGGCCAGTATTCTCTGTGTTTTAGAGAACTCCAACGCTTCTGGGCTGCAGATGTTTTATTCTAACTTATCTAAGTTCCTCATAACCACACCTAGGTGGCGTAGTTCAGCTACATTACATATACCCTTTGGCTGCCTGACACATGCATAGACATTTTTTGCAAAACAAGGTAAAGAAAAGGGATTATAATCTTACTTATTTCAGTTGCAACAACAGAGATGTTATGCCATTTGGACATCTCCCTGTCGAGGGCTTTCAGTGTTGTAATGGTGCCATTTACAGAATCAATGTTGAATAGTCTCTCCAGATCGGTATGGCGGTCAATGGAGTATCTGCAGAGAGTAATACAAATACATAATTTGATTGTGTAAAAATATCCACATTTTTTATATACCCATATCTACACATTAAACAAATTAAAGAATCTGGACATTATTTATTTCCCCCGACAGTAGGCCATTTGCACAAGGCTGTCCCTGTTTCTTGTAATCAATTCCATCAAGTCCCCTGTAGCTCAGTTGGTAGAGCATGGCGCTTGCAACGCCAGGGTTGGGGTTCGTTTCCCACGTGGGGCCAGTATGAAAATGTATGCACTCACTAACTGTAAGTCGCTCTGGATAAGAGCGTCTGCTAAATGACTTAAACGTAAATACCATTACATTAGAGCATAATAACACACGCCTCTATGAGAAAATACATTACAAATCACCCATTGTTGGTCCCCACATTCCTCTATTTCCTTTGTCAGGAAATGATGAATCCTTCTATACTACTGTCTCATTCATCACTGTCAACTTACATATTCCACTGACATTTCATGATTTGCAACACAATCCTCCCATGCTGCACAAGCAGAGACTGGCATGTCTCCATGTTGGAGACAGACAGACAGATACACAGACATATACACAGACAGAAAAAGACACAAACAGACAGGCACCATATGTGTGGAATGGCAGAACAGAGCAGTGTGAATCGATAGAGCAAATGAGGCTCTTTCACTTTGACTTTGTGCCGCTACCGCACTGGGCTAGTTTACATAATTATGTGGATATAAACAGGGTCTGTATTCTCTTCACAGTGCCACAAACTTCCGCTGGGAAATCACCAGGAGGGACCCATGAATAATTTGCTTTTCTTCAAACCTCCCTTCCCCTCTCCCTCCCTCACTCCACACTGACACTAGGATAAACTGATGGATTAGATTTAGCCAAGCTAACCATATTTCCACCCCCCCCAAAAAACAGATTAGAGGAAACTTTGAATTGTTGTTATAGACTTGATACCACACCAAGAATCATTTGTTTCTCTTGCTGCGTTTATTCTTACACCATAACCGTCCATTAGGTCATAAAACAATCAAATTACCTCAAACGGCTTTATTCAGCAGGAGAACATAAAATCAAATCAATCTAATTTTATTTGTCACATACACCGAATACAACAATGAACTGCTTACTTACGAGCCCTTACCCGACAATGCAAAGTAAAATAGTACAAAAAGTAGCAAATAAAAACAGTAACACAATAGATAACAAAAACAAGGCTATATACAACAAGTACCGGTACAGAATCAATGTGCAGTGGTATGAGGTAATACAGTTGAAGTCGGAAGTTTACATACACTTAGGTTTTTCAACCACTCCACAAATGTCTTGTTAACAAACTATAGTTTTGGCAAGTCGGTTAGGACATATACCTTGTGCATGACACAAGTAATTTTTCCAACAATTGTTTACAGACAGATTATTTATAATTTTAATTTGTGCTTTGCTGCAGGAGGGCCTGTTGCACTTCACAAAATTGATGGCATCATGAGGAAGGAAAATTATGTGGATATATTGAACCAACATCTCAAGACATCAGTCAGGAATCTTTTTTTATTTTACCTTTATTTAACCAGGTAAGCCAGTTGAGAACAAGTTCTCATTTACAACTGCGAGCTGGCCAAGATAAAGTAAAGCAGTGCGATAAAAACAACAACACAGAGTTACATATGGGGTAAAACAAAACATAAAGTCAAAAATACCACAGAAAATACACTGCTCAAAAAAATAAAGGGAACACTTAAACAACACAATGTAACTCCAAGTCAATCACACTTCTGTGAAATCAAACTGTCCACTTAGGAAGCAACACTGATTGACAATAAATGTCACATGCTGTTGTGCAAATGGAATAGACAACAGGTGGAAATTATAGGCAATTAGCAAGACACCCCCAATAGAGGACTGGTTTTGCAGGTGGTGACCACAGACCACTTCTCAGTTCCTATGCTTCCTGGCTGATGTTTTGGTCACTTTTGAATGCTGGCGGTGCTTTCACTCTAGTGGTAGCATGAGACGGAGTCTACAACCCACACAAGTGGCTCAGGTAGTGCAGCTCATCCAGGATGGCACATCAATGCGAGCTGTGGCAAGAAGGTTTGCTGTGTCTGTCAGCGTAGTGTCCAGAGCATGGAGGCGCTACCAGGAGACAGGCCAGTACATCAGGAGACGTGGAGGAGGCCGTAGGAAGGCAACAACCCAGCAGCAGGACTGCTACCTCCGCCTTTGTGCAAGGAGGAGCAGGAGGAGCACTGCCAGAGCCCTGCAAAATTATCTCCATAGTCAGAAACAGACTCCATGAGGGTGGTATGAGGACCCGACGTCCACAGGTGGAGGTTGTCCTTACAGCCCAACACCGTGCAGGACATTTGGCATTTGCCAGAGAACACCAAGATTGGCAAATTCACCACTGGCGCCCTGTGCTCTTCACAGATGAAAGCAGGTTCACACTGAGCACGTGACAGACGTGACAGAGTCTGGAGACGCCGTGGAGAACGTTCTGCTGCCTGCAACATCCTCCAGCATGACCGGTTTGGCGGTGGGTCAGTCATGGTGTGGGGTGGCATTTCTTTGGGGGGCCGCACAGCCAGAGGTAGCCTGACTGCCATTAGGTACCGAGATGAGATCCTCAGACCCCTTGTGAGACCATATGCTGGTGCGGTTGGCCCTGGGTTCCTCCTAATGCAAGACAATTCTAGACCTCATGTGGCTGGAGTGTGTCAGCAGTTCCTGCAAGAGGAAGGCATTGATGCTATGGACTGGCCCGCCCGTTCCCCAGACCTGAATCCAATTGAACACATCTGGGACATCATATCTCGCTCCATCCACCAACGCCACGTTGCACCACAGACTGTCCAGGAGTTGGCGGATGCTTTAGTCCAGGTCTGGGAGGAGATCCCTCAGGAGACCATCCACCACCTCATCAGGAGCATGCCCAGGCATTGTAGGGAGGTCATACAGGCACGTGGAGGCCACACACACTACTGAGCCTCATTTTGACTAGTTTTAAGGACATTACATCAAAGTTGGATCAGCCTGTAGTGTGGTTTTCCACTTTAATTTTGAGGGTGACTCCAAATCCAGACCTCCATGGGTTGATACATTTGATTTCCATTGATACTTTTTGTGTGATTTTGTTGTCAGCACATTCAACTATGTAAAGAAAAAAGTATTTAATAAGATTATTTCATTCATTCAGATCTAGGATGTGTTATTTTAGTGTTCCCTTTATTTTTTTGAGCAGTGTATATACAGTGGGGGAAAAAAGTATTTGGTCAGCCACCAATTGTGCAAGTTCTCCCACTTAAAAATATGAGAGAGGCCTGTAATTTTCATCATAGGTACACGTCAACTATGACAGACAAAATGAGAAAAAAAAATCCAGAAAATCACATTGTAGGATTTTTAATGAATTTATTTGCAAATGATGGTGGAAAATAAGTATTTGGTCAATAACAAAAGTTTTGTCAATCCTTTGTTATATACCCTTTGTTGGCAATGACACAGGTCAAACGTTTTCTGTAAGTCTTCACAAGGTTTTCACACACTGTTGCTGGTATTTTGGCCCATTCCTCCATGCAGATCTCCTCTAGAGCAGTGATGTTTTGGGGCTGTCGCTGGGCAACACGGACTTTCAACTCCCTCCAAAGATTTTCTATGGGGTTGAGATCTGGACATTGGCTAGGCCACTCCAGGACCTTGAAATGCTTCTTACGAAGCCACTCCTTCGTTGCCCGGGCGGTGTGTTTGGGATCATTGTCATGCTGAAAGACCCAGCCACGTTTCATCTTCAATGCCCTTGCTGATGGAAGGAGGTTTTCACTCAAAATCTCACGATACATGGCCCCATTCATCCTTTCCTTTACACGGATCAGTCGTCCTGGTACCTTTGCAGAAAAACAGCCCCAAAGCATGATGTTTCCACCCCCATGCTTCACAGTAGGTATGGTGTTCTTTGGATGCAACTCAGCATTCTTTGTCCTCCAAACACGACGAGTTGAGTTTTTACCAAAAAGTTATATTTTGGTTTCATCTGACCATATGACATTCTCCCAATCCTCTTCTGGATCATCCAAATGCACTCTAGCAAACTTCAGACGGGCCTGGACATGTACTGGCTTAAGCAGGGGGACACGTCTTGCACTGCAGGATTTGAGTCCCTGGCGGCGTAGTGTGTTACTGATGGTAGGCTTTGTTACTTTGGTCCCAGCTCTCTGCAGGTCATTCACTAGGTCCCCCCGTGTGGTTCTGGGATTTTTGCTCACCGTTCTTGTGATCATTTTGACCCCACGGGGTGAGATCTTGCGTGGAGCCCCAGATCGAGGGAGATTATCAGTGGTCTTGTATGTCTTCCATTTCCTAATAATTGCTCCCACAGTTGATTTCTTCAAACCAAGCTGCTTACCTATTGCAGATTCAGTCTTCCCAGCCTGGTGCAGGTCTACAATTTTGTTTCTGGTGTCCTTTGACAGCTCTTTGGTCTTGGCCATAGTGGAGTTTGGAGTGTGACTGTTTGAGGTTGTGGACAGGTGTCTTTTATACTGATAACAAGTTCAAACAGGTGCCATTAATACAGGTAACGAGTGGAGGACAGAGGAGCCCCTTAAAGAAGAAGTTACAGGTCTGTGAGAGCCAGAAATCTTGCTTGTTTGTAGGTGACCAAATACTTATTTTCCACCATCATTTGCAAATAAATTCATTAAAAATCCTACAATGTGATTTTCTGGATTTTTTTTCTCTCAATTTGTCTGTCATAATTGACTTGTACCTATGATGAAAATTACAGGCCTCTCTCATCTTTTTAAGTGGGAGAAATTGCACAATTGGTGGCTGACTAAATACTTTTTTTCCCCACTGTATATAGTGTGTGCAATTGTAGCAAGTTATTAGGCAATACATAGGCCATAGTGCAAAATAATTACAATTAGTATTAACACTGGAATGATAGATGTGCAAGAGATGATGTGCAAATAGAGATACTGGGGTGCAAATTAGCAAAATAAATAACAATATGGGGATGAGGTAGTTGAGTGGGCTAATTTCAGAAGGGCTGTGTACAGGTGCAGTGATCGGTAAGGTGCTCTGACAACTGATGCTTAAATTTAGTGAGGGAGATAAGAGTCTCCAGCTTCAGAGATTTTTGCAGTTCGTTCCAGTCATTGGCAGCAGAGAACTGGAGGGCATGGCAGCAAAGGAGGTGTTGGCTTTGGGGATGACCAGTGAGATATACAGTGGGGGAAAAAGTATTTAGTCAGCCACCAATTGTGCAAGTTCTCCCACTTAAAAAGATGAGAGCGGCCTGTAATTTTCATCATAGGTACACGTCAACTATGACAGAGAAATTGAGAAAAAAAATCCTGAAAATCACATTGTAGGATTTTTAATGAATTTATTTGCAAATTATGGTGGAAAATAAGTATTTGGTCACCTACAAACAAGCAATATTTCTGGCTCTCACAGACCTGTAACTTCTTCTTTAAGAGGCTCCTCTGTCCTCCACTCGTTACCTGTATTAATGGCACCTGTTTGAACTTGTTATCAGTAAAAAAGACACCTGTCCACAACCTCAAACAGTCACACTCCAAACTCCACTATGGCCAAGACCAAAGAGCTGTCAAAGGACACCAGAAACAAAATTGTAGACCTGCACCAGGCTGGGAAGACTGAATCTGCAATAGGTAAGCAGCTTGGTTTGAAGAAATCAACTGTGGGAGCAATTATTAGGAAATGGAAGACATACAAGACCACTGATAATCTCCCTCGATCTGGGGCTCCACGCAAGATCTCACCCCGTGGGGTCAAAATGATCACAAGAACGGTGAGCAAAAATCCCAGAACCACACGGGGGGACCTAGTGAATGACCTGCAGAGAGCTGGGACCAAAGTAACAAAGCCTACCATCAGTAACACACTACGCCGCCAGGGACTCAAATCCTGCAGTGCAAGACGTGTCCCCCTGCTTAAGCCAGTACATGTCCAGGCCCGTCTGAAGTTTGCTAGAGTGCATCTGGATGATCCAGAAGAGGATTGGGAGAATGTCATATGGTCAGATGAAACCAAAATATAACTTTTTGGTAAAAACTCAACTCGTCGTGTTTGGAGGACAAAGAATGCTGAGTTGCATTCAAAGAACACCATATCTACTGTGAAGCATGGGAGTGGAAACATCAGGATGCACATTTCTGTTTGAAAAAGCTAGCCTTTGCTTTCCTAACTGCTTGTGTATATTGGTTCCTAACTTCCCTGAAAAGTTGCATATCGCGGGGGCTATTCGATGCTAAAGCAGTACGCCACAGGATGTTTTTGTGCTGGTCAAGGGCAGTCAAGTCAGAGGAGAACCAGGGGCTATATCTGTTCTTAGTTCTGCATTTTTTGAATGGGGCATGCTTATTTAAGATTGAGAGGAAAGCACTTTTAAAGAACAACCAGGCATCCTCTACTGACGGAATGAGATCGATATCCATCCAGGATACCTGGGCCAGGTCGATTAGGAAGGCCTGCTCGCTAAAGTGTTTTAGGGAGCGTTTGACAGTGATGAGGGGTGGTCGTTTGACCGCGGACCCGTTACGGACGCAGGCAATAAGGCAGTGATCGCTGAGATCCTGGTTGAAGACAGCGGAGGTGTATTTAGAGGGTAAGTTAGTCAGGATGATGTCTATGAGGGTGCCCATGTTTACGGATTTAGGGTTGTACTTGGTAGGTTCCTTGATAATTTGTGTGAGATTGAGGGCATCTAGTTTAGATTGTAGGATGGCCAGGGTGTTAAGCATATCCCAAATGGGTCTTCCAAATGGACAATGACCCCAAGTTGTGGCAAAATGGCTTAAGGACAACAAAGTCAAGGTATTGGAGTGGCCATCACAAAGCCCTGACCGCAATCCTATTGAAGATTTGTGGGCAGAACTGAAAAAGCGTGTGCGAGCAAGTAGGCCTGTAAACCTGACTCAGTTACACCAGCTCTGTCAGGAGGAATGGGCCAAAATTCACCCAACTTATTGTGGGAAGCTTGTGGAAGGCTACCCGAAACGTTTGACCCAAGTTAAACAATTTAAAGGCAATGCTACCAAATACTAATTGAATGTATGTAAACTTCTGACCCACTTGTAATGTGATGAAAGAAATAAAAGCTGAAATAAATAATTCTCTCTACTATTATTCTGACATTTCACATTCTTAAAATAAAGTGGTGATCCTAACTGACCTAAAACTGGGGATTTTTACTAGGATTAAATGTCAGGAATTGTGAAAAACTGAGTTTAAATGTATTTGGCTAAGGTGTATGTAAACGTCCGACTTCAACTGTATGTACATGTAGGTAGGGGTAAAAGTAACTAGGCAATTAGGATAGATAACAAACAGAGTAGCAGCAGTGTATGTGAAGAGTGTGTGTGTGTGTGTGTGTGTGTTTGTGTGTGTGGCGTCAATTTGATATGTCTCTGTGTGAGTATGTTTTGGAGTGTCAGTGTAAGTATGTGTGAGTAGAATCCAGTGAGTGTGCATCGTCAGTGCAAGAGAGTTAGTGCAAAAAAGGGTCAATGCAAATAGTCCGGGTAATCATTTGATTAACTGTTCAGCAGTCATGGCTTGGAGGTAGAAACTGTTCAGGAGCCTTTTGGTCCCAGACTTGGCGCTTGCCATATAAACAATCAGTAAGTCAACTAATCACCAATCACACATAGTCAATCAATCAACCACATCCTCTGGATGAACAGAATCTATAAAAAAGATGAGACAGATTAGTTCAGTGTATGTATGTGTAACCGAGTTGGATTAGTAACCTCGCTCCTCGGGATGACATTCCACCACACGTGCCATTGAATTGTTAACTTTATACTGTTACGCAAGCAGTGTGACCCTCGTCACATGATCACTTACTTGACTGGGTTGTTGTCAGCATCGGGGTCCCTGGCTGACACCACACCAACAAAGCTGCCAGCGGCTGTATCCTCGTGCACCTCGATGATGTAAGGGTTCCTGCTGAACACTGGCGGCTCATCCACATCCTCTATTGTCACCCGCACCATGGCGTCATCTTTGAACGGAGGGTTGGGACTGTACATGAACCTGGGGTCCAGATAGGTGTTGGTAACCTCCACTTTAAATGAGAATGTCTTTTTTTTCTCGTAATCCAGTTGCTATTAAGAAAATGAAACAGATACATGATCAATAATTATTCAATATAATTAATATACTATCATAACTGTACGTCCTTTCATAACTGTAGGTTGATACTTTAGTTGATAAACTTGGTGGATTCTTGGTTGAAGTAAAAACGAGTGAATGAGTAAAGTATAGTGGAGCTCCCCACCTATACTCTATACAGCTTTATATTGTTCATTCTCAAGGCCTACACTCTTAGAAAATGAGTTAAAAAAATAACACATCCTTGTGTCTAGTTAGGGACCGACACATGTTGACACAACATGATTTGTGTAAATGTTTCAACACATTTTGTGTCAATTCCTGCAATTAATGTGAAAAAGCTGAAAACCATACAGATGTGTTAGATTATTGACCAATCATATTGCAGATCTGAAGATAAAGGTAAATAACATTTAAACTAATCCAATCAGTTAGATTTTTTGCACCCGTTCCTGAAATGGTTGTTCAAGTATAAATGGCTTAGGTAGTCTCTTCATAATGTTCCTAACCTTGGCAGTCATTCTATAGCCACAGAAAGTAGGGGTGCTGAGGGTGCTGCTGTACCCCATAAATATATATATATATATATTTTTTTTTTTAAGGTTATTCGCAAAAGTAGTGCACTGGGCCTTTACAACTCCTGTATTAGTGGACCAACATAGAGTACCACAGTATGTGTCATAATACACATAAAACCTTGCGGTCAGACAAGGAAATGGTTCCAATCGTTTTTCCACCATTCATTTTTCCCATATGGGTATTTTAGAAACACTTAAAATAAAGGCTTTGTTTCGTGTACGCTTACCCTGGCGTGACGTTTTGATAACCGTGTAAATCTCTCAGGAAACATTTGTTCTCTCACAAAGTAGTGCACTGGGCCTTTACTACTCCTGTATCAGAGCTGGTCCTGGCCATTCTGCCACTCTAGGCAAGATTAAAATATTGCCGTCGCTCGCAAAACTAGAATAGTCTCAGTAAGCAAAATCACGTTAAAAAGATGCATATTTCAGTTAGTTATTTTTGGCCACCTGTGAGTGGAAGTATTGTACCAGTTTAAATGGTCTATGGTAGAGGTACATTACTACCTCTGATAAGGAATACGTGGCTACCATATCCAACAACAGTCAATTCTCGTGTATCTCAGGTACAAAATTGTCTGTTGGTTTCCCTGGACTGCATATCTAACTAGCACTAACACGTTTAAAGTCTTTCATGTAGGGTATTTTGCATGTACAAGTTTGTATGTGGAGCACTGCATTAATTAAATGGTTACTTTTTCTACACGTCTTCCTCAGTCATTTACATAATTTAAAAGTGGATTTAAGTGGAATGCAATACAATACACTGAATTCGGAAAGTATTCAGACACATTGACTTTTTCCACATTTGTTACGTTACAGCCTTCTTCTAAAATTGATTAAATTGTTTATTTTTTTCAATCTTCACACAATACCCCATAATGACAAAGCAAAAAAATGGTTAATAAAAAATAAAAAATAATAACTTATTTACATAAGTATTCAGACCTTTTGCTATGAGACTCAAGATTGAGCTCAGGTGCATCCTTTTTCCATTGATCATCCTTGAGATGTTTCTACAACTTGATTGCAGTCCACCTGTGGTAAATTCAATTGATTGGACATGATTTGGAAAGGCACACACCTGTCTATTTAAGGGCCCACAGTTTATTGCGCATGTCAGAGCAAGCATGAGGTTGAAGGAATTGGCCGTAGAGCTCCGAGACAGGATTGTGTCAAGGCACAGATCTGGGAAAGGGTACTGCAGCATTGAAGGTCCCCAAGAACACAGTGGCCTCCATCATTCTTAAATGGAAGAAGTTTGGAACCACCAAGACTCTTCCTAGAGCTGGCCGGTCGGCCAAACTGAGCGATCGGGGGAGAAGGGCCTTTGTCAGTGAGGTGACCAAGAACCCGGTGGTCACTCTGACAGAGATCCAGAGTTCCTCTGTAGAGATGGGAGAACCTTCCAGAAGGACAACAATCTCTGCAGCACTCCACCAATCAGGCCTTTATGGTAGAGTGGCCAGACGGAAGCCACTCCTTAGTTAAAGGCACATGACAGTCCGCTTGAAGTTTGCCAAAAGGCACCTAAAGAACTCTCAGACCATGAGAAACAAGATTCTCTGGTCCGATGAAACTAAGATGGAACTCTTTGGCCTGTATGCCAAGCGTCATGTCTGGAGGAAACCTGGCACCATCCCTACGGTGAAGCATGATGGTGGCAGCATCATGCTGTGGGGATGTTTTTTAGTGGCAGAGATTGGGAGACTAGTCAGGATCAAGGGAAAATGAGCGTAGCAAAGTACAGAGAAATCCTTGATCAAAACCTGCTCCAGAGCGCTCAGGACCTCAGACTGGAGCGTAGGTTCACCTTCCAACAGGACAACTACCCTAAGCACACAGCAAAGACAATGCAGGAGCGGCTTCAGGACAAGTCTCTGAATGTCCTTGAGTGGCCCAGCCAGAGAACGGACATGAACCCGATCGAACATCTCTGGAGAGACCTGCAAATAGCTGTGCAGCAACTCTCCCCTGCCAACCTGAGAGCTTGAGAGGATCTGCAGAGAAGAATGGGAGAAACTCCCCAAATACAGGTGTGCCAAGCTTGTAGCGTCATACTCAAGAAGAGTCGAGGCTGTAATCGCTGTGAAAGGTGCTTCAACAAAGTACTAAGTAAAGGATCTGAATACTTATGTAAATGTGATATTTCCTGTATATTCTTTCATTATGGGGTATTGTGTGTAGATTGATGAATAAGGCTGTAACATAACAAAATGTGGAAAAAGTCAAGGGGTCAGAATACTTTCCGAATGCACTGTATATGTAAAAAAAAAAAAAACATTTTTTTACACATCCGTGTGTACACTTAGGGATGACACGTTACATTTAACATAATCATTCTGTTAAAAAATGTACACAACGTGTTCAATGTGACAACACGGTGACTGTGTTGAAAGTAACACGTCGTCCCTAATTAGACACAGACGTGTTGTTTTTAATACATCTGTTCTAAGAGAATAGATACATGATGACTTCTGATCCACAATGTGATTGGTCAATAATCTAACACATCTAGGGTGTGTTGAGAGGTTTTCAGATTTTAACACAGTAATTGCAGGAATTGACACAAAATGTGTTTAAGAATGTACACATCATGCTGTGCCAACACAGTGATTGTGTTAAAAGTAACATGACGTGTCATCCCAGATGTGTTAAAAATAACTAAGAGTGTACTCTATCAATAACTGGTGGTGAATTTGAATATTCTTTAGTGCACCTTCAGATATAAAGGACTGCTATCAGGGTGTAATTTTTCATCTGAGCGTATGTATACAGTACGTACGCACCATCCACTTTTCACTTAGGTTCTTCAATTTGCATAATTTGCTGAGGCTCTGAAAAGTATGGCCCTGGCTAAGAAAAGAAAAGCTAAACCTGGATTTCAAAAGTCTCAAAGACTCTTTATACAAATTCCCAGGAGGAATAAGGGTCTCTTGACAGCGAAAAGAATTAAGTACTTTCATGAAGATGATAATAAAAGACGGGTTTAGTTCAGAGAGAGGATCACTCTGTCTGCACACAAAGTGGTATCTTGTGATTTGAAGCAGTGGGGTCATAGGAGATGAAAACATGAGAGCGTTGCACTCAGGAGTTTATGGGCTACCTTTTTCACCCTGATAATGCCCTCCTGTGTGTTTTGGTCAGTGATGATGGTGAACATGTCCTGTCCTTCTCGGTCGACGATGCTATACAGCATCTCAGAATTCCGCCCCACATCCGCATCGTTAGCCTTGATCCGACCTATGGCAGCTCCTATTTCAGCCGACTCCAGAGTGCTCAGACGAAATGTATCTGGGGAGATGAAGAAAAAATATGATTTATAAAAAAGAACAGAATAAGCACTGAGACTGAGTTGTGTCTCCCAGATTCTTTGCACTCTGGGACAATGTGATTCTGTATGTTTTTAAAATGTTTGTTTACCTGATTCTCCAGGGAAATGCTAAGCTGTTTGTTAGTTTTTCTATAAACTTTCAAATTCAATTTAGTATTGTCGTTTTTTGTGCAATTTTCCTTGTGTGGGAATGTTTGGGTATGTTATCATTAGTTGTGGGACTCCTTCAGAAAGGATTATTTCGTACAGATGGCTCTCTTTGGGACTATGATGCCGTCCTACCTGTAGGCTACATACAGTACATAGCACAACATCTGCTTTTCAACAGACATTAAAGTTTCAGTATAGTGGTAGTAAATGGCTTATTGGTTATGTCTTAACACCTTATCTGACACTGACAGTAGACAGAGGTCACAAGATATTGTTGAGAGGCCTACAAGCTAGAAGAACCAATGTCGACTCGGTTCAAACAGTGTTGCACAGTTATAAAGCACATACATGTACAGAATAGCATTGTGTGCCTTCATGGAAAACAGAAGGTCAACAAGGAGAGTGGAATGGAGTCTTACGGTTGGCGAAGCGGGGTGGGCTGTCGTTCTCATCAGAGAGGGTGATGCTGACTGTGGTGGTTCCTGATAGCCCACCCATCTGGCCAGCCATGTCTTTAGCCTGGATCACAACCTGGTAGTTCTCCTTCGTCTCCCTGTCCATGTTGGGCAGGGCTGTCCTGATCGTGCCTGAGTGAGAAAATAGACTACTATCAGTATATATAAGTATGACTGGTGTATGATTGGTCAGGTTTAACATGAGTTGAAAATAATAAAGATCTACTTAATTTAGAATAAACAATAATCTCCATTGCCAGTAATCAGTATGAGCGCAATATATTACAAATATTGTTGAGTTATCAAATGAAGGCATCAAAAGCTGAACACCAATGTATATTTACACCACACCAACAGTTCACGACAGACATTACCCCACAAATAAAATATCATTGCTCTTGATTCAGACAAGAGAGGAAACCTTTCGCCTCAACTCACTTCTCATTCACAAAAAAAAACACCCCATACTGAGCGCTGCTGGGTCTCTTTTTGCAGAGAGATACACACATGATCCCTCCTTTCAAGTGTTTGCGTGCCCATTTTGATTGTTGGGAATAGCTTACCATTGTCTGAATCAACTGAAAAATAGGGTTGACCCTGTAGAATACTGTACACAAGCTTGGCACTGTTCCCGTATGTTTGATCGTCAGCATCTGTCGCGGTGACTTGTATAACTGATGTGCCTGTGGAGGAGAAGATAGAGATAAAGCACATATCCATACATCCAAGATAAAGCACATATCCATACATCCAAGATAAAGCACATATCCATACATCCAAGATAAAGCACATAGCCATACATCAAATTTAAGTACACATGGAGCAATTATTAGGAATGCTCTAGCATGCATATAATAGTCATTATAACCACAATTCAATTTGATGAATTAATTTGAAATGTGATCCAGCTCAAAGGGAGGCAGAAGTTGTGAGACATTGCCCAGTGAAATATGCACAACAAAATATAATCATCTAATAAAATAAAGGTGCAAGTTGGAATCAAATACGGTTCTTGAGAGCAATGGCATCGGGCCTTCAAACTCATCTCTGGACCTCAAAGCCAGTTCCACTGCATTTGTTTCATTGTTCCCCTCTAATCAGGGACTGATTTAGACCTAGGATGCCAGGTTGGTACAATTAATTATCAGGTAGAACAGAAAACCAGCAGGCTCTGGACCTCGTAGAGTAAGAGATGAATACCCCTGCCATAGGGGAACCATTTTAGGGTCTCTGAATAACCATAAATGGGATGGTTCTTTGAAGAACCATACAAAAATCCAAAACCAGAGATGTTTTGGCCCTCCAGGGCGAGAATGCAATACTTCTGCTGTAGGTTTTTAAGCCTTATTTGCATATTTCCCAGGGTGACTTCTGAGTTAATTTTTGTTACCAGTACCACCCAGGACTGTGTATGCTAGTGACAGAGAGATGGTTGTTACATTCATGAATTTTCAGTCCTGTGGCCTTCACCAAGTGAGAGCCTAAGTGAATATATTGTCATCAAAATGTAATTCTTTAAAGCTCATGAACAGTCAAAATCATGTTTTTCATGAAATTGGATGATATTTGAAGGAAACCAGATCAAAGTATGATGAACAAAGTATGAAAATGACGGTTGCGTCTTCATTAATCAAGTTTGATCATAAAGTTACTGTTACCCTCCCCCATGTCAAACACTTGGAATCATTATTAAGAGGACAAGGTGACATCACCTTAACTCTCATTTTAATACACCAATGGTAACATGATATTCTGTCACATAATTTAAATAAGTACTGCCTCGTATCCAACATTGGAGAAGGCATGTTTGCAAAAGGGTGTGGTTTATATAGCTAGATAACTCCTCTACTGGTGTCTAATGCATATATTAGGGCCTAATTCATTTATTTCAATTGACTGATTTCCTTCTATGAACTGTAACTTAGTAAAATCTTTGAAATTGTTGCATGTTGCATTTATAATTTTTTTCAGTATAGTTAATTTAACACCTGAATCAACACTAGAAATGTTACACTGAGAAATCAACACTAGGTTACACTGGCCAATTTAAAAGCAACACCAGCCGGCTTCAGTCCATTCATAGTAACACAAAGTAACATCACATCAACATCAAAACTGCTTACACAAGGATATGAACACTGGCGATTTTGCTGTGTAGTGTATGGATTAGAGTTGGGCGATGTTCACCTTTGTCATTTCCTGATTATGTACTCATAAAACATTGTGATATACAATGGTATCTGCCCCTATTGGCCAACCATTAAAAATATATAATAATCCACTGAAAACCACTGTCAATTGTCAATTGATTTCGAACGGGCTGTCTTCAAAATTCAAAAGGCACTCGCACATCTGAGCTATCTTTTTTGCAGGTGCCTGGTAACAGTTGTATAAGATGAGAAAAAAAAAAAACGGGCTGTCTAGATAATAAATGCTTTATTTGCCTCATCCTCCTCTCTTAATATTGTTTGTTCAATCTCTCATAAAGCTGCGAATGAGATTAGTCTATGCCTAGGCCTATAGACTCCGGCTTTCATTCTTGTTCTTTTTGAAAGCGGCAACTTTAGGACAACACCTTCTTAGGCTATTAGAATATTTGGGAAATAGGCTACTGTTCATAACTTTAACTTAAAGCTTTTATGATAAGTCTAGCAGTAGGATAGGTTATTGGCCATTTGGTTTTCAACCTCACATGGAGGGATATTTTTAGGCCTGCACAGATAATTTATTTCTTAATAAGCTTAAACTTGATTAAACTTGTCATTACATTTTTCTATAGATTATTGATATCGTTTTTTTCTCTTTCATTATTAGAGAGAAACAATATTTTCTGACTGGATATTTTGCGCTGCTTTGGTGGAATTCTCCATTCTGTCTAACCTACATTCCTCTCTTACGTTCTGTATATAACATGCACTATATATACAAAAGTATGTGGACACCACTTCACAGTAGTTGATTTGGCTATTTCATCCACACCCGTTGCTGACAGCTGTATAATTAAGTGATAATGCCAGAGAAGCCGGTGTTTGGAGGATATATTGGCAGGGGTGTTGCAAACCGTGAATATATATCCTCCAAACACCATCTTCGAGGGCATTATCACTTTTATGCAACATTATTTTTATGAATTTATTCATACTATTTTATCCTTCCACGAGATATAGTCCCGACACAAATCTAGGGTTGCTACCCAAGCTAGCTGGTTTGTTTGTTCTATCGGTTCGGTTACCAGAGACGCGACCCAGTTGTTCTGTCTTTTTGTTCTGTATCTATGTTGTTCGTTCTAAATGTTCCATTGCTATACTGGCTGGCAACATTCTTATCCCTTGCTTGCTAACTGAAGCTGTAAAGACTGTAAACTTTCTTTATATATATCCATTAAAATGATGCCAGCTGATTCATGATTTCGACTGGCTGAGAAACACTAACTGCCAAGGTCGGAGAGACAGACAGCAAGGTTTATACAAATCTCTGCTGTTGAAAACTAAATGTTAGTCTGAAAGAAATGTGAGATAATGTCTAAATAGTTTTTATAGTGGAGATGAAGTTTATAAATTGCCTGGGTGGGCTGATGAGACAGTGGATTGCGCAGTCAGACGGAACAGAGTAAATAGGCATTTTAACGTCATAGATTTACAGTAGCCGGTGGTAACTTGTGGAATAGCCACCAGCTGGAATGCGGTTTTAACCAATCAGCATTCAGGATTAGACCCACCCGTTGTGTAAAATTCGAGCACACAGCCATGCAATCTCCATAGACAAACATTGGCAGTAGAATGGCTTTACTGAAGAGATCAGTGACTTTCAATGAGGCACCGTCATAAGATGCCACCTTTCCAACAAGTCAGTTCGTGAACTTTCTGCCATGCTAGAGCTGCCCCGGTCAACTGTAAGTGCTGTTATTGTGAAGTGGAAACCTCTAGGAGCAACAACGGCTCAGCCGCGAAATGGTAGGCCACACAAGCTCACATAACGGGACCGCCGAATGCTGAAGCGGTTAGCTTTCCATGGCTGAGCATCCGCACACAGGCCTAAGATCACCATGTGCAATGCCAAGTGTCGGCTGGAGTGGTGTAAAGCTCGCCGCCATTGGACTCTGGAGCAGTGGAAACGCATTCTCTGGAGTGATGAATTGCGCTTCACCATCTGGCAGTCCGACGGACGAATCTGGGTTTGGCAGATGCCAGGAGAATGCTACATGCCCGAATGCATAGTGCCAACTGTAAAGTTTGGTGGGGGAACAGTAATGGTCTGGGGCTGTTTTCCATTGTTCGGGCTAGGCCCCTTAGTTCCAGTGAAGGGAAATCTTAACGCTACATCATACAATTACATTCTAGAAGATTCTGTGCCTCCAACTTTGTGGCAACAGTTTTGGGAAGGCCCTTTCCTGTTTCAGCATGACAATTTCCCCGTGCACAAAGCGAGGTCCATACAGAAATGGTTTGTTGAGATCGGTGTAGAAGAACTTGACTGGCCTGCAAAGAGCCCTGACCTCAACCCCATTGAACACCATTGGGATGACTTGGAACAACGAAGCATGTGCGTAGCTCTTTCTTCATGGGTTGCGATGCAGGCGAAGCCTTAGTAGTTGCGTGAGGCGTGTTCCTGTAGGATAGCGGGAAGCTGTTAAAGCATTGGTGTAGTGTCCCTTGATCCTAAGATGCTTTTATTAAGGCATGTTTCATGGTATGTATGAACATCTTCGCCAGCCTGTTCGTTGATGGGTGATAGGGTGCGGACCTGATGTGATGTATGCCAATAACCTGTAGGAAAGTCGCCATTTCTTGGGACACTAGCTGCGGCCCGTTGTCGCTAACAAGTTGGAGTGGTGATCCGAACCGATTAAACACAAGCTTCTCGATGGTCTTCTCAGCAATAATAGACCCCATGATGGCCACCTGCTATGAGAATCCACGACCACTACAAACATTCTGTAAAACATTCTGTATTATTAAAACAAGACCCAGATGGCAAATATAAAGATCCAGTCTATCTATCTAAAAAACTGGAGGCCTCTTACACTTCAATGTTGTGATGCAAAAATACTAGCGAAATGCATAGCACTCAGAATTAAAAAGGTTTTACCAAGTATTGTTCATCCTGATCAAACAGGTTTTCTACATGGACTAAATATTGGAGGTAATATTCGACAACTACTAGAAATATTGGAACAACATGAAACATTAAGTAGCCAGGCCCGTTATTTATAGCAGATTTTGAAAAGGCCTTTGATAAAGTAAGACTGATTATATTTATAAATGCCTGGATTTTTTCAATTTCGGTGATTCTCTTATAAAAGGTGTAAAAGTAATGTATAACAACCCCAGGTGTAAAATAGTACATAGCGGCTACTTCTCAGAGAGTTATGAATTGTCAAGAGGAGTTAAACAAGTGTGTCTGCTGTCACCATATCTATTAATTATGGCCATCAAAATGCTAGCTATTAAAATCAGATCAAATAACAACATTAGAGGATTAGAAATCCAAGGCTTAAAAACAAAGGTGGCCTTGTATGCTGATGACTCAAGATTTATATTAAGTCCGCAAGCTAGATCCCTGCAATGTCTCATTGAAGATCTAGATAACTTTTCTGGACTCTTTGTACAATATTATGTATTGGATCTTTTACATTGCCCTGCAGTTTACCTATAAAATGGGCTGATGGTGAAGTAGACATACTTGGTATTCATATCACAAAATATATAAATGTGCTCTTCACAATGAATTTCAATAGAAAACTTGTAAAAATAGACAAGATCCTCCAACCATGGAGAGGTAAATACCTGTCTATTAATGGAAAAATTGCCCTGATTAACTCCTTAGTCATATCTCAGTTTACTCACTTACTTATGGCGCTGCCTACTCCTGATGATACATTTTTCAAATCATATGAGCAAAAAATATTTCGCTTTATCTGGGATGCTAAACCAGACAAGATAAAGCATGCCTATCTATATAATGAATATGAACTGGGTGGGTTGAGAGTATTAAATATAAAAGCACAAAACCTCTCTAAAAGCTTCACTTATACAAACGTTTTACTTGAACCCTAAATGGTTCTCAAGTAGATTACTAAGAAAAGATCATCCATTGTTTAAAAATGTCCTTTTTGCCTTTGTGCAGATTGCCATGTCTCATTTTCGATGAATTGAAAATGAACCTTTTTCAAAGTATCTCTCTTTTTCATACAAGTAGGGCTGGTGGCCTCGCAGTTGGGAGCTTGGGCTGGTGGCTGATAGGTCGCTGGTTGGGGTCCCCGTTTTTTACCTTGTGGGAGATCTGTCGACATGCCCTTGAGCAGGGCGTTGACCCTGGTTGCTTCTGTGGGTCGCTCTGGATGGGAGTCTGTTAGATGACTGAATGTAATGTAAATGTTGAGCAGCTTCACTGCAAGTAGATTGTATGTTTTAATATTTAATAAAAAATAATAAAATACAAATATCTGTCTTCGAAGTCGACGTGTATGCGTTGCCATGCCTCCTCCGGCCAATTCCACAGATGAAGATGTGCAAGTTGAGGTACATTGCGAACCTTCTGACATGAGGAACATGTTTTCGCTGCGATTTTCTTCATAAAAACTATTGCACAATGACCTGAGTGTAGTGTTGCAACACTGGTTTTCCTCAGGGAAGGCAGACAACTGAACTGAACTGTATTGATAGCTTAGTTCCCTTCGATAAGAAAGTTCTGGAGCATCCCCTGTGGTTCTACCTTTGATGATGTCCATCACTTCAGATAACACCGGGTCGTTTCTGGTGTTTCTCCACACTTGTGTTTAAGTGACTGGTGCGTTTTCCACTTGTCTGAAGTAGAAGATGTCCACTTGGCGTGACTCTGCTTTGACCACAGGTAGTGTTAACCTGGATAGTCCATCTGCGTTTGCATTGCAGTTCTGACTTGCGGTAATTGATGTCGTAGGTGTGTGCTGACAACAACAAAGCCCACCTTTGCATTCAGTCTCCATGTGTCATTGCATCCACTGACGGCCAGTCCAGTGTGATTTTCTCCAACCACGAACGTCCCAGTAGTGATGCATAGTTTACTTTCACAATGTAGAGTGGCATCTTTTCAGTTTGTCCGTTTAACTGAATTGTGACCTCAGTGATGCCTCTCATGGCGACAAATTCACCTGTGTAAGTCTTTAACACGATGTGTGCTGGCTGAAGTGGAAGGTGTTCCAGTGTCTTTTTGTCAAACTGTGTCTGACACAAGAGATACAGCTGCCCCTGTGTCAATCTCCATATGAACCGGCTGCCCCTCTAGCAAGGGAGAGACATAGTAGCCGTGCAGCCCCCCATCAACAGTTAGTATATTCAGTGTGACTTCCTCACCTGATTGGTCACTTGCTCAACAGCCTAAACATGTCTCTTTTTCTTGCATTAGAATGTCTCTTCTTTTCAGTATTTCACGTTTTCTCTGAGCTCTTTTTGTTTCTGCAGGCTCGTTCAACGTGGCCCTTTTTACCACAGGCTCAGCAATCCATGTCCTTATGCCAGCATGTAGATGCCTGATATTCTGCTTTGCCACAGTGGAAGCATGTGCCTTGATTTCCCTGTCTCTGATTTCAGTTGCAACTCTGTGAACATTTCCTGATGAAATGAACTGCTGAGCCTCTTTAGCAGCTAGTTCCATGGACACACTGACTGTAATAGCCTTTGCCAAGGTCAGATTACTTTCAGTCAATAGTCTCGTGTAGCTTCACGCCTTAGCTCACATGCTAGTCTGTCTCTAATGGTGTCATTTAGAACATCATTAAACTCACAGTGCACTGATAGTTTATTTAATGCAGCAGCAAACATGTGTCACTGATTCTCCCTCTTCCTGATTTCTTCTGTGGAACCTTTCAGCAATAACTTGTGGTTAATTACCTTGCCTGTTTGGCTGTAGCAGACTGTGGAGTGAATTAAATGTCTTTGGCCCCATAACACTAAATAATTTAGGCACAATTTTGTCCTCATCAATGTCATTTGCAAGAACAAAATATACAAACTGTTCTGTGTATGAGCTCCACTGCTCAATACTTTCATCAAATGTTTCCAACAATTCCAGCAATTCCAGCCACTATTCCAGTCACAGTTAACCAGTCAATGATTCCATCATTATGTGAACACGATAGAGGACCATTATTTGCCATATTGGCAAGTAGGTTTTTATTTAACTTGCAATTACACATTCTATTCATTTGTGGGCTCATAATTGGAAATGTATTCCAGTTTGCCCGTTTGTTTGTATTTGTGCCTACTGGTTAATATATATATTATCTTAATTCATTTTAGTGCAATGAGGTAAAACCTTCACTAAAGATTCAACCTTCCACTATTACGTAAGCATATTATGGAGTGAATAACATGATTTGATTTCCAGTTAATTATCTCTGCCTTTGTGAACTAAGTTTAACAAATAATTGTCATTCACATTTCTTCATAGACATATAGCATCACAAAAGGACCAACTCAGACAAAAGCAGTTGTTTTTACTCACCTACGTCAGACATCTCCGGGACACTGGCGAAATAGATGTATTTTGAGAACTTTGGCTCATTGTCGTTGATGTCGTGGATCTTGATGTTAAATTCAGTATCAGCCTCCAGTGTCTCGTTGGTCCTCTTGTCCACCACCTTAGCGTGGAGTGTGTATATGGCCCTCTCCTCCCTGTCCAACCTCTTAGTGGCGTGAATGTCACCTGAGTTCTCGTCTATTAGAAACAAGCTTCCCACCCCGTCTCCAGTTAGAATGTACTTCACGTTACCATCCCCTCGGTCCATGTTGGAGTGCAGCTGTGGATAGAAAGAAAGAAAAGCAGTGTGAGAGATTTATTTTGCATTGGAGAGAGCAATCAGAGTCGGTTAGAAAATTTGAAATGTACACAAAACAAAAATAGCAAGTACAGTTGGCAGGTTTATGTAAATAACAGATTCTACATGAAATTCACCATTACAGCTTTATATCTGCCTTGGATTAGTCTCTCTGGACAGATATTCATATACAGCCAAGCTAGCTATAACATAATAATAATAAGCCATTTAGCATTTATCTTGAGATTTTGATTATTGCTCACTATATTAGCCTTGGATACATTCAATCCACAGACATTTGATTTCAGATTTTTTTATTTACTCTTGGCTGACCATCCCTCACAATTTCTTTACTTCATTTGTACATTTGAGAAATGGAAAAACAAGAATGCTAGCACAAGCATGCTAGCTCAGATACTGATCTAAAGATAATGGTTATTGTTTGGATCTAATATGGTTCTTGCATGGACCATGTATTCCACCTGTTTTGGGAAAATAAAATAAAAAAACAACATGGTTGCTCCGAGACTGCTCTGTTTGACACAGAATATCCATCTTGAATCTTGTATTCCAGCTGTTTCTTAGCAACGTGAGTGTGTACTTAAAGCTTGTCCCTCAAATTGATTGCAATGCTTCTTAGCCTAATTGTAACTGGCCCCTGAAGTGGCCATTTCTAAAGCAGGATGTGCCCTTTCTGATCAAAATAATCACATTCTGTGGGCAATTTCAAACAGACAACCCTTGAGGAGTCCTGTATTCATGTTACAACACCCACATCAATATACTCCCACATGAACAAAAATAGTATAGTATACTATTGTATGAATACTACAGTATTTATACCATAATATGCCATAGTATTCCCATCGGGTTTGCTCTTAGTGGGACTATCGTCTGTTTTTCAACAGGACAATTACCCAACACACCTCCAGGCTGTGTAAGGGCTATTTGACCAAGAAGTAGAGTGATGGAGTGCTGCATCAGATGACCTGGCCTCCACAATCACCCAACCTCAACCCAATTGAGATGGTTTGGGATGAGTTGAACCACAGAGTGAAGGAAAAGCAGCAAACAAGTGCTCAGCATATGTGCAAACTCCTTCAAGACTGTTGGAAAAGCATTCCAGGTGAATCTGGTTGAGAGAATGCCAAGAGTGTGCAAAGCTGTCATCAAGGCAAAGGGTGGCTACTTTGAAGAATCTCAAATATAAAATATATATTGATTTGTTGAACACTTTTAAGGTTACTACATGATTCCATATGTGTCATTTCATAGTTTAGATGTCTTCACTATTATTCTACAATGTAGAAAATAAAAATAAAGAAAAACCCTGGAATGAGTAGGTGTGTCCAAACTTTTGACTGGTACTGTATATAAAATATATTCCGGACTGACATTGCTCATTCTGATATTTCTTGATTTCTTTATTTGTATTATTTTATTATAATTGTGTATCTTATTTGTGTGTATTGTTTGTTATTTCTTCACTGTTGGAGCTAGAAACATAAGCATTTTACTGCACCTGCGATAACATCTGCAAAATATCTGTACGCGACCAATCAAATTTGATTTGAGTTCAGATCATGGAATTCTGAACACATCATGCGTCTACATTTAAACATGTCTACCGCGCTATATTTAAATGCCAGTAAGCATTCTGCAAAAGGAGGTATAGGCAAAATATGATAATAACAAAACAACTTGATGGCAGTAGCTAGCTAACTAGTGTAACTCGCTAACCTCTTTAGCTAGCCAGGAAGCTAGCAAAGCTAAAGGGATTGCAAACAGGTAGGCATAACCATCTATATAACTAGCCTAACAAACATTAGTTTTTCTAAATATTATCTAACTGGCTAGCATTTATAAGGCCAGCAAAAACATTCCTCATACACTAGGAAGCTATTACCTCCAATGTTATAATGAAAAGGTGCCTCTCGGTTCCAAAACACACGTTGAAGACTTGTGGAGACTTGTGGGCGGAATGCTGATGACGTCGCTCACTGTATGCACTTTCAATACGTCCAGACTGAACATAATCAGACCGCAATGCCACTTTTGTGTGTCTAGACTTGTTTTTTACATTTACATCTACATTTTAGTCATTTAGCAGACGTTCTTCAATGCAAACATTTTATTCTGATAGCAGAACTTGCATGTACTGTAAGTGTCAAGTGTATGCATGCCCCAAGTAGCCTACAAGACCCAGCGACATGAAAATGAAATCATTTCATGGAAAGAAATAAGGGAAATCAATACATCACAAGAAAACAATACAACATATATTCTTGTACTTTTGTTTCTGCTAAGCTTGGTCCAATGTACCATCTAATTGCCTCTTTCTGGACTATTCATCGTCTTGAAATAAATGTGCATCAAGTAAGTATGATGAGTGACTGGCTTGAAGCTCATTACTGCACTGCTGATACTACAGTGTCAGAGGCTTATATTTAGCACGATATCTCATGAGCCATCGCATCCTAAATGACAAGCAGTGAGGGACACAGCATCATAATATTCATGAATATTAATATCAACATACTGAGGGAGAAACTCATTATTTTCTGCAATCTGAAAACCAGGATCAACAACAATGCAACTTTGGGAAGAAAGTGAGAAATATGCAAATGGTACCCTGTTCCATATTTAGTGCAAGGCTCTGGTCAAAAGGAGGAATAGGGTTCCATTTTGGGACACTGACTATGAATACAGCTACAGTCTGTGAATAGTTTTACTCATGATGTTCATTGCAGAACATTGAAGAATATGATCAGCCAATATAATAATTTCAACATAAAATGTATAGTGGCTACTCTTCAAATGTGTTCAGAATCTCCTAAAGTCCTTTTTCATTTACCCAGTGTTCTTTACTTTCCTACTGCACATTCAGCTGATGACTCCTGCAGTATGGCTCTGTCCCAAATGGCACCCTGTTCCCTATATTGTGAATACTTCTGACCAGGGCCATTTGGGACATAGGCTATGCTTCTCAGACTCAATGGTTAATCACATTAAGAGAGAGAATTGACAGAATGAAAACAAAGAGGAGACCATCAAATAGAAGGGAAGAGGGAACATCATACAATGGAGCCATCCTGTCAGGTCTGCCAGCTAATTGGAGTTTGACAGTCCTTAGACAACACAGGACTAAGATATTACTGTATACAGGCTTGCACTTATTGAATTAGAAAAGGCAGAAAATACACAACACGCTCATACGGTAAACACTAAAAGGTAATTATTGGAGGTCCGTTTATGGGCAATCTCACAAGCCACAAGTTTACAGTACACTGTCTGTCAGTCTGTCTGCCAGTCTGGATATCTGGCAGGCTGGCACACTAGTATGGAGTGGACAATATATCCTTATACTGCATGTATTGATGCAGTATTATTCAGTCCAGTGATTTATGCATTATTATGAATAATGCAGTATTATACAGTCGATTAATGCAGTATTATACAGTCAATTCTTGCAGCAGTATGGAATCGATTAATGCGATTCATGCAGTATTACCGATTAATGTAGTATTATAGAATCGATCCATGAGTAAAATAAGTAACATAAAGTATATGACTTGCTATGATATTTCCTATTTATGACCTAGGCTATATAGAAACACTGCCATTTATATGAACTTGTCCTCCAGAAATGCAATATAGTTTGGCAACAAAATAGAATACATATAATTCAACAGGGATGCATTGGAGACGATTCAAGGTAGCACAGATAACTAGGTAATTAAAATACGGTATTGTATTTGCCTAAGTCAGGCTTGGTGGATAACAACCAAATTATGATAACTGTACTATATTACGTATTGGATCACTAAAAAATACAACTTTTACTTTACCGTGTAGTATATATATTAGTGCATTTGGAAAATATTCAGACCCCTTGACTTTTTCCACATCTTATTACGTTACAGCCTTTCTCTAAGATGGATTAAAATAATATTTTCCTCATCAATCTACACACAATACCCCATAATGACGACGTGAAAACAGGTTTGTAGAAATGTTTGCACATTTATTTAAAAAAAGAAGAAACTGAATTACCTTATTTACATAAGTATTGAGACCCTTTGCTATGAGAGTCAAAATTGAGCTCAGGTGCATCCTGTTTCCATTGATCATCCTTGAGATGTTTCTGCAACTTGATTGTAGAAATGTTGAAAGGCACACACGTCTATATAAGGTCCCACAGTTGACAGTGCATGTCAGAGCAAAAACCAAGCCATGAGGTTGAAGGAATTGTCCGTATAGCTCCGAGACAGGATTGTGTCGAAGTACAGATCTGGGGAGGGGTACCAATAACCTTCTGCAGCATTGAAGGTCCCCAAGAACACAGTGGCCTCCATCATTCTTAAATGGAAGAAGTTTGGAACAACCAAGACTCTTCCTAGAGCTGGCCGCCTGGCCAAACTGAGAAATCGGGAGAGATGGGTCTTGGTCAGGGAGGTAACCAAGAACGCGATGGTCACTCTGACAGAGCTCCAGAGTTCCTCTGTGGAGATGGGAGAACCTTCCAGAAGGACAACCATCTCTGTAGCACTCCACAAATCAGGCCTTTATGATAGAGAGGCCAGACGGAAGCTACT
Organism: Coregonus lavaretus; assembly: GCF_964263955.1. Classification (NCBI taxonomy): domain Eukaryota; kingdom Metazoa; phylum Chordata; class Actinopteri; order Salmoniformes; family Salmonidae; genus Coregonus; species Coregonus lavaretus. The sequence continues at coordinate 24,603,063 of NC_140021.1, forward strand.
CCTCAGTAAAAAGGCACATGACAGCCAACTTGGAGTTTGCCAAAAGGCACTTAAAGGACTCTCAGACCATGAGAAACAAGATTCTCTGGTCTGATGAAACCTAGATTGAACCTTTAGGCTTGAATGCCAAGCGTCACGTCTGGAGGAAACCTGGTACCATCACTACGGTGAAGCATGGTGGTGGCAGAATCATTTACATAAAAAAAAAACATTTTAGTCATTTAGCAGACGCTCTTATCCAGAGCGACTTACAGTTAGTGAGTGCATACATTATTATTTTTACCCCCCTGTGGGAATCAAACCCACAACCCTGGCGTTGCAAACGCCATGCTCTACCAACTGAGCTACATCCCTGCCAGCCATTCCCTCCCCTACCCTGGATGACGCTGGGCCAATTGTGCGCCGCCCCATGGGTCTCCCGGTCGCGGCCGGCTACGACAGAGTCTGGATTCGAACCAGGATCTCTAGTGGCACAGCTAGCACTGCAATACAGTGCCTTAGACCACATGCTGTGGGGATGTTTTTCAGTGGCAGGGATTGGGAGACGAGTCAGGATCGAGGGAAAGATTAATGAAACAAAGTACAGAGCGATCCTTGATGAAAACCTACTGCAGAAAGCTCAGGACCTCAGACTGGCTTTTTCCTTTTTTTTTTTTGGGGGGGGGGGTAGATCAGCTTCCAGATAGATTGTAACTTCCATCAATGTAATTGTCTGCATCACTTCCAATCCCCCATGTAAAAAAAAAAAAAGTATATATATATATACACACACACACACATACATATCCTTTAAAAATATATATATATATTCCCCTTTATTACTTTCCAACCCCACCACCCTTTCCCCACTTGGAGTAAACTAGTGAACAACAACGCCTAGGCCTCTACTTCCAGCCCATACCCACTATCTTCTTCTTAGCAACTCTGCCTAGAAGGTCAGTATCCCGGAGTCGCCTCTTCACTGTTGACGTTGAGACTGTTGTTTTGCGGGTACTATTTAATGAAGCTGCCAGTTGAGGACCTGTGATGCGTCTGTTTCTCAAACTAGACACTAATGTATTTGTCCTCTTGCTCAGTTGTGCACAGGGGCTTCCCACTCCTCTTTTTATTCTGGTTAGAGCCAGTTTGTGCTGTTATGTGAAGGGAGTAGTACACAGCGTTGTACGAGATCTTCAGTTTCTTGGCAATTTCTGGCATGGAATAGCCTTCATTTCTCAGAACAAGAATAGACTGATGTGTTTCAGAAGAAAGTTATTTGTTTCTGGCCATTTTGATCCTGTAATCGAACCCACAATTGCTGATGCTCCAGATACTCAACTCGTCTCAAGAAGTCCAGTTTTATTGCTTCTTTAATCAGCACAACAGTTTTCAGCTGTGCTAACATAATTGCAAAAGGGTTTTCCAATGATCAATTAGTCTTTTAAAATTATAAACTTGGATTAGCAAACACAACGTGCCATTGGAACACAGGACTGATGGTTGCTGATAATGGGCCTCTGTACGCCTATGTATATATTCCATTAGAAATCAGCCGTTTCCAGCTACAATAGCCAATTACAACATTAACAATGTCTACACTGTATTTCTGATCAATTTGATGTTATTTTAATGCATAAAAAAATTGCTTTTCTTTAGAAAACAAGCACATTTCTAAATGACCCCAAACTTCTGAACGGTAGTATATATACACAAAAATATATGGGGGATTGGATATGATGCAGACAATAACACTGATGGAAGCTACAATATATCTGCAATATTAAAGCTGATCTACCACCCAAGAAAAAAGAAAGAAAATGAAAGTATTGGTGGTTCTCTTTTCTAAAGTTATTGTTGCACAAAATGAGCATTTGACAGAGGAGTATTTTTAATGACTAAAAGCTAGAATCCTTAGCTGCTACATCCATTTTTGGACTTATAAATTAATGATACAGTATATACCCATTTATTCTTGACGAATATAACTTAGATGCCTCATGAGCTAAGTTCAACTGTCGTACCCCATCAGAACACAAAATATAAGCTTTTTTTATGCCAATGTTTGTAAACAACTATAAGTGTAAACAAACACTGTATAGCCTCAAAACATGGTTAAAATGTTTCATATAATGGATGGTCAGCCCTTGCATCCATAGCCCTATTACTTTTCTCCAGCCCCATCCCTTAGCTGTTTTTAACAAAACAAGGGCTGGGAGAAGGCTTTCTTACTGTTTCAATGAAGGATTGTAGCTTTAATTCCCCTTGCACAAACACAGATAAATAGTCAGTAAAGCAACAAAGTCATTGGCAATTCTTGTCAGGTCTGTAGTGAGCATTGCTTAGTGCTGCAGAGGGGAGATATGAAAATAGAGCCCCAAACGGATACAGAATAATTATTCTCTCTCTAGTTGTCCTTGTTCTCCGGGATTATACACATTCAGTAGTGTTTTTTCAGTTTCTTCAATTTTTCCTATGATCAGTAGAGTGCTCAGGGGAACTGGAGAGCGGCAGCATTTGTTTACAAAGCATCACAGACTACCAAGAGGTTAAAAGGGGTTTTGTCCACATCAATAGCTGGGATGGAACAGCTTGTGATGTGAGCCACTGCACCCCTACAGAAACAAACTCCAGACACAAAAGCCTTCTGATTGCATTGCACTGCATTGCAAGTGTTCACACTTCAGAAAACATACTGAACAAGTATGCCTTCCTCCACGAGGACTTGGCTTGTTAAATACCCTCCCTCATGCTAATGGATGTCTGAAATGGGTCCCTGAAGATCAGGTGATAGTGAATCAGCAACTCCAAGACGCACATGTAGTGGAGTTTGACAAAAACACACATGGGCCCATTTTCATAATGCTGATTTAGTATCAGGTCCCCTGTCCATGTAATTATATTAATTGATTATCATCTCAAAAGGAAAAACTGATACGCTTTCAGCAGTCCTACTTTGAGACACTTTGTGAATATGGGCCATTCTTTGCACGGTATTTGTTAACCTTGAAGAGAAGCCATTTTAGCACCATGTACAGTTTCACCCTGTAGTCGTCAGTATAATCCTCCATGATGTACGGTATGTATAATGAGCCCTAAAAGCCTGTCAAGTATTGAGACAATATATACCATGCAGTGTTAATTTTGGCAGCCATTTTAGATTTAGTCTTAAAATACCTTTTAGTTTTAGTCACATTTTAGTCATTTCATCCTTCATTAGTTTGAGTTATCAATCTACTAAAACTCTGGAAAATCCATCTAGTTTGAGTCACATCCATTATAGTCACATGATAGTCAGTGAATCTTTTCTATTAAATAATGAATACTTAAGCTACCACTATGTCGTGACGTGACGTGACTTACTTAAATGTATGACTGTTATTTATCTAATCACCTAACTATGTTTAATTGTCACTCGATTAAATTAATCATGTAACAATTAACTGATTAGGAATTTGGGGCACCACGGAAGAAGTTGTTTGACAAGTTAGCATCTCCCGAATTAAACTCTTAGAAGATATATGTTATATATATCGATTAAATAATTACCTCTTATCAGTCTCATTCTGAACGTTGCATAATCCTTGAACCTGCAAGAACCCTAAGATTATTGATGAATCAGCAATACACAAATTGGCTTAATTATTTATTTACTAACTACAGTGAGGGAAAAAAGTATTTGATACCCTGCTGATTTTGTACGTTTGCCCACTGACAAAGAAATTATCAGTCTATAATTTTAATGGTAGGTTTATATGAACAGTGAAAGACAGAATAACAACAACAAAATCCAGAAAAACGCATGCCAAAAAATGTTATAAATTGATTTGCATTTTAATGAGGGAAATAAGTACTTGACCCCCTCTCAATCAGAAAGCTTTCTGGCTCCCAGGTGTCTTTTATACAGGTAACGAGCTGAGATTAGGAGCACACTCCTAATCTCAGTTTGTTACTTGTATAAAAGACACCTGTCCACAGAAGCAATCAATCAATCAGATTCCAAACTCTCCACCATGGCCAAGACCAAGGAGCTCTCCAAGGATGTCAGGGACAAGATTGTAGACCTACACAAGGCTGGAATGGGCTACAAGACCATCGCCAAGCAGCTTGGTGAGAAGGTGACAACAGTTGGTGCAATTATTCGCAAATGGAAGAAACACAAAATAACTGTCAATCTCCCTCGGCCTGGGGCTCCATGCAAGATCTCATCTCGTGGAGTTGCAATGATCATGAGAACGGTGAGGAATCAGCCCAGAACTACACGGGAGGATCTTGTCAATGATCTCAAGGCAGCTGGGACCATAGTCACCAAGAAAACAATTGGTAACACACTACGCCGTGAAGGACTGAAATCCTGCAGCGCCCGCAAGGTCCCCCTGCTCAAGAAAGCACAAATACAGGGCCGTCTGAAGTTTGCCAATGAACATCTGAATGATTCAGAGGAGAACTGGGTGAAAGTGTTGTGGTGAGATGAGACCAAAATCGAGCTCTTTGGCATCAACTCAACTCGCCGTGTTTGGAGGAGGAGGAATGCTGCCTATGACCCCAAGAACACCATCCCCACCGTCAAACATGGAGGTGGAAACATTATGCTTTGGGGGTGTTTTTCTGCTAAGGGGACAGGACAACTTCACCGCATCAAAGGGACGACGGACGGGGCCATGTACCGTCAAATCTTGGGTGAGAACCTCCTTCCCTCAGCCAGGGCATTGAAAATGGGTCGTGGATGGGTATTCCAGCATGACAATGACCCAAAACACACGGCCAAAGCAACAAAGGAGTGGCTCAAGAAGTAGCACATTAAGGTCCTGGAGTGGCCTAGCCAGTCTCCAGACCTTAATCCCATAGAAAATCTGTGGAGGGAGCTGAAGGTTCGAGTTGCCAAACGTCAGCCTCGAAACCTTAATGACTTGGAGAAGATCTGCAAAGTGGAGTGGAACAAAATCCCTCCTGAGATGTGTGCAAACCTGGTGGCCAACTACAAGAAACGTCTGACCTCTGTGATTGCCAACAAGGGTTTTGCCACCAAGTACTAAGTCATGTTTTGCAGAGGGGTCAAATACTTATTTCCCTCATTAAAATGCAAATCAATTTATAACATTTTCGACATGCGTTTTTCTGGATTTTTTTTGCTGTTATTCTGTCTCTCGCTGTTCAAATAAACCTACCATTAAAATTATAGACTGATCATTCCTTTGTCAGTGGGCAAACATACAAAATCAGCAGGGGATCAAATACTTTTTAGCGAGAGAGTTGGTCAGAGACAAGACGCTCAAGTGTTTTGAAAAGAAAAGAAAGGGATATCGGTCTATCATTTTTCACGTCAGAGGAGTCAAGGGGAGCGGTTTCCTGAGGGGAGCGACTCGGGCAATTTTGAAGTCAGAGGGGTAAGTGGTCAAGGATGGGCCAGTGGTCAGGGATGAGTTGATGAGGGAAGTGAGAAATGCGAGAAGATCTCCAGAGATGGTCTGGAGAAGGGAAGAGGGGATGGGGTCAAGCGGGCAGGTTGTCGGGCAGCCGGACTTCAGTATTCACAGGATTTCATCTGGAGAGAGAGGAGAGAAAGAGGTCAAGGCGTAGGGTAGTTCTGTGTGAGTGGGACCAGTGGACTCAATAGGCTGAGTGAATGAGGAGAGGAGGTCGTCAACCATCTTTTCAAAGTGGTTGACAAAGTCATCCGCAAAGAGGAAGGGGAGGGGGTGGAGGATTAAGGAGGGAGGAGAAGGTGGAAAAGAGTTTGCTAGGATTAGAGGCAGAAGCTTAAAATTTAGAGTGATAGAAAGTGGCTTTAGCAGTGGATACATAGGAAGAGAAAGGTAGAGAGGAGGGTGTGGAAGGATGATAGGTCCTCCGGAAGTTTAGTTTATCCATTTTTGCTCAGCTGCCTGCAGCCCTGTTCTGTAAGCTCGCAATGAGTCATTCAGCCACAGAGCAGGAGGGGATGACCGAGCCGGCCGGGAGTAAAGGGGACAGTGCGAGTCATAGGATGCGGAAAGGGAGGAGAGTAGGGTTGAAAAGGCAGAATCAGGAGACAGGAGGGAGAAGGATTTAGTAGAAGGGAGAGATGATAGGATAGAAGAGGAGAGAGAAGTGGGAGAGAGAGAGTGTGAAGATTGCGATGGTGCATAACCATCCGGGTAGGGGCTGAGTGGCTAGGGTTGGAGGAAAGGGAGACAGAACAGGAAACAAAGAAGTAATCAGAGACCTGGAGGAGGGGTTGCAGTGACATTAGTAGGCGAACAGTCTCTAGTAAAGATGAGGTCAAGCGTATTGCCTGCCGAGTGAGTGGGAGGGGACTGGGAAAGGGTGAGGTAAAAAGAGGCAGAGGGGAAAGAGAGAGTTGTAAAGAAATAAATCGAAGGCAGACGTCAGAATGTTGAAGTCGTCAATTACGAAGAGTGGTGAGCCATCGTTGGGAAATGAGCTTATCATGGTATCAAGCTTATTGAGGAACTTTCTAAGAATACCTGTTGGGCGAAAGATAACAACAATGTTAAGCTTGAGTGGACAAGTGACAATGACAGCATGGAAATCAAATGAGGAGATGGACAGGTGAGAGAAGGAAAAAATTGAATTTCTCCACTTAGGAGAAATGAGTAGCCCTGTGCCACCACCGCGATGACCAGATGCTCTCTAAGAGAAAACGTAGTCAGATGAAGAGAGAGCGGCTGGAGTAGCAGTTTTCTCTGGGGTGATCCATGTCTCCGTCAGGGCCAAAAGGTCAAGGGACTGAATGGCAGCATAGGCTGAGATAAATACGGCATTCTTGACCATAGATCGGCAGCTTCAAACACTGCCAGAGACCAGGAATTCCACATGGGTTGTGTATGCAGGGTACACTAAATTACAAGGGTTGCAGCCAAGGGGTGGGGAGCGTCTGTAAAGCCTACAGGTAGAGGAGCAAACTGAGATCGAAAACACACACAGTTGCAAAAGCTACAAAAGAGCAAAATTAGATCATCTGAAAATCACTAGGTAAGATACTCAAGTGAGAGAGTGGTGTGGAGCCCTCCTCTCTTTCCTTCCTTCCTCGAATAACTCTGCAGAACAACTCGGCAGAACAGTCTTTGTTTCGGTGGCGGTCTTAGTTTTGCGACACGACCGCTGCTGACACGGCCACCACTGAGAAAACAGAGGAGACTGAAGTACAAATACTAATTGCTAATTGCCTTGCAAAGGTGGAGAGCACACCTCCTGGTACTAATTGCTGATTTCCTAGAATAGGAGAAACCACAATAAAGCCACTGTTTATGAAAACAACAAGTCACAAATTGCCCTGTCCCTTAATCCTGGTTGATGTGTCAACAATCATCTGCAAGTTAATAGCAGTCAGCAGTTCACACACCAAGTAGGCTACTGGGAAGATAGGCAGCACTTAAAGTAGATCCGCTTGTATACCTTAGCTGGCAACATTGATATTGTTGCAGATTGTAACCAATGCCAACCATAATTAACCATATAGTTTATAATAAAGCCTTGATTACAGGTTAAACAATGTACAGCTCCGATTTTCTCCATCATAACCATCAAGGGGGGTAAGTAACAGTGGTGTCCTTGAAAAGGGGAGAATTTAATTGAAGCTTTCCAAAAATGCCAGAATTATTAATGTACTCCTAATATTCAACAAATAGCATTTGTTTTTCCCATAGGAAAAAAGCAACCACAACTCGCATTTGCGGACCGTGGCGCAAGAGTGGCAACTCAGATGAATGAATAACAGAACACATGGGAAAATAGAGCTTCCAATGTGCTCAAAGGAGCTTTACATCAAATAAAATGGCCATTAGTCTCATGTGGAATTCTTGTCTCGTCACATTTCCGTTGACAAAAATGAAAAGTAATTTGCAATATTTACCGTTTGTTTCCAGGGCATCTCATGTTGTTATCGTCATAGTTTTAGTCAGGAAAAATAGGTTGTTGCCTAGATTTCTTTGTCATAGTTATTGTTGACAAAATTAACACTGATACCATGAAAAGTATACATTGCATCCAATGGTTTAGTAAACCTCCTCCACTTTGTCATGGTAAATCACAACATTATCAAGTAAGCTGAAGAAAGGACTCTTATGGAAAAACCACATGAGTTCACGTGGAAAATCAATGTTTTGCACATGTAAAAAAACAACAACAACATGTGAAACCATGTGGTTTTGGAACACTTCACAAGTGATGATATTTCACATGAAGTTTCACGTGGATATTTTCCAAATGAGATTTCACAGGTGATGCCCTGCAAACAAAAGTTAGTTGTTAGGATGTCCCCGGAACCTCACGCCCTTGCAGTGTTTTCAACTTACATATTGGACACACTTTGACATACATGATTTCATTTTGTATGTTAATTTATATAGTAATTATTATTCAATGTGTCCTCACCTAGGATTTGAACTCACAACCTCTTGGTTCACTGCATTCCGATCTTCCTGCTATGCCACCATATATGTGTCAATAACTGATTTTACCTCTATTCCTACACTTTGGACTTCAAAGTAAATCTCAGCTTTGTTAACCTCTTCATCACTAGGCACCTGGCTAAAGTGCCTGCCTCGAAAATGCATGCCCAAATTGAATAGAGTATATCTCCAAAACGACAAGGGCTATCAACATAATCTTGGTAGCAAAAGAAAGGTAACACATGTGAGATGTATCTTGAAGTGAAATAATTAATGTGGGTATTACTGTGTCAGAGTACATGAAGCTAGAACACAGCATAAATTGGGAGGTTTTGATTCCGCCTGAAAGTAACTTCAGGTTTTATAGGGAATAATATATTGGACTTATGCAGCTGCAGCCCCTAAACACTATGGGACCATAGCCCAATATCTGATGAGTACTTATGTGAAGTTTGATGCCAATAAAGTAAAGTAAACCAAAGTTGTAGGGGTTTTAGTTGAAGTATGTTTAGGCAGATTACCAAATGGAGACATTTGGGTAGATTTGGGCACCATCAGTGCCATTTGACTTTTATCAGGTACCAGACAGCAAAAGGCATTTAATTTCACTAACATATCACTATATGTGTACATTCCATCAAAATACAACTGTTTTGATGTTGTTTCCCATGTTCTCCCAGACCTCTATACGTGTTCCCATTAAAATAAACCATACAATGGGAAAGTTTGACTCCAAACTGAGCAGATTTATTAGAAACTATAAACAACACATTTAAAAACAAAAATTACACACATCCCAAAACTATAAACAATGATATGGTGTCCTTGGGTGGGTTGTCACACAAAATGTAGACCCTTTTTTCTCTTCTCTATTATGCCACCTATCTTCTTCTTCCTCTTCTTCCTCCCCGACTCTTGGAGTGGCAGGCCTACCTCCACCACGCTGACTTGGATGCGCTGACTTTGAGAAAGCTTTTCCTTTTCTTTTGGGTTGAGGGCTCTTTCCAAGGGACTCAGTGTCCGATGAAGACCGTGGCCGAGGTAGGGGAGCAGAAGTGCGTTGTCTAGACAAGCGGCCAGGCTGAGGAAGAGGAGGCTCTGCCTGAGGAAGGGGAAGCTGTGGCTGAGGAGGCAGATGCTCTGGCTGTGGCTCATACCCCTATAATCATCTTCACTGTACAAACAAGACAAAAGAGAAAAGAAAATCATGACTAAAACACACTTGTATTCATTCATTGACAAATCTGACTCAAAACAGTCAGATATATAAAATAAATAGTTATAACTATGAGAATGTTGACTAAAGTGATAATTCAGTGACAAGAAATAATACACATAGCGTTCTATTGTAAGTCAATTTGCGCGTGGGCCTCTAAGCTAAGCTAGCGCTAACTTATGTTGAGCTTCAGTTACTCAAATATATATTTTAGAATGTATGTTTTGTACTCATACAATATAAATTAGTAATAGTAGTATTAGAAGTAATAAATAACAATGGGATTAAATACTCTTCTGATGCTTGAGTAGGGCCCTGGACACGATAACCTTCGTTCTCGTCGTTGGGGTCTGGTTCGTCCGGTCTAAGCAGGTCCTCATCGTCTGATTCAGAGTAAATGGGGATACATGGAGTCCAACTTTCATCTGTTACAATTAATAACGCCTCTGTAACTGTATATTTGTTACTAGAGCCTGCCATATTTGAATAAACTTTGCGTTTTACCTCCGAAATTCTAGTGTTGTGGTGCGCTCTGCGTACCCGTGCGTAATGCAGCAAGTCAACTAATATGAGACAATGAGGTGCGCACCTGGATATTTCAACAACCGGTTGGTCGATTTTGACATGTGACCCCTCTATCGAAAGCTCTGGATCTGTAGAATTAAATGAGAACAATGACAAACCACCGGGATTGCATCATATATCCAGAAGATGGCGACAAAAGAGTGCCTGTTGTGATTGAACCAAACTACTGACTTCATCTTCAAACACATTGTTGGCCATGTAAAACGATGGAAACTCATTTAAATCGACTCAGAATGAGAGAGAGACCCTAGAGTATCTTTTCAAGTGGTTTTATTCGATCAGACACTACTTTTGGTAACAGAAACCACAAAGGTAAGACGCAGTTTGTTGTTGTGATAAAAAAAATGGAAGTTTGTTACTGACGTTCTTTGATTAATAGTTTAGTGAGTGTTGGTCATAGAGGAACACGGCTATCACTGTTGGAATCTGTGAGGTAGCAGCTTTTGAATGGTGTATCATTTGTGTAGATAGGTTGAGCAAAATACGTTATCTGTCTACGAATATACGGGCATGCATGGTTTCAAAATACAGCACTGGTTTTGCTATATGCTCATATATTTGCTTGGAGTCTGAATATTATTTAATTTGGGCAACAACAGTTTAGCTAGATTCACAGTTGAGACGCTTCTCGTTCCAGTAGTGTATAACATTCAGGTATTCACACGTTTAAAAACCGTACTATGCCATTGTTTGAGATTGCGGGAGGAGTACCCCGGATATGGGGAACCTCGTGATGAAGAGGTTAAACATACACTCAAGAAAAACTATTATAATTTCATAGTGATTCAGGAGTAACATTGAAAAACATAATAGTATGCCCCACCAACATTAGACAACTATACAGAAAACTTCAAATTGCTGAAATAGGTAAATTAAATCAATGATAGTCAGATTAACTGATAACTAAAATAGCAGTGCAGATGGCACTCTTTTGCTAAGTGCAGAGATGTATTATAGGTAATGAATCTGTAAGGGAGTTCTGAAAACGCTACAGACTGTGGCACAGCACAAAATGTGAAATAAATAAGCCCAGAAGGCTTGGTGCTGGGCCTTTAAGTGCCTGTCCTTAGGCCCAGGCTTTTCACCACTCCTTCTCTCAGACACCAATTCCAGAGTGAAGCTGATGGAATTAGCGATAGCGATCAACACTAGCTTCTTCAGTAAAGCCAGCATGTGGGCGTATTTTTTTCTCCCCCTTTATTTATTGCGGCCTCATGTCATTCTGGCAGTTTGATTGTGAATGATATTGGACACCGGACGCATGTGATTGCTGTCATGCCAGGAAACTTGCCAGTGTGCCAACCAGAGACCATCAAAGAGTCAGGAAGAAAGCCAGAATGCAGCAGTCACTGACAACATCAATGGATAGCCTCTTTATAGCGGGGCCTGTTTTGTTGCCTCATCACGTATAACACAGTGAAGTGAAATATCATTGGCCTGGCTTGATTGATTCATTGTTTTCTCTCCAACACCCCCTTTCCCTCAATCTTTTTCTTTTTGTTGTTCCCCTGTCTCTCTCCAACGCGTCAGGACGATGCTATCTGCCAAGCTGGTAGTCATATCCTCCTACTCCACCCTGTACCGTGACACTTGTTTACTCTTGAGGATGTGGCATGTGATGAAAGCCAGCTTCCTCTGAGAAAATTGGCTTTCGACAGTCACCTCGTTCCCCTCCCTCAGGATGATAACTGTAGCGTCGTCTCTAACACTGCAACTAGCTCTCTGTGTTAGCACTAACACTGGTGGCTTGACAAGTCGCTCCTCTGATCTAAAGTAGGGGGTTATAGCTCTGAGAAATATTTCTGTTTTTGTGCTGTCTTATCGGTTGAAGAGCTGTGTCAACATGACAGAGGAGGCTCTCAGGCCCTTGGCGATGTGAGGTACTGGGTCAGTGATTTTGTCTAGCCGTTATGTCCGCCCTCATGTCGTGATTTGGTTATGCTGTCTGTTGTTATCCCTCACATATTGGAACATCTATTCCTCCTCCATGTGTCATGTTAAATCACTAATTTGAGTGACTGAGTCTTATTTTTTGATTTCTCTATTCCCACTTGGTTGTTTTTTAATTGTTGTGTGAATGAGAGATGGATGGCTGGAATTAGTTGCAGATTGCTGGGAGATGGAGCCCATTCCCTTAACTTATGGTTATTGACTTAACAAGCTGATCTTTACATTAAGGGAGTACTCAAGGGGTGCACTCCTCTCTAATTGCTATGGCCTAACTATTGAAAGTTATGTAAATACAACAGGAACAGTCTTTGACATAATCGATCATCTCAAGGCAGCCTAAAAAGAATGTCCCATAAAAATGGCACATAAAACCCTTACCTTGCCAACATACTGGTTGTCATTCCCTGTGTACTCCTCTAGAAGAAAGAATTGATTCCACATCCATCCTCGTTTGGAGCGCTGGAGTATCTTTCCATCATCCTTCTCCGGCAATGTTCCCAACAGATTCCCAGTATTTCCAGGTGCCACAGGCAGGGCAGTGATTGGCCGCAGAATGGAGAGCATAAGTAGCATCAGTAAGTGATTGGTTATCATGGTATCCAATCACGTGGGGAAGGAGTTCTGTATGACTAATGAGTTATGGTAATGAGCTTCTGGTAGGATGCACGCTGGAATGCAACGTCACCAAATCAGGCATTGTAGTCCTTTTCCCTTTGATAGCCTATTGATAGGAAGAAGAAAAACAAGGATGAATCAGAGAGATAACACAACAATGATATTGAATTCAGGTAGACATAATTTGTTTCAATATCCCCCCAAAGGTAATAGCGCCTGCCTGTGTCCAATATTAAGAGAAAATTGGCTTCAAAGCTGTTTAGCGTTGCCAGTATTGTAATTGCTACCGTTTTATTCCATAGATACAAAATAATGAATTATATGCTCTGCAAAATGGAATTAGACATTTCCTCAAATGCATTAATTGATTCTCTTAGCAAAGGAATTGTAGTTTCAAATTGCGTCTCAAACAGTCTGCCATTTGATCTAGTATTAGCTCTGATAAGCTAGCTCAAACCTGCTAGTTTCAAACTGCTAGTTCCAGTAAAAAACATGTGACAGTAGTTTTAGTTCATTCAAAAATAAGTTACAGACTCATTCCTAAATACTACAACTGTTTAGCTGGCTAGCTAGCTAGATGACGTGAACTTGCTGTTTTATCCATAGTTATTTTGCTTGCTAGCTATCAGCTGGCTAGCTAGTTCGATTAAACAGTCGTGAAATGACAACACATGTATCATTTCTGGAAACAAATGGCATTGAAAAAGTAAATGAAAATACAGCCAGCTAGAATTAAATTAAAGCTAGCTAGCTTGCTAGCTACTTAGCTATATATACACATTACCAGTCAAAAGTTTGGACACACCTACTCATTCAAGAGTTTTTATTTATTTTTGTACTACATTGTAGAATAATAGTGAAGACATCAAAACTATGAAATAACATATGGAATCATGTAGTAACCAACATTTTTTTAAACAAATCAAAATATATTTTATATTTGAGATTCTTCAAATAGCCACCCTTTGCCTTGATTCAGCTTTGCACACTCTTGGCATTCTCTCAACCAGCTTCATGAGGTAGTCACCTGGAATGCATTTCAATTAACAGGTGTGCCTTCCTAAAAATGTATTTCTGGAATGTCTTTCCTTCTTAATGAAAACGACAGTCCATCATTACTGTAAAACATGAAGGTCAGTCAATACAGATAATTTCAAGAACGTTGAACGTTTCTTCAAGTGCAGTCACAAAAACCATCAAGCGCTATGATGAAACTGGTTCTCATGAGGACCACCACAGGAATGGAAGAACCAGAGTTACCTCTGCTGCAGACGATAAGTTCATTAGAGTTACCAGCCTCAGAAATTGCAGCCCAAATAAATGCTTCACAGAGTTCAAGTAACAGACACATCTCAACATCAACTGTTCAGAGGGGACTGTGTGAATCAGGCCTTCATGGTCAAATTGCTGCAACAACAAACAAAAAACACAATTAAAGGACACCAATCAGAAGAAGAGACCTGATTGTGCCAAGAAACACGAGCAACGAATATTAGATTTGTCCTTTGGTCTAGAGTCCAAATTTGATATTTTTGGTTCCAACCGCCGTGTCTTTGTGAGACGCGGTGAGGGTGAACGGATTATCTCTGCATGTGTATTTCCCATCGTAAAGCATGGAGGAGGAGGTGTTATGGTGTGGGGGTGCTTTGCTGGTGACACTGTCTGTGATTTATTTAGAATTCAGCATGGCTATCACAGCATTCTACAGCGATACGCCATCCCATCTGGTTCGGACAATCATCTGTTTTTCAACAGGACAATGACCCAACACACCTCCAGGCTGTGTAAGGACTATTTTACCAAGAAGGAGAGTGATGGAGTGCTGGATCAGATGACCTGGCCTCCACAATCCCCCGACCTCAACCCAATTGACATGGTTTGGGATGAGTCGCACCGCAGAGTGAAGGAAAAGCAGCCAACAAGTGCTCAACATATGCCGGAACTCCTTCAAGACTGTTAAAAAAAGCATTCCAGGTGAAGCTGGTTGAGAGAATGCCAAGAGTGTGCAAAGCTGTCATCAAGGCAAAGGGTGGCTATTTGAAGAATCTCAAATATAAAATATATTTTGATTTGTTTAACACTTTTTTGGTTACTACATGATTCCATATGTGTTATTTCATAGTTTTGATGTCTTCACTATTATTCTACAATGTAGAAAATAGAAAAATAAAGAAAAACCCTTGAATGAGTAGGTGTGTCCAAACTTTTGACTGGTACTGTATAACTCAACCACAGTTTTCCTAGTCTGCTTCATATTCAGCTTAAGTTAGCCTTCTTCCTGTGTATTGATGAAATGGTGACTGACCACTAACAAAGCTATATCTATGAGTATGTGTTCCATAAGAAAAACAGTCTCTCATGTGCAGAGCTGTGTTGTATTGGTAACACTCCCTGGCACAAGTCACACATTTGATTCTCCATCGGGTACCGGGGTTCAATCCCAGCATCCACCCTCTTTAATATTTCATTTTTGGATCTCATTAGCTTAATTATTTGATTTGCATTCATGGTATAGTATTAATATACAAATGGCGGTGCTTCAGTTCCATCAATGGAAACAATAATACTAATTTGTTCACAGACAAAAGCAGGTTCCTTTGTTCGTTCAAATCTAATACCTTCATTGACATTATTTTCTTTTTTTCAGATTGTTGTGGTGGAATTATAAAATCTGGTCCTTGTTTGTTCACGGTCCCTCGTTAGATACACAATAAATGCTTGTCAGGATGGTGCTGGGACTACGGCCTTTCCACCAGCCTCCCACTAAATGGGCTCTTTTAGAAAAGGAGGACAAGATTTATTAGGATTAACTTCCCAAAGCAATAAATTATGTATGAATCCCCAAATTACCTATCAAGGCAGGCCCTGATGGGGACTTTGCTTCATCTAGGTACTCTATAGCGCGTGCCATGAAGTCAATAATACCTTTAGAAGTCACTGCCAGCAAGCCAATTATTCTCATCAAGCATGGGAGACAGTTTTTTTATATATTCATATATGTGTGTGTGTAGGGTATTATTAAGACAGTTTGGAAACAAAAGGGGGAGCCCATTACAGGTAGGTGGAGCCCATTTAGTGGGAGGCTGGTGGAAAGGCCATAGTGCCAGCGCCATCCTGACAAGCATTCATTGTGTATCTAACGAGGGACCGTGACCAAACAAGGACCAGATTTTAGAATTCCACCACTTTTGTTCAACAATCTGAAAAAATAACCCTAACATCAATGAAGGCATTAGATTTGAACGAACAATGGAACCATGTTTTTGTCTGAGAACAAATTAGTATTATGGTTTTCATTGATGGAACTGAAGCACCGCCACATGTAAATTAATATTATCCCATGAATGCAAATCAAATAATTAAGCTAATGAGATCGAAAAATGAAATATTAAAGAGTCTTAAAGAGCTCTGCGGAATGTAATTCATGTCATTAGAGATTGAGCTAATGCTTGTATTGACTCAAACCATGACTCTCATACAGACAGGTTATGTCTTGTATCCAAATGTTAAAAGGTTATGACAATATCAGAGAGAGACAGTTGAGATTGGGAATACTGGTATGGTCTCAGCTGTCATCCAAGGTCAAGACTTCAAAATATTAAGCGGAACTAGACCATTAATGTTGAGTCAGCGAGACCACCATCTAGCAGTTTCCCAGATGTCTAATCTCGGTAAAACACCAGAACATAAACCGATCACTAATTTCAGTAAAATTGGCAATACATGAGGACAAAGTCATAATTTTCACAACGCATGAGCTCGACAACATGCATCAACCAATAAAATGTGATATCGACTGTGGTTCTCTCTCCCCATACCACCAGATACAGAATGAAACCAAGAAGATTGGGGGACGTTGTGGGGTGCCAGTAAGCCATAAGCTGATGATGATGTGCTGTTATCACTTCACTACGTGCCCAGGGTTTGCCATGAATATGACAGGCGGAAGGCGGGCGCAGCATCCCAGAAATCGGGAAACATTGTCTGGAAATTAATCTGGGCTGATTCCCGTGATTGCATTTTCTAATTATCATTCAAGGCTGTCCTTGAGTTTTAATAGCATTCTGGATATTAAGCTTTGATGCACCATGCCTATTAAGCATTAGGCCAGTGTGTCTTTTTAGAATTCCTCCAAACCCTCCATTAAAGGATGAGCTGAGCAGAGTGTACTGACTGGATTTCTTGTCCAGATGCTATAGACTCCTCTCACTGAATTATCTAGACTTGATTAGTCCATTAAATGCCTGCAGTGTATTAAAAAGTTGTTTATGATTAGATTAGGTGGTAGAAAGCTTGAGAGGCTTGGCATGCAAACAGAAATCGTTAAATATGCTCTTACAAGTTAAGTCTTTGAGTAGAGCGTTTAATTTATGGTTGTCCATTCTGGCAAAAGCTAGTGGAATAAACACTCTTTCTATAACGCGCACGCACACACACAGACGGTCAGTGGAATTGCGCTCGCCCTTTATACTGTATGAGTATCCTGGGTGCATTTCTACTGAAATCCAAAAACCTGTCTGCAACAGCAGCCTTAATAGGGAATACATAACCACCCGGAGCCCAGCCTGGACCATTCAATTTTACAATAGACTGCTCCCTAGACCTTTATAATAAAGTGGACACTGATGACCACATCTCCCTCTGCAAGAATAAAACTTAAATCACATACATACTGTGTCTTGCTTTGCCATCATCAAACTCACTGAAGGGCACTAAGGGATACCTTACGTACCACCAGTGGTCTACAACCCATCATTTGAGAATATCGTGGTTATGACATTACATCATTCTAAAAAAATATGATAAAATACAACATATTCTATATTTGGTTTATATGATGTCCCTGTGGATGGATCGATCTTAAAAAGACAGAGAGAAACCAAACGTGGTACTTCTTGCAAATCTAAACATTTTAGAAAAACTGTGCACTTGAGTTTTAGGCAGTTGTGGTCTATTGCGGTCAAGGGATATTGATAGTAACTATAAATGGCTGTTTTGTGATTGACAGTAGGCTCTTACCTACTGATTGCACACTGACAGACCACCACAGAGCCTAAGTGCTACTACAGTAGGGCAGTGACGCAGCTGTGAAAAAGCAGCACACCTGTAAAAGTGTCCACTTGGTGGAGCCCTAGACCTTTCCAACATCGCTAGCATCCCGGCTGCCGCTGCGGTCTCTGGCAAGGCTCGACAGCCCTTTACAGATGCTCTGAAATCTGCAGCATTTTTTAAATTCTCTCTTCACTTTGTAACTTGAATACTGGTCCAAAAGGGGGTAGACTTCTTAAATATGTGAGGCCATAAACAGACAATATCATTCCCATTGAATAAATCATCACTGTAGATAGTTATAGAGTTAGAGCTGTAATTTTGATCCGAATGTGACACAATAAGGGGAAGATTATAATTTATTTCAAAGTTTATTTTGCAGTACATTTATGAGTTTATTGATCATATTTTATATTATGTGTTTTGGATGAGCCCACTATACAAAATTCACTTTGTTACAGGATCCAAGCAATTTCGAACAATGACAACCCTTCAGGACCTCATAATAAAAACTTTTGATAGACCTTTTTTATATCCAACATGTTAATTTAAAGATCGGTCCGTTATGTTTACATTTGAGAGCCATGCAGTGTGTGTGGGAGGGCAGGGATTTTCGTTTACTCATTCCAACACTGAAAGGCCAGTACATATCTGACAATAATTTAGAGAACATGTTAGTGGTTAGTTTGTGTTAAACAATAATGGCATTACACAAACGACCAAGTACAAAATGCACCCTAATAAATCACCTGTGTGACTATAAAGCTGTCTCTACCAAGCCCCACAGAACACAGCAGCAGAGAACGAGAGGAAGAGAGGGAGAGAGAGAAGAAAAGAGAGAAGGAGACAGACAGACAGACGGACAGAGAGATGCGTTCTTTGCTTAGGGGTACATACGACATCCTAACATACTCATTACCCCTCTAAGTGCAGTGCTCAAAACCCAATGATCAACCCCTTCACCCTTCCATGCATTTGAGCTGAGATAGGATCAGTAGTACAGTGCCTAACCATCAATTCTGCTCACACTTAATTACAGGTAACGTTTTGCCATCTCTACCACACACACACACACACACACACACACACACACACACACCTCTGGCAGCTGACATAATAGTCTGAATATCACTTAGCTTATTGGTGAAAGGCTGTTCATTAAAAACATCTAATCAGAGTGATACACTGGAGGAAGTAAACTGCCGTTAGCGTTCACATCTGTAAATCCACTGCATGCGCAAACACAATGCCAGTCCTATTTTGTTTAAGAAAAGTATCTGAATACCTGGAGCTACTGTTCTTCTTCTAGCACTTTCTATTTTGGAGTTTCCTAAGACTGCAGTGGTTTTATAGAGATGGAGAGGAAAGTTGACCCCATAGATTTGGTAGGACTAAAACTTATTCAACACAGAGGTCCCAGATATAACCCTTTGATTTAATGTTATTTATAAGCATGGCAGGTGTCCAAAGTAAAGAAAACTGCACGTTAACAACATTATTTAATTATTTACCTGTTCGCAACGATCCAGCACCTATCTATTGCAGGTGGGTTGTTTCATCCCACCATCCAGAAAAGTGAGGCAAAATATCCTTTAAAACAGCACAGAAAACCAGAAACCTTACCTTTTGTATTTACAGCTTAGTAGTGTCCATCTGTGTTTCTGAGTGTCATGCTACTCTGTCCCTACTCCTCACGTAGCAGTGCTTAGAGGTGGCGCTTATTCTGAATCCTCTCGGCTGCACTTACATTCCAAGACTGACAACAGTGCTGCGAGAGCTAGTGTGTGTGCAAGTGTCTGTTCAGCGTGCTTCTCTCCCTCCCTCTACCTCGCTCTCTTTCTCCACCCCCTGCCTCTCTTTTTTCTCTTCTCCCCCCACCCTCTTTCTTCCCAACCTCTCTCTCCCTCCCCATCTCTCTCCCTCTTTCTCTCTATCCCTATCGGTCTCTCTCACTGACTCTCTCTCCATCCCCCCCCCCCCCCCCCCCCCCCCCCCCTCTCTCTGCATCACTTCTTGCTGTGGATGTCAGGGAGGCTGAAGCAGAGAAGAAAGAAAGAGAGAAAGAGAAAGAACAGAAAAAGGAGCAAAAGCAACAAGGGGACAAGGAAAGAGAGAAGGGAGAAAATAGTGTCCTTACTCCCAGCAGTTGACTACAGCAGCAGTGGGATTGAGGACGGCGGAGGTTCGGAGGCTGAAGGGGGGTGGACTCCTGAATGGAGAGAGAAGGGGAGAAAGGCAGCTATGTAGAGAGGAGGATCCCTAGTCTAAGCTAGGATGTACTAAACAGACCAGCTACTCTGATAGATTGACTCTGATGTCTAAAGTAATCGTCCCGATCTAATCTCCTTTCAATGACAGTGGAATGAAGGAGAAACCGGCCATAAGTTGTAAATAACCCTCTCAGAGGGGGGATGTTTCTCCATCTCCATCGCCGCCTGGTGACTTGGCCGACCGGCCGGCAGTGAAACTTAGTGTGTGTGAGCAGGAAGTCCGTCCGAGCAGGCAGCACTCCGTCATATCTTTTCATTATGTGCTTCGTCTTGGATGCATATCAATATATCTCTTCCACATTCCCTTTTGAAAGTGATATAGCATTTTAATTTAGTTGAGGGAAATGGAGAGAGATAATATATCATCACTGTGGTGTTTGATGCTGAGGACAGAGAGAGAGAGAGAGAGAGAGAGAGAGAGGGGGAGAGAGAGAGAGAGAGAGAGATTGAGAGACAAGAGTGGGACAGAGAGATGGAGAGACAAGAGTGGGACAGAGAAGGCATCACATGCCAATACACATACATGCACCTTGAGCTGATAAATGATATGTGATGGAGAAACTTTGCAATGCATGGGTTGCCACTCAGGTTCTGCAGTCTGAATTAAATATTTAAGGAAAGCAGCAGCAGTTCCGCTAGCTCTCATCCCAGCACAAGTTGTATCTCCCACTATCAGTGTGGATAGATGATTAACTCGACGTCCCTATGGGCCTTAGTCAAAAGGTGTGCACTATGTTGTGAATAGGGTGCCATGTGTGATGCAGACAAATTGCACCTAATAAATAAATCAAAATGCAAACAGGCTAAACTAATTAACACAGGCACAGGCACTAAGGTAGCCTTTCTCTGATGTGAAGCCAAGTCCACATCATTCACAATTAACAGTTGTGTTGTTTCTGCTGTCATGCTATATATACAGGGTAGCTGTCTGTGTGTGTGTGTCAGTGTGTGTGTGTGTGTGTCAAGTGTGTGTGTGTGTGTGTGTGTGTGTGTGTGTGTGTGTGTGCGTGCGCCTGTGTACGTGAGTGCGCATGTGGTATGGATGTGTGCCCAGGTGTGTGTGTGTGTGTGTGTGTGTGTAACAGGCCAGTGTAAAAACCAGGCCATTTTGTACATATACAGAATATGTGTTTTAATATACCTGTTATTTATATCCCTGGGAGGTTAATTATGTTGTTATTATTGAGTCCAAACAACTCCGTGCAAACATCAGGAAAGAAATCAGCCGCATTGTTTGTCTGACTCTGGTTTACACCTTAAAAATAAATAAGTTTGAAGCAAATAAGGTTCATGAGAGAGATGCAATAGGGGAACTATTGTAGGGTCCCTGAAGAACCATAAATGGGATGGTTCTGTAAAAAAACGTACAAATATCAGAAATCAGAAATGTTTGCCCCCCCCCCCCCCCACCGAATCAGAATTGAAGACTTGCGGTAAGGTTTTAAGCCATATTTGCATATTTCCAAGGGTGCCTTTGAGTGTTTTTTAGAGTACCTAGTACCACCCATTACTATATTTTCTGGTGACAGAGACATGGTTGTTGCATTCATTCATTTTCAGTCCGGTGGCATTCACGTGTATACCTTGTAATTAAAACTAAATGATTTAAGACAATACAATACGTATTTCATAAGGCCTTCTTTTAAGTGCCTAGTTTTACCCTAATACAGTCGCCTGAAACTCATATTATTGGAATCCAGCCAGAGTCGGGATATCCAACATCTGGAGAAAAAAAAATCACCTGCAACCTGCATTCAGAATGAATGCCAAGATTGGGAAGACTAAGATATGGGACTACCTTAATTAAACATCTAAACTGGAACAACAATTTCAGTAACGGGTGCAATAAATCCAAGTTACAGATTGGAATAGTTTAGAAAAATATACAGTAACAGTGAAAAGTGTTTTAAACACTTATTTGGTTACTACATGATTCCATATGTGTTATTTCATAGTTTTGATGTCTTCACTATTATTCTACAAGGTAGAAAATCGTAAAAATAAAGAAAAACCCTTGAATGAATAGGTGTGTCCAAACTTTGGACTGGTTCTGTTTGGTACTTATATTTGAGCAGCATAACATTAATGAATCAGTCAATGCACATGCAAAAACATAGGCATTGAAACAAACATATATATTTTTTTACCTGCAATAGACCAAAACTCTCTCACACACACTGCCAACAAATAACTCCCCTAGGTGCAGTACTTACAGTATAACTCTAAGTACATCAGTAGCTAGCTTAGTAAAAGTATTCCACTGCCTTTCAAACTGTTTTCTTTTCAAATCCATGTCACTTGCCCTCTATTCTTCTACCACCACTTGGTACAGTGTCTTCAGTTATTACTGTGTAGTGAGGAGTATTTGTTGCATTAAATCAACATTTTTTATTCCAGGGGCAGCAACAGCTATCTGAAGTAAATGCATTTCAGGGATGCTATCCCAATTGTCCTCTGCATCCCAAATGGCACACTATTTCCTATATAGTGCATGACTTTTGACTAGAGCCCTATGAGCCTACATTAAAAGTAGTGCACTATAAAGGGAATAGGGTGCCATTTGGGTCTGCTCCTATCAGCATCCATTTGGGTCTGCTCCTATCAGCTTACACCCCCTTTCACCTCCACAGAGCTCCCTGATCCTTATTGAAGCTGTGATCTTTCATCAGACCTCGCCAGGAGTATATGCCAGGAGGTGGTGTGTAGGGGCTAATGGCACCGTATTCCCTATTTAGTGCACTACTTTTGACCAGGACCCATAGGGTTCTGGTCAAAAGTAGTGCACTATGTAGGGAAAAGGGTGCCATTTGGGACAAAACCATGGTCTGTAGAGAAAATATAGAATCACACAACAAGTTGACCTTACAGTGAAATCCTATAGTTTCTCTACAGACCATTGCTGGCACCATATTCCCTTTATTAATGGTAGGTTTATTTGAACAGTGAGAGACAGAATAACAACAACAAAAATCCAGAAAAACGCATGTCAAAAATGTTATAAATTGATTTGCATTTTAATGAGGGAAATAAGTATTTGACCCCCTCTCAATCAGAAAGATTTCTGGCTCCCAGGTGTCTTTTATACAGGTAACGAGCTGAGATTAGGAACACACTCTTAAAGGGAGCGCTCCTAATCTCAGCTTGTTAACTGTAAAAAAGACACCTGTCCACAGAAGCAATCAATCAATCAGATTCCAAACTCTCCACCATGGCCAAGACCAAAGAGCTCTCCAAGGATGTCAGGGACAATATTGTAGACCTACACAAGGCTGGAATGGGCTACAATACCATTGCCAAGCAGCTTGGTGAGAAGGTGACAACAGTTGGTGCGATTATTCGCAAATGGAAGAAACACAATCTCACTCGGCCTGGGGCTCCATGCAAGATCTCACCTCGTGGGGTGCAATGATCATGAGAACGGTGAGGAATCAGCCCAGAACTACACGGGAGGATCTTGTCAATGATCAAAGCAGCTGGGACCATAGTCACCAAGAAAACAATTGGTAACACACTACGCCGTGAAGGACTGAAATCCTGCAGTGCCCGCAAGGTCCCCCTGCTCAAGAAAGCACATATACAGGGCCGTCTGAAGTTTGCCAATGAACATCTGAATGATTCAGAGGAGAACTGGGTGAAAGTGTTGTGGTCAGATGAGACCAAAATCGAGCTCTTTGGCATCAACTCAACTCACCGTGTTTGGAGGAGGAGGAATGCTGCCTATGACCCCAAGAACACTATATCCACCATCAAACATGGAGGTGGAAACATTATGCTTTGGGGGTGTTTTTCTGCTAAGGGGACAGGACAACTTCACCGCATCAAAGGGACGATGGAAGGGGCCATGTACCGTCAAATATTGGGTGAGAACCTCCTTCCCTGATGTGTACGACAGTGTGTTCCAGTTCCCGCCAATATCCAGCAACTTTTCACAGCCATTGAAGAGGAGTGGGACGACATTCCACAGGCCACAATCAACAGAATGATCAACTCTATGTGAAGGAGATGTGTCGCACTGCATGAGGCAAATGGTGGTCACACCAGATACTGACTGGTTTTCTGATCTACCCCCCTACTTTTTTTTTTTAAGGTATCTGTGACCAACAGATGTACACTACATGACCAAAAGTATGTGGACACCTGCTCATCGAATATCTCATTCCAGAATCATGGCTATTAATATGGAGTTGGTGCTGCTATAACAGCCTCCGATCTTCTGGGAAGGCTTTCCACTAGATGTTGGAACATTGCTGCGGGGACTTGCTTCCATACAGCCACAAGAGCATTAGTTAGGTCGGGCACTGATGTTGGGCGATTAGGCCTGGCTCGCAGTTGGCAATCCAATTCATCCCAAAGGTGCTCAATGGGGTTGAGGTCAGGGCTCTGAGCAGGCCAGTCAAGTTATTCCACACCGATCTCGACAAACAATTTCTGTATGGACCTCACTTTGTGCACGGGGGCATTGTCATGCTGAAACAGGAAAGGGCCTTCCCCAAACTGTTGCCACAAAGTTGGAAGCACAGAATCCTCTATAATGTCATTGTATGCTGTGGCGTTAAGATTTCCCTTCACTGGAACTAAGGGGCCTAGCCCAAACCATGAAAAACAGCCCCAGACCATTATTTCTCCTCCATCAAACTTTACAGTTGGCACAATGCATTGGGGCAGGTAGCATTCTCCTGGCAGCCGCTACACCCAGATTTGTCCGTCGGACTGCCATATGGTGAAGCATGATTCATCACTCCAGAGAACGCGTTTCCACTGCTCCAGAGTCCAATGGCGGCAAGCTTTACACCACTCCAGCTGACGCTTGTGTGCGGCTTCAGCACTCTGTGGTCCCATTCTGTAAGCTTGTGTGTCCTACCACTTCGCAGCTGAGCTGTTGTTGCTCCTAGATGTTTCCACTTCACAATAACAGCACTTACAGTTGACCGGGGCAGCTCTAGCAGGGCAGAAATTTGACCAACTGACTTGTTGGAAAGGTGGCCCCGTGTAGCTCAGTTGGTAGAGCATGGCGCTTGCAACGCCAGGGTTGTGGGTTCGTTTCCCACGGGGGGCCAGTATGAAAAATGTATGCACTCACTAACTGTAAGTCGCTGTGGATAAGAGCGTCTGCTAAATGACTAAAATGTCAAATGTGGCATCCGATGACGGTGCCACGTTGAAAGTCACTGAGCTCTTCAGTAAGGTCATTTTACTGCCAATGTCTGTCTATGAAGATTGCATGGCTGTGTGCTCGATTTTATACACCTGTCAGCAACGGGTGTGGCTGAAATAGCCAAATCCACTAATTTGAAGGGGTGTCCACATACTATATGTAGTGTATATCTGTTTTCCCAGTCACTTGAAATCCATAGATTAAGCCTAATGAATTTATTTCAAATGACTGATTTCCTTATATGAACTGTAACTCAGTAACACCTTTGAAATTGTTGCACGTTGCTTTAATATTTTTGTTCAGTGTAGTTAGCTAGGGTTTGAAGTAGGTGTATCTACCAATCTTATTTGTATTTGTTCAATGCCTCAATTGGTTTTATAAACTATATTGGATATATGGCTGTACAGATTCGAATCAACCCAAGATGATGAACCCTGAAGATGGGACAAAGTGCATGACAAGGTGGCCCAGAGGAAGCCAGCTGTTCTCAACCCCTACATTGCCCCTAGGAACATACAGAGAAGGAACTGCCAGGTGTGTCATAATAGCCCGGAAGTAAAGCCACACTGAGAGCCAAATTATAAATGGGATACATTGAATAGATGGAGCACGGTGGGAAAAAAATGCATTAAAACGCATTAAATGTATTTTCATCATTCAATTAAATGTGTTCATCATTCAATTAATACATTAAATATATACTCTCATGGTAGTGTGTATTTATTTTATAGTTTTCATGGGTCCATTATTTTCCCATTAACGTCTTATAGCAACCGTATATTCTTGGCAGCCCTGGTGTGAAGGGGAAGGAATGGCAGTGCATACCGTCATATGACCCTAAATATTTTTGATGTGTAATTTGGAATTATAATTAATTAGAGGGCTGTAAAACGGCAGCAATCTCCTCCAGCGCCATTTTTACTCAAACCGACATGCACAGGACACAGAAGGTGTAAACGGTACAGTGAAATGGTTACTTGCATAGTGAAGTCCTTGTTTAGACATGTAGCTAGCTAAACAATGAACCAATCCCAACTCATAACGTTACTACCCTGCATGAATCTACAGGTAGCTAAAGCTAACCAACTACTAGGTTTAATTTTAGCTAGCTAAAAATAGCTATTATGTGGGTTTTTTCGTGTTATTTGTAATTTATACTGTACATAATGTTTCTGCCACCGTCTCTTATGACGAAAAGGAGCTTCTGGATATCAGGACAGTGATTACTCACCTCGTATTGGACGAAGATTTTTTCTTCAATGAGTCGGACGCAAAGGATATTCAACAGACACAAATCCCTGTCATTTGCATGAGAAAGAGACAGAGATATTGTGGACGTAGGTCGGGGTGCCTTATAAGGATCCGACGGCGAGCAAGTAATCTGCCTCTTCCATCAATCCTATTAGCCAACCTACAACCATTGGAAAACAAAATGGACCACCTAAGATCAAGAAAATCCTACCAACAGGACATTAAAAACGGTAATATCTTATGTTTCACCGAGTCATGGCTGAACGACAACATGGATAACATACAGCTGGCGGGATATACGCTACATCGGCAGGATAGAACAGCTGACTCCGGTAAGACAAGGGGTGGCGGTCTGTGTATATTTGTAAACAACAGCTGGTGCACAAAATCTAATACTAAGGAAGTCTCGAAGTTTTGCTCGCCTGAGGTAGAGTATCTCATGATAAGCTGCAGACCACACTATTTACAAAGAGAGTTTTCTTCTATATTTTTCATAGCTGTCTATTTCCCACCACAAACCGATGCTGGCACTAAGATTGCTTATGGCCTTATACAGCTCACTGAGCTCCTAGTGGCTGGGGACTTCAATGCAGGGAAACTTAAATATGTTCTACCTAATTTCTACCAGCATGTTAAATGTGCAACCAGAGGAAAAAAACCTCTAGACCACCTTTACTCCACACACAGAAACGCATACAAAACTCTCCCTCGCCCTCCATTTGGCAAATCTGACCATAATTATAACCTCCTGATTCCTGCTTATTAGCAAAAACTTAAGCAGGAAGCAGCAGTGACTCGGTTATTCAGGAAGTAGTCAGATGACGCAGATGCTAATCTACAGGACTGTTTTGCTAGCACAGACTGGAATACGTTCCGGGATTCTTCTGATAGCATTGAGGAGTACACCACATAAGTCACTGGCTTCATCAATAAGTGCATCGATGACATCGTCTCCACAGTGACCGTACGTACATACCCCAACTAGAAGCCATGGATTACAGGCAACATCCACACTGAGCTAAAGGGTAGAGCTGCCTCTTGCAAGGAGCGGGACTCTAACCCGGACGCTTATAAGAAATCCCGCTATGCCCTCTGTCGAACCATCAAACAGGCAAAGAGTCAATAAAAGACTAAGATTGAATCGTACTACACTGGCTCCGATGCTCGTCGGATGTGGCAGGGCTTACAAACTTTTACAGACTACAAAGGGAAGCTCAGCCGCGAGCTGCCCAGTGACACGAGCCTACCAGACGAGCTAAACCACTTCTATGCTCGTTTCGAGGCAAGCAACACTGAAGCATGCATGAGCGCATCAGCTGTTCCGGATGACTATGTGATCACGCTCGCCGTAGCCGATGTGAGTAAGACTTTTAAGCAGGTCCACATTCACAAGGCTGCAGGGCCAGACGGATTACCAAGATGTGTACTCCGAGCATGCGCTGACCAACTGGCAAGTGTCTTCACTGACATTTTCAACATGTCCCTGACTGAGTCTGTATTACCAACATGTTTCAAGCAGACCACCATAGTCCCTGTGCCCAAGAACACTAAGATAACCTGCCTAAATGACTACCGACCCGTAGCACTCACGTCTGTAGCCATGAAGTGCTTTGAAAGGCTGGTCATGGCTCACATCAACACCATTATCCCAGAAAGCCTAGACCCACTCCAATTTGTATACCCCCTCCAACAGATCATGCAATCTCTATTGCACTCCACACTGCCCTTTCCCACCTGGACAAGAGGAACACCTACGTGAGAATGCTATTCATTGACTACTGCTTAGCGTTCAACACCATAGTGCCCTCAAAGCTCATCACTAAGCTATGGACCCTGGGATTAAACACCTCCCTCTGCAACTAGATCCTGGACTTCCTGACGGGACACCCCCAGGTGGTAAGGGTAGGTAACAACACATCTGCCACGCTGATCCTAAACATGGGGTCCCCTCAGGGGTGCATGCTCAGTCCCCTCCTGTACTCCCTGTTCACCCATTCCTGCATTGCCAGGCATGACTCCAACACCATAATTAAATTTGCCGACGACACAACAGTGGTAGGCCTGATCACCGACAACGATGACACAGCCTATAGGGAGGTGGTCAGAGACATGGCCGTGTGGTGCCAGGATAACAACCTCTCCCTCAACGTGATCAAGACAAAGGAGATGATTGTGGACTACAGAGAAAAAAAGAGGACTGAGCACGCCCCCATTCTCATCGACAGGGCAGTAGTGGAACAGGTTGAGAGCTTCAAGTTCCTTGGTGTCCACATCACCAACAAACTATCATGGTCCAAACACACCAACACAGTCGTGAAGAGGGCACGACAAAGCCTATTCCCCCTCAGGAGACTGAAAAGATTTGACATGGGTCCTCATATCCTCAAAATGTTCTACAGCAGCAACATCGAGAGCATCCTGACTGGTTGCATCACCACCTGGTACGGCAACTGCTCTGCCTCCAACCACAAGGCACTACAGAGGGTAGGGCGTACGGCCCAGTACATCACTGGGGCCAAGCTTCCTGCCATCCAGAACCTCTATACCAGGCGGTGTCAGAGGAAGGCCCTAAAAATTGTCAAAGACTCCAGCCACCCTAGTCATAGACTGTTCTCTCTGCTACTGCACGGCAAGCGGTACCGGAGTGCCAAGTCTAGGTATAAAAGGCTTCTTAACAGCTTCTACACCCAAGCCATAATACTCCTGAACAGTTAATCTTGGCTACCCCGACTATTTGCATTGTCCCCCCCCACCTCACCCCACCCCCTCTTTTACACTGCTGCTACTCTGTTTATTATCTATGCATAGTCACTTTAACTCTACATACATGTACATACAGTAAGGGAAAAAAGTATTTGATCCCCTGCTGATTTTGTACATTTGCCCACTGACAAAGAAATGATCAGTCTATAATTGTAATGGTAGGTTTATTTGAACAGTGAGAGACAGAATAAATAAAAAAAATCCAGAAAAAAAATGAGGGAAATAAGTATTTGAACCCCTCTCAATCAGAAAGATTTCTGGCTCCCAGGTGTCTTTTATACAGGTAACGAGCTGAGATTAGGAGCACACTCTTAAAGGGAGTGCTCCTAATCTCAGCTTGTTACCTGTATAAAATACACCTGTCCACAGAAGCAATCAATCAATCAGATTACAAACTCTTCATTATGGCCAAGACCAATGAGCTCTCCAAGGCTGGAATGGGCTACAAGACCATCACCAAGCAGCTTGGTGAGAAGGTGACAACAGTTGGTGCGATTATTCGCAAATGGAAGAAAGACAAAATAACTGTCAATCTCCCTCGGCCTAGGGCTCCATGCAAGATCTCACCTCGTGGAGTTGCAATGATCATCAGAACGGTGAGGAATCAGCCCAGAACTACACAGGAGTATCTTGTCAATGATCTCAAACAGCTGGGACCATAGTCACCAAGAAAACAATTGGTAACACACTACGCCGTGAAGGACTGAAATCCTGCAGCGCCCACAACGTCCACCTGCTCAAGAAAGCACATATACAGGCCCGTCTGAAGTTTGCCAATGAACATCTGAATGATTCAGAGGAGAACTCGGTGAAAGTGTTGTGGTCAGATGAGACCAAAATGGAGCTCTTTGGCATCAACTCAACTCGCCGTGTTTGGAGGAGGAGGAATGCTGCCTATGACCCCAAGAACACCATCCCCACCGTCAAACATGGAGGTGGAAACATTATGCTCTGGGGGTGTTTTTCTGCTAAGGGGACAGGACAACTTCACCGCATCAAAGGGACGATGGACGGCACCATGTACTGTCAAATCTTGGGTGAGAACCTCCTTCCCTCAGCCAGGGCATTGAAAATGGGTCGTGGATGGGTAGTCCAGCATGACAATGACCCAAAACACACGGCCAAGGCAACAAAGGAGTGGCTCAAGAAGAAGCACATTAAGGTCCTGGAGTGGCCTAGCCAGTCTCCAGACCTTAATCCCATAGAACATCTGTGGAGGGAGCTGAAGGTTCGAGTTGCCAAACGTTAGCCTCGGAACCTTAATGACTTGGAGAAGATCTGCAAAGAGGAGTGGGACAAAATCCCTCCTGAGATGTGTGTAAACCTGGTGGCCAACTACAAGAAACGTCTGACCTCTGTGATTGCCAACAAGGGTTTTGCCACCAAGTACTAAGTCATGTTTTGTAGAGGGGTCAAATACTTATTTCCCCCATTAAAATGCAAATCAATTTATAACATTTTTTACATGCGTTTTTCTGGATTTTGTTGTTGTTATTCTGTCTCTCACTGTTCAAATAAACCTACCATTAAAATTATAGACTGATCATTTCTTTGTCAGTGGGCAAACGTACAAAATCAGCAGGGGATCAAATACTTTTTTCCCTCACTGTATGATCTCTGTAATTGAAAACAAAGGTTTCTGTACCAAATATTAAGTTCTGCTTTTCTGATGTATCAAATACTTATGTCATGCAATAAAATGCAAATTAATTACTTAAAAATCATACAATGTGATTTTCTGGATTTGTGTTTTAGATTCCGTCTTTCACAGTTGAAGTGTACCTATGATACAAATTACAGACCTCTACATGCTTTGTAAAAAATCGGCAGTGAATCAAATACTTGTTCTCCCCACTGTATGTATTCACCCCCTTTTCTACAAAGCCCCTAAATAAGATCTGGTGTAACCAATTACCTTCAGAAGTGATGAAACCAATTTTTCCTGCTGCATTATGATGTCAGGGCTGTGACATAGGGTTCAGCCAGGAGTTGATGGACAGTCGGAAGAGCGAATGAAACAGTAAGAGGGACATCCCAGCTTCAAGTGGTGTCAGATTTCACATCCTCTTTCACACATGTACAGTGGGGAAAAAAAGTATTTAGTCAGCCACCAATTGTGCATGTTCTCCCACTTAAAAAGATGAGAGAGGCCTGTAATTTTCATCATAGGTACAAGTCAAATATGACAGACAAAATGAGGAAAAGAAATCCAGAAAATCACATTGTAGGATTTTTTATGAATTTATTTGCAAATTATGGTGGAAAATAAGTATTTGGTCAATAACTAAAGTTTCTCAATACTTTGTTATATACCCTTTGTTGGCAATGACACAGGTCAAACGTTTTCTGTAAGTCTTCACAAGGTTTTCACACACTGTTGCTGGTATTTTGGCCCATTCCTCCATGCAGATCTCCTCTAGAGCAGTGATGTTTTGGGGCTGTCGCTGGGCAACACGGACTTTCAACTCCCTCCAAAAATGTTCTATGGGGTTGAGATCTGGAGACTGGCTAGGCCACTCCAGGACCTTGAAATGTTTCTTACGAAGCCACTCCTTCGTTGCCCGGGCGGTGTGTTTGGGATCATTGTCATGCTGAAAGACCCAGCGACGTTTCATCTTCAATGCCCTTGCTGATAGAAGGTTTTCACTCAAAATCTCACGATACATGGCCCCATTCATTCTTTCCTTTACACGGATCAGTCGTCCTGGTCCCTTTGCAGAAAAACAGCCCCAAAGCATGATGTTTCCACCCCCATGCTTCACAGTAGGTATGGTGTTCTTTGGATGCAACTCAGCATTCTTTGTCCTCCAAACACGACGAGTTGAGTTTTTACCAAAAAGTTATATTTTGGTTTCATCTGACCATATGACATTCTCCCAATCCTCTTCTGGATCATCCAAATGCACTCTAGCAAACTTCAGACGGGCCTGGACATGTACTGGCTTAAGCAAGGGGACACATCTGGCACTGCAGGATTTGAGTCCCTGGCGGCGTAGTGTGTTACTGATGGTAGGCTTTGTTACTTTGGTCCCAGCTCTCTGCAGGTCATTCACTAGGTCCCCCCGTGTGGTTCTGGAATTTTTGCTCACCGTTCTTGTGATAATTTTGACCCCACGGGGTGAGATCTTGCGTGGAGCCCCAGATCGAGGGAGATTATCAGTGGTCTTGTATGTCTTCCATTTCCTAATAATTGCTCCCACAGTTGATTTCTTCAAACCAAGCTGCTTACCTATTGCAGATTCAGTCTTCCCAGCCTGGTGCAGGTCTACAATTTTGTTTCTGGTGTCCTTTGACAGCTCTTTGGTCTTGGCCATAGTGGAGTTCAAAGTGTGACGGTTTGAGGTTGTGGACAGGTGTCTTTTATACTGATAACAAGTTCAAACAGGTGCCATTAATACAGGTAACGAGTGGAGGACAGAGGAGCCTCTTAAAGAAGAAGTTACAGGTCTGTGAGAGCCAGAAATCTTGCTTGTTTGTAGGTGACCAAATACTTATTTTCCACCATAATTTGCAAATAAATTCATAAAAAATCCTACAATGTGATTTTCTGGATTTTTTTTCCTCATTTTGTCTGTCATAGTTGACGTGTACCTATGATGAAAATTACAGGCCTCTCTCATCTTTTTAAGTGGGAGAACTTGCACAATTGGTGGCTGACTAAATACTTTTTTTTCCCCACTGTAGATTAGATATACTGCTGTGTCCGGGAGAATCAGGGCTACCACTCAATGCAAGCCATTTCGATCTACGGTGTCCACAGGTCGATTTATGATCATTCAGATCATTCAATAATGTGTGGATATAGTTCTAAACTTGAAGAACTCCATTCTTCCAAGAGCTCACTGAGTTTGAATGAAGACCTATAGAGGTAAGTACACTCACACACACACACACACACACACTGCCAGAGGATGAAGCGTGATTCATCACTCCAGAGAACACGTTTCCACTGCTCCAGAGTCCAATGGCGGTGCGCTTTACACCACTCCAGCCGACGCTTGGCATTGCGCATGGTGATCTTGAGTGTGGCTGCTCGGCCATGGAAACCATTTCATGACGCTCCCGACAAACAGTTATTGTGCTGACGTTGCTTTCAGAGGCAATTTGGAACTTGGTAGTCAGTGTTTTTACGCGCTACGCACTTCAGCACTTGGCGGTCCCATTTTGTAAGCTTGTGTGGCCTACCACTTCGCAGCTGAGGCGTTGTTGCTCCTAAACGTTTCCACTTCACAATAACAGCACTTACAGTTGACAGGGGCAGCTCTAGCAGGGCAGAAATTTGATGAACTGACTTGTTGGAAAGGTGGCATCCTATGACAGTGCCACGTTGAAAGTCACTGAGTTCTTAAGTAAGACCATTCTACTGCCAATTTTTGTCGATGGAGATTGCATGGCTGTGTGCTCGATTTTATACACCGGTCAGCAACGGGTGTGGCTGAAATAGCAGAATCCACTAATTTGAAGGGGTGTAAGAATATATCCAGGCCAGCACAATACAGTTTGGGTTGGCCTAACTGTGAAAGACCAATATGGGATATTTTTATTTTAGGTCAATCAGAGTACATGTCATTTCTCAAAGCAGTTTTCACACAGGGTGCCTTTTTGGCGAAATTAGAGTATACCCACTTCCCCAGGCATCACAACACCATATCTTGTAACAACATTGTAATTACAGAGTTAGTTGTTAAAGATTGTTACATTAAAGTACAATGTAACTACAATGCAACTAAAATCTTTATAAAAAAGGTATAATTTCTCCTAGTTAGCCTATTGTCAGCAAAGGTTTTTACATTGTAACTACATAATAATTATAAAGGTTATACACTACTGGGTTTCACTTTACATTAACCTCTACGGGATCGGTGTCCCGTATACAGGACGGTTGAGCTAACGTGCGCTAATGTGATTAGCATGACTGTTGTAAGTAACAGAAAACTTTCCAGGACATAGGCATCTTATATGGGCAGAAAGCTTAAATTCTTGTTAATCTAACTGCACTGTCCAATTTACAGTAGCTATTACAGTGAAAAAATACCATGCTATTGTTTGAGGAGAGTGCACAACAACAAAAAAGTATCACGGCAACTGGTTTGATACATTCACCTCTGAAGGTAAATAATGTACTTACATTCAGTAATCTTGCTCTGATTTGTCATCCTGAGGGTCCCAGAGATAAAATGTAGCATAGTTTTGTTTGATAAAATCAATTTTTTAATTCAAATGTAGGAACTGGGTTCTACAGTTTGAACCCTTGCTGTCTCTGGCTCCACACCCACCCCGCCCCCGGCCATCTAGATGTGTGAAAGTTAGTGTATAAGCTAATGATCCATCATGTATGACATTCCAGGGAGTGTGTAAACTTTCATTTTGTATTACCATATCATTTTTGTATGTTCTCTATAGTTATGTACTTGAAAATGCATCAATTGACCAATTTGGCACATTTGGGCAGACTTAATACAAAATAGTCCAGTAAAAAAATATATGCACTCACTAACTGTAAGTCGCTCTGGATAAGAGTGTCTGCTAAAATGACTAAAATGTAAAATGTATTGCCATGCTTCACTGGATCAATCTGAAACTTTGCACACACACTGCTGACATCTAGTGGCCAAAATTGCGCCTAAACTGCAATATTATCTTGTGGCCTTTCTCTTGCATTTCAAAGATGATGGAAAAAACAGACTTAATGTGTTAAATTCTATTACATTAATTTATTTCACATTTCCACAAACTTCAAAGTGTTTACTTTCAAATGGTATCAAGAATATGCATATCCTTGCGTCAGGTCCTGAGCTACAGGCCGTTAGATTTGGGTATGTCATTTTAGGCGAAAATTATAAAAAAGGGTCCGATCCTTAAGAGGTTAAGTTGCTTGCTCCTGGGTAGGTACATGATAATTACAAGTATATCCTATGTAACATCATACATTACACTTGATTCAATATAGCCTTTGACCCAGGTCATAATATAAAAATAAACAAATTGAAAATGACCAGTATTTAATGACAGGGTGTGCCTTGTTACAATTGTTGTTACCAGGTCCTAGCCTATTTATCAACCCTGGTATTACATGTGGAAATTATAGTAGTGGGCACCTTGTAGTTACATGTAACAAGGTCAGATCTTGGTTCGAGTTATTAACATGGTAATTCCAAGGTGACTTTCAAACATGTAATTACAAAACATTAGTTACATAGTGGAACAAGAAAATGTGTGATAAAATCAGTAATTACACATGTGGAATAACCTTCTGCAAATTGATGTGTAATTACACATTCCTTGTTCCAATTGTGTAATAACTGACAGTGCTACAACCGTATTACCATGTAATTACATGGTAACACATGTAACGATGATGTTGCTTATATATTTATTACTGTGTAGTTACATAGTAATAGGGGCAAACTAATGTAAAGCGTTACCAACATAATTACTAACCATATATGGCTGCACACATAAGGTATAAGACATAACTCCTGCAGCATTTCTAATTGTTTAATGACACTACTACTTTTACAACTTGCATTTTACACGTTTGTGTTTCGTTTTCCATTCATTGTTTATAGATTAGCAGTTGTTTACAAAGTATCTATATAGAAATTGCATCAATCTGCTGGTACCCCTCTTTGCCAGCTGAGCTGCTCTTCATGTCCCAAATGGCACCCTATTCTCTATAGAGAACTGTGTCTTTTTCAGAAATTTAGTAAATCACGAAGCTCATTAAAATTTTCCTGCGAAGTAGGAAAACTTTATTTAACAACAGCGTGACCAAATTAAGATGCGAGATCTATAGTACACTACTTTCGACGAGTGCCCTATGGGCCCTGGTCAAAAGTGGTGCACTATGTAGGGAATAGGCTGCCATTTGGGAGGCAACCAATATGTTGAATATTACGCTTTTCCTGCACTCAATGCCCTCTGTCTATCACACTGGTCTAAACCTGGAAAGAACCATCAGTCTTTGTTAGTTACATTAGATCAATTACACCCTCAGGTTCTGTCTGAGATACGGTGATCCACGGCCCATATAAGATGAGTGTGACAGGGGCTATCTATGGGAATGTCAGATCTGACCAATGGCCCCTAACCCTCCACCAGGGATGTTTTCCACTCAGTCCCTTTCTTCCAGAGCCAGGCTGCATCTTAAATGGCACCCTATTTGCTATGTAGTGCACTACATTTGACCAGGGCCCATCAGACAAAGGATGTATCCCAAATGGCACTCTATGCCCTACCCTATTCCCAATATAATGCACTTTGTAGGGAATAGGGTGCCATTTGGAACAAATCCCCAGTCCCTCTGCTGCATCCATCCCACCCTACTGGTTCCTGTATTTAGCTTTTCTGATGTATGAGAGTATCCTGTGTTTAAGCTTTTGTTTAAATGTAACTGTGCATTCTGCATAATTCAGTCTCGTGGACTGCAAGCATGAATGAAATAAATCAAATCATGTGTGGAAAGGCTGTTTTCACAAGGAGGATGTGAGTCGGAAATGGTGTAGCCATGGAACAAATAGAAGCAGATTGTACAATGAAATGTTAATGAATTCTGAAGCCCTTGTTCTAATGCCGATCATGAGAAAAACAAAAGAGGTGTTCAAAAAAATGGTATCGCCTGAAAATGATGTGATAACGTATTTTATATTCTGTTGACTGCATGGCTTCCAAGTGGGAAGAAACTCTCATCCCCTCACGGGACTATGAGTGAAATACAGCCACATATCTGGAAAGACATACATATGATGTTGTTTCCCAAATAATTTCATGCCACATTAGGGGTAAAACCGGATATACAATTGAATGGACACAGTGAGTCAGATGAGTATATGTTCTAGCACTGATTTCCCACATCAGTGTTTCACATTAGCAATCTGTTCACTCTGTGGAATTTTTTTATATGAAATAGTCACCCTCCAGAACTCAGAATAAATACAAATAGATGAGTGTATAAAATGCATCCTTGGCATCCCATATTTTTGCAGGTAGTTAGCACTGAGAAGGTGAACTAACTTTGCTGAAGGGCGCTGGGCTAGTGGCCTATGCAAAATCATCCTCATTGACCCAGTGTTCTCCAGTCCACAAGCCCAATTCCTCATCTCCCACGATTACACTCACCTCCAGGACAAGCAAGATAAGAAAGCTGATGAAACTCTAGTCATGCTATCTTATCGCCGCTACAATTACTGATTTATAACTTCAATATTACCTTGAAGACTACATCTCCTCAATGGCATCTATTCTCTACTTCCATTATGTCCTCTTGCAATTTTTCTGTTGCCAGGGTCATACACCTCCTCCAATATTACCCTTACATTCACATTTTAGTAATTTAGCGCACGCATATCCAGAGTGATTTATTCCCTTACAACAACATTTCCACAATGGCATCCATTGTCTACTACCTTTATATCCTTTTGCAATTTTTCTATTGCCACAATCATACTGTATGCATCATTCAATTATAACTCTTCCCTGCTAGTGTATTTAGCAGACAGCTAGCAGCAGAGAGGAGCATATAAAACTACTTTGAGAACAACTCAATTTCCACAATGTACCTTTCCACTTTCCTGTCTGACTAGCAGTGACAATAGACTACCAAACCTGACTCACCCATTAAAAAGAGGGTTGCAAATTTCCTCGCTATGGGCTGCCAGCATTCTGCTCTTGTCTTAGTATTTTCTTTGAGAAGTCATATACAGACAAATAAAATCAGGAAGTATCGAACTACACTGTTCTCTCACACTGGCTGCTCTGACAATGCAGGAGACAAGCTAGGCAGGAGTGTGCACGGCATGTCTACTTGTGGAACAGAATGTGGCTATGAAAGAGACTTCCCTGGCATATAGAAAGAGAGAGCATTAAGAAGAAAGATGTGGATCGACTAAAAAATAGATAGAGGCTGGGTTTTGTGTTGGATGAGACCTCTGAGATACAGGGCCTTCGGAAAGTATTCAAAACCCTTGACTTTTTCCACATTTTGTTACGTTACAGACTTATTCAAAAATTGATTAATACCCCATAATGAGAAAGCGAAAACAGGTTTTCAGAAATCTTTACAAAGTCTATTCCAAATAAAAAACAGAAATACTTTATTTACATAAGTATTCAGACCCTTTGCTTGCTATGACACTAGAAATGTAGCTCAGGTGCATCCTCTCTCCATCGATCATCCTTGAGATGTTTCTACAACTTGATTGGAGTCCACCTGTGGTAAATTCAATTGATTGGACATGATTTGGAAAGGCACACACCTGTCTATATAAGATCCCACAGTTGAAAGTGCATGTCAGAGCAAAAAGCCATGAGGTCGAAGGAATTGTCATCTGAGACAGGATTGTGTCGAGGCACAGATCTGGGGAAGCCACTCCTCAGTAAAAGGCACATGACAGGCCGCTTGGAGTTTGCCAAAAGGCACCTAAAGAATATCAGACCAGGAGAAACAAGATTCTCTAGTCTGATGAAATCAAGATTGAACTCTTTGGCCTGAATGCCAAGCGTCATGTCTGGAAGAAACCTGGCACCATCCCTATGGTGTAACATGGTGGTGGCAGCATCATGCTGTGTGGATGTTTTTCAGCATCAGGGACTGGGAGACTAGTCAGGATCGAGGGAAAGATGAATGGAGCAAAGTACAGAGAGATCCTTGATGAAAACCTGCTCCAGAGCGCTCAGGACCTCAGACTGGGTTGAAGGTTCGCCTTCCAAAAGTACAATGACCCTAAGCACACAGCCAAGACAACGCAGGAGTGGCTTCGTGACAAGTCACTGAATGTCCTCAAGTGGCCTAGCCAGAGCCCGGTCTTGAACACGATCGAACATCTCTGGAGAGACCTGAAAATGGCTGTGCAGCAATTCTTCCCATCCAACCTGACAGAGCTTGAGAGGATCTGCAGAGAAGAATGAGAGAAACTCCCCAAATACAGGTGTGCCAAGCTTGTAGCGTCATACCAAAGAACACTCGAGGCTGTAATCACTGCCAAAGGTGCTTCAACAAATACTGAGTAAAGGGTCTGAATACTTATGTAAAGGTTTTATTTTATTTTTTTCTTTATAAATTACCTAGAATTTCTAAAAACCTGTTTTTGCTTTGTCATTATGGAGTATTGTGTGTAGATTGATGAGGGAAAAAAAACAATTCAATACAATTTAGAATAAGGCTGTAACCTAACAAAAAGTCAACGGGTCTGAATACTTTCCGAAGGCGCTGTACCTACAGTACCAGTCAAAAGTTTGGAAACACCTCATTCAAGGGTTTTTCTTTTATAAAACTATTTTCTACATTGTAGAATAATAGTAAAGACATCAAAACTATGAAATAACACATATGGAATCACTTAGTAACCAAAAAAGTGGTAAACAAATCAAAGTATATATTTTACATTTGAGATAGCCACCCTTTGCCTTGATGACAGCTTTGCACACCCTTGGCATTCCCTCAACCAGCTTTTCCAATAGTCTTGAAGGAGTTCCCACATAAGCTGAGCACTTGTTGACTGCTTTTCCCTCACTCTGCGGTCCGACTCATCCCAAACCATCTCAATTTGGTTGAGGTCGGAGTCAATTGTGGAGGCCAGGTCTTCTGATGCAGCACTCCATCACTCTCCTTCTTGGTAAAATAGCCCTTACACAGCCTGGAGGTGTGTTGGGTCATTGTCCTGTTGAAAAACTAATGACAGTCCCACTATGCCAAAACCAGATGGGATAGTGTATCGCTGCAGAATGATGTGGTAGCCATGCTGGTAAGTGTGCCGTCAATTCTAAATAAATCACAGACAGTGTCACCAGCAAAGCACCCCCACACCATAACACCTCCTCCTCCATGCTTTACAGTGGGGAAATACACATGCGGAGATCATCCGTTCAACCACAACGCGTCTCACAAAGACACTTTGGTTGGAACCAAAAATCTCAAATTTGGACTCCAGACAAAAGGAAACATTTCCACCGATCTACTGTCCATTGCTCATTTTTCTTGGCCCAAGCAAGTCTCTTCTTCTTATTCGTGTCCTTTAGTAGTGGTTTCTTTGCAGAAATGTGACCATGAAGGCCTGATTCACAAAGTATCTTCTGAACAGTTGAAGTTGAGATGTGTCTGTGACTTGAACTCTGAAGCATTTATTTGGGCTGCAATTTCTGAGGCTGGTAACTCTAATGAACGTATCCTTTGCAGCAGAGGTACCTCTAGGTCTTCCATTACTGTGGTTGTCCTCATGAGAGCCAGTTTCATCATAGCGCTTGATGGTTTTTGCGACTGCACTTGAAGAAACGTTCAAAGTTCTTGGAATGTTCCGTATTGACTGACCTTTATGTCATAAAGTAATGATGGACTGTCGTTTCTCTTTGCTTATTTGAGCTGTTCTTGCCATAATATGGACTTGGTCTTTTACCAAATAGGGCTATCTTCTGTATACCCGCCCTACCTTGTCACAAATCAACTGATTGGCTCAAACACATTAAGGAGGAAAGAAATTCCACAAATTAACTTTTAACAAGGCACACCTGTTAATTGAAATGCATTCCAGGTAGCTACTGGTAACTTTTAGCAACTGTGGATAGTTGTTTCCAATGTTATTTCACGCTTAAGAGTACCTGTAATTAAGCCAGCTAGCTACCTACCATTCAGCTGTTTTTCTAACCTCATTATCTGAAGCATTAACGTTAGGTAGTTAGTAGCTACTGTACTTAATTACAGCTACTGATTGCAGAAGACCAACGTCTTCTTGTCTGCCACCCAGACAGCTGGCGTCGGGTAAGTTTGGCGTTATGCATAGCTTGGGCTTTGTCGAGTA
This sequence comes from Coregonus lavaretus, assembly GCF_964263955.1. Lineage (NCBI taxonomy): Eukaryota > Metazoa > Chordata > Actinopteri > Salmoniformes > Salmonidae > Coregonus > Coregonus lavaretus. The sequence continues at coordinate 24,644,078 of NC_140021.1, forward strand.
AGGCTTAAACTATGTATTTAGATTGTAGTTGGGTATTGTAGCTAGGCATCGTGGGTTGTCGTGGGTAGTTGTTGTATGTAGTTATTGTAGGTTAGGATTGTATTCGGCGGTGCCGGGTGTAGCACGAAGCTAGCTAGCTAACTCACCTCCTGGACTAGCTGGCGAGTAGCTATTAGCAACGGTAGCAACTAAATACAATATCCTTTTAGCCAGCCATTGCTAGCTAGCCAACACTACCAGCTAGCTGTACTGTAGCAGCTAAATACAATATATTTGTGCTAGCTAGCCAACGTTTAATTATTGCTGCGTTATGAAAGGAACTAGACACGGACACGAATTATCTGTTTAGTGTGTTAACACACTATTGGTAGTTTGTTGTAACCAAGTATTGGTGCTAAACTGTGTGTTATTGAATGCTAGCATGCTATTTAGCTATGGCGTCATAGTTAGCTAGCTGAATAAAGTAAGTTGAGTCTATTCCTTGAAACATTGAACCGCTGTAGTTTACAACAATTCTAATTTCTAAAGTGGAAGTTGGGAGAGTTTTATTCGGGTGGTTCAGTGAAACAATTATAGTTTCTGAGGTGGAAGTTGGGAGAGTTATATTTGGGAGTTTTTTGGTGAGGGAGGCCCTGCTCTCTCCTTTCCCAGATGTTTAGTTCATTTCATTCCGATCTCCTCTGCATTATTGTAGCCATCTGCTACAGCCTGTCAACTATGCCTCTGCCTATCCCTGTTCTCTCCTCTCCGCACAGGCTACACAAACGCCTCACACCGCGTGGCTGCTGCCTCTCTAACCTGGTGGTCCCTGCACGCACCACACACCTGGAGTTCCAGGTCTCAGGCAGCCTCTGGAACTGCCGTTCTGCTGCCAACAAGGCTGACTTCATCCCAGCCTATGCTACCCTCCAGTCCCTCGACTTCCTGGCGCTGACGGAAACATGGATTACCACTGAAAACACTGCTACTCCTACTGCTCTCTCCTCGTCTGACCATGTGTTCTCGCATACCCCGAGAGCATCTGGTCAGAGGGGTGGTGGCACAGGAATCCTCATCTCTCCCAAGTGGTCATTCTCAATTTTTCCCCTAACCCATCTGTCTATCTCCTCATTTGAATTCCATGCTGTCACAGTCACTAGCCCATTTAAGCTTAATATCCTTGTCATCTATCGCCCTCCAGGTTCCCTTGGAGAGTTCATCAATGAGCTTGACGCCATGATAAGTTCCTTTCCTGAGGATGGCTCACCCCTCACAGTTTTGGGGGATTTCAACCTCCCTACGTCTACATTTGACTAATTTCTCTCTGCCTCCTTCTTTCCACTCCTCTCCTCTTTTGACCTCACCCTCTCACCGTCCCCCCCTACTCACAAGGCAGGCAATACGCTTGACCTCATCTTTACTAGATGCTGCTCTTCTACTAATCTCACTGCAACTCCCCTCCATGTCTCCGACCACTACTTTGTATCCTTTTCTCTCTCGCTCTCCTCCAACACTACTCACTCTGCCCCTACAAAGATGGTAATGCGCCGCCGCAACCTTCGCTCTCTCTCTCCCACTACTCTCTCCTCTTCCATCCTATCATCTCTTCCCTCTGCTCAATCCTTCTCCCTCCAATCTCCTGATTCTGCCTCCTCAACCCTCCTCTCCTCCCTTTCTGCATCCTTCGACTCCCTGTGTCCCCTATCCTCCCGGCCGGCTCGGTCCTCCCCTCCAGCTCCGTGGCTTGATGACTCATTGCGAGCTCACAGAACAGAGCTCCGGGCAGCTGAGCGGAAATGGAAGAAAACTAAACTCCCTGCCGACCTGGCATCTTTTCACTCCCTCCTCTCTACATTTTCTTCATCTGTTTCTGCTGCTAAGGCCACTTTCTACCACTCTAAATTCCAAGCATCTGCCTCTAACCCTAGGAAGCTCTTTGCCACATTCTCCTCACTGCTGAATCCCCCCCCCCCCCTCCTCCCTCTCTGTGGATGACTTCGTCAACCACTTTGAAAAGAAGGTTGACGACATCCGATCCTCGTTTGTTAAGTCTAATCACACTGCCCTACCCTATGCTTTGACTTCTTTCTCCCCTCTCTCTCCAGATAAAATCTTGCGACTTGTGACTGCAGGCCGCCCAACAACCTGCCCGCTTGACCCCATCCCCTCCTCTCTTCTCCAGACCATCTCCGGTGACCTTCTCCCCTACCTCACTTCGCTGATCAACTCATCCTTGACCGCTGGCTATGTCCCTTCCGTCTTCAAGAGAGCGAGAGTTGCACCCCTTCTCAAAAAACCAACACTCGATCCCACTGATGTCAACAACTACAGACCAGTATCCCTTCTTTCTTTTCTTTCCAAAACTATTGAGCGTGCCGTCTTTAGCCAACTCTCTTGCTATCTCTCTCAGATTGACCTTCTTGATCCAAACCAGTCAGGTTTCAGGACTGGTCATTCAACTGAGACTGCTCTTCTCTGTGTCACGGAGGCTCTCCGCACTGCTAAAGCTAACTCTCTCTCCTCTGCTCTTGTCCTTCTAGACCTGTCTGCTGCCTTTGATACTGTGAACCATCAGATCCTCCTCTCCACCCTCTCCGAGCTGGGCATCTCCGGCGCGGCTCACTCCTGGATTGCGTCCTACCTGACCGGTCGCTCCTACCAAGTGGCGTGGCGAGAAGCTGTCTCCGCACCACATGCTCTCACCACTGGTGTCCCCCAGGGCTCAGTTCTAGGCCCTCTCCTTTTCTCCCTATACACCAAGTCACTTGGCTCTGTCATATCCTCACATGGCCTCTCCTATCATTGCTACGCTGACGATACACAACTAATCTTCTCCTTTCCCCCTTCTGATAACCAGGTGGCGAATCGCATCTCTGCATGTCTGGCGGACATATCAGTATGGATGACGGATCACCACCTCAAGCTGAACCCTGGCAAGACGGAGCTGCTCTTCCTCCCGGGGAAGGACTGCCCGTTCCATGATCTCGCCATCACGGTTGACAACTCCGTTGTGTCCTCCTCCCAGAGTGCGAAGAGCCTTGGCGTGACCCTGGACAACACCCTGTCGTTCTCCGCTAACATCAAGGCGGTGACCCGATCCTGCAGGTTCATGCTCTACAACATTCGGAGAGTATGACCCTGCCTTACACAGGAAGCGGCACAGGTCCTAATCCAGGCACTTGTCATCTGCCGTCTGGATTACTGCAACTCACTGTTGGCTGGGCTCCCTGCCTGTGCCATTAAACCCCTACAACTCATCCAGAATGCCGCAGCCCGTCTGGTGTTCAACCTTCCCAAGTTCTCTCACGTCACCCCGCTCCTCCGCACACTCCACTGGCTTCCAGTTGAAGCTCGCATCTGTTACAAGACCATGGTGCTTGCCTATGGAGCTGTGAGGGGAACGGCACCTCCGTACCTTCAGGCTCTGATCAGTCCCTACACCCAAACGAGGGCATTGCGTTCATCCACCTCTGGCCTGCTGGCTCCCCTTCCTCTGCGGAAGCATAGTTCCCGCTCAGCCCAGTCAAAACTGTTCGCTGCTCTGGCACCCCAATGGTGGAACAAGCTCCCTCACGACGCCAGGACAGCGGAGTCACTCACCACCTTCCGGAGACATTTGAAACCCCACCTCTTTAAGGAATACCTGGGATAGGATAAAGTAATCCTTCTACCCCACCCCCCCCCAAAAAAATTGTAAAGTGGTTATCCCACTGGCTATAGGGTGAATGCACCAATTTGTAAGTCGCTCTGGATAAGAGCGTCTGCTAAATGACGTAAATGTAAATGTAAATGTGACTAACTCATGAAGCTGGTTGAGAGAATGCCAAGAGTGTGAAAATCTGTCATCAAGGCAAAGGGTGGCTATTTGAAGAATCTCAAATATAAAATATATTTTGATTTGTTTAACACTTTTTTGGTTACTACATGATTCCATATGTGTTATTTCATATTTTTGATGTCTTCACTAATATTCTACAATGTAAAAAATAGTAAAAATAAAGAAAAACCCTTTAATGAGTAGGTGTGTCCAACCTTTTGACTGGTAGTGTATGTAAATCAAAACAACAAAACAGTTATTTTATTAATGATGTCTGAAATGCCATCCTTCAACATGATAAAAAAATAGGAACAAATATTTTGTTTTTATCAAGGTCTGGAAAAGATGCATTGTTGATCAATTTTCAGGTCAGGCCGACATGTGTAACCTAATACTGTGTAATACATGTAAAAAAAAAAATATCACAGCCCAATACAGTGGCTTGCGAAAGTATTCACCCCCCTTGGCATTTTTCCTATTTTGTTGCTTTACAACCTGGAATTAAAATGGATTTTTTTGGCGGTTTGTATCATTTGATTTACACAACATGCCTACCCCTTTGAAGATGCAAAATATTTTTTTGGGTGAAACAAAAAAAAAAGAAGACAAAAAAACAGAAACCTTGAGCGTGCATAACTATTCTCCATCCCCAAAGTCAATACTTTGTAGAGCCACCTTTTGCAGCAATTACAGCTGCAAGTCTCTTGGGGTATATATCTATAAGCTTGGCACATCTAGCCACTGGGATTATTGCCCATTCTTCAAGATAAAACTGCTCCAGCTCTTTCAAGTTGGATGGGTTCCGCTGATGTACAGCAATCTTTAAGTCATACCACAGATTCTCAGTTGGATTGATGTCTGGGCTTTGACTAGGCCGTTCCAAGATATTTAAATGTTTCCCCTTAAACCACTCAAGTGTAGCTTTAGCAGTATGCTTAGGGTTATTGTCCTGCTGGAAGGTGAACCTCCGTTTCTTATTTTTTTCTTTAAGCAATGGCTTTTTTCTGGCCACTCTTCCGTAAAGCCCAGCTCTGTGGAGTGTACGGCTTAAAGTGGTCCTATGGACAGATATACCTATCTACGCTGTGGAGCTTTGCAGCTCCTTCAGGGTTATCTTCGGTCTCTTTGTTGCCTCTGATTAATGCCCTCCTTGCCTGGTCCGTGAGTTTTGGTGGGCAGCCCTCTCTTGACAGGTTTGTTGTGATGCCATATTCTTTCCATTTTTTAATAATGGATTTAATGGTGTTCTGTGGGATGTTCAAAGTTTCAGATATTTTTTTATAACCCAACCCTGATCTGTACTTCTCCACAACTTTGTCCCTGACCTGTTTGTAGAGCTCCTTGGTCTTCATGGTGCCGCTTGCTTGGTGGTGCCCCTTGCTTAGTGGTGTTGCAGACTCTGGGGCCTTTCAGAACAGGTATCTACATACTGAGATCATGTGACAGATCATGTGACTTCATTTAACTAATTATGTGACTTCTGATGGTAATTGGTTCTGCCAGATCTTATTTAGGGGTTTATAGAAAAGGGGGTGAATACATATGCACGCACCACTTTTCCGTAATTTATTTTATATATATTTTTTAAACAAGTTATTTTTTTAATTTCACTTCACCAATTTGGACTATTTTGTGTATGTCCATTACATTACATCCAAATAAAAATCCATTTAAATTACAGGTTGTAATGCAACAAAATAGGAAAAACACCAAGGGGGATGAATACTTTTGCAAGGCACTGTAAGTATGCCTGGCCCAAGCCAGAACGGGCCACAGCGCAGGAGCCTATCTTCTGTTTCTGTAGTGTAAAGCAGCTTGATGCAAGTACACCACCTGGATGCTATTTTTGTCAATAGCCTTACATTAATTTGGTCATTCCACCAATTCGGAGCCTTTTGAGAAGTGTTACGTGCTCAAAAGAAAACATTTGATTTCACCTATTTTTTAACATTCTGTCATAAAGAGCACATAATCAACTTAATAAAAAACATGTTTTGCCACCTCGAGGTTAAATATATATATATTTTTAAAGACTATAGTAAGTGCCTATAAGTGACAAATAAAGTAACATGGTTGACCTTAACAGGGTTGATGATTTCATCTTAAATCAACCATAAATCTCCTAGTGACAGGTGGAATGCAAGCTTGTTGTGTGCAACAACGAGGGGCAATTGAGTGGAAGCTTCACAAAAAATGTACAATTGTTAAAACATTTCTAGCCTGTCTATCTATAGGCAACAGGGTTCAGTTTTCCACCACAAAACACCAGAAAATGCCCAAAAAGAGTAGAACCAGCGTACCTGCTTTTACACTATGATTTGACCATTAGATGTTCTTTGTTTCTTAAAAAAAAAAAAAGGAATGGTTTTACCATATTAAAACGAGAGTTCAGTTCATATAATAGGGTTGACCTTAAAATGAAGGACAGCTAATTACATTTATTAAATTAATAATAATCTTCAGAAATGACTTTTTCAAAGCAACAAAATAACTACAGCTTTACAATGATGGTGAAAATTCAGAAATGTTGGGGTTCAGAGGTTTAAAATCTTCCTAGAAGTCACAGAGGGTGCATGGAGGTGCACTTTAGCAAGTCTTTATTCACATTGAAAATCTGATTTATTGAAATCACCCTGTGGTCTATGTTAAAAGGCACTTAATTTTCTATGACAGGCTTTAAAAATTCCATAGGGACGCATACTTAAAATATCAAAGGGACGCAAAAGGCACTCTTTTTGTGGAACGACCAAATGATTGCCTATTGTGCCATAGTTTTCTGTAAAATGTGCTTCTCTGATTATGGGTGAATCCTGTATTAACCACAGAGGGTACGCAGGTGCTGTCGGATCCTGGATGTCTATCACTGGCTAAGAGACAGACCCCAGAGGGACCTCCCAAACTGTGTCTGTGTGCGCGCGTCACAGACTATGCCTGCTGGGAGGGTTAACGCTCTTCGCTCCAACACCAGATGCTTTCCCTGGCTGAGGGATATTCCACGAGTACCACTGGAATAACTCAGGCTTTTATATTTTGATATGTTGCACATTATCATTCACAGCCTCGATTCTTAGAGCCTTCAGAGAGATAGGGACAGGTTCCCTCATACTGTCAGATAGCTAATAAACTACTGCTATAGATTTGTCTGTGAAGAAAATTACACAACATTATTGTTTTTACATAAAAAAAAAAAACATTTTTAGTCATTTAGCAGACACTCTTATCCAGAGCGACTTTTCAGTTATTGAGTGCATACATATTCTTTTTTTATTATTATTATTTTATTTTCATACTGGCCCCCCGTGGGAATCGAACCCACTTCCCTGGCGTTGCAAACACCATGCTCTACCAACTGAGCTACATCCCTGCCGGCCTTCCCCTCCCCTACCCTGGACCAAATGTGCGCCTCCCCATGGGTCTCCCGGTCGCGGCCGGCTAAGACCTAGCCTGGATTCGAACCAGGATCTCTAGTGGCACAGCTAGCACTGCGGTGCCTTAGACCACTGTGCCACTCGGGAGGTTGTTCAAGTACATTAAGAGTAAGACAGCTCCTTGGCTATAAAAACTTTGCTTGCAGACAGAGTGACCTCTGGTCTCTAAGCCACTGCAACCCTCCAAGCAGCATGATACTTTATACACAGGCTCAGTCCCGAATGGCACCTTATTCCTCTGTGGTCCTCTGTAGCTCAGCTGGTAGAGCACAGCGCTTGTAACGCCAAGGTAGTGGGTTCGATCCCCGGGACCACCCATACACAAAAAATGTATGCACGCATGACTAAGTCGCTTTGGATAAAAGCGTCTGCTAAATGGCATATTATTATTATTCCCTACATAGTGCACTACTTTTTACCAGAACCCTATGGAAAGTTTTGGAATATATAGTGACTCAGGTACCATTTGCAACAAAACCACAATCACCACAGTCCCCATCCCACTGGGAACTATCACAGTCATTACCAATGTGGTAGCCCTATACAATGTGTGAAAAACAGCTAGTGCCTCTCCAATTACATAAGGAAATGAAACATCCAAATATGTATCAACAGAGAGCAGTCTTGTTAATTAGCAGATACAAGTGTCTTTTTTAATCATTTGGACCGCCTGCTAGTCATGGCGAGACAGCTCTTTCGGAGATAGTGCCAAGTAATGGCTGCTTTTTTCCTTATTAAACGGGAGGAAAAGACTGAACTTCAAACAATGACGCTAAAATAATGAAGACAGCTATGTCACCGCATTGCAACCCAGACTTGGTCTCCCATCTATTTCACTGGCTACGTTCCGAATGGTACCCTACTCCCTACATAGTGCACTACTTTTAACCAAGTCCCATAGACCTCTGGTCAAAAGTAGTGCACCATGTACGGAATAGCTATTTGGGACATAACCACTGTCTGAGACTGTCTGGTCTCACAATGTTTCAATATGTGACGTTTCTTGGGGGAAAAAATTGTCTGAATGATTCTGGATTATCTTGACTATTTTGTGTATTATATATATGGATCCAATTGAGTAAATTTAAATATTTTTTAAAAACTTTAAACAAATCTGCAGGACTGATATAGGCATTGCTCTCTCCCCTGACTTCATTCAGAGAAAAGAGCATTTGTGCCAGCCAGACAGATAAGTGCAGTGTACTGTACAACTAGACGACTAATACATGAGAAGTGTGCTGGAGATATACACTCATAGATCACTGCCCAAGCTACAGTTCCTTCCACCGAAAAACAATGGGCCATTTCTATTTTCCCTCCCTACTCCTCGTGTCACGTTTGCTTTATTTGTGTATATACCCATCTTTATTGCTCCAGCCGGATGACTGGATTGTGGAGATCATGGTGGGGTAATTCATCACAATGCAAGATGGCAACATAAGTGTCCGAGATGGCTGCTCATACATCATTGCCATGTTTGCCTGTGGATGATTCAATTTCAGGTTTGTCATCAGGTTCCCACAGATGGGGCGCAGAGGGCCAGTAGAGTTTAATGTGTACGGGCGTATGTGTGCACGTGTGTGTGTGCGCAAGCGTGCGTGTGTGCGCGTGTGTCATATCCGAGGTGCAGTAGGTGTTGATTTGTGTCTTATTGCAGGAGATCCAGCAGGGGACACTGGAGAGAGCTTGTACAAGTAGAAGTATTGGTTCCCAACACATTGTTAGTAATGTTTTATATATGTAGACACATACAGTAATTGGAATATTGATGGGATTATTCACCCATAAACTTCCAGATTTTGATTAAATGTTGATTAGATGGATAAACCTGTAATAGGCCATCCTTCTAATTATTAGGGTATTTCTTTGGGGGGGTGGATCAATTTGATTCACATTGCCAATTTAAACACTTCTAAAGAACATGGATTACTGATAATGGAAATGCCCCCCATATATTTGTATTCCCCAATAAGAAGCAGTGCAAAAGGTAGTTCCAAATGGGTAGAAAGAGGCTCTGAAGGCCACCATGGACACGTCTAAAGTCAGCTGTATTTCTATCATTCATGCAGCAATCAAAAAGACACCGATGACACACATGACACTGATCCTGCATGGTGCATCAATTTCACTAGGAGGACTGAGAGCTAGCTGGCTTAAATTTGACAGACTAATTGCGTTTATCTTGGCTCTCTTCCGGTGGAGACATCTCTCTGCCTGTCTTTTTATGAGTTATTGTTTGCTGATCTTTCTCGCAAACTCATTGAGTATTCACAAATAATTGGTTTCCTTCTAAAGAAAAATCCACAAATGTGACTTTGTTCAAAGGATTCGCTGTGTGCCTACAGACTCACCCCTTTGTTCATTTGCAGCGAGCTAAGAAGACCTTCCCAGTGTGAGGGCACACTAAATGTCTAAATGTAGGACTTTATTTTCTCCTCATTGCTACTAGTCTTGGAAGAGAGTGAAAAGTCCCCAGAATTGAAAGAGTATCATACAAATTATATCTTCACTCTGACGCTCTCCAACGCTCTCTTCAAACATCGGACATAAAAGAACTCCTGTCAGTTCGATCAATCAGGAAACGTAAAGTAACAAAAGGTTGAGAATTTGGCAGATACTTTTCAAATAGTAAAAATATACAGTAATAGTCAGATGTTTGAACACACCTCGACTAACCTGTGCCCCGCACATTGACTCTGTACCGGTACCCGCTGTATATAGCCTCGCTACTGTTATTTTACAGCTGCTCTTAAGCAATAAATAGATAATAAAAAAATAAAAATAGCTAAACACTTATTCTTTGTCAAAACTGCATTGCTGGTTAAGGGCCTGTAAGCAAGCATTTCACTGCTGTATTCGGCGCATGTGGAAAATACAATTTGATTTGATTTTGACCTACTCATTCAAGGGTTTTTCTTTATGTTGACTATTTTCTACATTTTAGAATAATAGTGAAGACATTAAAACTATGAAATAACACATATGGAATCAGGTAGCAACCAAATAAGTGTTAAACAAATCAAAATATTTTATATTTGAGATTCTTCAAAGAAGCCAACCTTTGCCTTGACGACAGCTTTGCAAACTCTTGGCATTATTTCAACCAGCTTCATGAGGTAGTCACCTGGAATACATTTCAATTAACAGGTGTGCCTTAAAAGTTAATTTGTGGAATTTCTTTCCTTCTTAATATGTTTGAGCCAATCAGTTGTGTTGTGACAAGGTAGAAGATAGCCCTATTTGGTAAAAGATCAAGTCAATATTACGGCAAGAACAGCTCAAATAAGCAAAGAGAAACGACAGTCCATCATTACTTTAAGACATGAAGGTCAGTCAATTCGGAAAATGTCAAGAACTTTGAAAGTTTCTTCAAGTGCAGTCGCAAAAAACATCAAGCGCTATGATGCAACTGGCTCTCATGAGGACCACCACAGGAAAGGAAGAACCACAGTTACCTCTGCTGCAAAGGATAAGTTCATTAGAGTTAATTGCACCTCAGATTGCAGCCCAAATAAATGCTTCAAAGAGTTCAAGTAACAGACACATCTCAACATCAACTGTTCAGAGGAGACTGCATGAATCAGGCCTTCATGGTCGAATTTCTGCAAAGAAACCACTACTAAAAGGACACCAATAATAAGAAGAGACTTGCTTGGGCCAAGAAACACAAGCAATGGACATTAGACCAGTGGAAATCTGTCCTTTGGTCTGATGAGTCCAAATTTGAGATTTTTGGTTCCAACCGCCGTGTCTTTGTGAGACGCAGAGTAGGTGAACAGATGATCTCTGCATGTGGGTTCCCACCATCAAGCATGGAGTAGGTGGTGTGATGGTGCTTTGCTGGTGACGATGTATGTGATTTATTTAGAATTCAAGGCACACTTAACCAGCATGGCTACCACAGCATTCGGCAGCGACACGCCATCCTATCTGGTTTGCGCTTAATGGGACTATCATTTGTTTTTCAGCAGGACAATGACCCAACACACCTCCAGGCTGTGTAAGGAGAGCGACGGAGTGCTGCATCAGATGACCTGGCCTCCCCAATCCCCCGACCTCAACCAAATTGAGATGGTTTGGGATGATATGGACTGCAGAGTGAAGGAAAAGCAGCCAGCAAGTGCTCAGCATAGACTACCGTTCAAAAGTTTGGGGTCACTTAGAAATGATCTTGTTTTCGAAAGAAAAGCAATTTTTTTGTCCATTAAAATAACATCAAATTGATCAGATATACGGTGTAGACATTGTTAATGTTGTAAATGGCTATTGTAGCTGGAAACGGCTGATTTTTTATGGAATATCTACATAGGCGTACAGCGGCCCATTACCAGCAATGATCAGTCCTGTGTTCCAATGGCACGTTGTGTTTGCTAATCCAACTTTATCAATTTAAAAGGCTAATTGATCATTAGAAAACACTTTTGCAATTATTTTAGCACAGCTGAAAACTGTTGTGCTGATTAAAGAAGCAATAAAACTGGCCTTCTTGAGACTAGTTGAGTATCTGGAGCTCAGCAATTTAGGGTTCGATTACAGGCTCAAAATGGCCAGAAACAAATTTCTTCTGAAACTCGTCAGTCTATTCTTCTTCTGAGAATTGAAGGCTATTCCATGTGAGAAATTGCCAAGAAACTGAAGATCTCATACAACGCTGTGTACTACTCCCTTCATAGAACAGCGCAAACTGGCTCTACCCAGAATAGAAAGAGGAGTGGAAGGCCCCGGTGCACAATTGAGCAAGAGGACAAATACATTAGAGTGTCTAGTTTGAGAAACAGGCGCCTCACAGGTCCTCAACTGGCAGCTTCATTAAATAGTACCCGCAAAAAACCAGTCTCAACATCAACAGTGAAGAGGCGACTCCGGGATGCTGACCTTCTAGGCAGAGTTGCAAAGAAAAAGCCATATCTCAGACTGGCCAACAAAAAAAAAAAGATTAAGATGGGCAGTCTGAGATATGGCTTTTTCTTTGCAAATCTGCCTAGAAGGTCAGCATCCCGGAGTCGCCTATTCACTGTTGACATTGACACTGGTCTTTCTATGCTTGACATCATGGGAAAATCAAGAAATCAGCCAAGAAAAATGGTAGACCTCCACAAGTCTGGTTCATCCTTGGGAACAATTTCCAAACACCTGAAGGTACCACGTTCATCTGTACAAACAATAGTACATAAGTATAAACACCATGGGACCACGCAGCCGTCATACCACTCAGGAAAGACGCAAGTTATGTCTCCTAGAGATGAACGTACTTTGGTGCAAAAAGTGCAAATCAATCCCAGAACAACAGCAAAGGACCTTGTGAAGATGCTGGAGGAAACGAAAAAGTATCTATATCCACAGTAAAACGAGCCCTATAATCGACATAACCTGAAAGGCCGCTCAGCAAGGAAGAAGCCACTGCTCCAAAACCGCCATAAAAAAGCCAGACTACGGTTTGCAACTGCACATGGGGACAAAGATCATACTTTTTGGAGAAATGTCCTCTGGTCTGATGAAACAAAAATATAACTGTTTACCCATAATGACCATCGTTATGTTTGGAGGAAAAAGGGGGCTGTTGCAAGCCGAAGAACACCATCCCAACCGTGAAGCACGGGGGTGGCAGCATCATGCTGTGGGGGTGATTTTCTGCAGGAGGGACTGGTGCACTTCACAAAATAGATGGCATCATGAGGAAGGAAAATTATGTGAATATATTGAAGCAACATCTCAAGACATCAGTCAGGAAGTTAAAGCTTGGTCGCAAATGGACAATGACCCTAAGCATACTTCCAAAGTTGTGCCAAAATGGCTTAAGGACAACAAAGTCAAGGTATTGGAGTGGCCATCATAAACTCCCTGACCTCAATCCTATAGAAAATGTATGGGCAGAACAGAAAAAGCGTATGCGAGCAAGGAGGCCTACAAACCTGACTCAGTTACACCAGCTCTGTCAGGAGGAATGGGTCAAAATTCACACAACTTATTGTTGGAAGCTTGTGGAAGGCTACTCGAAACGTTTGACCCAAGTTAAACAATTTAAAGGCAATGCTACCAAATACAAATTGAGTGTATGTAAACTTCTGACCCACTGGGAATGTGATGAAAGAAATAAAAGCTGAAATAAATCATTCTCTCTACTATTATTCTGACATTTCACATTCTTAAAATAAAGTGGTGATCCTAACTGACCTAAGACAGGGGATTTTTACTAGGACTAAATATCAGGAATTGTGAAAAACTGAGTTTAAATGCATTTGGCTAAGGTGTATGTAAACTTCCGACTTCAACTGTAATTGTAAAAGGGTTTTCTAATGATCAATTAGCCTTTTAAAATGATAAACTTGGATTAGCAAACACAACGTGCCATTGGAACACAGGACTGATGGTTGCTGTTAACGGGCCTCTGTACGCCTATGTAGATATTCCATTAAAATCAGCCGTTTCCAGCTACAATAGCCATTTACAACATTAACAATGTCTACACTGTATTTCTGATCAATTTGATGTTATTTTAATGGACAAAAAAATTGCTTTTCTTTCTAAAACAAGGACATTTCTAAGTGACCCCAAACTTTTGAACGGTAGTGTATGTGGGAACTCTTTCAAGACTGTTGGAAAAGCATTCCAGGTGAAGCTGGTTGAGAGAATGCGTGTGCAAAGATGTCATCAAGGCTACTTTTGACTGGTACTGTATATACAGTATATATGTTGTTATTGTTTCTTAAGTTAAGCTCCCCTCCTCTTTATCTTCATTTACAGTGGCAGTTCTCAACAATGCTCTAACAAACACAATGGATGGCGTATTAAAAGTAACTAGTTGGTTGTTTCCAATGAGCTGTCATAGAGCTTCCACTGTAATCCCCTCACCCTGTAAGCACAGAGATTCTGCATTAGCCTGTGGATGACAGGTATTTAGGAGAGGTCACTGGGTGCTAATCCTGCATTCACATACAGTGGCTTGTGAAAGTATTCACCCCCCTTGGCATTTTTCCTATTTTGTTGCCTTACAACCTGGAATTAAAATGGATTTTTGGGGGGTTTGTATCATTTGATTTACACAACATGCCTACCACTTTGAAGATGCAAAATATGTTTAATTGTGAAACAAACAAGAAATAAGACAAAGAAACTGAAAACTTGAACGTGCATAACTGTTCTCGGGGTGATGAGAGTTGTTGGGTTTGCGACAGACATAGCATTTTCCTTGATGGCCAAAAAGCTCCAATATGTTTGGGGAGTCTCCCCGAACACCAAACATTTCCTTATTTTTTTCTTTAAGCAATGGCTTTTTGTCTGGCCACTCTTCTGTAAAGCTCAGCTCTGTGGAGTGTACGGCTTAAAGTGGTCCTATGGACAGATACTCCAATCTCCGCTGTGGAGCTTTGCAGCTTCTTCAGGGTTATCTTTGGTCTCTTTGTTGCCTCTCTGATTAATGCCCTCCTTGCCTGGTCAGTGAGTTTTGGTGGGCGGCCCTCTCTTGGCAGGTTTGTTGTGGTGCCATATTCTTTCCATTTTTTTATAATGGATTTAATGGTGCTCCGTGGGATGTTCAAAGTTTCAGATATTTTTTTATAACCCAACCCTGATCTGTACTTCTCCACAACTTTGTCCCTGACCTGTTTGGAGAGCTCCTTGGTCTTCATGGTGCCGCTTGCTTGGTGGTGCCCCTTGCTTAGTGGTGTTGCAGATTCTGGGGCCTTTCAGAACAGGTGTATATATACTGAGATCATGTGACAGATCATGTGACACTTAGATTGCACACAAGGTCTGAAGGTAATCGGTTGCACCAGATCTTATTTAGGGGCTTCATAGCAAAGGGGGTGAATACACATGCACGCACCACTTTTCCGTTATTTTATTTTGTATAATTTTTTGAAGAAAAATAATCATTTCACTTCACCAATTTGGACTATTTTGTGTATGTCCATTACATGAAATCCAAATAAAAATCAATTTAAATTACAGGTTGTAACGCAACAAAATAGGAAAAACGCCAAGGGGGATGAATACTTTTGCAAGGCACTGTAATACCCAACATGGCTTCATGTAAGAAATGCCCTATTTAGACCAGAGGAGGCTGGTGGGAGGAGCTATAGGAGGACATAATCATTGTAATGACTGGTATGGAATAATAATAATAATCATCCTAATAATAAATGTATTATCTATAGTTATTTTCATTACAAACAAGAATCTTAAAGTCACTTTGAACACAAAAACAAAATGTAGGGATCTGGCAGTTCATGGTTAATGGTCTTCCACAGCTTCAAATGTCTTGAGGCAGTTCAGAAAGGAATATATGGAACGTTATCAAACGTTTCACTCAGGGTAATTAATTCCATTCCAGCCATTACAATGAGCCTGTCCTCATATTGCTCCTCCCACCAGCCTCCTCTGATGTAGACCCATAGTAACCCAACCATCACTTGGGTAAAGAATAAGCACCGTTTTCAAGTGTTTTGTGCTCTTAAAAAGTTTATATTGGCAAACTTTGTGCTTTCCGAGGGCAGTATTGCAGACATAAACTATGGCCTATCCTTTGAGTTTCCCTACAGCAAATGATCCAGTGTTAAATCAACACTGAGAGAGTGGGACCGTACACAAACTGGAACCAATGTTAAATTAGCACACTATTTAGTGTTAAACCTTATACAAATATTTCCCAGAGTGCCTTGCCTTTTGAGTGCATTGTAGAGTTACCACCCATGACTGTATTTGTTAGTGACAGAGACACGATTGTCGCGTTCATCAATTTCCGGTTCTATGGACTTCACCAAGTGATATCCAGAGCGAATATGTTATCATATAAAATATATTTAATAGTGATGGGGAATCGAAGCTTCCTGAAACATTGAGGTTTTCCAGCCAATTGTGTCGAAAATAGGTTCATTACCGGAGACTTCGATCAACGCAGTGTACACTAGAGGCACCTGCTGGTCAAAATAATTTACAGCACCAAGTTAGTATAGATGACTTCGTACACTCCGTAGCACATGTGCAGCATAGCCTTTTTGTCTTCTACCAAACCAATACCAAACCAATTTGTTGGTTTGATCTTATGCTTGCTTTTGTTGCCTATTTTCTCTTGTCTATTTTTGATTTAATAACTGATTGACTGCTTATGATTTATTGACAACATTTATTGAATTGATTAACTTGAATGCCTTTTGAATTATGTCAATTTATTTGTTTTTTTCCTAAATTCATTACAGTTTACAATGTTCAACAAATTCAAATTCAATGTATTATTAACTTAAAATTCCCAACGATACTTCCTCCACACGTCTTCTGGTGTGGTGATGAATGGTTCCTGGTTCTGCTCTGGTTCTGTGAGAGGGATAAGTGTAGAGGAAGTAAGGGAGAAAGGGATGGAGAGGGAGCAGGGGGGTGTTATGTCCATAGGCCTGGGATGGTGGCGGCAGGTAGCTTAGTGGTTAAGAGCGTTGTCCAGTAACCGAAAGGTTGCTGGTTCTAATCCCCGGGCCGACTAGGTGAAAAATCTGTCGATGTGCCCTTGAGCAAGGCACTTAACCCTAAATGCTCCTGTCAGTCGCTCTGGATAGTCTGCTAAATGACTAAAATGGTGTTGGAGCAGGAGCTATGTGGTGGCAAGGCTGGACGCTGGAAGACTGAGGTAACAAACGGGGCCCAGATCCACCTGGCCATGGAGAACTCACAGTTTGTAGGTGTGTTCAGTGCGAGTACCTCCATGAGGGCAGCTCTTATTACGTAACTTGTGGCGTCTATAGATGGATTCCCTAGTAGGGAGGCAACCATGAACAGCTGTCTGGTGAAAGTCCTTCTGTTCGGAGTGTATTGTCAAGGTCATGGTGATGGGTTATTGGGGGGGAGGTCCAGGTCTGGTGTTGGCTATGTCATTGCAGATTTGGATGAGTGCCTGTTGAAAACCTGTACTGTCTTGGTGATGGAATGGGCGATGATGGGAGGTGTGAAGGCGTTTCAAGGGGGCTGGCTGGTTTGCTGCTGTGTGGGATCAGGGGCCGTTGGTGAGTAAGGAGGGGAAGAAGATTTCTCTGAGAGGATAGGGGGTTTGGCGGGTCGAGTTTGCTGGCATCGGGGTTTGGGTTCTTGGGTGGTCTTCTTGTCTGGTCTCTTGTTGGTCTGCTGTTTGTCTGGTCTTTTTCATTTAGTAATTTTAGTTCAGTTGGGTCGTCGTCGTCGTCATCTAAGAACTTGAGTTGTGTGGTGAGTGGGTTTTCCGGTTGTATGACCTCTCTCAAAACCAGGTTCTGAAGAAATGGCCCCCTTTTCCCACACAGGTTGCAGGAGCATGTGGAGGTACAGTCTGAGGTGGGGTGGTTGTCTTTACAGATCTCACAGATGATGGCTGTGCAGGCTACTGCCAGATAGCCCAGGCATGCCATAGTATTGGACAAAGCCTCTTGCTGTTTCCCAGCATGATGGTGCTGGTGAGGTGTTGGACTCCGCACACTCAGGTTGCGTCTGGTCTTCGTGCCCCAGTCCAGACGTTGTATTCATCAAGGACCCTCCTAGCCGCTGACTTGAGGGTGGCGAATGTGCTTAGCCTAAGGTCGATGTCCACACGCGGGAATTCAATTAGCATAATACAAAAATCCCCATCAAAATCTGTCTAGAGATATTGTTTTAGCACTGGATGTGTCTCAATCCACCGTATCCACCTATGTCGCACTTCCCCACCTGCGGTGAAAGGTGACAGAGCTAGAGCGTTGTTTGTCAGACCATGAGACGTCCAGAAAATCGGTTTGGCCTATATCTCCTCTATGGAAAGATGACTCTCACGATGGTGTTTTCCGTTTTGCTCTACGATCATCCCAAGTGTCAGGAGACTCATCTGAAGTCGGTTGGACAACTTCTGTCTGTAGCGTCCAAACCCTTTGGGCTACTTTGGGCACACTAATATGAGCCCTCTGTGCAAAGGTGAGAATCTCACGAACACGTATTGCCCAAGGATGCCCACAGGCTTCACAAGACTCGTCTGAAGGTCCCCCGGTACCAGATGAAGAAATGAATGCTAGTATACAGTGCATTCAGAAAGTATTCAGATCCCTTCCCTTTTTCCACATTTTGTTACGTTACAACCGTATAATAAAATTTATAAAATTACATTTTTTCTTCATCAGTCTACACACAATACCCCATAATGACAAAGTGAAAACAGGTATTTATACATTTATACAAATGTATAAAAAAAATCCACAATGTACCTTTTCACTTTCCTGTCTGACTAGCAGTGACAATAGACTACCAAACCTGACTCACCCATTAAGAGGGTTGCAAATTTCCTCGCTATGGGCTGCCAGCATTCTGCTCTTGTCTTAGTATTTTCTTTGAGAAGTCATATACAGACAAATAAAATCAGGAAGTATCGAACTACACTGTTCTCTCACACTGGCTGCTCTGACAATGCAGGAGACAAGCTAGGCAGGAGTGTGCACGGCATGTCTACTTGTGGAACAGAATGTGGCTATGAAAGAGACTTCCCTGGCATATAGAAAGAGAGAGCATTAAGAAGAAAGATGTGGAGCGACTAAAAAATAGATAGAGGCTGGGTTTTGTGTTGGATGAGACCTCTGAGATACAGGGCCTTCGGAAAGTATTCAGACCCCTTGACTTTTTCCACATTTTGTTACGTTACAGCCTTTTTCTAAAATGGATTAAATCTACACACAATACCCCATAATGAGAAAGTGAAAAAAAGGTTCTCATACATTTTTGCAAAGTCTATTCCAAATAAAAAACTGAAATACTTTATTTACATAAGTATTCAGACCCTTTGCTGTGAGACTCGAAATTGAGCTCAAGTGCATCCTGTTTCCATTGATCATCCTTGAGAAGTTTCTGCAACTTCATTGGAGTCCACTTGTGGTAAATTCAATTGATGCGACATGATTTGGAAAGGCACACACCTGTCTATATAAGGTCCCACAGTTGACAGTGCATGTCAGAGCAACAACCAAGCCATGAGGTCGAAGGAATTTTCCGTAGAGATCCGAGAGAGGATTGTGTCGAGGCACAGATCTGGGGAAGGGTACCAAAAAATGTCTGCAGCATTGAAGGTCCCCAAGAACACAGTGGCCTCCATCATTCTTAAATGGAAGAAGTTTGGAACCACCAAGACTCTTCCTAGAGCTGGCCACCCGGCCAAACTGAGCAATCGGGGGAGAAGGGTCTTGGTCAGGGAGGTGACCATGAGGTGACCAAGAACCCGATGGTCACTCTGACAGAGCTCCAGAGTTCCTCTGTGGAGATGGGAGAACATTCCAGAAGGACAACCATCTCTGCAGCACTCCACCAATCAGGCCTTTATGATAGAGTGGCCAGACGGAAGCCACTCCTTAGTAAAAGGCACATGACAGCCCGCTTGGAGTTTGCCAGAAGGCACCTAAAGGACTCTGACCATGAGAAACAAGATTCTCTGTCTGATGAAACCAAGATTGAACTCTATGGCCTGAATGCCAAGCATCACGTTGTGGGGATATTTTTCAGCGGCAGGGACTGGGAGATTAGTCAGGATCAAGGGAATGATGAACGGAGCAAAGTACAGAGAGTTCCTTGATGAAAACCTGCTCCAGAGCACTCAGGACCTCAGACTGGGGAGAAGGTTCACCTTCCAAAAGGACAAATACCCTAAGCACACAGCCAAGACAACGCAGGAGTCTCTGAATGTCCATGAGTGGCCCAGCCAGTGCCCAGACTTGAAAATCTCTGGAGAGACCTGAAAACAACTGTGAAGCGAAGCTCCCCATACAACCTGACAGAGCTTGAGAGGATCTGCAGAGAAGAATGGGAGAAAATCCCCAAATACAGTTGTGCCAAGAAGACTTGAGGCTGTAATCGCTGCCAAAGATGCTTAAACAAAGTACTTAGCAAAGGGGACTGAATACTTATTATAAAATGTGCAAACATTTATAAACACCTGTTTTTGTTTTGTCATTATGGGTTATTGTGTGTAGATTGATGAGATATACAGTGAGGGAAAAAAGTATTTGATCCCCTGATTTTGTAAGTTTGCCCAATGACAAAGAAATTATCAGTCTATAATTTTAATGGTAGGTTTATTTGAACAGTGAGAGACAGAATAACAACAATAAAATGTTATAAATTGATTTGCATTTTAATGAGGGAAATAAGTATTTGACCCCCTCTCAATCAGAAAGATTTCTGGCTCCCAGGTGTCTTTTATACAGGTAACGAGCTGAGATTAGGAACTCTTAAAGGGAGTGCTCCTAATCTCAGCTTGTTAACTGTAAAAAAGACACCTGTCCACAGAAGCAATCAATCAATCAGATTCCAAACTCTCCACCATGGCCAAGACCAAAGAGCTCTCCAAGGATGTCAGGGACAAGATTGTAGACCTACACAAGGCTGGAATGGGCTACAAGACCATCGCCAAGCAGCTTGGTGAGAAGGTGACAACAGTTGGTGCGATTATTCGCAAATGGAAGAAACACAAAATAACTGTCAATCTCCCTTGGCCTGGGGCTCCATGCAAGATCTCACCTCGTGGAGTTGCAATGATCATGAGAACGGTGAGGAATCAGCCCAGAACTACACGGGAGGATCTTGTCAATGATCTCAAGGCAGCTGGGACCATAGTCACCAAGACCATCACCCCTGGTGAGACAAAACCGCGACTCGTCAGTGAAGAGCACTTTTTGCCAGTCCTATCTGGTCCAGCGACGGTGGGTTTGTGCCCATAGGTGACGTTGTTGCCGGTGATGTCTGGTGAGGACCTGCCTTACAACAGGCCTACAAACCCTCAGTCCAGCCTCTCTCAGCCTATTGCGGACAGTCTGAGCACTGATGGAGGGATTGTGCGTTCCTGGTGTAACTCGGGCAGTTGTTGCCATCCTGTACCTGTCCCGCAGGTGTGATGTTCAGATGTATCGATCCTGTGCAGGTGTTGTTACACATGGTCTGCCACTGCGAGGACGATCAGCTGTCCATCCTGTCTCCCTGTAGCGCTGTCTTAGGCATCTCACAATACGGACATTGCAATTTATTGCCCTGGCCACATCTGCAGTCCTCATGCCTCCTTGCAGCATGCCTAAGGCACGTTCATGCAGATGAGCAGGGACCCTGGGCATCTTTCTTTTGGTGTTTTTCAGAGTCAGTAGAAAGGCTTCTTTAGTGTCCTAAGTTTTCATAACTGTGACCTTATTTGCCTACTGTCTGTAAGCTGTTAGTGTCTTAACGACCGTTCCACAGGTGCATGTTCATTAATTGTTTATGGTTCATTGAACAAGCATTGGAAACAGTGTTTAAACCCTTTACAATGAAGTTCTGTGAAGTTATTTGGATTTTACTTATTATCTTTGAAAGACAAGGTCCTGAAAAAGGGAAGTTTCTTTTTTTTGCTGAGTTTATGTTGTAGTCCTGAATGTATTTATTGTGAAACTGTACTGTAACTACCTTGGATTCTGTGTCGGAGAGGGGGTATACTCTGAGCTTGTTAAACAGGGCTGTATCTTTGCACTTTCTGAATTTTGACCAAAATTGTTCTAGTAACTGGGGGTTCTTGAAACTGGCTTCAAATATTTCCTGTGGCACTAGGGGTTTTACCAAGCAGTTCAGGTCAGACGGCACAAAGCCAATACATCTCTGGAGAACTGCCCTGCTTAATTCCAGGAAGGACATGTTTTCAGGTCTGGTGGTTGTTGTTGCTGCTACCCGGTGATTGGCGGCTCCATCCTCAGCAGCCTCCTCGTTGGGGATTAGCGTCAGCCTCACCACGTTGTAGCAGCGCATCGCTCCTGGGATCATCTCGGTCATCTTGTTCAGGTAGGTGGTGGTGGTTTTTGGGTGTGCTCCGGTCCTGCAGAGGAAGGACCGACAAACCTCAGAGCGGGCATACACACCTGGAAGCCCATGACCCGTAGGTCAATGGAGGGACTCCCCTGTGGTCTGCTCGCTCCAGGCGTAGGTAGGTGTCTTAGGTCCTTCCGCCATGCCGCTGGTTCTGGTGGTAATGCTGTCTGTTCTGCTCTGGGTGGTTGGCAGTCTGTTGGTCCTGGTCTGGTCGGTGGTGGCCTGAGTAAGTAAGGCGGGGCAGGGAACAAGGCTCGCCTCAAGGCCTTCACCAAGTGAGGTATCAAAGTTATGAAATATTACATCTTACAAATACTTTTTATGCTTAGTGTAACGTTAATACTGTGGTCTGAGAATAATGGTTCACAGAGCACATCAGGCCTGAAAGTAGAGTTGCAAAACAGCTGTCTGTATTAAACTCATGTAGCAGAATGAAGGTTGTTTCTGAATGCAGATAAATGTTACGTAAAATAAATAAATTACACAAGATTAGATTGGAAAAATTGAGAAAGGTCAAATTTACATTTCCCTCTTTGCCTGTTCTCAGAAATAAGTGAATGTCTTTCATACGACTGTTCTGAAGAACAGCAATCCAATGCACAATGACACCTTGTCATGTATCAAAATGTGCCTCTCTCCATTCCCTTATGGAAAAACCATGTATTTCACGTGATCACACGCAAAGTGTTCCAAAAACACATGTTTTCTATTGATGTGCGGTCAGGGTAGGTCAATGTAAATAGTCCGGGTGGCCGTTTGATTAATTGTTCAACAGACTTATGGCTTGGGGGTATAAGCTGTTAAGGAGCCTTTTGGACCTAGACTTGGTGCTCCGGTACCACTTGCCGTGAGATAGCAGAGAGAACAGTCTATGACTTGGGTGACTGGAGTCTTTGACAATTTTATGCGCTTTCCTCTGACACCGCCTAGTATATAGGTCCTGGATGGCAGGAAGCTTGGACCCAGTGATGTACTGGGCCATACGCACTACCCTCTGTAGCGCTTTAGGGTCTGATGCCGGGCAGTTGCCGTACCAGGCGGTGATGCAACCGGTCAGGATGCTCTCGATGGTGCAGCTGTAGAACCTTTTGAGGATCTAGGGACACATGCCAAATCCTTTCAGTCTCCTGAGGGGGAATAGGTGTTGTTGTGCCCTCTTCACGACTGTCTTGATGTGTTTGGACCATGATAGTTTGTTGGTGATGTAGACACCAAGGAACTTGAAACTCTTGACCCGCTGCACTACAGCCCCGTCGATGTCAATGGGGTCCTGCTCCCTATAGGCTGCATCATTGTTGTCGGGGATCAGGCCTACCACTGTCGTGTCGTCAGCAAACTTAATGATGGTGTTGGAGTCGTGCTTGGCCATGCAGTCATGGGTGAACAGGTAGTACAGGAGGGGACAAATCACGCACCCCTGAGGGGCACCAGGTTTGAGGATCAGTGTGGCAGATGTGTTGTTGCCTACCCTTCCCACCTGGGGGCGGCCCATCAGGAAGTCCAGGATCCAGTTGCAGAGAGAGGTTTTTAGTCCCAGGCTCATTAGCTTAGTGATGAGCTTTGTGGCCACTATAGTGTTGGAAGCTGAGCTGTAGTCAATGAACAGCATTCTCAAATAGGTCTTCCTTTTGTCCAGGTGGGAAAGGGCAGTGTGGCGTGCAATTGAGATTGCATCATCTGTGGATCTGTTGGGGCGGTATGCGAATTGGAGTGGGTCTAGGGTTTCCGGGATGATGGTGTTGATGTGAGTGCTACGGAGCGGTAGTCATTTAGGCAGGTTACCTTCGCTTTCTTGGGCACAGGGACTATGGTGGTCTGCTTGAAACATGTAGGTATTACAGACTTGGTCAGGGTGAGGTTGAAAATGTCAGTGAAGATACTTGCCAGTTGGTCAGCGCATGCTCTGAGTACACGTCCTGGTAATCCGTCTGACACTGCGGCCTTGTGAATGTTGACCTGTTTAACGGTCTTGCTCACATCGGCTACTTAGAGCCTGGTGCCTGGTGCTCTAATGCATACTTCAGTGTTGCTTGCCTCGAAGCGAGCATAAAAGGCATTTAGCCAGTCTGGTAGGCTAGCGTCACTGGGTAGCTCGTCGCTGGGTTTCCCTTTGTAATCCGTAATAGTTTGCAAGCCCTGCCACATCCGACGAGCGTCAGAGCCGGTGCAGTAGGATTCAAACATAGTCCTTTTTTAAACATTTGCCTGTTTAAAGGTTTGTCTGAGGGAATAGCGAGATTTCTTATAAGCGTCCGGATTAGTGACCCACTCCTTGAAAGTGGCAGCTCTAGCCATTAGCTCGGTGCGGATGGTACTTGTAATCGATGGCTTCTGGTTGGGATATGTACGTACGGCCACTGTGGGGACGACGTCGTGTATGCACTTATTGATGAAGTCGGTGACTGAGGTGGTATTCTCCTCAATGCCATTGGATGAATCCTGGAACATATTCCAGTCTGTGCTAGCGAAACAGTCCTGTGGCGTAGCATCCGTGTCATCTGACCACTTCCGTATTGAGCGAGTCACTGGTATTTCCTGCTTTAGTTTTTGCTTGTAAGCAGGAATCAGGAGGATAGAATTATGGTTAGATTTTCCAAATGGAGGGCGAGGGAGAGCTTTGTACGCGTCTCTGTGTGTGGAGTAAAGGTGGTCTAGAGTTTTATTTCCTCTGGTTGCACAGGTGACATGCTGGTAGAAATTAGGTAAAACTGATTTAAGTTTGCCTGTATTAAAGTCCCCGGCCACTAGGAGCTCCGCTTCTGGATCAGCATTTTCTTGTTTGCTTATGGTCTTATACAGCTCGTTGAGTGCGGTCTTAGTGCCAGCGTCGGTTTGTGGTTGTAAATAGATGGCTACGAAAAATATAGATGAAAACATTCTTGGTAGATAGTGTGGTCTACAGCTTATCATGAGGTACTCTACCTCAGGCGAGCAATACCTCGAGACTACCTTAATATTAGACATTGCGCACCAGTTGTTGAAAAATAGACACACATACCCACACCCACACCTCGTCTTACCGGACGTAGCGGTTCTGTCCTGGCGATGCATGGAAAACCCAGCCAACTGTATGCTATCCGTGTTGTTGTTCAGCCACGACTCGGTGAAACATAAGATATTGTCCCGTTGGTAGGATAGGCTCGAACGGAGCTCATCCAGTTTATTCTCCAGTGATTGCACATTGACCAATAGAACGGATGGTAGAGGCGGGTTACCAACTCGCCTACAAATTCTCACAAGGCACCCTGATCTCCACCCCCTGTATTTCCTAATTTTCTTCATGTGAATGATGGGGATTTGGGAATTGTCTGGGAGCAACATTATATCCTTCGCATCAGACTCTTTAAAGAAAAAATCATCGTCCAGTTTGAGGTGAGTAATCGCTGTTCTGATATCCAGAAGCTCTTTCTCGGTCATAAAAGACGGTAGCATCAACATTATGTACAAAATAAGTTACAAACAATGCGAAAAAACACACAAAATAGCACAATTGGTTAGGAGCCCATAAAACGGCTGCCATCCCGCTCCGGCGCCATTCTTTCTCTCCGGCGCCAACTGTATGTTCACCTGTTAAATTCTACTTTATGTTATGAACCGCGCTCCCTTAAGGATGCATAGAGCAAAACCTAGAAATTTTAATAGCCTATCTAATAGGCCCAATTAAATGAGAGATGTGCATGGTAATTTGTTGTATGGCTACTTCGGGAATATGTATGTATAGGCCTATAGGCTATTTCGCTAGCATGACACCATCACTGTTAGAAATAATAATCATGGAAATCTAAAATTGACTGTATCCATAAAATGTATATAGTATGTATAAGCTGGAAGTAGAGGCCTAAGCATTGTTGTTCACTAGTTTACTCCAATTAGGGAAGGGGTGGTGGGGTTGGAAAGTAATAAAGGGAAAGGGTAAGGAATGTATTCTGCAGTGGTTCTCATATACTATATTTATAATGTATTATGTTTATAAATGAAATATTGTCTACTCGAGAAATATGTTACATTACAGTATTCAGACGTAGCCTTCAAACATCAATGGAAAAAGGTGAACCTTCAGTTTTGCCGTTAAACTTCGGATCGGATAGCATAGAGCAAAATACCTAAAATAGCTTACCTATTTACTACTGTAAAGTAGATCCAATTAAATGAGAGATGGGAGGAATGGTAGCCTACCCTAACTTATTGTAGGCCTATAGGCTATTTCGCTAGCATGACACCATCACTGTTAGAAATAATAATCATGGAAATCTCAAATTGACTGTATCCATAAAATGTATATAGTATGTATAAGCTGGAAGTAGAGGCCTAAGCATTGTTGTTCACTAGTTTACTCCAATTAGGGAAGGGGTGGTGGGGTTGGAAAGTAATAAAGGGAAATATATTTTTTTAAAGGATATATATATATATATATATATATATATATATATATATATATATATATATATACACACACAGTGGGGAAAAAAAGTATTTAGTCAGCCACCAATTGTGCAAGTTCTCCCACTTAAGAAGATGAGAGAGGCCTGTAATTTTCATCATAGGTACACGTCAACTATGACAGACAAAATGAGGAAAAAAATCCAGAAAATCACATTGTAGGATTTTTAATGAATTTATTTGCAAATTATGGTGGAAAATAAGTATTTGGTCAATAACAAAAGTTTCTCAATACTTTGTAATATATCCTTTGTTTGCAATGACACAGGTCAAACGTTTTCTGTAAGTCTTCACAAGGTTTTCACACACTGTTGCTGGTATTTTGGCCCATTCCTCCATGCAGATCTCCTCTAGAGCAGTGATGTTTTGGGGCTGTCGCTGGGCAACACGGACTTTCAACTCCCTCCAAAGATGTTCTATGGGGTTGAGATCTGGAGACTGGCTAGGCCACTCCAGGACCTTGAAATGCTTCTTACGAAGCCACTCCTTCGTTGCCCGGGCGGTGTGTTTGGGATCATTGTCATGCTGAAAGACCCAGCCACGTTTCATCTTCAATGCCCTTGCTGATGGAAGGAGGTTTTCACTCAAAATCTCACGATACATGGCCCCATCATTCTTTCCTTTACACGGATCAGTCGTCCTGGTCCCTTTGCAGAAAAACAGCCCCAAAGCATGATGTTTCCACCCCCATGCTTCACAGTAGGTATGGTGTTCTTTGGATGCAACTCTGCATTCTTTGTCCTCCAAACACGACGAATTGAGTTTATACCAAAAAGTTATATTTTGGTTTCATCTGACCATATGACATTCTCCCAATCCTCTTCTGGATCATCCAAATGCACTCTAGCAAACTTCAGACGGGCCTGGACATGTACTGGCTTAAGCAGGGGGACACATCTAACACTGCAGGATTTGAGTCCCTGGCGGCGTAGTGTGTTACTGATGGTAGGCTTTGTTACTTTGGTCCCAGCTCTCTGCAGGTCATTCACTAGGTCCCGCCGTGTGGTTCTGGGATTTTTGCTCACCGTTCTTGTGATCATTTTGACCCCACGGGGTGAGATCTTGCGTGGAGCCCCAGATCGAGGGAGATTATCAGTGGTCTTGAATGTCTTCCATTTCCTAATAATTGCTCCAACAGTTGATGTCTTCAAACCAAGCTGCTTACCTATTGCAGATTCAGACCTCCCAGCCTGGTGCAGGTCTACAATTTTGTTTCTGGTGTCCTTTGACAGCTCTTTGTTCTTGGCCATTGTGGAGTTTGGAGTGTGACGGTTTGAGGTTGTGGACAGGTGTCTTTTATACTGATAAGTTCAAACAGGTGCCATTAATACAGGTAACGAGTGGAGGACAGAGGAGCCTCTTAAAGAAGAAGCTACAGGTCTGTGAGAGCCAGAAATCTTGCTTGTTTGTAGGTGACCAAATACTTATTTTCCACCATAATTTGCAAATAAATTCATTAAAAATCCTACAATGTGATTTTCTGGAGAAAAAAATTCTCAATTTGTCCGTCATAGTTGACGTGTACCTATGATGAAAATTACAGGCCTCTCTCATCTTTTTAAGTGGGAGAACTTGCACAACTGGTGGCTGACTAAATACTTTTTTTCCCCCACTGTGTGTGTATGTATATATATATATATATATATATATATATATATATATATATATATATATATATATACACACATACACACATACATACACACACAGTGGGGAGAACAAGTATTTGATACACTGCCGATTTTGCAGGTTTTCCTACTTACAAAGCATGTAGAGGTCTGTAATTTTTATCATAGGTACACGTCAACTGTGAGAGACGGAATCTAAAACAAAAATCCAGAAAATCATATTGTATGATTTTAAAGTAATTAATTTGCATTTTATTGCATGACATATGTATTTGATACATCAGAAAAGCAGAACTTAATATTTGGTACAGAAACCTTTGTTTGCAATTACAGAGATCATATGTTTCCTGTAGGTCTTGACCAGGTTTGCACACACTGCAGCAGGGATTTTGGCCCACTCCTCCATACAGACCTTCTCCAGATCCTTCAGGTTTCGGGGCTGTCGCTGGGCAATACGGACTTTCAGCTCCCTCCAAAGATTTTCTATGGGGTTCAGGTCTGGAGACTGGCTAGGCCACTCCAGGACCTTGAGATGCTTCTTACGGATCCACTCCTTAGTTGCCCTGGCTGTGTGTTTCGGGTCGTTGTCATGCTGGAAGACCCAGCCACGACCCATCTTCAATGCTCTTACTGAGGGAAGGAGGTTGTTGGCCAAGATCTCGCGATACATGGCCCCATCCATCCTCCCCTCAATACGGTGCAGTCGTCCTGTCCCCTTTGCAGAAAAGCATCCCCAAAGAATGATGTTTCCACCTCCATGCTTCACGGTTGGGATGGTGTTCTTGGGGTTGTACTCATCCTTCTTCTTCCTCCAAACACGGTGAGTGGAGTTTAGACCAAAAAGCTCTATTTTTGTCTCATCAGACCACATGACTTCTCCCATTCCTCCTCTGGATCATCCAGATGGTCATTGGCAAACTTCAGACGGCCTGGACATGCGCTGGCTTGAGCAGGGGGACCTTGCGTGCGCTGCAGGATTTTAATCCATGACGGCGTAGTGTGTTACTAATGTTTTTTTTTGAGACTGTGGTCCCAGCTCTCTTCAGGTCATTGACCAGGTCCTGCCGTGTAGTTCTGGGCTGATCCCTCACCTTCCTCATGATCATTGATGCCCCACGAGGTGAGATCTTGCATGGAGCCCCAGACCGAGGGTGATTGACCGTCATCTTGAACTTCTTCCATTTTCTAATAATTGCGCCAACAGTTGTTGCCTTCTCACCAAGCTGCTTGCCTATTGTCCTGTAGCCCATCCCAGCCTTGTGCAGGTCTACAATTTTATCCCTGATGTCTTTACACAGCTCTCTGGTCTTAGCCATTGTGGAGAGGTTGGAGTCTGTTTGATTGAGTGTGTTTACAGGTGTCTTTTATACAGGTAACGAGTTCAAACAGGTGCAGTTAATACAGGTAATGAGTGGAGAACAAGAGGTCTTCTTAAAGAAAAACTAACAGGTCTGTGAGAGCCGGAATTCTTACTGGTTGGTAGGTGATCAAATACTTATGTCATGCAAAAAAAAGGAAATTAATTACTTAAAAATCATACAATGTGATTTTCTGGATTTTTGTTTTAGATTTTGTCTCTCACAGTTGAAGTGTACCTATGATAAAAATTACAGACCTCTACATGCTTTGTAAGTGGGAAAACCTGCAAAATTGGCAGTGTATGAAATACTTGTTCTCCCCACTGTATATTTATATGTACAGTGAGGGAAAAAGTATTTGATCCCCTGCTGATTTTGTAAGTTTGCCCACTGACAAAGACATGATCAGTCTATATTTTTAATGGTAGGTTAATGGTAGACCCATGGGGCGGCGCACAATTGGCCCAGCGTCGTCCAGGGTAGGGGAGGGAATGGCCGGCAGGGATGTAGCTCAGTTGGTAGAGCATGGCATTTGCAACGCCAGGGTTGTGGGTTCGATTCCCACAGGGGGCCAGTATGAAAAATAAAAAAAGAATGTATGCACTCACTAACTAAGTCGCTCTGGATAACAACGTCTGCTAAATGACTAAAAAATGTAAAAAAAAAAAAAAAAAACATGTTTATTTGAACAGTGAGAGACAGAATAACAACAAAAAATCCAGAAAAACACATGTTATAAATTGATTTGCATTTTAATGAGGGAAATAAGTATTTGACCCCTCTGCAAAACATGACTTAGTACTTGGTGGCAAAACCCTTGTTGGCAATCACAGAGGTCAGACGATTCTTGTAGTTGGCCACCAGGTTTGCACACATCTCAGGAGGGATTTTGTTCCACTCCTCTTTGCAGAACTTCTCCAAGTCATTAAGGTTTCGAGGCTGACGTTTGGCAACTCGAACCTTCATCTCCCTCCTAAGATTTTCTATGCGATTAAGGTCTGGAGACTGGCTAGGCCACTCCAGGACCTTAATGTGCTTCTTCTTGAGCCACTCCTTTTTTGCCTTGGCCGTGTGTTTTGGGTCATGCTGGAAAACCCATCCACTACCCATTTTCAATGCCCTGGCTGAGGCATTATATAAAAAAAACATATGGGGGATTCGTAGTGATGCAGACAATTACTATGATGGAAGTTACAATCTATATGCAATATTAAAGCTGATCTACCCCCTAAAAAAAAAAAATATATATATATATATATATATATATATATATATATATATATATATATATATAAATAAATATAACAAACAAAAAAAAGTAATGTAATAAATAATAGGAAATAGATGCCTATTTCTAATTATTTTAGAATGCAAAGAAAATACATCGATTTTCACTCTTCTCACTAATGGCAAATGATTGCATCTTGTTATAATATTTAGCAACTTTTTTTTGGGTATGAATAAAAGTGTCATCATATAAAGTGGCTTGCAAAAGTATTCACCCCCCTTGGCATTTTTCCTATTTTGATGCCATACAACCTGGAATTAAAATGTATTTTTTTGGCGGTTTGTATCATTTTATTTACACAACATACCTACCACTTTGAAGATGCAAAATATTTTTTCTTGTTAAACAAACAAGAAATAAGACCAAAAAATGAAGACTGGAGCGTGCATAACTACTCAATAGTTTGTAGAGCCACCTTTTGCAGCAATTACAGCTGCAAGTCTCTTGGGGTATGTCTCTATAAGATTGGCACATCTAGCCACTGGGATTTTTGCCCATTCTTCAAGGCAAATCTGCTCCAGCTCCTTCAAGTTGGATGGGTTCCGCTGGTGTACAGCAATCTTTAAGTCATACTACAGATTATCAATTGGATTGAGGTCTGGGCTTTGACTAGGCCATTTCAAGACATTTAAATGTTTTCCCTTAAACCACTCAAGTGTTGCTTTAGCTGTATGCTTAGGGCCATTGTCCTTCTGGAAGGTGAACCTCCGTCCCAGTATCAAATCTCTGGAAGAATGAAACAGGTTTCCTTCAAGAATTTCCCTGTATTTAGCAGCATCCATCATTCCTTCAATTCTGACCAGTTTCCCAGTCCCTTCCAATGAAAAACATCCCCACAGCATGATGCTGCCACCACCATGCTTCACTGTGGGGATGGTGTTCTAGGGGTGATGAGAGGTGTTGGGTTTGCGCCAGACATATCATTTTCCTTGATGGCCAAAAAGCTCAATTTTAGTCTCATCTGACCAGAGTACCTTCTTCCATATGTTTGGAGAGTCTCCCACATGCCTTTTGGCGAACACCAAACATGTTTGCTTATTTTTTTTCTTTAAGCAATGGCTTTTTTCTGGCCACTCTTCTGTAAAGCCCAGCTCTGTGGAGTGTACAGCTTAAAGTGGTCCTATGGACAGATACTCCAACCTCCGCTGTGGAGCTTTGCAGCTCCTTCAGGATTATCTTCGGTCTCTTTATTGCCTCTCTGATTAATGCCCTCCTTGCCTCTTGGCAGGTTTGTTGTGGTGCCATATTCTTTCCAATTTTTTATAATGAATTTAAAAATGGTGCTCCGTGGGATGTTCAAAGTTTAGGATATTTTTTTATAACCCAAACCTGATCTGTACTTCTCCACAACTTTGTCCCTGACCTGTTTAGAGAACTCATTGGTCTTCATGGTGCCGCTTGCTTGGTGGTGCCCCTTGCTTAGTGGTGTTGCAGACTCTGGGGCCTTTCAGAACAGGTGCATATATACTGAGATCATGTAACAGATCGTGTGACACTTAAATAAAGTCCACCTGTGTGCAATCTAACTAATTATGTGACTTCTGAAGGTAAATTGGTTGCACCAGATCTTATTTAGGGGCTTCATAGCAAAAGGGGTGAATACATATGCTCACACCATTTTTCCGTGATTTATTATTTTTTTCATTTCACCTCATCAATTTTGACAATTTTGTGTATGTCCATTACATGAAATCCAAATAAAAATCAATTTAAATTACAGGTCGTAATGCAACAAAATAGGAAAAAACACAAAGGGGGAGGAATACTTATGCAAGGCACTGTATTCCCCATTTGCACAAGGCTACTAGGTTACTTTTGCCTTTATGTAATGCAATACTCCAACCACTAGAACTTGTGTACGTATGGTTTAAAGTTTGCGGGGAAGAAATCACATTCTCACGTCAAGTTCCGTTTTTATAAATTCCAACTTTTGCGTGGAAACTGGCGCACGCACATTATAGGGTCTATTTTGTACATATGCATGGGGCTCCCGAGTGGCGCAGTGGTCTAAGGCACTGCATCTCAGTGCTTGAGGTGTCACTACAGACCCCCTGGTTCGATTCCAGGCTACATCACAACCGGCCGTGATTGGGAGTCCCATAGGGCGGCGCACAATTGGCCCAGCGTCGTCCGGGTTATAAGAATGTGTTAAGAATTTGTTTACAGTCACTGAAGGATGGACTGTGTTAATAATAATAATAATATGCCATTTAGCAGACGCTTTTATCCAAAGCGACTTACAGTCATGCGTGCATATTTTTTTTTTGTGTATGGGTGGTCCCGGGAATCGAACCCACTACCTTGGCGTTACAAGCGCTGTGCTCTACCAGCTGAGCTACAGAGGACCACAAGTGTTTATTTACAGTAGCCCCTTTGCGCATTACATGTCTATAAATCTCAATGAGTAGCGCTGACTACTAGGCATATTCTCTCTCACATTTTAGAAATATAGTGACGACATCAAAACTATGAAATAACACATATGGCATCATGTAGTAACCACAAAAGTGTTAAACATATGAAAAATATGTTATATTTGAGATTCTTCAAATAGCCACCCTTTGCCTTGATGACAGCTTTGCACACTCTTGGCATTCTCTCAACCAGTTTCACCTGGAATGCTTTTCCAATAGTCTTGAAGGAGTTCCCACATATGCTGAGCACTTGTTGGCTGCTTTTCCTTCACTCTGTGGTCCTACTCATCCAAAACCATCTCAATTTGGTTGTGGTCGGGGGATTGTGGAGGCCAGGTCATCTGATGCAGCACTCCATCACTCTCCTTCTTGGTAAAATAGCCCTTACACAGCCAGGAGGTGTGTTGGGTCATTGTCCTGTTGAAAAACAAATGATAGTCCCACTAAGCTCAAACCAGAGGGGATGGCTTATCGCTGCAGAATGATGTGGTAGCCATGCTGATAAGTGTGCCTTGAATTCTAAATAAATCACAGACAGTGTCACCAGCAAAGCACCCCCACACCATAACACCTCCTCCTCCATGCTTTACAGTGGGGAAATACACATGCGGAGATCATCCGTTCACCCACACTGCGTCTCACAAAGACACAGCTGTTGGAACCAAAAATCTCAAATTTGGACTCCAGACCAAAGGACTAATTTCCACCGGTCTAATGTCCATTGCTCATGTTTCTTGGCCCAAGCAAGTCTCTTCTTCTTATTGGTGTCCTTTATAAGTGGTTTCCTTGCAGCAATTCGACCATGAAGTCCTGATTCACAGTCCCCTCTGAACAGTTGATGTTGCGATGCGTCTGTTACTTGAACTCTGTGAAGCATTTATTTGGGCTGCAATTTCTGAGGCTGGTAACTCTAATTAACTTATCCTCTGCAGCAGAGGTAACTCTGGGTCTTCCATTCCTGTGGCGGTCCTCATGAGCGCCAGTTTCATCATAGCGCTTGATGGTTTTTGTGACTGCACTTGAAGAAACGTTCAAAGTTCTTGAAATGTCCTAGAGCAAAACAACTGACGTGTTCGTGAGAGTCTCACATATCTGGGCCCCGTTTGCTCCCTCTGTCTTCCAGCCTCCAGCCTTGCTACCGCATCCTCCAACACCAGCCCAGGCCGATGGACATACCAGAAGACCACCCCCCTGCTTCCTTTCCCCCTTACCCCCTCTACACTTATCCCTCTCACAGAACCAGACTAGACCCAGGAACCAATTATCACCACACCAGAAGAGGCGCGGAGGAAGGACCAAAGCTCTAGACCTACGCCTGGAGCAAGCAGGACACGGGGGAGTATCATCACTGACCTCTAGGTCTTGTGCTTCCAGGTGTGTCTGCTCACTCTTCAGGTTGTCCTTCCTCCAGTCTACAGATCCTGACCCAGTACCAGCCCAGTCACAGCACCAGAACACAGGAAGAGGCGCAGAGGAGGGACCAAACACCAGACCACACGGAGCGAGAGGACCACAGGGTAGTGCAACATTTGACCTCCGGGTCTAGGGCTTTCTTGTGTGTTTGCTTAATCCTCAGGTTGTCCTTCCTCCCGTCTACAGATCCTGACCCAGTCCCAGTTCCCAGTTCCTGTTTTTCTCCCAGGCCCACAGTCACAGCACCAGACCCAGCACCAACCCCTGGTTTTCCAGCCCTGGTACCAGCACAATTTCCAACCCGGCCCCAACACCCAGTCCCAGCCCCAACACCAACTCCAACCCTGGACACAGCACCGACCAACCACAACTGCCACCTTCATCCAGCAACTGCCAGCTCAGACCCCATCCCTTCCCCTCTCCCAACACAAAGACATAGACATATTGTGGACTGACTGACGGAGTGACAGATCTTTCTTATTTTTTGATTGATTGATTTTGTTCTTTTTTGCTTTTGTTTGATTGGATGACCATTTGGTTTGCCTAATTTGAAATGATTAATTATTGTTTGAATTGTTTAGTATTTTGATTTTTTTTATTAATGATGGATTGAATGTAACTTTTTGGAATAACCAAATAAATTGACCTTCCCCCACTTTTTTTCCATGCTTGCTGAAGACCTAGCTTGCCAGTAACTAGCTAACACCACGCACAGATGAAAGGGGAAACATATATGTTTTTTTGCCATGGATGAAAAGGTTCAACTTTAAATTATTTGCTGACACCCTACAGTCAAACATGGTTGTTGAATTATTTCATTTTAAAGGCCTGTGGCTTTCACCAAATCAGTACCTAGGCAAATTATCATTAAAAATGCAACTTTATGATAATACATTACATACAGTGGGGGAAAAAAGTATTTAGTCAGCCACCAATTGTGCAAGTTCTCCCACTTAAAAAGATGAGAGAGGCCTGTAATTTTCATCATAGGTACAAGTCAACTATGACAGACAAATTGAGAAAATGTTTTCCAGAAAATCACATTGTAAGATTTTTAATGAATTTATTTGCAAATTATGGTGGAAAATAAGTATTTGGTCACCTACAAAAAATCAAGATTTCTGGCTCTCACAGACCTGTAACAACTTCTTTAAGAGGCTCCCCTGTCCTCCACTCGTTACCTGTATTAATGGCACCTGTTTGAACTTGTTATCAGTATAAAAGACACCTGTCCACAACCTCAAACCGTCACACTTTGAACTCCACTATGGCCAAGACCAAAGAGCTGTCAAAGGACACCAGAAACAAAATTGTAGACCTGCACCAGGCTGGGAAGACTGAATCTGCAATAGGTAAGCAGCTTGGTTTGAAGAAATCAACTGTGGGAGCAATTATTAGGAAATGGAAGACATACAAGACCACTGATAATCTCCCTCGATCTGGGGCTCCATGCAAGATCTCACCCCATGGGGTCAAAATGATCACAAGAACGGTGAGCAAAAATCCCAGAACCACACGGGGGGACCTAGTGAATGACCTGCAGAGAGCTGGGACCAAAGTAACAAAGCCTACCATCAGTAACACACTACGCCGCCAGGGACTCAAATCCTGCAGTGCCAGACGTGTCCCCCTGCTTAAGCCAGTACATGTCCAGGCCCGTCTTAAGTTTGCTAGAGTGCATTTGGATGATCCAGAAGAGGATTGGGAGAATGTCATATGGTCAGATGAAACCAAAATATAACTTTTTGGTAAAAACTCAACTCGTCGTGTTTGGAAGACAAAGAATGCTGAGTTGCATCCAAAGAACACCATACCTACTGTGAAGCATGGGGGTGGAAACATCATGCTTTGGGGCTGTTTTTCTGCAAAGGGACCAGGACGACTGATCCGTGTAAAGGAAAGAATGATGGGGCCATGTATCGTGAGATTTTGAGTGAAAACCTCCTTCAATCAGCAAGGGCATTGAAGATGAAACGTGGCTGGGTCTTTCAGCATGACAATGATCCCAAACACACCGCCCGGGCAACGAAGGAGTGGCTTTGTAAGAAGCATTTCAAGGTCCTGGAGTGGCCTAGCCAGTCTCCAGATCTCAACCCCATAGAAAATCTTTGGAGGGAATTGAAAGTCTGTGTTGCCCAGCAACAGCCCCAAAACATCACTGTTCTAGAGGAGATCTGCATGGAGGAATGGGCCAAAATACCAGCAACAGTGTGTGAAAACCTTGTGAAGACTAACAGAAAACGTTTGACCTGTGTCATTGCCAACAAAGGGTATATAACAAAGTATTGAGAAACTTTTGTTATTGACCAAATTCTTATTTTCCACAATAATTTGCAAATAAATTCATAAAAAATCCTACAAATGTGATTTTCTGGATTTTCTTTTCTCATTTTGTCTGTCATAGTTGACGTGTACCTATGATGAAAATTACAGGCCTCTCATATTTTTAAGTGGGAGAACTTGCACAATTGGTGGCTGACTAAATACTTTTTTTCCCCACTGTATATTATAAGGCCTTACTATGATGGCCTAGTTTTTTCCAAAACATCCTGGTTTACACATTACAGGCCACATTAGGCCTTTAAGTCACATTATGCTGTCTGGCAAAGTGATGTGTAATTCTTTTTGGAATCCAGCCAGAGTTATGATATACAACAGTTGGACGTTTTATTCACACACAACCTGCATTCAGAATTACTATCAGGGTTTGGAACTATAGTAAAGGAGACTACCTAAACCATTTAAACTGGAACAACCATTTCAATAACGGGTTAAATAAATCTAACTAACTGATTGGATTAGTTTAGAAAAATGTACGTTATTTATCTTGGTGTAGCAGCCAATTTCCTTGATCATCCTTGATATGTCACTACAACTTAATTGGAGTACACTTGTGGCCAAATCAATTGTTTGGACATGATTTAGAAAGAAACACACCCGTCTATAAAAGCATGTCAGACAAAAAACTACACCGTGAAGGAATTATGATGAGGCATATACAGTGCATTCACCTACATTTGTGTTTTGTTTTTACATACTGGTAACCAGAGTCGTTCAAGGGAATTCGGGAATGGGTGACTAGTTAACATTAGCTTGGCTCTCTTTGTGTGTTCGTGCCGTGGGAGGAAGGGTTTTTTTGTTGGCAGAGAGCAATGGCTAGCTAGTATGCTAACTATTCTAGCTAACTAACTGGCTGAATAAATTGATCACAGACTCACTCAAACTGTCAAAACTAACCCAAAACTTTACACAACGTTAGACACGGACACGAATGATCTGCTTGGCGTGTTAACACACTGGTGGTTTGTTGTAACCGAGTATTGGTGCTAAACTGTGTTATTGGAGGCTGGCATGCTAAATGGCTATGGCGTCATAGGATTCGGTGCCCTGGACAGTTTTCACGGAAGAATACTGTACCAAGTTAGCTAGCTGAATAAACTAAGTTAGTCTATTCCTAGAAAACATTGAACCACTGTAGTTTACAACAATTATAATTTCTAAAGTGGAAGTTGGGAGAGTTATTTTTGAGTGTTTCAGTGAAACGTAAGTGAGGGAGGCCCCGCTCTCTCGCTTTCCCAGATGTTTAGTTCATTTCATTCCGATCTCCTTTGCATTATTGTAGCCGGTCAACTATGTGTCTGTCTATCCCTGTTCTCTCCTCTCCGCACAGGCTATACAAACGCCTCACACCGCGTGGCTGCTGCCACTCTAACCTGGTGGTCCCTGCACGCACGACCCACGTGGAGTTCCAGGTCTCCGGCAGCCTCTGGAACTGCCGTTCTGCGGCCAACAAGGCAGAGTTCATCTCAGCCTATGCTACCCTCCAGTCCCTCGATTTCTTGGCGCTGACGGAAACATGGATTACCACAGAAAACACTGCTACTCCTACTGCTCTCTCCTCGTCTGACCATGTGTTCTTGCATATCCCGAGAGCATCTGGTCAGCGGGGTGGTGGCACAGGAATCCTCATCTCTCCCAAGTGGACATTCTCTCTTTCTCCCCTGACCCATCTGTCTATCTCCTCATTTGAATTCCATGCTGTCACAGTCACTAGCCCATTCAAGCTTAACATCCTTATCATTTATCGCCCTCCAGGTTCCCTTGGAGAGTTCATCAATGAGCTTGACGCCTTGATAAGTTCCTTTCCTGAGGATGGCTCACCCCTCACAGTTCTGGGTGACTTTAACCTCCCTACGTCTGCCTTTGACTAATTTCTCTCTGCCTCCTTCTTTCCACTCCTCTCCTCTTTTGACCTCACCCTCTCACCGTCCCCCCCTACTCACAAGGCAGGCAATACGCTTGACCTCATCTTTACTAGATGCTGTTCTTCTACTCATCTCACTGCAACCAGTCCACTTTCCATTTCTAGTCATCCATTATTAAACTTCATCTTTTTGTTTTCACGTCATCACGCAACAGACATCATCAGAGCGCGCAACAGAACCGTGTACTGCCTACACTCGGTTTGTTGTTTTTATGAAATCGTTTTTAAATCATAGCTAAAGTTTGCATTGCTACTGATTCCGCGACGCGGTCAGCCTTTACGGCTGGGACCGCAAGTTTGTGTCCCAGATTCCTGGTTACCAACAACGACGAGACGACCTACAGAGAGGAGCAAGCTGAAAGTTGGATGTCTCTTATGGCTTCGCTCACCCCTGGATGTACCACCTGCCAGTACCTGAGCCAGAGAGTCGCTGAGCTGGAGGGGAGAGTATCTGTCTTGCGCCAGATCAAGGAGGACGAAGAACTCCTGGACTCCATGGTTGCACAAACCACCTCCAAAATCGATGACGTCACCTGCCCCTGGCTCGGCACCTCCACTTCTGGGGAGCCTGTAACTGAGAAACTCCATTTGGTTCCCTTAAATGAGCCATGGCCCAGGCTAGGAGCTAAACCGAAGGGCCCGGTCTGTTCCACCCCTTCTGCTCCGCCTCGGGATGCCTGGATTGCTGTCCGGGGAGTAAAGCACTCCAGGAAACGGAATCCATCAAATGTTTCGGAAGTGCTACAATTGGGGAGGAGATTCAAGGTCCTTGAAGACCTGGAAGTGCATTCCAATCATACTGTACAGGGTCCCTCCGCTACATCTCTACTGCTGCCATCTCACTCTCAGGTGGAAGTGGCCAAGCACACTCATCTGCGCTCCTTGCCTACCGCTAGGTCGTCAGTCTCAGCTGCTAGCCCCCCTCAACCTGCTATGAGGCAGATCACCCGGGAGAGGCCCCGTCATTTACCCAATAAACCCATCTGTAGTCCTTCCGTTCTCGTGGTGGGTTCATCCATGGTCCGAAACGTTTCAATCCGGAAAGCTGAGACTTTCTGCTACCCTGGCGCTAGGATCCCTGACCTAAATTCCATGCTACCGCTACTTATTAGCAAGCACTCCGTCGCTTCAACTGTCATTGTCCATGCTGGGTCAAATTACATTAAACTCCAGCAGTCAGAGAAATTGAGAGACGATTTTAAAACATTGATAAATACACTGCTGGAATCTGGGAAGCAGTGTGTTGTTTCCGGTCCTTTTCCATCCCCACACTACACAGATATGTTTTTTTAGTCGTATACGCCAATTACACACCTGGCTTAAGGGATACTGCTGAACGATGGGAATTCCTTTTGTGGATAACTTTGCGGCTTTTACAGACCGACCAGGTCTATTTCTTCGGGACAATTTACGTCTTAACAGGTATGGCTCCAGCATCCTCTCCACCAACATGTATCTTACTCTTGCCTCATGTAGAGCCTTTGATACCTGACGTTGTGTATTTTCGGGGGTTGACTTTTGGGATTGTACGCTCCCCTATCAGACTATGTTCAATGCTCCTCTCCCAGTTTCATTAATTAGTCCCTCAATTGCAAATATGGAACAAACTTCAGCTAACAACCTTTCTGCAATTCCTAGATTATTGTCCAATCACCGTATTGCGAATACTACTTACATGCAGAGAGGTATTGTTAGTAGTAATCTTGTCCCCATAAAATTGAGCTCTGTCAATAGCTTGAAAATTGTTTATTGCTCATTCAGTGCAGCTTCAGGTGCTACCTTGGATACTCCATCTGATATGAATTCCCGTAGCAATGGCATTGGAATAATTCATTTGAATGCTAGAAGCCTGATCCAAAAGTTGGACTTTATTGAAATGTTGGTCTCAATCAAAATGTTGACGTACTGATTGTATCTGAATCGTGGCTGTGTGATTCTGTGCCTGATTCAGATGTTCAGTTGATTGGGTACGATATTTATAGAACTGATAGAGTTGGTAGAGGTGGTGGTATCGCGATTTATGTAAAATGCTGCTTAAATGTTTCTGTGTCCATATCAACCTCTGTCCCAAAGCAATATGAATGTCTAGTTTTAAATGTGGTACTTGGTAATAATGCTCATTTAACTCTAGCAGGGATATATCGCCCCCCCTCAGCTCCTCCTTGTACTCTATGCAAATTGTCTGATATACTGTCTAATTATGTAAACTCTGAATTACTGATTTTGGGAGATTTTAACCTGGATTTGCTTTCACCAGTATCCGAGAAATTAAAAGATATTTGTACTGAGCTAAATCTAACTCAGCTGATAACTAAACCAACCCGTCCCAACTTTAAGAATCCAGTAAAATCTACTCTACTAGACATTATTCTAACAAATACCCCCCATAAATACACAGCCAGTGTTTTTTTTCTCTAAATGATATCAGTGACCACTGCTCTATTGCTTGTATTAGAGATACCAGGCTGAAACACTCTGATCCCTGTATAATCTCTAAGAGAAATTATAAACATTTCTCACAGCAAGCTTTTATCCTTGACTTCTATCACTCTGAGCTTTTATCCACTTGCTGCTTTCTGGACCCGGTTTTAGCCCTTGCTTTTTTCTCTTCTATTGTTACCTCTATGTCAGATAAACATGCCCCGCTTAAGAATCACAGAGTAAGAAACCGAACCAGTTCTTGGTTCTCTCCTGAATTGTCAGGTCTTTTTCTGCAAAATAATCAGGCCTGGGCCTTGGCGAGGAAAACAGGTACTCCAGCTGATTGGCAGTTTTTTAGGCAATTGAGAAATAAATGTACTGCAGCTGTCAAAAAGGCAAAATCAAATTACTTCCTTAATGCTATGACAGATTATGCAGGAGATCCTGCAAAATTCTGGAAAACCGTTAATTCACTGAAACGGGGGAATTCTGCTGTTTCTCTTCCTAAGCAAATTATCTAAGACTCCTGTATTCTACGTGAAACAAATTACTTTTAATAAGCATTTAATCTCTGCTGGTTTTTTATTTGAAAGGAAAAGTGGCCATTGTGGTACTGGCCAGTTAGTTGATGTTTCGTCTTGCTTTTCAACCGTTACTCTGAAAAATGGTAACCCTGTTTTTAGTTTCCAGAAAATAACTGAAGCAGAGGTTCTAGCTGCCCTGTGTGCCATTGATACTAAGAAATCCTTAGGCGCTGACAATTTAGACCCATACTTACTTAAGTGTGCTGCACCTATCATTGCTGGTTCAGTGACACCCATTTTTTTTCTAACATTAAGCACAGGAAATATCCCTAAGGTGTGGAAAGCAGCTTTTGTTCTGCCATTACATAAGGGAGGTGACGGTAGTGATTTGGATAACTATCGACCCATCTCTAGGCTCCCTTGTCTGCCAAAGATCCTAGAATCTATAGTCAACAAACAGTTACAATATTTTCTTTCTGTTAACAGTATTTTTAGCACCAATCAATCTGGTTTTAGATCTAAACACAATACCACATCGGCCACTATGCTTGTTGTAAATGATATTGCAAATGCCTTAGATGATAGAAAGCACTGTGCTGCGTTGTTTGTAGATTTGTCAAAAGCTTGACACTGTAGACCATGCTATCCATATATCATCATTCATTTCAACTAGATATACTAATTTTAAAACCAGATCACAGATGTGGATTACATTAGAGACTCCTGTGGACTCCACAGAGTTTGGTAGGACTACCTTCAGTTCCTTTGCACCTTATTTATGGAACAAACTGCAGATCCAACTTAAGTTAGACACTGGTGTCCCTTGCCCATTTTAAAAATGTTATGGAGGATCAATATGATGTTGTCTGTGATTGTTTCTGTTAAATTGTGTTTTTGTTTTGTATTTTTGAAATGTTCTTGTCTGTATGTCTAAAACTGTACATGTCAACATGTTTACACAGGGCACAGCCGTAAAAGAGATCCAGGTCTCAGTCTGTTTTTCCCTGTTAAAATAAAGATTTTAAAAAAAGATAACAAATAA
Organism: Coregonus lavaretus; assembly: GCF_964263955.1. NCBI lineage: Eukaryota > Metazoa > Chordata > Actinopteri > Salmoniformes > Salmonidae > Coregonus > Coregonus lavaretus. The sequence continues at coordinate 24,686,890 of NC_140021.1, forward strand.
AAATAAAAACTCCCCTCCAAGTCTCCGACCACTACTTTGTATCCTTTTCGCTCTCGCTCTCCTCCAACACTACTCACTCTGCCCCTACTCCGATGGTAATGCGCCGCCGCAACCCACGCTCTCTCTCTCCCGCTACTCTCTCCACTTCCATCCTATCACCTCTTCCCTCTGCTCAATCCTTCTCCCTCCAATCTCCTGATTCTGCCTCCTCAACCCTCCTCTCCTCCCTTTCTGCATCCTTTGACTCTCTATGTCCCCTATCCTCCCGGCCAGCTCGGTCCTCCCCTCCTGCTCCGTGGCTTGACGACTCATTGCGAGCTCACAGAACAGGGCTCCGGGCAGCCGAGCGGAAATGGAGGAAAACTAGACTCCCTGCGGACCTGGCATCTTTTCACTCCCTCCTCTCTACATTTTCTTCCTCTGTTTCTGCTGCTAAAGCCACTTTCTACCACTCTAAATTCCAAGCATCTGCCTCTAACCCTAGGAAGCTCTTTGCCACCTTCTCCTCCCTGCTGAATCCTCCTCCCCCTCCCCCTCATCCCTCTCTGTGGAAGACTTCATCAACCATTTTGAAAAGAAGGTTGACGACATCCGATCCTCGTTTGCTAATTCAAATGACACCGCTGATCCTGCTCACACTGCCCTACCCTATGCTTTGACTTCTTTCTCCCCTCTCTCCAGATGAAATCTTGCGACTTGTGACGGCCGGCCGCCCAACAACCTGCCCGCTTGACCCTATCCCCTCCTCTCTTCTCCAGACCATTTCCGGAGACCTTCTCCCTTACCACACCTCGCTCATCAACTCATCCTTGACCGCTGGCTATGTCCCTTCCGTCTTCAAGAGAGCGAGAGTTGCACCCCTTCTAAAAAAAACTACACTCAATCCCTCCGATGTCAACAACTACAGACCAGTATCCCTTCTTTCTTTTCTCTCCAAAACTCTTGAGCGTGACATCTTTATCCAACTCTCTTGCTATCTCTCTCAGAATGACCTTCTTGATCCAAACCAGTCAGGTTTCAAGAGTAGTCATTCAACTGAGACTGCTCTTCTCTGTGTCACGGAGGCTCTCCGCACTGCTAAAGCTAACTCTCTCTCCTCTGCTCTTGTCCTTCTAGACTTATCTGCTGCCTTTGCTACTGTGAACCATCAGATCCTCCTCTCCACCCTCTCCGAGTTGGGCATCTCCGGCGCAGCTCACTCTTGGATTGAGTCCTACCTGACAGGTCGCTCCTACAAGGTGGCGTGGCGAGAATCTGTCTCCGCACCATGTGCTCTCACCACTGGTGTCCTCCAGGGCTCAGTTCTAGGCCCTCTCCTATTCTCGCTATACACCAAGTCACTTGGCTCTGTCATATCCTCACATGGCCTCTATCATTGCGACGCAGACGACACACAATTAATCTTCTCCTTTCCCCCTTCTGATAACCAGGTGGCGAATCGTATCTCTGCATGTCTAGCAGACATATCAGTGTGGATGACAGATCAACACCTCAAGCTGAACCTCGGTAAGACGGAGCTGCTCTTCCTCACGGGGAAGGACTGACCGTTCCATGACCTCGACATCACGGTTGACAACTCCGTTGTGTCCTCCTCCCAGAATGCAAAGAACCTTGGCGTGACCCTGGACAACACCCTGTCGTTCTCCGCTAACATCAAGGTGGTGACCTGATCCTGTAGGTTCATGCTCTACAACATTCGCAGAGTACGACCCTGCCTTACACAGGAAGCGGCACAAGTCCTAATCCAGGCACTTGTCATCTCCCGTCTGGATTACTGCAACTCGCTGTTGGCTGGGCTCCCTGCCTGTGCCATTAAACCCCTACAACTCATCCAGAACGCTGCAGCCCGTCTGGTGTTCAACCTTCCCAAGTTCTCTCACATCACCCCGCTCCTCCGCACACTCCACTGGCTTCCAGTTGAAGCTCGCATCTGCTACAAGACCATGGTGCTTGCCTACAGAGCTGTGAAGGGAACTGCACCTCCGTACCTTCAGGCTCTGATCAGTCCCTACACCCAAACAAGGGCATTGCATTCATCCACCTCTGGCCTGCTGGCCCCACTACCTCTGCGGAAGCACAGTTCCCGCTCAGCCCAGTCAAAACTGTTTGCTGCTCTGGCACCCCAATGGTGGAACAAGCTCCCTCACAACGCCAGGACAGCGGAGTCACTCACCACCTTCCGGAGACACTTGAAACCCCACCTCTTTAAGCAATACCTGGGATAGGATAAAGTAATCCTTCTACGACCCCCTTACCCCACCCCCCAATTTTTTTTAAATAAAAAATAATATAAAAAAAAAAAACTACATATCTTGTAAAGTGGTTGTCCCACTGGCTATCATAAGGTGAATGCACCAATTTGTAAGTCGATCTGGATAAGAGCGTCTGCTAAATGACGTAAATGTAAATGTATTCGGAAAGTATTCACACCACTTGACTTTTTCAACATTTTGTTACGTTAGTCTTATCCTAAAATAGATTAAATAAAAAATGTCCATCAATCTACACACAATACCCCATAATGACAAAGCAAAAACAGGTTTAGAATTCTTTGCAAATTTATAAAAAATAAAAGTACCATATTTACATAAGTATTCAGACCCTTTGCTATGAGACTCGAAATTGAGCTCAGCTGTATCCTGTTTCCATTGATCATCCTTGAGATGTTTCTACAACTTGATTGGAGTCCACCTGTGGTAAATTCAATTGATTCGACATGATTTGGAAAGGAACACACCTGTCTATATAAAGGTCCCACAGTTGACAGTGCATGTCAGAGCAAAAACCAAGCCATGAGGTCAAAGGAATTGTCCGTAGAGCTCCAAGACAGGATTGTGTCGAGGCAGAGCTCTGTGGAAGGGTACAAAAAAATGTCTGCAGCATTGAAAGTCCCCAAGAACACAGTGTCCTCCATCATTCTTAAATGGAAGAAGTTTGGAACCACCAAGACACTTCCTAGAGTTGGCCGCCCAGCCAAATTGAGGAGGTGACCAAGAACCCGATGGTCACTCTGCCAGAGCTCCAGAGTTCCTCTGTGGGGATGTAAAAACCTTCCAGAAGGACAACCATCTCAGCAGCACTCCACCAATCAGGCCTCTATGTTAGAGTGGCCAGACAGAAGCCACTCTTCACTAAAAGTCACATGACAGCCCGCTTGGAGTTTGCCAAAAGGCACCTTAAGCACTCTCAGACCATGAGAAACAAGATTCTCTGGTCTGATGAAATCAAGATTGAACTCTTTGGCCTGAATGCCAAGCGTCACGTCTGGAGGAAACCTGTCACCATCGTTACGGTGAAGCATGGTGGTGGCAGCATCATGCTGTGGGGATGTTTTTCAGCGGCAGGGACTGGGAGACTAGTCAGGATCGAGGGAAAGATGAACGGAGCAAAGTACAGAGATCCTTGATGAAAACCTGCTCCAGAGCACTCAGGACCCAGACTGGGGCGAAGGTTCACCTTCCAACAGGACAACGACCCTAAGCACACAGCCAAGACAACACAAGAGTGGCTTCGGGACAAGTCTCTGAATGTCCTTGAGTGGCCCAGCCAGAGCCCAGACTTGAACCTGATCTAACATCTCTGGAGAGACCTGAAAATAGCTGTGAAGCGACGCTCCCCATCCAATCTGACAGAACTTGAGAGGATCTGCAGAGAAGAATGGGAGAAACTCCTCAAATACAGGTGTGCCAAGCTTGTAGCATCATACCCAAGAAGACTCGAGGCTGTAATCGCTGCCAAGGGTGCTTCAACAAAGTACTGAGTAAAGGGTCTGAATACTTATTTAAATGTGATATTTCCTTTTCTAAAAACCTGTTTTTGCTTTGTCATTATGGGGTATTGTGTGTAGATTGATTAAAAAACATCAATTTAAGAATAAGGCTGTAACGCAACAAAATGTGGAAAATGTCAAGGGGTCTGAATACTTCCCGAATGCACTGTATATGGAGTGTTCAAGAGCACAGTGGTCTCCATCATTGGGAATTAGAACAAATATGGAACTACCCAGACTCGGCCTAGAGCTGGTCGTCCGACCGAACTGAGCAACCGTGCAAGAAGGACCTTGGTTAGGGAGGTGACCAAGAACCTAATGACCACTCTGACAGAACTACAGACTTCCTTGGCTGAGATGGGAAAAACCTGCCAGAAGGACAACATTCTCTACAGCACTTCACCAATCTGGGCTTTATGGCAGAGTGGCCAGACGGAAGCCACTACTGAGAAAAAGACACATGACAGCATGCCTGAAGTTTGCAAAAAGGCCCCTTTAAAGACTGACAGCATAAGGCAAAAGATGCTGTGGTCTGATGAGACAGAAATTGAACTCTTTGGCCTGAATACAAAGCGCTGTGTCTGGCGAACACAGCGCATCACCCATCTAACACCATCCATACCGTGAAGCATTGTGGTGGCAGCATCATGCTATAGAGATGCTTTTCAGCGGCAGGAACTGGGAGACTGGTAAGGACGGAGGGAACAATTAATGGAGCCAAATACAGGCAAATCCTTTGATGAGAACCTGCTTCAGAATGCAAATGACCTTAGACTGGGGCGAGAGATTTACATTCCGACAGGCCAATGACACCAAGCATACAGCCAAAGCAACGCTGGAATGGTTTCTGAACAAGTCCTTGAGTGCCCAGCCAAAGCCCAGACTTAAATCCCGTTGAAAATCTGTGGAAAGTCCTGAAGACTGCTTTTCACCGCCACTCCCCATCTAACTTAACAACACTTGAAAAAATCTGTAAGGAAGAATGGGAGGAAATCCCCAAATCCAGATGTGCAAAGCCGATACAGACATACCCAAGATGACTCAAAGCTGTAATAGCCACCAAAGGTGCTTCTACAAAGTATTGATTCAGGGGTGTGAATACTTACTAAATATTTATATAATTAATTTCTAAAAACATGTTTTCACTTTGTCTTTAAAAAATCTACCTGCGTGGCATGCTGGGAAATATGATACTGTTGGGGTGTGGTTTCAATAGTGTGCAACTGCAGCCCGCAATTTGGGGCGTTCCTGCATTAACGCCACCTACTGTGCTGGAGTGCCCCTGACTCCCGCCTGTCCTAGCTTAAAAATTGACCAATGGAAGCAGATGTAGGAATGCCCACATGTACATACAGTTGAAGTCAGAAGTTTACATACACCTTAGCCAAATACATTTAAACTCAGTTTTTCACAATTCCTGACATTTAATCCTAGTAAAAATTCCCTGTTTTAGGTCTGTTAGGATCACCACTTTATTTTAAGAATGTGAAATGTCAGAATAATAGTAGAGAGAATGATTTATTTAGGCTATTATTTATTTCATTACATTCCCAGTGGGTCAGAAGTTTACATACACTCAATTAGTATTTGGTAGCATTGCATTTAAATGGTTTAACTTGGGTCAAACGTTTCGGGTAGCCTTCCACAAGCTTCCCATAATAAGTTGGGTGAATTTTGGGCCATTCCTCCTGACAGAGCTGGTGTAACTGAGTCAGGTTTGTAGGCCTCCTTGCTCGCACACGCTTTTTCAGTTCTGCCCACACATTTTCTATAGGATTGAGGTCAGGGCTTTGTGATGGTCATTATGGCCAAACAGTTCTATTTTTGTTTCATCAGACCAGAGGACATTTCTCCAAAAAGTACGATCTTTGTCCCCATGTGCAGTTGCAAACCGTAGTCTGGCTTTTTTATGGCGGTTTTGGAGCAGTGGCTTCTTCCTTGCTGAGCGGCCTTTCAGGTTATGTCGATATAGGACTTGTTTTACTGTGGATATAGATGCTTTTGTACCTGTTTCCTCCGGCATCTTCACAAGGTCCTTTGCTGTTGTTCTGGGATTGATTTGCACTTTTCGCACCAAAGTACGTTAATTTCTAAGAAACAGAACGCGTCTCCTTCCTGAGCGCTATGACGGCTGCGTGGTCACATGGTGTTTATAGTTGCGTACTATTGTTTGTACAGATGAACGTGGTACCTTCAGGTGTTTTGAAATTGCTCCCAAGGATGAACCAAACTTTGATTTTCCCATGATGTCAAGCAAAGAGGCACTGAGCTTGAAGGTAGGCCTTGAAATAAATCCACAGGTACACCTCCAATTTACTCAAATTATGTCAATTAGCCTATCAGAAGCTTCTAAAGCCATGACATCATTTTCTGGAATTTTCCAAGCTGTTTAAAGGCACAGGCAACTTAGTCTATGTAAACTTCTGACCCACTGCAATTGTGATACAGTGAATTATAAGTGAAATAATCTGTCTGTAAACAATTGTTGGAAAAATTACTTGTGTCATGCACAAAGTAGATGTCCTAACAGACTTGCCAAAACTATAGTTTGTCAACAAGAAATTTGTGGAGTGGTTGAAAAACAAGTTTTAATGACTCCAACCTAAGTGTATGTAAACTTCCGACTTCAACTGTACAACGAGCTGAAACAAGCCACCTGCGATTCCCAACAAGGCAGCTTCTTGCTATTGTTGCTAGCTATCTGACCGTTCAGAATCATAACAACTGCCACATCGATGCGCATGCATCATTTTCGTGACGTTGTCAGTTAACCTGTCTATAACACTCACAACACATTTTACCTCAACACTGAGATTTTAACACCCACACATTTGATGTGTGGTCATTGATGGTGGTCATCTTCAAGATACATGTGCCCCACTTCCAAAGAGATGAATTATTATGGCGATGATGTTAAAAATAATAATGAAAAGGTTGATGATGGTGACAATGGGGACTGTCAACATGTTCTGTTATTTCTGATTGGTTGGACAACAATGAAAGCTAACATAAGTGAGCAATGTTCACCCAGCATGCCCCCTAGATGCGGCCATGTACATTCGAATTGTCATATGAAGACAGCACCTGTGTTCTTTACAATAGGTAATGACCAATTTAACATGTACGGCCTACCTTATCCAAGCTTTCCCCTTCCATAGAAAATAAAATCCATAAGACAAGACAGTAGGTGCACTAAAGAGATTCTCCATATCTGGGGCAAGGGAAGGGCAAAAATGACAAAATACAATTATAAAATACCATAAAGATCAATGTATCCAAATAAACTACAAAATACTTGTACTTTCTAATGTATTTAATAAAAATACATGTATTTTGTATTTTAAAATACATTTGCAAGTAGTCAGCCCGAAAAGCTACAACATTCACAGCAGTGTTGTAGTACTTGAGACCGGTCTCGAGACCACATATTGAGTGTCTTGGTCTTGTCTCGGTGTAGGATACATTTGTACTCGGTCTTGACTCGATCTCAGACCGTGAGGACTCCTAATTTCTTCCCGAGACCAGCGGAGTTAAAAACTCATAATTATCAGCTCCCATTCAGTCAGCGCATAAACGCTTCGTCAGGCCAAATATATACACTATTTTCTTAAATCATTAATATCTTAACAGCCTTATCTATTATAGACATATTTGCGCAGCGGCGAACCTATAGGCAGGCCTTCAGTGTGTGACAGGTTCGTGATTCTGAAAGGACAGCAACCGTAAAACCAGAGCACTCATGTAAGAGAGTGCACTTTTTGTAAAACACAAAAGGGCCAGTGGTGTAGTGGAGGGTATATGCAGGTATAAACAGTATACCCAGTTTTTTATACTCACTTCTTAATCCCTACTGATGCGTATCAAAGTAGTGTAGAGGAGGTATGACTTATTCATTATGTAAGTAGTACAATAGAGAAATCCTTCACATGCGCGCCTCACACATAGCCTAGTTTCAGCGGAATATCATCTGCAGGCAGCAAGTGTGCAGCTTTCAACTGGTTTTGGCATGGAGCAGCTCACAGAAGAATGACATCGGCAGCCGGTAGGGTAGGAAAGACATTTCAACTTATGATATCTACCAGTAAATAATAACTAAGGCAACAATGGTTATGCAAACCAGGTATTGAAAAAGTTTAGTCTGAAGTGTTGGTTAGTAGGCTATTAGTGATGTGCAATTGTCATCATGTGCTGTTTGCATCAGGAGCGTAGACATGGATGGGCCTGGGTGGACACAGGCCCACCCACTGGGGAGCCAGGCCCTGACAGGCCCACCCAATCAGATTGATGACGTTTAAGCATTGTTGTGTATTGTTTTCTATTTTTAAAAAGTGTAATTTTGAGAGTGAAAATCTGAAAAATCTTAAGGAAAAAACTCAAGAAAAAAACAAACAGGAAACCGAGGATCTTTCACACAGGGTGCTTTTCTTTTGCTCGGCGGGCAGTATGGGATCATTTTGGGGAAAGAATCAGTATGCCCACTTCTTCAGGCACCACTACACCACTGCATAGGGCTGATGGAAAGACAGCAGTCAAGCACAGCATAATGTTAAATGATAAGCAGTCCATCAACTCAGACATAATAAGCCAGTAGGTCCCAATCATAATAATTCAAAAACATATAAAATGACCAGTTTATGCTACAAAACCAACTTAATAAGAGGTTTAAAAATAGGTTATATTTGACTCAACGTTCCATGACGTACACTAAGGCATTGTTGGCAGAATAGATGGATGCTGTTCAATGCATGATTAATATAATTTACCAATACATTTCTTGGTAGTCCCGAAAAATATTGCTATCAGGTTGTAAATCACAGCTGGCCTGGTACATTGTTTGCTGCCTCCATTCGGGATGCACCGTTTCGGTTTCAATTACTCAATATTCTGGACAAAATTCAAATCACATGTCAGTCATAACGTGGCTAATAGGCTAGTGTATCTATTTATGTAGGAAGCTAAAAACACGGAGACTAACGTTAGCTAGATAGCTAGCTAGCTGCTAGGAGGATGTCATGTCATGCCATTGGAGGAGTGGTTGAGTGACTAACATTTTCCCCTTATATCATTTTTCGGTGGCTATACACAGCTAGAGATACAGGTGTCATTTGGTTAGCTTGCAAGAACTTGAAGGAGTGTTATCCAGTTAACATATCTCTTGTGTTAGCAAATTCACTCTGGCTATCTACTCCGATTTCAGAGCACTCTCCTCTGAGTGTGCCAGAGCGCAGAACAATATGACCGGTGTAATTAAACATAGGCAAAGTAATAGTTAGTCAAGAACGCTCTAGATAATATGTAGCGAGGAGTGGTCAGAGTATGTTGTTCTCTCATTTGTGTCTGGAAGTAGCTAGCTAGCAAGCTAGTCAATTTTAGCCAGTTAGCTTGGGTGCTTGGTTGGGACAAACATGCATTGGCAGGCAAGCTGCAGAAGGATGAGAATGCTAAAATGTTCCATTGTTTATCAGGTTTGAGAGGTTTATCAAATGTTTCTTTGTTAGATTTTAGCTCATCTTGCTCTGGCTAGCATTATTTGTTGATCTTGTTGTTGTTGATGTGCATAACTGAGGGAGAGAGAGCCTACCTTTTCATGGTTGTTTGATCAATTGGACTGTTAAGTTCCCAAATGTAAGAGGACTCCCATGGTGTTTTCATATTTGCAGAAATCCATTCAGGTGTATTTTGTAGCTTTTGGCAAATGCGTTCTAATGATCTAGTCATGCTGTTGCAACTGCCTGTAAACACACAGTCCAGTTCAAAGTGAATGATGGCAGGCCCCTGTGGCAAATGGCTTGTTTGTATAAAGGCCTACTGTAGCTCTAATTGGCTATAGTGCACGTCTGTGCATTTCACAAATGCCTTAGTATATCTAATAATTTATGAAAATGACCATATCTAAGAGGTCGCTTGTCAGAAAATGTTTTTAAAAAGTGTCATATTCTTCCTGGGCGTGTAAATGAACATATTTGAATAACATTTCGTGTTGCTAAAATACTGTCAATTCCACTTTACATGCAACAATATTTCACACACATGTTATTTTCAAAGCGAGGCTAACAACAGCAAGCCTGTTACAATAAAAAACAATGTTCCACTTACCAGATGATGATTATTTGAAATGTAACTTCTTGTTGAAAGACGTTAACAAATTAGCAACAACAACCTATTTGATAACACCCGCTGCAGCCGTTGAAAACTAGCTAACAAAAGCTAGCTAGCTAGACCGTGGGAAAACTACTGCTTGCTATTGTGCAGTGTCCTGTTGGCCTTCAAGAAGGTAGAAGTTCCATACGTTTTTGTAAAAACGGTCCCACCCATTAAGTCAAAATGTGATTTATTGATTCCACTGTCACTCCAACATTTTTGCACTAATAGAGTTGATTGGCAGATTTAGCTTCTGATGGCCTAGCCAATGGCTGGCTTAACTAGCTAGATTTATCTCCCCAGTGACCAGCAATGAAAAATCCTGATTGGATATTTTTTTCTCTTCGGTGTTAACCCTTTCCTTTCCAACAAAAACTGAAGAGATTAAATCGGAACATCATTGAAAATAATAATATAATTATAATTATATTATTATAATAATTATTTTATAAATCCTTAGCCCTTCTCTGAAGGCGTAGAAGGCCCATTGTTCCCCACTGTGTTTGGGTTAGTAATAACTTGTAGAGTGGCTCTATTTTCCCTCAGCATGCATTTTTTCACTATTCTGAATGTCTAAAGAATCCATATATTTTTTCTGAAATACTTGATATTTTGAACTGTTATTATGGTGATGATTTAACAAAATTACAATCATGGTCTTGAATTGGACTTGCATTTTTATGGTCTTGGTCTTGAATCGGTCTCACTTTTGGTGATCTCGAACACGACACTGATTCACAGAAAAGGATACAGAAACTTGTTATGACTGTGACATGTTGTTGTTTATCTACCTCTAATTGAATGCACTGACTGTAAGTCATACTGGATCATGTCTGCTAAATTACCTTAATGTAAATGTGTGTGAAAATGAACATCCCAAAATGAACTGCAAAGGACACTGGGTATTATTATTGGCCTTGTTTCGGGGCGGAGCTCATTAGAATAATATTCTGCATGCTTTGTATTTTTATTTATTTATATTTAGTTCCTTTAGCAGATGCTCTTATCACACCACAGTTCCATCAGACACTGTTTTTGTAGTAGATTAAGCAACCAATAACTTTTAAAGGTCCTGAACAGTCAAAAGCAGGTTTTTCATTATATTTGGATTAATCCAGATCAAAGTAGGACTACCCATATATGACAAATGTTGCTTCACATTGACAAAGTTTGATCATAAAACTGTTGGTCCCCTCCCCCATGTCAAACACTTAGATTCAGGAGGTGCGATGGAGGCGGGATTATTAAGGGCTTTTTGTGATCACAAAAAAGCCTCGTTTTAATACACCAATGGTAATGTCTTATTCTCTTACCTAATTTAAATAAGTACTGCCTTGTAACCACCATCGCAGAAGGGGCGTGGTTTACATAGCTAGGTGGCTAGTCTACTGGTGCCTAAATTTGACCCAGAGAAACACTGCAGAGAGAAACATTTTAAAATCATAGAAAGATAATAACACAAGGAATTAATACACAATGAGTAACGGTAACAGTGTGGAGTGCAATAGAGATTGCGTCATCTGTGGATCTGTTGGGGTGGTTTGCAAAAATTGAAGTGGGTCCAGTGGCTTTTTCTTTGCAACTCTGCTTAGAAGGTCAGCATCCCGGAGTCGCCTCTTCACTGTTGACGTTGAGACTGGTGTTTTGCGGGTACTATTCAATGAAGCTGCTAGTTGAGGACCTGTGAGTCATCTGTTTCTCAAAAACAATTGCTGATGCTCCAGATACTCAACTAGTCTCAAGAAGGCCAGATGTATTGCTTATTTAATCAGCACAACAATTTTCAGCTGTGCTAACATAATTGCAAAAGGGTTTTCTAATGATCAGTTAGCCTTTTAAAATTATAAACTTGGATTAGCAAACACAACGTGCCATTGGAACACAGGACTGATGGTTGCTGATAATGGGCCTCTGTACGCCTATATAGATATTCCATTAAAATTCAGCCGTTTCCAGCTACAATAGCCATTTACAACATTAACAATGTCTACACTGTATTTCTGATCAATTTGATGTTATTTTAATTGATTTTCTTTCGAAAACAAGGACATTTCGAAGTGACTCCAAACTTTTGAACGGTAGTGTAGGTAATACAGTCTGGGTTGGGGAGAGGTTGAAAATGTCAGTGAAGACACTTGCCAGCTGGTCAGCGCATGCTCTGGTAATCCGTCTGGCCCGCGGCCTTGGGGATGTTAACCTGTTGAAAGGTCTTACTCACATCAGCTACTCAATATGAGGAAGGTGTTCCTAATGTTTGGTATACTCAGTGTATATCATTTGACATGACATGTTCCAAAAACTAGATAGCAACGTCAATGCCTCCTTCCTAAAAGAGGTAATATCAGAAAATCAAATACTGTACATCCCTCATGCCCAGCAGATGTATTTAGCTAGCTGTAGAGAGACATGGAAGGCATACTGAACGAAGGCATGAAATATGCTGACCATGAATTGTTAATCACTTTCAGAGAAAATTGGATAATCAGCACTTTCAAAAATTGGACTGTCAATCATAAATAAGATTAATGCACATCTATTTTCATCATAATTGACTATGTATTGGGAAATTTAGATCCACTATATACAGCAGCAGCACAGGCAGGCCATACACAATGATCTTGTAATGAGTACTGTAGACCTCAGTGGCAAAATATAATGTAGTTTAGAGTGACATTATAACCCACAATAGTGTTTATAAACATAACAGAACTTTGATATATGTTGCATCAGGGGATTGGTATCCTATTCCCTATCTACTGCACTACTTTTGACCAGAGCCGATAGCTAGTGCACTATGTAAGGAATAGGGTGCCATTTGGGATGCAGAAATATTCTTCTACCAAAAATATTGCAATGCTTGTTGGCCCCCTCTTAAGTATAAATGCACTACAGCAAACAATTAGAAGTCTGCTGTTCAGTGGTGAATAATCAATCCTATTGATTTCCCTGTTCCGGTAGAAGAGCACAGGGGTGACTTGATACTCTGTGTGTGTGTGTGTGTGTGTGTGTGTGTGTGTGTGTGTGTGTGTGTGTGTGTGTGTGTGTGTGTGTGTGTGTGTGTGTGTGTGTGTGTGTGCGAGTCAGAGTGTGTGTGAGTCAGAGTGTGTGTTGGTGTGCACACATACTGCACAAGCTTGTGTGCATGTGTCCATGTTGTGGACTAAGTATTAGGCAATGGAGCCTGCATGGACTCATCAACAAAGCGATTGATACGTCTTTAAAATAAATGTACCCCACTTGCAGAGAGACTAAAGTAAAATAAATAACCATTATAAAGAGGTCATCTGGGGTCTATTCCTTTTCAATGTTGTCACGTCTGTATTCCAGCTAACTGAAAGGGATAGATAGTAACACAACTGTACCAGCTGTGGTGCGGACAAAGCAATGTACAGCCTCTGTCTGTGGTACCAGACTCTGAAACCCGCCAATTGCGTTCCTTTTGATTTGAGATACTAGCTCCCTCCTTTGCTTACACATACTTAAAGTAAATAAAAATGTAATAGAAGTACTGGAACTCTTGACCACAACTACAGGCCTTTTCATGGTCTATTGCTCAAATGTTCATGTGCACACAGTCCCCACCACCTTAGGTTTATAAAATGTGATAATCCTTGATCATATTTACAAGAATAATAAATCATATCATTCTCATGGGAAAGAGCCAATCCAGTACAAGAGCAACTCAGGTGACTTTTCATGTCTACTTGGCAACCGAAAGATGTCAGATGTTGGCTCCAATACCTTCTCAGACATTAACCATCAGTCTCAGTGCACGATAAATCAACTAATTCTCATTACGAGCATACATTTATTGTCTGCTTTACACAGTTATTGATTGGGCTCATTTTGATGCTGAGATAGGTGTGACTCTGTTATAAGCAGCCAACAAATCAAATATGGGAGCAGAAAGCCAATTCATCAGCCAGTAATTATGGGGGCCTTATCACGGGATAAGAAAAGTAGAGAGAAAGCCTTGAAAGAAATTATAATTAATTACAGACTTTGTGGCATTAGGCTGAGCTAATTTCACGGCCATTATTCTCAGAGGGACAAACACAAAGTACACCAGCCTCATATTATAAGAGTGTTAAATACACTGAGAGTGTTAAATCAACACTGAAAGTGTTAAGTCTGTGGATCCATATAGACACTGGAAGAGTGTTAAATTACAACACACTGCTTAGTGTAAAGCCTTATTCAAATATTTCCCAGATTGACTTGCCTTTTGAGTAAATTGCAGAGTTACCACCCATGACTGTATTTGTTAGTGACAAAGACATGGTTGTTGCATTCATCTGTTTTCACCAGGTGAGTTTCAGGCTCCTGTATTAGGTTTAAATTATGCCCCTTTTTGTTATGATAACATAATTTCTTATGATCTCACTTGGTGAAGTCCATAGGACTGAAAATGGGTGAATGCAACAACCATGTCTCTGTCACTAACTAATACAGTCAAGGGTGGTAACTCTACAATTTACTCGAAATGCAAGGCACTCTAGGAAATACTTGACCAAGGCTTTACACTAAGCAGTGTGTTAATTTAACACTGTTCCAGTATCTACACTACCAGTCAAAAGTTTGGACACGCCTACTCATTCAAGGGTTTTTCTTTATTTTTACTATTTTCTACATTGTAGAATAATGTAGAATTCCAGGTGACTACCTCATGAAGCTGGTTGAGAGAATGCCAAGAGTGTGCAAAGCGGTCATCAAGTTAAAAGGTGGCTACTTTGAAGAATCTCAAATATAAAATATATTTTCCTTTGTTTTTTGGTTACTACATGATTCTATATGTGTTATTTCACAGTTTTGATGTCTTCACTATTATTCTACAACATAGAAAATTGTAAAAATAAAGAAAAACCCTGGAATGAGTAGGTGTGTCCAAACTTTTGACTGGTACTGTATATGGGTCCACATACTCAACACATTCAGTGTTGATGTAACGCACTCAGTGTAGTATTTAATTTGTTTTACGTTGGAGAATTTGCTGTGTAGCAAAAACCTAGCCAGAGGTCCCACACATTTCTATGTACCCCACAAGCCTGCTTCTTTCTATCTTCCCCCTCTATCTCACTCTTCCTTTCTCCCTTGCTTTTCCATCACTGGGTAAATCTGATTCAAAGTCATAGATCACCAGGGACTTCACAATGATTTACATGCAAATCGGATGCCATCTATTAGCCTTTCATAAAATCAGTTTAGGTTTTTGGAGAAACTGAGTAATGCCTGAACCTGATCTTCAGTGCTGTGGATCCCCCCCAAAGAGGGAAGTGTATTGGCATAAAACCCCATTTCAAACAGCACCAGGAGATGTTTTAACAGATTACTCATGGTCCTGATGCAACATTACATCTTAATCTCCATCTCCAGGGCAATGTTGATTGATGTGCCATGGAAATATTGTCAATAAAACACTGAATTCCATTGCAATATCTTTGTGTGGGGGTGAAATACCCACCTACTAGTCATTAGATTATCTATGAACCGTGGCTGGATAGATGGATATTCTATGAAGAATTCACAGTCAAATGAAATAATTAATTACCAAGTACTTTGTAAGATATCCCACAGCTAATATGAATCGAACGCTGCTGGCACCCGCCCACCCGACTAGAATCACTAGTCTCGACGGGTCTGACCTAGAGTATGTGGACAACTACAAATACCTAGGTGTCTGGTTAGACTGTAAACTCTCCTTCCAGACTCACATTAAGCATCTCCTATCAAAAGTTAGATCTAGAATCACTTCCTATTTCGCAACAAAGCTTCTTTCACTCATGCTGCCAAACATGCCCTCGTAAAACTGACTATCCTACCGATCCTTGACTTCGGCGTTGTCATTTACAAAATAGCCTCCAACACTCTACTCAGCCAATTGGATGTAGTCTATCACAGTGCTATTCGTTTTGTCACCAAAGCCCCATATACTACCCACCATTGTGACCTGTACGCTCTTGTTGGCTGGCCCTCACTACATATTCGTCGCCAAACCCACTGGCTCCAGGTCATCTATAAATCACTGCTAGGCAAATCCCTGTTTTATCTTAGCTCACTGGTCACCATAGCAACACCCACCCGTAGTCTTCGCTCCAGCAGGTATATCTCACTGGTCATCCCCAAAGCCAACACCTCCTTTGGCCGCCATTCCTTCCAGTTCTCTGCTGCCAATGACTGGAACTAACTGCAAAAATCTCTGAAGCTGGAGACTCTTATCTCCCTCACTAACTTTAGGCATCAGTTGTCAGAGCAGCTTACCTATCACTGCACCTGTACACAGCCCATCTGTAATTAGCCCATCCAACTACCTCATCCCCATATTGTTATTTATTTAGCTAATTTGCACCCCAGTATCTGTATTTGCACATCATCTTTTGCACATCTATCATTCCAGTGTTAATACGAAATTGTAACTATTTTGCACTATGGCCTATTTATTGCCTTACCTCCATAATTTACTACATTCACACACACTGTATATATATTTTCTGTTGTATTTTTTACTTTATGTTTTGTTTACCCCATATGTAACTCTGTGTTGTTGTTTTTATCGCACTGCTTTGCTTTATCTTGGCCAGGTCGCAGTTGTAAATGAGAACTTGTTCTCAACTGGCTTAACCTGGTTAAATAAAGGTTAAATAAAAAATTAAATAAAATACAACGCATACCAGAATAGGCCTAACACAGAACATACAATAATAACAATGTAATCCTGTATAGATTCAATGAGCCAAATACTTATATAACCATTGGCTCATCTGCAGAGCATGGTAATGATTTCAGTCATAAATTATGTCCATTTGGGGTAGCGGCATGGGAGAGTAATGGGCTATGTGTGTAGCTTCTCTCATAATTAAATGATGGGGACTAGGCAGATGAGAGAAATTGTTAAATTTTTCCCAGATCACGTGTAACTTAGAATCATTATGAGCCAAATATCAATGCATTTATAACAGGTACACTCAAATTAATTATCATACTTAGCCTACTGGGCCTCTAATAAAACTTTTTGGGTGAAATGTTGCTCCTCTCTCTGTTGTCAAATCATCTACCCAAATATGAAGAACATATCATATAATGTGTACTGCATAGTCTATTGCTATCAAAATGCAGTATTTGTGCCATGAATGGGCCAACCAACCCAACCAGTTTATAGATTTTTATTTTCCTTTGCATCAAGCCTTTGATTGATACTTACCTTCAATCCGTGAGGCTTAACAAAAAGTACTTGACCGCATCACCATTGACATTGACGCATTCAGCTGAGATTTCTGTGGAGCAGAGCTCTTTTGAGAGGAAATTATCTCTGCACAGCATATCTGTACTCATGCCATCCCTCCCTACAGCATACTACCTCTTGCTCATCTGTCAATCAAAACAAGACATGGTCTCTGAGAGAAAAAATACCTTCAAAAATGATAGAAGTATAGAGTCTACCATATTGACAGTATATACTGTATATTTAAATAAAGTTTATCATTTGTATAGTTATCATTATTTTCAGTTGTCGCATTATCGCTGTTTTATGACGATAGTGATATGTGAACAGTGTTTCCTTCCATGGTGTATACATTTACCAGCTGGTAATAGTGTACTGGAGCAAAAATGTACATTACATTAGACGTAGATAATCCTTAGCTCAGCAATACGAATGCATTACTGCATTTATCAATGTATCCTTCGCTAGACATTCAGTAGTCAATGTTCAATTGTCATGGCTACACACAAGATGAGCAAATTTTTCCCTCTGAAGCTTCTTATGCCTCCTTTCTATCTGCCTCCCCCTTATGCCTCCCCCATCTCTGCCAACTCATCTGACTGAGGAATATAAAATAGCTGTATCATTTTTCAGCCTGAATTATCTGTGCTGTTGATGAATGAATTGAGATTATTTTGTATTTTTTCGCAAGCTTAAGCAGTTAATTTGAATAATAGGGACAGGAGTATTAAAAGCTGCGATATGTAACTTTTTGGGTGACCCAACCAAATCCACATAGAAATGTGAGTTATACATCAGCGGTAGATACAGTGATGGAAAAAAGTATTTGATCCCCTGCTGATTTTGTACGTTTGCCCACTGACAAAGAAATGATCAGTCTTTAATTTTAATGGTAGATTTATTTGAACAGTTAGAGCCTGAATAACAACAACAAAATCCAGAAAAACGCATGTCAAAAATGTTATACATTTCTTTGCATTTTAATGAGGGAAATAGGTATTTGACCCCTCTGCAAAACATGACTTAGTACTTGGTGGCAAAATCCCCTGTTGGCAATCACAGAGGTCAGACATTTCTTGTAGTTGGCCACCAGGTTTGCACACATCTCAGGAAGGATTTTGTCCCACTTCTCTTTGCAGATCTTCTCCAAGTCATTAAGGTTTCGAGGATGACCTTTGGCAACTCAAACCTTCAGCTCCCTCCACAGATTTTCTAAGGGATTTAGGTCCGGACACTGGCTAGGCCACTCCAGGACCTTAATGTGCTTCTTCTTGAGCCACTCCTTTGTTGCCTTGGCCGTGTGTTTTGGGTCATTGTCATGCTGGAATACCCATCCACGACCCATTTTCAATGCCCTGGCTGAGGGAAGGAGGTTCTCACCCAAGATTTGACGGTACATGGCCCCGTCCATCGTCCCTTTGATGCAGTGAAGTTGTCCTGTTCCCTTAGCAGAAAACACCCCCAAAGCATAATGTTTCCACCTCCATGTTTGACGGTGGGGATGGTGTTCTTGGGGTCATAGGCA
Organism: Coregonus lavaretus; assembly: GCF_964263955.1. Classification (NCBI taxonomy): domain Eukaryota; kingdom Metazoa; phylum Chordata; class Actinopteri; order Salmoniformes; family Salmonidae; genus Coregonus; species Coregonus lavaretus. Next base: position 24,705,544 of record NC_140021.1, read on the forward strand.
GCATTCCTCCTCCTCCAAACATGGCGAGATGAGTTGATGCCAAAGAGCTCAATTTTGGTCTCATCTGACCACAACACTTTCACCCAGTTCTCCTCTGAATCATTCAGATGTTCATTGTCAAACTTCAGACGGACACGTATATGTGCTTTCTTGAGCAGGGGGACCTTGCAGGCGCTGCAGGATTTCAGTCCTTCACGGCGTAGTGTGTTACCAATTGTTTTCTTGGTGACTATGGTCCCAGCTGTTTGAGATCATTGACAAGATCCTCCCTTGTAGTTCTGGGCTGATTCCTCACCGTTCTCATGATCATTGCTACTCCACGAGGTGAGATCTTGCATGGAGCCCCAGGCCGAGGGAGATTGACAGTTCTTTTGTGTTTCTTCCATTTGCGAATAATAGCACCAACTGTTGTGACCTTCTCACCAAGCTGCTTGGCGATGGTCTTGAAGCCCATTCCAGCCTTGTGTAGGTCTACAATCTTGTCCCTGACATCCTTGGAGAGCTCTTTGGTCTTGGCCATGGTGGAGAGTTTGGAATCTGATTGATTGATTGCTTCTGTGGACAGGTGTATTTTATACAGGTAACAAACTGAGATTAGGAGCACTCCCTTTAAGTGTGTCCTCCTAATCTCAGCTCGTTACCTGTATAGAAGACACCCGGGAGCCAGAAATCTTTCTGATTGAGAGGGGGTCAAATACTTATTTCCCTCATTAAAATGAAAATCAATTTATAACATTTTTTACATTTGTTTTTTTGTTGTTATTCTGTCTCTCACTGTTCAAATAAACCTACCATTAAAATTCTAGACTGATCATTTATTCGTCAGTAGGCAAACGTACAAAATCAGCAGGGGATCAAATACTTTTTTCTCTCACTGTATGTTCTATGTGCGTTATTTCTATGCTTCTCATGCATAAGTTTTGTTTTTGTGTCTTTTACTTTTGGTTTTGTACACCAGCTTCAAACAGCTGAAAATACAATAGTTTTGGTTATGTAAATATATTTCACAGCGGTGTAGATGGTACAATGATTCTTTACACTATACTATACTTGCTTGTTTTGTCAGATGAATGGATATTAGACAAACTATTAGAATTTTATCAACCAGGAAATTGCACCGCACCAGCGATCATCATGCACAGAGGTCATTAGTTCTATCGGTTCGGTTGCCAGAGATGCAACCCAGGCGTTCAGTCTTTTTGTTCTGTATCTATAGACGCGACCCAGTCGTTCGTTCTAAATGTTCCATTGCCATACTGGCTGGCAACGTTCTTACCCCTTACTTGCTAGCTAGCCAACTACGGCTACTTACAGTCACATCAAACAGTGCAGCCAGAAAACAACAGTAGCTGCACTTGCATTTGTTTAAGCTGTTTTCTAGTGACATTTATTTGGATATATCTATAACATTGAGCTAATGAGGAGCGATGGTATAGAAAATGTGCTCTCTCATCAGGACACTGTTGTTTAGAGGAGCTAGCCAACAACACAGCTAACACAACCACTTCAAACTGAACCTGGAAAGACTGCAAACTAGCTGCACTTAGTTTAGTTTCATCTTTTTTCAGTTTACATTTCTTTGTATATATCCATAAAGATGATGCCAGCTGATTCATGATTTCAACTGGCTGAGAAACGCTGCCTGCCTGTCTGTCTGTCTCATTCCGACTCCCGACACGTTAATTTCTATGGGACAGCTGGAGAACGAATTTGAATATTGAAACAATGTTGCAAATGTCAGAGAGACAGACAGCAAGGTTTATACAAATCTCCGCTGTTGTAAACTAAATGTTAGTCTAAAAGAAATGTGAGATAATGTCTAGATGCTTTTTATAGTGGAGATCAAGTTTATAAATTGCCTGGCTGGGCTGATGAGACAATGGATTGCGCAGTCAGATGGAACAGAGTAAATAGGCATTTTAACGTCATAGATTTAGCCTGTGGTAACTTGTGGAATAGACACTGTCTGGAATGGGGTTTTAACCAATTAGCATTCAGGATTAGACCCACCCATTGTATAATTATATAACTCTTTATGATGATACATTACATATGTCATAAATAGGGCCAGGCGCTTTGGTTATTTTTTTTGTGGTTTTTGTCTTTGTGGTATTTCCAGCATTAGACACTGGATTTGCTAGGAAATACTCTTTAATTGACACAAGCTGTCTCCAATCAATCATTCAATGTCTGGTTGTGCATGAGTGTTTGGTGGGGGGATCGTCTAAACCAGGGGAGGCGTAGCATACGAATCACAAGGTCTATTATTTGGCAGGGAATACTATTTGTACATCAGTGATTCTACACTTCACTTTGCTCAAGCTGATCCTCTCCAACAGACTAAATCCCTGGTCATCAGAGGTTATAAAAATGTGGCAATTAGGACAGTTAAAGGGGAGAGACTATGAATATAGGCAGAAAAGACCAACAATTCAAAATCACAATGTCACATGAGAAAAAGAGTGCCCCAATACCCCGCTGGGATGCTCTTTGCAGACAACAATATATTCTGCAAAACCTGCAATGTAACATTCATTAGATTATGAACGGAAAGACAGGATAGACAGCCATTAAAAATCTAAAAAAATTAAAAATAAACATTAAGCTGTCTCAGGAAAATATTTCTACCTTAGAAGGTTGTGGAGGTGATAGTGAAACAGTCTCATCCTTACATAACAAGACAACATCAATCAACAAAAATATTTCACAACATATTTGTTCTTAACATATGAGTATGATAGGCATTTTATATCAGAAAATGTAGAGGGGGAAATGTAGACTATTTTCAGAAAATAAATGGCTAGCCTATTTCCATTCGCTATAGAAATAACAACCCAACAACTTCAACACTACTGAGACTGCAGTATTTCGAGAGATATGCTTCTCTGACCTCCACAAAGCGCGGGTAAAAGCGCAGCACTCGAAATCAAATCAAATCAAATGATATTTGTCACATGTGCCGAATACAACAGGTGTAGACCGTACAGTGAAATGCTTACTTACAAGCCCTTAACCAACAATGCAGTTTTAAGAAAATGATATGCTGGTGTTGTTGAATAGTTCACTGCCTGTAAATATACTGTATCAGCCAGAACAACTTTAACATCTTCACCCAGCTCTCCTACAAAATGTGAAGAACATATTGGTCTTGTGCGTCAGTGATTCGTCCATTATTATCCGTTTTTTTGACCAGACTACACCTCTGTTCTTTGTATATGTGTTATTTAATGTTCACATTTTGGGATTGTCAACTTTTTCAAGAGGAATGTTGGTGCTTGCAAAAGCCATATCCTCAGCATTTATGTTTTTGGATGTATTTCTATATCAATGAAAATGGCTACTTTGTTCAGAAATAGGCTAGATGACTATTATTCCCATATAATGTTGATAACAGAAAATTAATAAGTTAAATATCTATGTTGATAATGTCCTTAAGATAGGCTAATATGGTGCATTAGGTTAAAGCGTAGGCTGCTGATGAGAATAATTGTCGGCAAACATTTATTTTGAAGTCAATCCACATGGTTGGGAATTTATTTTGGACTAATTGGATAATTATGTTCGATGATCACGGTACACACAGGTGACAAAGAATTTACACATGGTGTGACAAGGTGTTATATTGGCCTCTTGAAGTCGGATGATCAAATGGAGGGTAAAAGAAAAACTACTCATATGGCCTTATTTTTAGGCCTAGTTTTGCCCTATTACAGTGGCCTGAAACTTGTGGTTTCATCAGGCTACATCAGGTAGGTTGCAAAATTCTGATAACTTTCCTAAAATGTCCAGGTTTTCTAGAAATCCCGGTTCGGAGGTTTCTGGAAACGGTAGGGACTAAGCAGGAAGGTTTCTGGAAACAGGAGGGAATAAGCAGGAAATCCGGAATCCTTCAAACAGGATTTATGGGAAAAGTTACCGGAATTTTGCAACCCACCTGCAAGTGACATTATGCTGGTTTGCAAAGTGATGTGTAATTCCTATTGGAATCCAGCCAGAGTAAAGCTGGCCATACATTATACAATTTTAAACAGCGATTTTGCCACGATTTGGGATCCACAACACATTTCTGGGTACGCAGGTAAATCCTAAAGTCGTAAGCTCCAAACAAGATGTCATAAGTCGCGTAATGTGAGTGTTGAAAGAAGTGCGATTATGACTCTTGCGCTCTCCTGATCCACATCTTAGGTCCCAAATATTTTTCTGACATGCCATACATTTTCAGTTGTATCTTGTGTCTAGCGGGGTGCTACGATGCGACTTGCAACTTTTCTACAGCTACAGAGCAGGAGGCGGGCCACAACACATCTGGAAATCGCAGGACAAGGAGGGGTCGCAATGTGAACAAACTGATGTAATGTGAGCACACCGGTCGCAGACTTCAGGATGACAAGATTATGCAGACATGATGTGAGTGCTCCAACAATGTAACAATTTTTATTGTCGTCTAATGCCTAGCTTTAGGATAGCCAACAGTTGGAATTTTTATTCACCCGCAACCTGCATTCAGAATGACTGTCAGGGTTAGGAACATTAATTAAGTAGACTAGCTACACCATTTAAAGTGGAACAACCATTACAGTAACAAATCTTATTTACCGTATTTTCCGCACTATAAGGCGCACCGGAGTATAACCCGCAGCAGCTAAATTGAATGATGTGTACATATATAAGCCGCACTGGACTATAAGCCGCAGGTGTTTTAATGTTTAATTACCATATGTAAGGGTTCGTGCACAGAGGGGATTGTCGGGAAAGAGATGGCTGCTTGAAAACTTCCTTTGCACAAACTGTCTCGCTCTCGTAATGTCTGTCTGTCTTGCTCTCGTTCTGTCTCTCGTTCTGTCTCTCGTACCACTCTCGGTTCCACTTTTACTTTTGCGCGCTACCTGTCTCACTCTTTTCCGGCCTCCAGCTTTTCCTGCTGGAGCCCGCCGCTTAAAGGTGGGGGGCGCGGACCGGTCATAGAGCCCATAGAGTTAAAGTTGGTGGACTGTAACCTGTAAAATCCATAGATTTAGGAGGTCTTCTAGTGGCCGTTAGCTGTAAAAATCCATAGATTAGCCGCACCGTTATATAAGCCGCAGGGTCGAAAAATGGGAAAAAAGGTGCGGCTTATAGTCCGAAAATTACGGTACTGATTGGATTAGTTTAGAAAAATGCATGTTATTTATCTTTGTGTAGCATATTTCATAAATCAATCAATCATTCAGTAGAGCATGATGGGAAATAGGATAATGATAGTGTAGATTTTTTACGGTACCAAAAAGTCTTACTGTCATCTTTTTTTATGTTGTTTTACAGTTGTTGTTTTTTACAGATAACTGACTGCCTGTAAGTTATTGTAAATAAAACACTTTTACGGTGCCAATGCCGTTACTGTAAACCATTAATGGTACCATTACTGGTACTGTAATATACTGTAAAGCAGCATTTGCCAAACTCGGTCCTGGGGACCGCAAGGGGTGCACGTTTTGGTTTTTGCCTTAGCACTACACAGCTGATTAAAATAATGAACTCTTCATCAAGCTTGGATTATTTGAATCAGCTGTGTAGTGCTAGGGCAAAAACCAAAATGTGCACCCCTTCGGGTCCCCTGGATGAGTTTGGGAAACACTGTTGTAAGGGGTGGGGGAGGGGAGAGTTGTTTAAATTCAGTCTAAGTGAAATTGCAATTTGCCTAGTTTCCACAAGGGGCCTGCGTTTTACATGTAGCTCATATTTTGTCTGTGCATTATTTACTTTTAACAATGGACAACTTTTTTTTGTTTGATGTGTCTTTCTGATTGTATATTTATTAAGCTGGCTCTATTACCATGTTAATAACACAGTAATAACTGTGTTACCATAGTAGTTATATTCGTTTTACTATGTAATTACATGGTAATAGGGTTGTTGCAGAATCAGTTATTACACATTTGGAAAAAGGAATGTGTAATTACACATTCACTTGCTGAAGGTTATTCCACGTGTAACTATTGATGTCATTACATATTTTCTTGTTCCACTATGTAACTATTGTTTTGTAATTACACATTTGAAAGTCACCTGAGTTTTTTTTTCAAGAAATTGTAAGCTTAAAATGATATCAAACTGTTACTCTTTTTCAGTGATGAAGACATGGATGTCTCATGGTACGGTGGGGTATACAAAATGGGTCAACTTTGAGCACCTCTATTTCCTGAATGTTTCGACATTCAAGTCCAAAGAGTTCATTTCTGACCACTTCTACCTTGGGCAATGGGGGTTTTGTTCAAATCAGAAGGGGTGCGGTCAAAAAGTGATTGAAATCAAATGACACCACCCACATAGCAATAAGACCTGCTATTCATTGACTACAGAACAGCGTTCAACACCATAGTGCCCTCAAAATTCATCACTAAGGTAACAACACATCTGCCACGCTGATCTTCAACACGGGGGCCCCTCAGGGGTGCGTGCTCAGTCCCCTCCTGTACTCCCTGTTCACCCATGACTGCATGGCCAGGCACGACTCCAACACAATCATTAAGTTTGCCGACGACACAACAATGGTAGGCCTGATCACCGACAACGATGAGACAGCCTATAGGGAGGAGGTCAGAGACCAGGTGGTGCCAGGACAACAACCTCTCCCTCAACGTGATCAAGACAAAGGAGATGATTATGGACTACAGGAACAAAAAGAGGACTCTGCACGCCCCCATTCTCATCGATGGGGCTGTAGTGGAACAGGTTGAGAGCTTCATTTTCCTTGGTGCCCACATCACAGACAAACTTCCATGGTCCAAACACACCAAGACAGTCGTGAAGAGGGCACGACAAAGCCTATTCCCCCTCAGGAGACTGAAAATATTTGGCATGGGTCCTCAAATCCTAAAAAAGTTATACAGCTGCACCATCGAGAGCATCCTGACCGGTTGCATCACCGCCTCCAACCGCAAAGCACTACAGAGGGTAATGCGTATGGCCCAGTACATCACTGGGGCCAAGCTTCCTACCATCCAGGACCTCTATACCAGGCGGTGTCAGAGGAAGGCCCTAAAAATTGTCAAAGACTCCAGCCACCCTAGTCATAGACTGTTCTCTCTGCTACCGCACGGCAAGCGGTACCGAGTGCCAAGTCTAGGTCCAAAAGGCTTCTTAACAGCTTCTACCCCCAAGCCATAAGACTCCTGAACAGCTAATCATGGCTACCCGGACTATTTGCCCTCATCCCCTCTTTTACGCTGCTGCTACTCTATGCATAGTCACTTTAACTCTACCCACATGTACATAATACCTCAATTACCTCGACTAACCGGTGCCCCCGCACATTGACTCTGTACCGGTACCCCATGTACTGTATACAGCCTCCCTACTGTTATTTTATTTTACTGCTGCTCTTTAATTATTTTATATTTTTTACTGATCTATTTTTTACTTAACACTTTTTTTTTCTTAAACTGCATTGTTGGTTAAGGGCTTGTAAGTAAGCATTTCACTGTAAGGTCTACACCTGTTGTATTCGGCGCGTGTGGCAAATGCATTTTGATTTGATTTGATTTAACAGCCTAAAGTACCCAACCAGCACAGAAATGAAGCTATCTCTTCCAGCTAGGTCCAAGTTCTTTTTTGTTGATGAATTATTTTGTTAGTTTACCATTTTGTTTGGGAAAATACTTATTCAGTTGATTTGCAGTTGAGGAAACCTGAGTCTTGTCTAGAGTGATGTTTGATGGCTACAGGATGGCCTTTCTGAGGGCAGTCCGAAATAATCCAAAATTCATGTGACAGTTTCTGATGTATAAATTGTATTTGTTGTGTATCTATATTTTGATTATATCAGCAGACAGCCAAGTATTTTTCACAGAGAACTAAGATAAACATAATTGTGTTGAAATATACATTAACTGCATTGGAATACATTTGGAGTCTGCCTCTGTAACAAGCACACATGTGGAGGAGGTGAGCGCTCGTTATGGTAAAATATTTCTAATGGGCGAGCCTTTGATAAAGAAACTAGGCTTTAGCAGGGAAGCTAATGAGACTGCAGGATCTGAGGAGGCAAGGCTGCACTGGACTGCTTTTCAAGGTTGGTGTGGTGGGTGTGGGCTTGTTTTTCTCTATCACTCTCTCTCTCTTTCTCCCTTCATACACATTCACACACAGGGCTAAATTAAACTGAGCGGTAAAGAGATCTGCATTTGCAGTATCCGTCACCCAGAGAATGGATGCCGATCAGGATGCTTTTGATCAGACGTCCCTTGCTGTTTTGTGTGGCCGACCACGTCCTTTGTTGACCCATAGCCTAACCAGGGAAAGCTTTTTCATCTGTGTCCACACAGTAACTTGAAGTGAGTTGCGGAGGACTTTCTGCACCGCAGAGGGCCGTAATGCTAATTAAGGGGGATGGAAGATCAAGATAGGGAGAAAAAAAGACGCTGATGTACTCTATACAGTGGGGAGAAGTATTTGATACACTGCCGATTTTGCAGGTTTTCCTACTTACAAAGCATGTAGAGGTCTGTAATTTTTATCATAGGTACACTTCAACTGTGAGAGACGGAATCTAAAACCAAAATCCAGAAAATCACATTGTATGATTTCTAAGTAATCATTTGCATTTTATTGCATGACATACAGTGGGGAAAAAAGTATTTAGTAAGCCACCAATTGTGCAAGTTCTCCCACTTAAAAAGATGAGAGAGGCCTGTAATTTTCATCATAGGTACACGTCAACTATGACAGACAAATTGAAGAGAAGAAAATCGAGAAAATCACATTGTAGGATTTTTTATGAATTTATTTGCAAATTATGGTGGAAAATAAGTATTTGGTCACCTACAAACAAGCAAGATTTCTGGCTCTCACAGACCTGTAACTTCTTCTTTAAGAGGCTCCTCTGTCCTCCACTCGTTACCTGTATTAATGGCACCTGTTTGAACTTGTTATCAGTATAAAAGACACCTGTCCACAACCTCAAACAGTCACACTCTAAACTCCACTATGGCCTAGACCAAAGAGCTGTCAAATGACACCAGAAACAAAATTGTAGACCTGCACCAGGCTGGGAAGACTGAATCTGCAATAGGTAAGCAGCTTGGTTTGAAGAAATCAACTGTGGGAGCAATTATTAGGAAATGGAAGACATACAAGACCATTGATAATCTCCCTCGATCTGGGGCTCCACGCAAGATCTCACCCCGTGGGGTCAAAATGATCTAAAGAACGGTGAGCAAAAATCCCAAAACCACACGGGGGGACCTAGTGAATGATCTGCAGAGAGCTGGGACCAAAGTAACAAAGCCTACCATCAGTAACACACTACGCCGCCAGGGACTCAAATCCTGCAGTGCCAGACGTGTCCCCCTGCTTAAGCCAGTACATGTCCAGGCCAGTCTGAAGTTTGCTAGAGTGCATTTGGATGATCCAGAAGAGGATTGGGAGAATGTCATATGGTCAGATGAAACCAAAATAGAACTTTTTGGTAAAAACTCAACTCGTCGTGTTTGGAGGACAAAGAATGCTGAGTTGCATCCAAAGAACACCATACCTACTGTGAAGCATCGGGGTGGAAACATCATGCTTTGGGGCTGTTTTTCTGCAAAGGGACCAGGACGACTGATCCGTGTAAAGGAAAGAATGAATGGGGCCATGTATCGTGAGATTTTGAGTGAAAACCTCCTTCCATCAGCAAGGGCATTGAAGATGAAACGTGGCTGGGTCTTTCAGCATGACAATGATCCCAAACACACCGCCCGGGCAACGAAGGAGTGGCTTCGTAAGAAGCATTTCAAGGTCCTGGAGTGGCCTAGACAGTCTCCAGATCTCAACCCCATAGAACATCTTTGGAGGGAGTGTAAAGTCTGTGTTGCCCAGCGACAGCCCCAAAACATCACTGCTCTAGAGGAGATCTGCATGGAGGAATGGGGCAAAATACCAGCAACAGTGTGTGAAAACCTTGTGAAGACTAACAGAAAATGTTTGACCTGTGTCATTGCCAACAAAGGGTATATAACAAAGTATTGAGAAACTTTTGTTATTGACCAAATACTTATTTTCCACCATAATTTGCAAATACATTCATTAAAAATCCTACAATGTGATTTTCTGGATTTTCTTTTCACATTTTGTCTGTCATAGATGACGTGTACCTATGATGAAAATTACAGGCCTCTCTCATCTTTTTAAGTGGGAGAACTTGCACAATTGGTGGCTGACTAAATACTTTTTTCCCCCACTGTAAGTATTTGATCACCTACCAACCAGTAAGAATTCCAGCTCTCACAGACCTGTTAGTTTTTCTTTAAGAAGCCCTCCTGTTCTCCACTCATTACCTGTATTAACTGCACCTGTTTGAACTCGTTACCTGTATAAAAGACACCTGTCCACACACTCAATCAAACAGACTCCAAACTCTCCACAATGGCCAAGACCAGAGAGCTGTGTAAGGACATCATGGATACAATTGTAGACCTGCACAAGGCTGGGATGGGCTACAGGACAATAGGCAAGCAGCTTGGTTAGAAGGCAACAACTGTTGGCGCAATTATTAGAAAATGGAAGAAGTTCAAGATGACGGTCAATCACCCTCGGTCTGGGGCTCCATGCAAGATCTCACCTCGTGGGGCATCAATGATCATGAGGAAGGTGAGGGATCAGCCCAGAACTACACGGCAGGACCAGGTCAATGACCTGAAGAGAGCTGGGACCACAGTCTCAAAGAAAACCATTAGTAACACACTACGCCGTCATGGATTAAAATCCTGCAGCGCACGCAAGGTTCCCCTGCTCAAGCCAGCGCATGTCCAGGCCCGTCTGAAGTTTGCCAATGACCATCTGGATGATCCAGAGGAGGAATGGGAGAAGGTCATGTGGTCTGATGAGACAAAAATAGAGCTTTTTGGTCTAAACTCCACTCGCCGTGTTTGGAGGAAGAAGAAGGATGAGTACAACCCCAAGAACACCATCCCAACTGTGAAGCATGGAGGTGGAAACATCATTCTTTGGGGATGCTTTTCTGCAAAGGGGACAGGATGACTGCACCGTATTGAGGGGAGGATGGATGATGCCATGTATCGCGAGATCTTGGCCAACAACCTCCTTCCCTCAGTAAGAGCATTGAAAATGGGTCGTGGCTGGGTCTTCCAGCATGACAATGACCCGAAACACACAGCCAGGGCAACTAAGGAGTGGCTCCGTAAGAAGCATCTCAAGGTCCTGGAGTGGCCTAGCCAGTCTCCAGACCTGAACCCAATAGAACATCTTTGGAGGGAGCTGAAAGTCCGTATTGCCCAGCGACAGCCCCGAAACATGAAGGATCTGGAGAAGGTCTGTATGGAGTAGTGGTCCAAAATCCCTGCTGCAGTGTGTGCAAACCTGGTCAAGACCTACAGGAAACGTATGATCTCTGTAATTGCAAACAAAGGTTTCTGTACCACATATTAAGTTCTGCTTTTCTGATGTATCAAATACTTGTCATGCAATAAAATGCAAATTAATTACTTAAAAATCATACAATGTGATGTTCCGCATTTTTGTTTTAGATTCCGTCTCTCACAGTTGAAGTGTACCTATGATAAAAATTACAGACCTCTACATGCTTTGTAAGTAGGAAAACCTGCAAAATCGGCAGTGTATCAAATAATTGTTCTCCCCACTGTAGCAACGACTTTGAAACTGAACGTTTTCTATGCTAGCATTGACAGAAGTCTGATACTGCAGCTTGTAATGTACTCCGTGATAGTGTTTTTAATTAGGTTCTTATTGTTGCATTTGTGCCATAAATTAATGCTACAAAAGTTATTTTAGGAAAATAGAAACATAGACAAAGTCAGTTGTCAACCGAAGATGTCACACTTCAACCATTGTAGTAGTTCTGTTGAGGGGATTTACTGTAGAGCAGCAGTATCCAAACACATTGAAAATAGCTGCAATAATACATAAACTGTCTAAATGATGTAAACTACTCTAATCCTACAGTGCATAGCATATTCTGGAACATACCATTCATATAAAGCAGATGACAATTTATTTATTCAGGTATATGAATAAGTAATGAAGGCCTGTGGTCATTAAAAAGACCACCAGATTGGGTTTGAGTGACATTCATTTGATATCCCAGTCAATAATTGTACAATATTGATTTAGTATTAGCATCCCTTTTCACCTCAACCCTTTCATGTGCTAAGCCCTTGCATCGGTTGACAGCAGTGTGATGGGATTAATTTAAGTACAATGGTTTACCACAATTGTAATGGATTGTAATGAAATAAATAAGGTAATTTGTCCATGTTTTCCCCATACTTAATCAGACCTGGGCAGAAAATAGTTGTATTTTGTAGTTTATTTGATATTAACTTATTTTCAGATACTCGAGGTAGTCAAATGTAGAGGCTGCCAAATATTTGACGAAGAACCAAAAGCTAGAACAGTTTAATTAGTCTAAATATATTATCATTAGCACATGGTTTAGAGGGCTTTCAGATATGAATCTTAACAGCCTTAGAATGAAATGTAAAAATGCTAAACATTAACATTTATCAATTGAGATAATGGAAAGTAAT